>NC_138582.1:103571521-104250271 GCF_964289735.1 Phaethon aethereus | reverse complement strand
TATACCAAATGGGGTCAGTCCTGCAAATCTAACCCAGCCAAGTCTCTCACAGATGTTGGATGGGGGTGTGTTTCATTAAGGGTTGAACAACTCATCTTCTGTTACCTCTTTTTTTACTCAAGAAATTTCTCCTTGTTCATCTTCCACTGTCTCACCAAAAGAAGAAGGTGCTGGGTAACTTTAACCCCTTTTATGAGGTCTTGAATCAAAGTGATTCTCAGATGATCAAGGCATATTTACAACACTTGTTGTCTACATTTGTTAAAGCATGCCAAATGGATCTGGGTCCTGGTCCTTCTATAAGTTTTCTGGTAATGATAGAAAAATTCAAAAATAGGAAAAAATCAGTTTAAAAATGTAGTTGCCTGTCAAACAAATATAGTAGCTTCCAGTACCAAGCATCAACCCTAACTTCTGAATGCCTCAAAGGAAGTGCTACATTACAATTATGGAATGTACCCAATCATAATAGCTCATTACTATTGTGCCAGTCATGAAAAAAGGATTGGAATTTCACAACAGAAAATTATTACCATGAGCAAATTGTGATGTAGAACCTTTTCTGCTTAAAAAAAATGTTTGTTTCTAACACTGTATTTCTTGTTCTTTCTGTTCAAACAAGGAAATAGAATAGCTTTTGTCAAGGCAAAAAAGTTCTGATTTCTTTTCTACAGCCACTATTGGCATGAATCTTACTTAGATATTTCAAGTCAGTTACATGCAAGCATTAGCTAATATAAATATTTTTTTCATTTTGAATTAAAAACCCACCCACATATCACACTGAATGTACTTAAGTTTAAATGTTTTAAAAGCCAAGCCACAAAGTACTGAAAACACAAAAATTCAATTTCAGACCTTCTTTGTTGGTCTTTGAAGAAAACAACAACTTGTTAAAAATCTGATTATGCAATTGCAACCTCAGTTTCAAGCTTCTTCTCATCCTTCAGTCTAGTTCTCCCACTGCTTGTTAGGAAATCTAAGACTCTACTAGACAAAACATTGTCAAAAAAGGGAGTCAATATCAGAAAATTCAGCAAAGAAATGGCTCAAGAGGAGATAGGAAAAAAATAAGAACTATACTGTGTAGTGCTTTATCCTTTTTAAAGAATTCTTTTAACCATGGAATGGCAAAAGGCAAAATGCTAAAGTTTCGCTGGAAACAAAAATAAGAAGAAAGACATAAGAAAAGATAGAAAAAAATCTTGTGGAACATTTCTTAAAACCAGGTTGTAAGGTTCAAGACTGAAAGCCAAGTAAATAAGGATATTCTTGTGGCTAAATTTAGATATTGGATTAAGACTTGAATTGAGTTAAAAATCTGGCTCCACCACAAATTACGTGTGGGAAATTATGGCCTGATTTTCCAAAAATATCCCTGTTCTTAAAGAAGTACCTGCACACATTGGCTGTGTGACTGCCATTAGAATTTGTGAGATTACATGCTTATGTTGGTTAGGCACTTCTGCAAATTTTACCAGTGCTTGTTTGTACATGTACTCATGCAGAGTGCATCTCTGTTTGAGCTTGGATGAGGAATGTGTTTTTGAACCAAATCTCCTGACTGCTCCCTCAACCATGCTTCTGCCTGCACCCTGGACCACTCCTCGAACACATGAACGAGGCCTCTTTCAGATGAAACTAAGCTGCAAGACATGCTCCAGGAGAGCACCTGATGCAGTCTAAATGCACATAGGATTTCAGCCCATGGGACTGTGTCTGAAGTAAAATTTTATCAAAGTGTATAGTACAGACATGAAGTCCTCAGCACAAACTGTTTCACTCCACAGATACTAGTCCACACTACTTGTTACCATACCATCATATCCATTTCCATAACAGGACTTAAAAGCCTAATGAAGGTTCTCAGTTCAGGAAGCCATGGCAGACACATTCTAAAGCCAGACAGGATCTGAGAAAGATGTGTTCCTCTGTCCCTCTTTCCTGGTAGGTTTGTTTGGTAGGTGCTCCCAGAGCGTGATACCATACACCAACTTCAGACTGCCCAAAATACAGTGGCAATTATTTCTTTCTTTCAAAACAGCAAGAAAGATGATGTCCTTCTTTCTACTCTAAAGAAGTGGTTGGAGCAGTAACCCAGGAGGTGAAATCCTTCTTTGTGTCATTCAAATCCTCAACCTTCACATCCATATTTTGTGTTCTAGATACCAACCTGCAGGTATACACACCAGCCATTTTTCTGTTGAATGTATTCTACCGTACAGAATATGGCTGAAGAATATTGGCAAGAAAGAGGAAGAAAGGAAAAAGAAAACATACGTTCAAAGAGCAACAGCTGATTAGTGACAAAGGGAGACAAGTTCTTTGTTTGCTTTCTGGCTTGTTTATGCATTTTATATGAGACATTCACTGGCTAAGTAACGCATCAAAAACTTTAAGTGAGGTTCAAAAACTGCTCTCCCCTTCACCAAAGAGGGTCTGTCTGAAGCAATGATATCAAACTACTTTTAGCTCTCTTTTACTGATCTGGTGAATCTTGAATAGATTTCAGCAGTAGCCTGCAACCTAACAGCAATATGACATAATCCTGTAGGATTTAGGCAACTTTTCTGGGAGATGGAGGCTATTTGTTTGAATTCCAGGAGAAGGAGTCAAAATCTGGTGCCCCCTTGCCATGGAGAATGTGCCAAACCCTTGCATTGGGTTACTGCCATTATCTTTCCTCCTGTTGTGGTGAGAAAGCAAGTGCCCTTATTGCTTTGAGAAGAACAGGGATAGAGGTGTACCTTCAGGGGAGGATTCTGGTGAGAACTTTATACCAACACCTCAGGAAGAAGAGGCTCTAACTTTTCTCATTATTTCCTATTAGCATACCTCCCCTCAGAGTGTGCTGGGTTTTTTGGACTGTGTTTTCTTGGTGTCTAAACTTCAGTGTGTGTTCAGACGCACAGTACCCAGCAACCTTTTGAACCTTTCCAAATACTGAAGCAGCTCTTCCTCTCAGCCCCCAACAAAAATGGTGATGCTGGTAGTCACTGGATCAAGTGTTAGGTTAATGGTTGGACTTGATGCTCTTAAAGGTCTTTTCTAACCTAAATGATTCTATAGTTCTAAGTAGTCAGGGAAGTAACTTTTCCGTTCTTCTGAAATCTGCAACTTCATAGTGAGTCATACCTCAGCTAGTCAGCTGAGGCCCAAACCAGGGAAGAACCAGAGGACTAGCAATCCTTCTTACTCCTCCCCCTAGCACCACCAGAATGTCCAGTCTACTGTGCCAGGACCTCCAAGCTGGGAGCATAGTTGTCCTTCTTCAACTTTTGACAGATGGAAGAGAGAGGCCTACCTCCTGGTGGGACAGGAAGAGTCCCACCTCCCCGTGGCTGGACAGGAGATGCCACCCAAGGTGTGCTACCCTCTTTCAGAAGGAAGAATGATGGATGAGCAGAGGCAGAAGCACAGCAGTTCAGAAAGGGCCAGGACACACACCACACCACAGACTTGAGCATGCCAGTAGCCTTGCTATAATAACACAGTTTTCTTAGTGCCAAGCAATTTGGGATTCATGTGTCCACTTATAACTGCTGTACTGCCATGGTCCTGGTATACCAGTCACCTGTAGCGGGCACCTTAAGGGTAGGAAGATTAGTCTTTGTGACCTTGCACCTCAGCACCGCCCCTCCCTAGGCCTGCATGTGGTATTGCCAAAACACGCAATGCACCATGCACGCCAGAATCGGAGAATAACTCGGTTAAAGGGGTCTGCAGCAAGCCTTTCCTGGCCTTCCCACCCCCTCCGAGCTGTGGAAACCCTTGCCTTCCCTGTTCCGTTTCGTTTACAAAAGGGAAAACCAATGCTCTCTTCCTACCCTTTGAAACATGTAGCACCAGGTATTAGAGAGCCAGACCGGGACCTTTAAACATGCCTAACGCAAGGAACTGCCACAGGGCAGCTCCACAAGCATGGAGCTCCACAAAACTGACGCCTGAGGGGCTGATGGGCACCTCTGCCCTCACTTAAAAGAGCAGCCCTGAGAGGCTGAAGCATTTGGATCCCTGCACTGACCGGCACACGGGGCCAGCCAGAAAAGACGTCGCACCCCTCTGTCACCTATGCATCTGACATCTTCAAAGAGACTGCAAGCGAGTGGATGCTGCGTACTTAGAGCCTCCTCAGTAGTAGCTTGGGATGCAGCCAGGAGGGACAGTGAGACCCAGAAACCTAGGTGTACTCAGGGTCCCAGTTTAAACACAGCCTTTTTTTACACCACCACAGACTATAAACCCGTATTTAAATTTCTGGCTGAAATGTCGTTTGGTGGCAGCTTGCTTTGAAAGCGTGTCACACTTACAAGAGCTGCGAGTCACTCCTTCGTTAACTCAGCATACTTCCAATTTATTTTTCTTCGACTGCTACATCCCTAAATATTTCCTTTTAATATACCATCTCAGAATTTACACAGCCAGTTTCCCCTTGCTGCATGGCTGAGAGGAAGTGCATACTGTGATGATTGCAGCTCGTCTATGATGAAAAATATCTATCATTATATGCTGCCCCCCAGTTCTTGTGTACAGTTATAATAGCTACACTTTGGTGCAATCAAAATGCTTTTTATAAAGAACTTTCATATAACCAAGAAAGAAAAAAAAAAAAAAAAAAATCTCTGTACAACAACACTGCCAAGGACTTAATCCTGTTAGAAACTGCCAGGCCCTTGAGGAGTGCTCTCTGCGCTCAGGAGGCGTTGGAAAGCTCTCTGCACCTAGAAGGATGAGACCACAGACCCGTACGTTGCTGAGACTTCCCGGCAGCTCAGGAGGTCAAATGGCATCTGCCCATTTGGGACACAGGCTGTGGCAAAGGCCAGAGTTACAAGCACAGACGGTAAAAACGTACATGGAAGCAATGAGAAAATGAATATGGTAAAGAGTTAAAATTTGAAACGTCAAGAGTCTTTAATTAATTATATTATGGCGAAAAGCATTACTGAAAGAAGCCAGCAGAAAGAGGTAACTCTGAAACCCATCAAACTGAGTGGAAAAGGGGACCCTCTGAGTCCCTGAGCCAAATCCCGCTTTATCTCCGAAATGGCTGTGGCTCAATCAGCTGGGAGATGCTGCTCTTCTGCTGCATCCTTTCATAAAGCCGTCTGTTGGACTACACACAGGCTCCACACAGAAGAAAACTGCAGGAGTCACACTGTTTTCTCCTGCCTCACAAAAGTACTCTTTTAAATATAAACACATTCTACTGAAAACATAAAGGTTATTCTTCACCATTTTTTTAAAAATCCAAAATAGTTCAACGTAAATTTACAAAATATCCCAAGCAGCATGAATCAGCTTTTTGTGGGTAAAAATTTTTTGGAAAAAAAAAAATACATGCAGCATTAGAGTATATGTCTAAATTAAAAAAAAAAAAAGGGGGGGGTTTCAAACGGGACTGGAATGAAATTTGATGAACATGCTCTCTTTCTCTCTCTCTTTCCTCGCCCACAGCATTTAAAGGCAGCAGGGGCACTGTGACAACACAGACAGCTAATTGCAAGGAAATGGATGTCTGATGCCATTAACACTACCCACTTTCCTTGGACATTTAAAATAAAAACAAAACACGCCACTAGGCACAGAGTTCTCTCCCCGGGGTGGAGATGAGAGAGCGCCTGAACTACATGTGATAGATGTTAAGTCAGATTGGTTAATGCACTACTGGAGGGAGCTCAGATACACCTAAATGAGGATAGTATTTGAACCTATATAAGACAGAACAGAATACTTGCATCCTGCAGAGTGTATGTTCCATCTTAATTTTAGGAAACAACTATAAAACTCCACCATTTGAACCCGCTGAAGTTGTCATTTAAGTATTCTAAGTAATTATAAATAATATTATCTCTAAAGAAAAATTACATATAACCTACTGTACTTAGGCCATACACAGGAAATTCTCCATACAGGCTAGTACATGTACAGAGAGATAGAAATAAGTGGGGGGGGGGGGGGGGGGGGGGGCACGGGACAGAAGTACCTACTGAAAAGTAAGCATTTGTCCTAGACCTGAAAGTAGGAAAAGGAATGTCTGATGATCACTCATTTAGCATTAGTACCAGGGGAAATTATACAAAGCTGTTCCTTATTTCATTGGACGTTCATAGTTGAATTACTCAAATGTAGAGTCAGATGAAGAATAGGAAGAGAAGAAAAAAATTTAAATGATTGAAGAAATTACTCAAAATCTCAGAAGGGCTTCCTCCCACCTAATCATAAATGATTGATTTAAACTACTTTAAAAATTCAATTAATATATTTGCTTTGAAAATACACCTGTGAAATATCATCCTGTTCCACTTTTGAACATCCATATATTAAACCTCCAAAAAAGTTCGGAAGTACCAATAGATTATTAATTATAGTGGCACTGTTAAACATTGTTACAATTATTGAACTTACCTGACTGACATCTGCAGCATTACTAGTTTTCAACTTGAAATAATACTTTCATTATAACTTACTTTCTTGTTTTAATACAGCACGCATTGTTTTAGACGCTTATTTTCACACAGTGAAACATGACCTTGACCAGATTAGACGGTATCATCTTGAATAACTCATTTCCCCTCTATTTTAGTTAAGAAAAAGAGCTTGACCATATTACTGTCAGAAGTCAGAATTTGAAGTTATAATTTATAAACACAGCAGATCATATTATTATTAAATGAGGTTTTTTGTCAATAAGTTGCTCTACAATTCACTACATTGCCTTATTTAGGGGAAAATCGAGTAGCTACTATTTACAATTTGGGCTACAACCTGAATTCGCTGAAATCAGTGGGAGATTTTCCTATTAATTTTGGTAGCAGCAGGATTTGACCATTAATGTAATAAAACAGGTAGTATAAAAAAATCTCAGCTCCAATCACTACTGGATTAGCAGTCTGCAATTAATTTGTACCATCTCAAATTACTGGATAAAATTAAACACCTACAAATCTAGTAATGAAACATAGATAAAGTTAAAACAGATGATAACGATTAAAATTCTGACCTAACAAGATATTAAATTACTCTTTGATGTATAAACAAATCTTAATAAGTAGCCATTAATTTAACACAGTTATTGCCTAGAAAAAGTAGATAATATTTTTATAGCCAAAGTTTTTTTCAGTTTAACTCTGTACTTATATTGTTCCTTTTGTACGCATATCTCTGAAATGATCTCAGCAGTAAATTGCTTGTGCTCGTCTGTTGATTGCAATGTGAAGAGGCTGGTTGGGCCAGCAGCTGAAGGACTCTATTTATATACCTGGCTGGTTAGATTGAATGGACTGCCAGGAAGAACCAGCCCCATCAGAGCTTCTTCAATGGCTTCCATCTTGACCTTGAATCTGACCTTTGCTATGGTCCACTTCCATCTCCATAAAAATGAGCTAAAGGGTAGATTGTCACCTCTTTGCTCTTTTATGTTTTCCTGGGTTTGATGATATATTCCTATAGCTGACTAAAACAGATTAATTATTACACTTTGGTGTGAATCATAGGAAAAGAGTTTGCAGTGCACAAGTGAATAGTTGCATGCAACGCCTCACAATGCTGAACTGACATTGTTATTCAAATCAGAAAATGCTGATTACTAGGGTAACAGCAGGAAAGAGGTTCCCACCACAGAATGAAATGAAAGGTCAAACAGCTTAAGGGGATCAAACAAATAAAATATGCAAGATAAGCAATTTCAGTACTTGCATGGCTCTGATTTTGAATCGAGGCACTTCCATCTGCATCCACTCTCATTGTAAAGGCAATGTATACAATGAACGACCAACTCACTGGTTCAGATACAGGGTATTATCTTACCGGAAGTGATAATGAGAATTTCACTGCTTATGGATACCAGTGTTTTCCAAATTTATCAAGGTAGGGACTTGATTTACCAATGAGTGTTCCCTTTTGACTCTTTTGAAGTTAATTCAATAAAATGTACACGGGTCTTAGTATCTATGTCTCAAGTAATTATATTTTTTATCTGTAAGAGGGGAAAGGATCCTTTTATTTAATGAAACTTTTTATTGCTAGAGAGAGATAAAATAAACATGGTATAAATTTCAATTCTGTAAAAGCAAAAAACAGATCAGAGTTGTGTCTGAGTAGATTATTTCTCATTTATGTTAAACATATTTTTTTAGAATTGCTACTTTTCCAGGTGCAGCCACTAGAGACAGAATTGTACAGCCCCATCCCTTTTTTGAGTTAGGCACATCCACTAAATAAATAGTTTGGGTGCCATACGGGGTTTGGGGGTTCAATGAGAACCCATTATTTTACTATCCTGGCTAGGATCTCTCCATTCTGGTACTCTTGGATTACAAGATAGCCTCACAGGAGCAAAGGCAGGAATAAAGCTGAACCCCTTTACGGAGACCTCAGGAGCACTGCAGCTGAGGTGAGAGCTTCACCACTTGCAGCCCACCCCTCCTTCCACTAAACCCCGTGCAAATCTCCAGCAGGTTGGCAGCAGAGTGAGGGCCCACACTGCCCTGCAGCCAACGCAGAAGACACCATTGACTCCTTGCACAGGTTCTATTTCCCTTTCGGGAGGACAAGACCAAAGGATAAAATTTGCTTCTCCCTTTCTCCCTTCTGTACTTGGCACATACCGTTAAGTTGTTGTAACTTTCCTACTTCCTCAATCCATTTCCCTTTTGTAGCTTGCTTCCGGAGCCCACTTATGCATTTGCACTTACAGTTTACACAAAAGCTTTTTATGTCCTGGTCTTCTATGACAGCTCTGAAGCACCTTTTCAGTCTGCGACTATTAACCTTAATACCTAATAATCACCTAGAGGCCTCAGATAGGATTCAGTCCCACACAGCGAACCTCTTCAACTTTAGCTACTCATTTGGTCCACTCTCACGCAGGCTGAAAGACAGTTTCAGCAAAGGTCTTCTCCCAAATCTGTTAGTAGAAATCCACCAACAACCTGTTTTCTTAAGAGGTCACTCCAGCTTTGAGGAAAGGCTCCTAATCCATAGGCTTTGCCTTGTTTGCTATCCTTGTGTGTGACAATGGTACAATGAAATTAAAGTCCTATGTAGTAGCAGCCAGCGCCTATGGTATATGGAAGGTTATCAAATTATTTGAATGTCTATGCAAAGCTGTATGATCATCATTTACCATACTGAAGGGGAGGATGTGATAGTAAGTTTAAGACAGCTCAGCTGGTGGAAATTGGGCTGATTCGCCACCAGAGTATCACAGCTTTAAGGTAAAAACACCCAGCCAGTCCTATTTACCATGCATTAGTTTAGTGTACAAAGCAGATCTGTTCAACTAGAAAGCTAGTTTCCTTTTGCATGTATTTTAAAAGCAGGGCAGATACTTAATGAAGGGAAGGTCTTCTCATGAACTTTAAATGGGTTTTTTTAAGCCTGACGTGACCAGAACTTGCAGTATTTCTGTTGTCAGTAAGCATTTGTTGTGGTTGTCCCATGTCAATGAGGTTCGGCAGCTGTAAAAGTCAGCCTGGTAACTTTTGGTTTGACTTAGAAATATCATGATCAACTTTCTGGCTGTCTGCAGATCTCAATACCATGGATATGATCCTAAAGATTTTTGGCAACTTTTCTCAACATCTAAGAAATGTGAGACTGACTGACTAGCTTGAGTTTGTTTATTGTAGTCATAAAAGATTATTAAAAAAAAAAGTTCTAAGAAAAACCACCTAGCAGCATAAGATATCTTGAACAATGCTACTCTCAAAGATTTGGCCCAGAAATAATGTGTTTACAGGATGTGTCCGTACCAGTAAAAGAATGGAGTCAAGAGCAGAAGCAATGGCAATGAGCTTGGGTCATTGATGCTGGGGTAGGACTTATACCAAAGGAAGTTATAGCAACAGGTATCAAGTATTGCATAGATTTTTTAAATTTTTGTTTCAAAATTTGTATGGCTCTTTAGTATGTTTGAATTTTAAATCTCACCACCAGATAGTTTCAGTGGTGGTTGTGGTAATGCTCTCACAAATAGCATATGGGGCTGGGGACACAGTCTGACTGCAATAAATACTATAGATTATTTGTTTTATAGATCCTTCTGCTGCTCAAAATCCTTACCGTAAATTTGATTCCTTGTGTCAAAAGACAAGTCTCCTTTAATTTATTTAGGTATTTTTTAGCTGCTTACTGATTTGAGCATGTTTGAAAACCAAATTGCAGAGATATTTGAATGAATAATTGTTGTAACAGATGGAAGTGTTGGTATAGAAAGTACTCTCACATCCGCCCATGTACAAGGAAAAAGACTACCCACTGCATCAGACCATTCAGTCACTGCTCCGACAAGGGACTCTGCCTTGATCTGTTCATTGCTTCTATGTAGCAACCAAATAATGGATGATTTTTGGCATTCTCATATAATTTCTGAGAAGAATTAAGGAGTAAGGAGAGGAAAAGGAACAAAGGCCAAGGATGACAAGTATAAAACCCAGTCTATTTGGCCCTAGCAGCACGCTTTTACTCACCAAAACTTTTCAATTATTCATTAGGACTTCAAAAAAAGTATTTAATTAGAGCTTCCTGGGTCAAATATGGGTTGACTTGGCAGAAAGTATATTGTTCTATGCTTTTGTTCAGCATTCTCCTATAAATTACCTGCAGAAGGAGTTAAACAAGGGCAGCAGTGTGGTACAATGGCCTACTTGTCACTTGTTGTCAAGGAAAAGGTGCTCATTGCTGACTTCTGTACTGTTTGCCATTAGATAAATAGACATACAAACTTCTGGCTATTCAGACCTTGCAATCTTTTATCCCCAAGAGAAAACCATTGATCTTTTTCATCAGAACATACGTCAAAAACTAGCAGCAAAATACCCATGATTCCTGGTATTCTATTCGCTTGGGCTCTCTGTGCAAAGAGAGAGATTGATTTTTAGTTTTTAGGGTGGATTTGCTCTGAAATTAACCTTTTTTGCAGCATTTCATTCTATAAAGTTGCAGTAATGGGGGGAAAGCAGAACCAGTAATGTTAACTAGGTGGAACAAATGGATTTTTTCTCCCCCCATTCAGGATTTTGAGAGTAATTCCAAGCAAGTGAAACTTTTCTGGGTCTAAAAGCTACGGGGCATTGGCTTTAATATTATGGTAACGCTACCAAATGCCCTGTATCTGTGCTACTTGTGTGACTTACTCCACCCACTGAAAAGACTGAATGAAATCTTGCCTCACCAGAGGAGAAGTCAATATCTCTCTGGACGCCTGAAGGGAAAGGTGCGCGGCCATCGGCCGTAGCCTCGGGGCTAGCTGGGGGTGCACAGCACACGGGCATACATACACGTTGCCTTCCCATTAGCCGCTGGCCAGCCTCCAAGAAAAGCAAGGCTTGCTCAGCACAAGGCACAGGAGGACAACTATTCACACATGTTTACAGAAACAGCTGTGAGGGGAAGGCGTGAGTTTACAGCAGCGTCAGATACACGTGTTGGCTGTCATACCCTAACGCTACTGTTCCGTCAGGAAAAGAGAAGGAAGACGGAGAGTCAGTCCTCACATGGTTGTTTTACATACATCTATTACATACTGTTAAGTAATCTTGCAGAAACTTTTCATTGATTATAAAAGGCCTCTCTTTTAGTATTCTAACTTGGTTACATAGAAACGATTGGTTTTAGTTAATATCTGAACAAATTAACAACTCTGCTTACCATCACCTCATCCAAGGAGACTAAGCAACCTTTTTGTGGTATTTTACCTTTCCCTGTTATGAGGAAAGCTAAGTTTCATCATTATGATCTTCTCCAGATTAAAAAAAAAAAAAAAAAAAAGACAGAGAGAGAAAAAAGAAAGAAAAACAAAGCCCCCCAAAAAATCTGATACGGCTTCAAACTGATAAAGTTTTCATGATTCTTTCAAATCTCAGTTTATACATACTAAAAGAGCAACATTTGACACTGTAATGAAGTTTATTCAAATAAATTAAGTTCTTAATAAAAAAGAACATCCTTGACATACTGCGAAAATTTTAACCTTACATTTTGTAAATTTTTTACTCAATTCCAGCTACAGAATACATTCTGTATGGAAAGATATATGATCTTTGACCTTCATCCCAGCTCTGCACTTCCGAACCAACTTTCAGCAGTGTAAAAGAAAGAAAGCAAGCAAGAAATAAAATGATACCACAAATCAAACCGCTGTTGGATTGGAGGACAGGGTATGTTCACAGATTACTCTCTTTCTGTTTGAATAAGTTTATTTCTGCATGTGTTCCCCAGATGTTTTATTGTAAATCTGGTATTGATGGCTGTGCTAGCCAAGAATTATCATTAAACTGTGAAGAAATATTCTTCTGTGGATTGTGCAATAAATCTGGATTTTTTCTTTCTGTTTTTAAGATAGTCTTTAATTTGGAGGCAGAATTCCTTTATATCTGTGATTTCACTGTGATTTATTGCCTGCATATTTAGTAATGTCTGCTATTCCTAAAGCACAAGGTCTTTCATCAGAAGAACTAAATAATTTAAGGTTATTTAATACAGACTTTTAACACATTCATAATATGCCAATTTAAAAGAGAAAATTAGATGTGTCAGTCTGACCTCCAGTCCACAGGAACCAGTTGCTCAGTGAAAGGTCTGATCAGCGAGGGTCAATTTTTGCATCAGGAGTGCAATCCCAGAAACCTTGTTGCTGAAATTCTCCAAAATTTGTAATTCCTTTATGCAACAGGGCAACTCTAGTGACCAATGTCAGCTGGAAGCAAAAAAGAGATGTGGGAACAGCTTAAAATTGTTATTTGCAAAGTACTAGTAGCTTTCCCTGCTTGAAAATTCAGTGCTTTTTGAACGTGCCTGTTTCCACTGAGAGTCCAGGGACAAATACCTGCCGCAAGCAATGTCCTTTCATACTCAATGTCTCTTGTGCCGCTTTTGCATGCAAACGGGTTGGAGAAGGTCCTGCAGAGTCCTTGCAGCTCCCTCTGCACCTGGGGGCTAACACCAGGCGAGGGGTGACACAGCCACCCCTGTAACACCGCAATCTGCCCCTCTCCCTGCTGCTGCGGGGGAGAACAGCCAGACAGGGGAGACAGACAGAGCTTCATTGGGCTGAGGAGTTGCTCAGAGGGATGGTGGAGAGTACAATGAACTTGAGCTGGCACATCTTGGTCTTAGGATGATGAAGCTTAGAAAGACCTGGAGAAATGGGAAAATGTACTTCCCTCACTCCAAAAGGCACGGAATTGGCACTAGGAGACTGGGGGCTAAGAGAAATATTTTTAAATTCTGGCCACACATCAATGTGGATGACCGGGTCTTCTCAAGCATAAAAAATGGAAGAAAAGAGGATAAAGGCAAAAAACATATGTGTCACTGAATCCAATTTTTATATTCAGCACTTGCATATCTTGATCTACAAAGTCCTGAAAGTATTTGAAATTATTGTGAGAGGGCATGAACTGATAAGCATTATACAGCTGTGAATAAACACCAGGGAAAAGCGGCAGTATCGTTGTTACAACCTGCGCAAGACCCAAGACTTGCTTTTGAATCTTACACTGGCGCAGTGTCTGTAGTTCCCATACTAGCAGCAAGGACCTCTCATTTTTAGTAGAAAAGCTCACATTCTTACTGAACAAACACCAGTGTTGAGGCTTTTGGATGTTAAAGTTAATATCCTGTGCTTGTCTATGCTGGACAGCTGAAAGAATTCAGAAGCTCAATGTGACATTTCCTTGAAAATAAATTCTGTATTAAAACCATGAGAAAACTTGGCTTGCAAATGACTTGGGGACACTCAGTGTCTATAACTCAATCTACAGTTTAAACTATAATAAGAAATAGCATTTGGCATCCTATAAATACAGTTGTTAAGGCCGCTGGAAAATACTTAGATTTTCAAATAATTCTGTCATCTGAAGTATTGTTTATAGTCACCAGGGTCATTTATGAATCCTGTGAAATTATGGGATTTGTTCTTAACCTCCAACAACTCTGTCATTTGATGTTGTTCTACATCTTTACATTGTATGCATATCAGACTTTTGGCATCCAGCGGCAACAACTTCCTAATAAATTGGCACTGTTTCAGACATGCTTTAAACAGCTTGTTAAAGCAATTGTGGAATTCAGCAGTCTTAGAGACACAAGCAAATGTTGTCTCTAATTCCATGCTCTGATCACTGCACTCAAATATTACCCAGGACTTCAGTGGCACCATGCACGCTGGTCAGCTCAGCTCTGAATGACTAAAACGAAAATCTCATAACTCCATATGGTCATAATATAAGTCATAATTACGTTTCCTGATTTACAGCTTGACTGCCTGTATTAGTCCAAGCTTCACCAAAAACTCTTAGAATTGAGGGAATAATTAGTTCATGTGCAGTTAGCTCGGAGAGTTGTCTTGCTGTGACAGATGAAAATGCACATCGTATTTATGTATATTTATGCATACCAACATGTCCCCTATTTTTACGCTATAAATGAGAGTTCTCAGTTAAAACAGACAGGATCTTTGTAGTAGGCTTGAGATTCACCATGATGTGTTATGTCACTAACTTTTTGAACTCCACTTGTGCCATACTAGACACCATTATGGAAATTCAGGTCCTGAATTATAGGATTTGCACTTTTATACACTTAGTTTTTCTGCCAACTTTTAATGACAGAAATTATTTCCCTTCTTCTCACCACAACACATAATACTGAGGAGTCACTCATAACTGTGTGCTGGGAATTACAAGATTTTACTTCTTACAGGCTCAAGGTAAATAACTCCTTAGGGTTCACTGACTACTATATCCATCCTAGGGAGGAGAGCAAGTGCTGAAGATGTGTCTCCTCTTCTTGTCTTGTCTTTAAGGTGCTGCAGTTTTCTGCAGCTTCCCCAGAGCACTCCTCTCCTGCTGCTCAATATACCCTCTGGGTTTCCTTTTCTGTTTTTCCCAAAGCAGGAAAGGAGGGTGATGGGGTGTCTGCCAGGTCACTCATGATCGTCGCAGCTGGGGAATGCTGGGCTGCACGGGCAGCAACCCAGGGCTTCCTATCCAGACATGGCCTCAGCATCCCATAGTAGGACTTTGGTCTTTTGCCCAGGCTGCTCTACACTTTGGAGGCTTCACCGCAGCTGAGGTAAAGGTGACTCAGTAAAGATATATGGTGTGATAACTGGCACACACATGACAACTTGTGTGTTTGCAATTACTTTTATGCATTTAAAAAACAACTGCACCCCAGATAAAGCCAATGCAGGGAAATTCTGATTACTCATTGCAGACAATTGTGTTTGTGTTTCAAAATGCATAAATTGAAAATATAGCATTCTTACCTTAAAATAGGGCTAATACTGAAAATGAATAAAGCCACTCCTAAAAAGTTACACCAAGTTTTAAAGAAAATCCCTGACATTTCACAGTGTCAGCTTGACATTGACTGCCTTGTGAAATGTGACTGACTGACGTGTAAACAGCTTGACATTTTGCGGCTTTACAACTCTAGTAAAGTCTTCAGCCATTATTACTACCTTTTCATAATAGTTAATACTGTCTTCACATAAGCAGTTGCAATGTCAACATTCATCAGCTACAGTGAGTACAGCGATGAGTCTTCCCCACTGGATAAAAAAACCTACCAGTTTTCAAAGCTGTGTAACTTTTTGTAGGTTAGCATTTTTTAATGTTAATCTACTCTTATGCTAGCACTGGCTATTAAAATACAGAGCTAAATGAAAAAAAAATGAACCAACAACTCAGAAACAGTTTTGAGTTTCATAACATGGAGTTATGAAACATTTTCAAATGCCCAGCACTAATCCCATGAAGTTATTGCAAAATGCCAGCTGCCTTGCAGACATCTAAATAACAACCATAGGCACACATCCTCTGTACCTTGCATCAGCATAGCAGAAATGTGGACACAAAGCCAAAATCTGGCAAGGCTGATAAAATTATATTCAGGCTCGGGTAAAGCAGGTAAGAAAGAAGCAATACCCCGTACCCAAGCTCCAGGTTTAGGCGCTTCCCCACGCATGCACGTGTGTGCACACAAGCGGGAATGTACACCAGGAGGAGAGTAGGAGCTGTGAGCTGTGCAGGGCTGGTAAGTACACACACGTGCAGACAGCCGGGGGTGGACCATAATCCAGCAGTCACAACTTATACAGTACAGAAGGACAGCCACACCGGGTCAGCTGTGCTGTCCGTTTGTTCCCTCCTAGTTCACCATCCTGCTACCACAAGTTTAGGGAGGCTGGTTAATACCCTGATTTATTTTTAAACAGTTTCATGAAGTATTAACAAGTAAAGTAGCAGGGATCATTTACACCACATGAGTGATGCTTTGGCCACAAACCACTTGCCGTACTGATTTGCAGACGGGGATAGATGGGTAAAACTCATCCATCTCTTAAAGATCCCCCACATCTGGGTGGCTTAGTTGGGCACCAGATATGCTCCATGATTCCGTATAACCAGAATTACTAAACATTCTGGGGAGAACATGGGTCTTGAATGAAGTGCAAAGTATTAGATGTTCTTGCAAGGAAGGGGAGTTTGTCAAGACCGTGAGATCAAGCTGACAAAGAAAATAAATTTCTATGATAGGTGCTTTTTTTTAAATTTTGCATGTTTTTTTTTTCTTTTTTTCCCCTGCCTCCTGAGCATGAGGCAGGGAAAAAATGGGACCATTTGTATTACAGTTATTTGCAATCTAATTTGCCAGGCCAAAGGATAGTCTGAATGATCTAATTCTCAATATACTACAGGACCGAGGTGAAGTACAAATCATCTTAGGGGATCCAATAATTCTGTTTCAATTGATCAGCTTTTTAGGCAGTATCCTTCGGTTGAGACTTTTCAGATAAGTAAAGTAAATTAGGTTGAAAACAAAATGCTAGTTTTTGAAATGTGGATTTCGCAATGTATTTTTGATCTGATAGGAGCTCAGTAGCATTTCTTCTATCCGCTTGAGGCCTACTGAGCCGCGCATACTGTACTCTATCAAAGCCCAGTTCTTTGCAGCTCAGTGAATAAAATACTGCGGTTTCTCCCATTGACTGACTGAAATAAAATAATCTATGATGCATGAACAAGTCTAAATGAAATAATAATATCCTTAGCAGTGAAAAACGGATTGGTAATACAGTAATTGAGCAGATTTATTGCCATCTCCTTGAGCTAGCCTGCTGAAACAGCCTGCTATTTTATTTAATCTCATATCAAAGGAATTACTGGCTGGTAATCCATTGTTAAACATCATTTAGAATGATGGATGAAAATGTCAGCTTTTCCAACATAATCAATTCATATCTCATTAGCACATATTATTTATGATTCTCATAATGGGACCTGCAGGGGTCTCCAGGGGGAAATGGAGACCTCAGCTGTTGTTGAAATGAGATGAGATATACTGTAGCTTATGAGTTAATAACTGCATATAAAAAATACTTCCCCACAGTATTGATTGTCCTTACCATTTTACAAATGAATTGAGTGCCTTGGCTTCCCCTCTTGCTGTGTATGGTAGCTCTTCCTTCTATTCATTTTTTTGCTCATAATTCAGTGAGAAAAATATTAAAAAGCATATAAGAAAGACTATTTTACAAATAGCTTTTAAGATGGGGAAGGGGGGTAAGAGCCTTTGAATGTAAAGTAATAAGAAACACTTTACTGCTCTGTTGCTGTTTGCTAAGGACTTTGGGCACTTTCTTCCCCCTCAGACCCTATGAAGACAAATCGACATATTTCTCCAGCTACAGCACAGTTGCATTTTAAGGATACTTTCTACCGTATGCTGCTTCAAAGACCAATGAAAAGCAAACCTTGATTCATGGATTTAATGCAGCTGATGGTGCAGCAGTAATCATGGTCACAGTGTCAACTGCTGCCTCAATTAAACTACATTTGAGAATCATTTTATGCTTCAGCTCATAAGCATCAATAAAGGAAAATGAGTAATAAATGACTGTCTAGAGTACAAAGGACCAGCTCATATTTCAGATGAAAATGAAGACAAAATGTAGCTTTTATTTGCCTGTGGAATTCCCATTAACTGCATCACTGACAGGAGGGAGTTGGATCAATAGTTGGCTGGCCGCAGAAAACAGTTTCTGGCTGTTCAGCAGCCAATGCAAAAGGAAAACTGTCATATTGTGATCTTTATCAGGTAATCTTCATTACACCAGACCAATGATATATGTATATGCTGGTCAGCTAGGGGCACTTCTAATTCCTGCTTCTATTTGTGGTCTGAGCGCAGTGCGCTCACAAATTATTTGTTTACAGCCATGAAAAACCTTCAATGTTCGTCTCTTTTATTCTTTTTATAGGTAATCCATAACCTGGAACTTTCTCTCAAGACTACTTTATTCTCTCTGAATTTTTAAGAAAGCAAGCGCTGTATCAAAACTTATCTTCCTTCCTGCTTAAGAGGAATCTGCTAGTACCTTTTGTGGCTGTTGTTGTTGAGGCTTGACTGAAAGATTTACTGAGTATCCTTCAGTAAGTTCTCGGAGGGTATTTGTGCCTTATTACAAGCATTTCTGGGCTTATTTGAACAAAAGCGACTGCTAGCTGTGAAAGGAAAGCAAACACTCTCTGTGAGCTGTTAGCTTTCCAGGCAGCAGCTTGTATGTATGGTAAACTATACATGAAACATGATCATCTCCTATTTTCCCCCACCCCAGACCCACAGAGCAGAGATATTTTACTGCTTTGCAGTGCTGTGTAATTCACATGTAATTCAAATTCAGACCAGTGTATATGAGGTGAGGATCTGTACATACTAGCCAGCAGCTCTGGCTCAGTTGGTACATGGCTCTTGGAAGCTCAGAGCACAGCACAGATTTTTAAAAAATCTCCACTTACAAATCTAAGACAGGAGGGAAAAATAACTTCTTCATGAAATAGTAACAGAAATTAAGTTATCAAAACTTGTACCCTGATCTTAAAGTAACCACGTTATTTTTACACTTACTCACAACTTCATTCTTGTGAACTACTGTTATGTACTCTTTTTCTGTTTAGTTTTCTGTTTTACTCTGACCCTGTGAAATTAAACTTTCCACTATGGAATTTAATGCCAAGCATAAAAAAAAAAAAAAAACAACCCACATGGTTCACAGCTAATAATGACGTTTCCTTTAAAAACTTTTAAATTCTTACAATCAACATATACTTTAACTATAATACACAATGATGTTTGACCCGCAAAGTATGCACCTGCATTTCAGGATGATAATAAAAGCTGATGTTTGTATGCATAAAGTGGACCTTGCTGCTGCTCCTAAAAGTCACCCCCTTCCCCTTCTCGCCCTCTCAGTCCTTGGATTCTGTCCTTTATCCTCATTCTCTGCCCCCCACAGTTCCTATTTTCTTTACGTTTTCCCTCTTCTTCTCCCACCTCTAGTCGTAATCTTGCCTCCCACCTTTCCTGTTACACATTCCTCCCCCCTTTCACTTAATAAAGATAGTAACGCAGAGTGAGAACATGATAATAAAAAAATGTGTATTCTGTATATGACTATAGTAACTACCTACTAGCCCATTTTCCTTCAACATCATCCTATTTCTTTTCAGTCTCCTCAGTTACCTTTAGCTCCTCCTCATCCTGTCTTCTGGCTGCTTACCCCAGTACATCTCTAGTCTTACATACCATGGATTTACTCTCCCCAACATGCTTATTTGCACTTCTAGTCTCTTTCTACAAAACCTTAATCTCTCCTGTCTGTTCAGATCCTTTTCCAGTCCACCTTTCCAGCTCCCTCTCCCTTCATGTCTCTCTTCACTGCTTTAGCTTGCTTCTGCTTTTTGTCTCCATGAACATGACAAATTCTTCCTGCAAAACTTGTCGCCATCTGCTGATTCCTCCATTCTCCCTCGCTTTTCATGCTGTCTCCTGCTTTCTATTCTCCTTTTTAAAACTAGTTTCCCTCCAGTTCATTCAGTTTGTCCTGGATGAGTTGACTGAATATAATGTAAGGTGCTGCCACCTTTTCAAGAGGCAGGTTATTTCCAGGTGCGAAGATAGCCGGGGATGGTGGCCATCTCATCAGGCAGCAGCCTGGAGGTGGCAGCTTTTGTGAGTAAATGGAAGTTTGTGAGTTTTGGAGCCAGCATCGAAGATGATGTTACACTGAACTCAGGAGACACAGTAAGATCCAGGAAGTTGGAAGCACTCTCATGAACTTGCACAGTTCAACTGGCTTTGCCGAATGCATCTCTTCAGAAGTGGCAGTGATCATGTATTGGTCTCCATATTAAAAAACAGTACATTTTAGGGCAGCAGCAGGTGTAACACATAAGAAGGTGGAAAAGAGCTCTAACTATAAACTTCAAAATTTTTAAATTGCAGAAAACATTTTTTTCATATTACTAAAATATTATTAACATTTGGATATTATTAGAGACTAAACAGTTTTCAGTTCTGTGGATATTTTTATGTGCTATTATTGCAGTACATTTTAACCTACGGAAATCTCAGTTTTCCATAACAGAATGTGGACATTTTGTTGAAAAATGCCTACCCAGCCTAAGTTGTCTGTGATAACACTATCACAGAGAACTATGGAGTCTAACATCTAGCAAAAGGACTATTTTTTAAACACAGTCGCACTGATGAAGAGATAATATTTTGAGCAAACTTCCAGACTGGAAAAAAAATTCATAGCTAAAGATAATCCTACAAAATTAACTTATTTTAATACAGGGTTTCACTTTCAGTCCAAGTCTCAGCAGTGAACTCCAAAACAGAAATGGGGATATGTATCATCAAAAAACACAGAAGTCAGGAAACAATGTTGAGTTTTCTCACTACCTCATCTCTAAAATGCTTTTTCACAAAAAGCCTGAAAGTAACATTTGAATATTTTGACTCTCATTTATCTTTATCAAGGGTGGGAAAATAGAATAAAAGGACATAGTTTATGTATTATGTTCTATCCCACACCAACTGCAGTTTTCTGCATTTTGGATTCTCTTCCCTGAAAAAAATCCTTCAAGATCCCAACAATTTGTTCAGTTACAGCAATAATGAGATAATACTGCTCTTGGCAGTCCACATAAGACAGTTGTGAAAATGTCATTGGATGATGCCATCATGCTTACCCAACCCTTTTCAGCAAGGCTACCTCCAATGGAGCCCAACTGCTGTTCGTATCACTAAGAAATACATCAGCAAGAGGAGAGACATAGTCTAGCTTTTCCAGCAATCAGAATAATTTTCTTTAAATACTCAGACTTTTTAAAAAAGTAATGTCTTTCATTTCTCTGAATTTGATTTTGCCAATACTCTAAAGACCTCCAAGCAATCTGGTGGTTCAATCGAGTTGTTCCCAGCTTTTTGGCACAACTGTGCTTTGCCAGTAAATGAGTGACTTCCAAGAAATATGAAATGCAACTTTAAAAAATATGGACTAATTTTGGTCTGATCCTTTCAGTCTAATTTCCTTTTTTTAGTCTAAGCACAGGGCAAATCAAAAAGCACCAACAGGACACAGTTTTCTGAAAGGAAAATCTGGTCAGCACCAATCACAGCAAGACAATCATTAAAACCAAATGTCAGTCTGTCACAAAGAGGGACAAGGCTTTAAATTAGTACAAATCGAAAATATATTACAATAAAAAAATGAGAAAATTTGTTTAGAATCAGCGGACTTCAGTGACCTGTTTCAATACGCTGTTTTTATTTTGCTTTTAGTGTATGAGAATTATCTGTGTAGGGAATGTATTCTTGAGGAAAGATGGCACTAAGAAAAGGAAGTTACCTTGTTCACTGCTATGAAAGTAAATGTAAGCTCCAAGCTGAGCCACCAGATAGTATTTTTATATAGTTCTAAAAGAAAGAATAGTCAGAAATTGAAAAAGGGCTGCTGAAAAAGAAAATCAAAGAGGAAGTAGGACAAAGGATCCACAACGCAGAGGTTGCAACATGTGTGGGATGAGGGTGGGGGTCTGTCAGATGAAATGGAATAATATATTATCCCTTTATGGGATGTTGTGTTATGCTTTGATAAAGACTTCAGGGCATTGCTATTTTTCATAATTTGTTATATGGATTATAATTAATGTTAGGTTACCACTTTATCATTAGGCTACAGAAATAAAGGCATATGATTTTTCTTTTATAGTAACAGCTGATGCTTTAATTAATTTTTGAAAGAGTGGATGGGTGAAAGAAGAACCTGATAGTGAGCTTTGAAAATACTAAACCATTACTCTGGACATGTTCAGTCCACAGCTAAGATGCAGATGAACAGCATTTTAAGGCACAGTTAATGCGATGAAGGTTTTATAAACATTTTCCAGGTGATTGGAGAATTTAGTAGTATTCCACTAAGTATTTGTGCTAAAATATTATTTTCTGCGCTAAGATAAACAAACAATACAGCAACAACCTTGACAATTATATTCATTAATGCATTACCCATGTATGAGCCCATGGTACCTTAGATATAATGTAGGACAAGTATCTTATCTCACTGACTTTATAAATAAACATTCTAAGTAAAAACATTGAAATATAAATATTTACCTCCATTTACTCTCTATATAAATTAGTTTCTGGCTTCTCCACCCCTTTTTGCACTTAGTTGATATGTAGTTTGTTATATTGAATGAAAGCACAAGTATGCACTGCTTTATGCTAGGAACTATCAATAGCATGTACCTAATACATCATATTGAATGAAAGACTTCATAAATCAGTTATACAAGGGATCATACAATGCTTTTAGTGAATTTCAAAAGAGTCATATAAACTATAAATCAATGTATTTTTGATTAATCAACTCACACTGTCAGCTTTTGGTGACAGTTATCTGTTGTGTCCTTCTTACTGGGTGCACGGTAGGGAAAGGGCTATCATCTGTCAGAGGGAGGTTTAAGCAAGAAGACAGTGAAAAAAACCTACAACACTACTGTACGTATCCGTGTGACTCCCAATATCGGCTGCAATGGGGCAGATCTTAAGGTGTACAACAATCAGACCTACAGTCTAGAATTTAGTGGAAGTAAGGGAAGTTTTGAATAGTGAAGTAAAAGAGCAAGCAAATCCTAATTCTGCAAAAGTTTACAGAGTGCTAAGCAAGCACTGAATTAAACACATATTCATCTTTCTACCATCTCACCATGCTGTAAACTGATCACTGAAGTCAGTAAGATATCTCCCTTCTCTGGATCTAACACTATATGGGTATAAGGGAGCAGAATCTCGGGTTTACCTGTATCTTGAAGTCTAGGTGCCTGCATTTAGCAAGGAACCACCGCAGATTCATTTTTCCAAGGAAAATGCTGTTGAAGAGTGAAATAGCATGCACATCGTAAAAGACATTTGACATCAATATTTAATTTTATTAGTTATACTACAGGTACTCTAGGGAACGTGGTGGAAAGCCTTCTTAGTATTGATTAGAATTCAGCAATCCCACTGCACACTGTTCAAAAAATTATTCAATTACAATTAATTTTTCAATTCAGAATAATTTAAAATTTATCATGAAAAGTTAATAAAAGTACGTAAGTTTGGAACACACTGGGATTTATAATTCTGAGATGGAAGTAGTAACTAGCAGTTGCTATGATTTTTAATTTGCATAATCAATTATTTTAATTCTTTCTATTTGTCTCTACATGATTACAGTAATGGTGTGTTTTTAATGTTTTCTGAAAACTTCAGAATTACCTCTTTCATGTCTATAGTGGTGAAAGATAACTGTTAGTGATACTGTGCTTTCTCATTTTCACACAAAAGAGATTTAAAAGCAACAGTAATGAACAAACTGCTAATCAAAATTCAATGAATACATAAGAGTCAATATATCTAACTTTGAAAAAAAAATCATTCTATTAGCTTTGTCATGTCATAAACCTCTAGACATCTGTCTTCTCTGTAGCATGCAGTGGGTTCCTTTGGGCTATCCTCGATTTATAAATGTTATAAACCTAATTATTTTCAGCACACTACAGTTCCAGTAAGGAATCACCTAGAACAAAACTGTCTATGGAGGGATTAGGATTCAAAACAGATAACAACATTTATTTTAAAAGTCTCATGAAATCAAAAGTAGAAGAGGTTCTTTTTAGAGCAATGGTGTTAAAGCTCATAGTTACCTGGATTTAACCTAGTTATGTGAAAATATTTGATGCAACATCCAATGCTGGAGTGGCAGATTTCAAGCACTGTATGTAACAACAGTCACTGGCATTCAGATGTTCAGTGTTGGAAATAGTTGTTTGCTTTTTCTTATAGAAAACTCAGAGAAGCAAATTATTTCTATATTACTGGCATTGGAAAACTGTATCAAGACTTACTCTTCCCACCCATTTCAGGTAGCTCAGACAACAGATCAAGTGAGAGATCACACTGAGTAAAAAATTGAAAAGAAAAAGAATTTTGCAGACTTCGAAAAAAGAAAGCTAGCAGGAGTTAAGAGACTCCTACTGGACACTTGTAATTTTAAATTTCCTCTTACTAAACCTGCAGTCCTACACGAAGGAGTCTCACACACACCCCCCCCAGCATCTGTATTTAGTTTGCAGATTAGAGCAGTTGTCTGAGATTTCTCCCTCCTGATCCTGCCCTGTCTCACTGCTCAGCCCTCCCGGGAGGAGGAGCTGTTCTGGTAAAACAGGAAAGAACTAAACTAAAATTTTGTGTAGCCAAAGTAGCTGGTCCAAGACAACTAACACAACAGAAAATGATGACCATGTAAAGCCTATGGAACTTCTACCAGGCCATGAAGGCAGGCTGCATGCTAATTTGCAATATTTGACCAAGATACTTGGAAAATTTGAATACCTGTAGTTCATAACTCACCTTTTTTAGGGAGATCTGTTATTTCTTTTCACTTTATTTTTAAAAGTGCTGAGTTGTAACCTGTAAGAATTGAAAGATCAGCAATTTTCAAGGAGGCAGTCAGTTACAGACAGCAGATTTAAGGGGAGTACATAAGTGAAGAATTTTACTTTAGTGAAATTTGCAGCAGGTAGTGAAGAAACATTGGGTCATCTGCATATTTTATTAGAGAAGTTTGAGGTTTTAGGCTTATACTTTATGTTTTTTTCATAACTATGCATCATTTTCAGATAATATCACTTTTATTTCAAAACCACAAAATTTTATTGACAACATCTAAGGGAACAAAAAACAACTAAAAAATGCATTTTCCAAACCTTTAAACTGTTTTGGTTAAGATCTACTCTAAATTAAATAGAATTATTACCAGATAATATGAAGGATTCTACTGTTGTTTTAAGGATATCCTCTAAAGACTTAATAATTAATTGTCAACTGAAAAGAAAATGAGCAAATGTAGATGGGAAATTAATTCACTCTTAAGTCAGGGGTAGCAAATTGTTAGAAGGGGTTCTTTGGTGGTGGGGTGTGATGGTCTTTGAGGTGTTATCTTTTTTTTTTTTTAATTTACCTAAAGTGAACATGTGTGGAAAGTTTTTCAAAGCAATGTTTTGTATGAAGAATTTGCATAAACCTGCTAAGCAAGTAAAATCCTGGCATGTAGGTAAAAAACTGACAGAATGTTTAAAAAGGCAGTCTTGCATATCTGGATATAACAATGTAGACAAAATCGCATATCAAATAGCGCAGTGGGGCAAGGATTTCATAGTGCTATTTTTGCTGTGCACTGGGCAAGGACTTTTCATTTCACACATCATCATTCACAGTTTGCTGCAGTGACTCGACACAGTCAGAACATGTCAACAACACACAAAGTGAAAAATTTCAGTGTGGTTTTCCTTTGAAAAATGAGGGACATGGGATTTTGATTTCAATTCCCTTAGGTTACAGTCAGAAGAACTAGGAAAAGAGAATCGTGTTTTCTGGTTTGGCAATGACCAACCATATCAGAAGCATGTTCTAAAACCTACTGTCAGCCAGGACAGAAATAGGTATTTAAGGGTAGAAACAACATACATAATTGGACAGAGAGATGAAAGTTGCTGGCTATCCTTAATCCTTTTCTGATATTCACTAATACAATGGGGTAAAAAAAAAAAAAAAAAAAAAAAAGAAATAATTACTATCCTATAATAAAAAGCAATTTCTGAGCTGACAGCAACAAGCAGGTTACATCTTGTAATTTTTACCCAGGACAATACAAGTGTTGTTTAGAGGCAGAAAAAAGACAAATATGTGACAAAAAAAGGTAAAAATAATCTCTAGCCAGACAAAATATAGTTTGTGTATTCTGAGTTCTCTCCCTTCACACCCCAATCCATCTCAGTTGATACATGGTATTTCTAAGAGTGAGTCGTTGCTGTAACACATGGAAGAATAGCACCACGTTTTTGCAGTATGAATAACCAGCCCAAGGCAAAGGACATCACACTATGGTCATGAAAAACAGGTTGAAAGCACAGGCTTTGAATAAGAAAACATCTGGCAGAGCTCATACCTGAACTGGTGTTTCAATTTTAGTATTGTTTTTAGTAAACCGTTCATATTAGTTGTGGCTGTAGCTGACTCCAGTACCTTTGTGGGTCTTTATGCTATCTTAAATCAGATTTTGGAAGGCAGATATGAAACAGTGATATCAAAAGCAACTTAACATGCACCATGTTCATAACAACACACATTTGAACCATTGCCAGACGGAAGATTATAGCAGCCTAAAACTCCCAAAACCCAAATCCAGAGCAAATTCTGGATTTTTTTTTTTTTCATTTACATTACATAAATTCTAGAAATGTTAAAAATGATAAAAGGAACCACAATGTGCCAACCTCTACCTTGATTTAAAACTGAAGTCTCTGGAAATGTATTGTAAGAGTAAGGGGAGATTCAGACATCAGAGCACACTGAATGACAATTTCCATAGAGTAAATTATGCTGGACATACTTTTCAGGTAATTATCAGTGACAACTCAAGGAATATTGTTCTTAACCATGATATGAACCTCCTCAGGAATATTTCCCAAGTCAACTAATATCTACCACCCAAACTTTTCAATCACATAATCAACAGTAATTAATACTGTAATGGTTATTTAAAAGGACTTTTAGTATTTTGATGCACAATTACTTTCTAAACTTTTTTAAAATTAAAATTATTTTGTGGTCATAGCGTCAATGTTCCATTCTGAATAGTAGCCTTACACTGGATTTTTTTCATATGGCAAGGAGGTCTTTCAAAACATTCCAAATATTACTAACTAATCTTCACTCCTGTGGGTAAACACTAAAAAAAGCTTATACACAGTGAGTTTCTTCCAATCTAGACATACAGCCACAGCAAATTTAAACTCAGGCACTTCTTACTCTGATTGCTGTGTTCTAGCCAATAATCTAATTTCCCATCTCTTTAGCATGAGGAATACCCATGAAACTGGTAACTCATTTAGGACTAGGATGATTTCTAAATGCATATTTTCTGGACATCTCATAGGATTAGTCCAAAACAGAAATCTAAAAAATAAGCTCTCCTTTATCTTGTTAAAAACCCAAGTTTCTATTCCCTTTTCTACAGTCAGTGCTTATCCACAAATCTCGTATTTATTTATTTATCAACATCCTTCAGCTCAGACTGGCCATTTGAAAATGAAAAGCAATTCTGTGATAAGATCATCGGGAAGGAACCTCTGGCCAATTTACCTCCAGTGGAGGACTTATACCAGAAAGGTATAAGTTGATATACCTCAAGAATTAAAAGTTATGGTATTATTGTCTCCTGCCTTGGCTTATTCTTTTCCTTTTGATAAAATATAACATGGAGTGCAATGGGACAGAACACAATTCATTGGTGTGTGGAATCATACTTTCTAATCCCATACAAGTACTTCAGTGCTACCACATTGTTCAGGTAAGAACTTATTACTGATTTGGCAGGACTGTTAAGGTTAACATTTGGTTTATAGCATTGACCATAAAATCTTAAATGCAGTATGACCAACTGGTTTCAAGAAAAATTTTCAAAAATGATAGATGAGTAACATGTTTTCTTTGACCCTTACTGAAAAAAAGTTATTTTTTAATACGTAAATCAGCTACCCATGAGCCTTCCAGAATATAAAAACATTTGTCAGTAAACATGATATGTCCCTACATGTGTCTCCAAGCCAAAATTTAGTTTAGTCTGAAAAACAAAGAAACACTTGCAATGCAAGGGCTGTAGGATGTGCCTCTTGCTCCTTCCCAGACAAATTCCATACAATTTCACAGAAAGTCTACTCCTCTGTAATTCCGATAGATTTTAATTTGCATATACATCCACAGAATAATTGCGAATACATGGAGAGTTCACTTTACGAACTGTATAATTTGAGATGATTCCCTGTAGTGCCCTGTTCAGTGCAGCCCTACAAGACTTTCCATGCGTTTAAAACCGTAAGCAAGCAAGGGCACACGTTGCGGAGCTGATATCCAGGAATCCTCCTCCTGCTCACCGCCATGGGGTCTCAGCCCCAGACTCCCAGTCACCAAGCAGGTGGGATGTCACGCATGTGCATGAGGTTAAGTCAAGGGATAGCAGGATGAATTCATTGTTTCAATCCTTCCTTTTTCTCTAGCAAGCTCAGGGTTGATTTTACACTGCTCTCCCTCCAAAGGAAGACCATGTGGGTAAAAGCATTGCTGGGTCGATTTGATAGCACATTCAGGCTCTCTTCACAGAACTGAGAGTTAATCCACTTTGAGAGACAGGAATTTTTACATCGTTTACCAGTTTATTAATTTTAAGCGTAGTGTAAGTGTATAAACTGGAACTATTTAATATAATAATTTATTTTATTTTACTAATTACAAGAAAACAACATTGAAGCTTGAAATTTTTAAGAAACTATTGCTTACCACACTACCAGGCGCCAAAGGTTAACGGTACTGTCTGCTCTTTAAAACACCTTGGAGATGTCAGAAAAAACCCTTAGAGATTTCAGATGCTTCCACTTGAAAGTCTATCCAAATAGTGATTAATTACTGGTTATTTCAAGAGTGAAAAAAACCTACCTGTAACTTAATAAATGCCTGTTAGTGAAAAACGTGTTTTAGCAGTGATATTCTGAGCTTGTAAGTTACATATAGCACATGCACCTTAATATTGCAGTCACTAGCGAAAATATTTTTCATCAAATTAAAATGTCAACTTTGTCTCAGTACTGTCCACACTGTATTCAAGGCATGTCGAATACTTTAATTTCTTTCTATTAGTTTCCATTGGGTAGAGCAATTCTGTGTTAAATCTGTTTGTGCTGTGTTTCCAGATTCTAGGAGCTCATTCTCGACTGTTGGGGGTTTTTTTTATTTTAAGAAAAATTGAGAGAATTCCCTTCCCAGACTCACAAGCCCTTTGAGCACGACCCTGCTCTTTTAGGTTGATACAATGCTGCCATCGCATGGTCCACATCTGGTACAGCGCTTGGGAAGAAGGCAGTCTCCAACCCACCACAGCTGCTCTCCAACGAAATACTCAGTTGTACAGACCCTTACTATAAACACAGATATTTAACAGCTAGGTCCTGGTGATGTCTATCATAAATCTAACCAGACGTAGTGTTTTATTGTGTCATTCTCTGCATACATGGGAACCCAGCTTTTATAATTTAGAAATTTAGAATTATTTGTCTCTTATGACTGCCAAGGGAAATTTGATATTACAAGACACATATCCCAGCTGCTGAAACCAGAACACAGGAAAAAAAAACAACCAACAAACACAAACAAACAAAAAAAAGCTGGTTTTGTTTTTCTTTTTTTTTTTTTTTTAACTTATACTCAGTAACTTCACACTGACAGTAAGGCAGGGTTAAGAAAGTCAGAGGGTTATAGACATGATAACAGGCACACCCCTCAACAGCAAGTACTTCTAGGATTATACCTTGCATGAATTTTTTCAAACAAATCTTACCTTGTTTAACAGACCACCTCATTTAACTTGTCTCAGCGTGACCACCCATTTAGGTAGAATGTCAGATTTTCTTTATTTATCATGTAAATAAGGGAGAAATTGAATCAAACTAATCAAATCCTGAAGTCACAGGAAGATTCCAGTCATAAGAAACTAAGGGTGTGTCTATTTGAAACACTGATCCCCAAATCCCTCTAAAACTGTTCACAAGACTGCACGCAACTCTATGAGGATGATAGAAATCATGCAAGAAAGCATCTTTCCAGAAGGAAAAATGAAGACTAAAGAAAATCTGGACAATTATCTCAGGCACCAGAAATTAGTATTTGATCAAATGGATCCCATCCCCCATCTTCACAAAAACTAATAGTAAAGCACATAAAGAGATGGTAGAATGTTCCTATTTTGTGCTCCATGTCTAATACTTTCCTTGCTAAAGATAGTTACCATGAAAGAGTTGGTGCCCTTGCAACACAAGTGAGGAGGTACTGATGCAAGTAAAAAAAGTTGGTGTTTGTTACTGTGGTGCAGAGGAGTGGAATGCACCTCACTCAGAAGAGAGAAGCAGCATTGAGGTAAAATAATAATTGGGGAGACTTCAATAAATTTGAATTTAGCAAAGTTTGGCAGTGTACTTTAACAATGTGCCATCATTTGCTTGTCGTATCAGTAACGTTAACTTTCACACACATCACTCCGTCTACAAGTTAGTGGAAAATAAGAATTGCCTAGCACACCTATTGGAAACTGCAGCCACGAACGCTGTAATTGAAGGTTGAGTCACAATGCTAACAAAAATTTCACTTACTTTTTCTAACCAGACACAAGAATTTTATCAGCTTCAGAAATATGTGGATGGTCATACTCCAAACCCAGCAGTGAACAGATCAAGAAGATATTTTCAGATATTATAAGTTGCTTTGTACATTAGGTGAAAGTGCACTTGGGCTGTTTCCAAGTTTTTCACAGGTGATTATGAAGACAGGGGAGAAATGCCAGTGATTGACTACTGCTTCTACTTTCTTCATAACTTCTACTTTCTCTGTAAATTGCTCTAAGCTTTCACAGTCTTAGATTTTTATAATCTGTGCTTACAAACACTACAATGTATTTGTAAATCTTAAGTTACAATAAAGTACTGATACTTTTTTATCCTATTGTGAATGTGACATAAAAAGATACCATGATAAAGCAGAACAAATCATCATGGATTTAATTTGTATTATACACATAACTGAGCAGTGAGTAGACTTGGCTGAGACTGTGTGAGAGCTTGCTTCAGGACTTGTGAATAAGGAAGTGGCCTGTTATTCCCATTCCCTCAATTTTTTTAAAGTTGGACAACTTATTATGTCTATTAGGAATAGACCTCAAACAGAGCAGTGAAAATAACATTTTCTTACGTAAATAGACTGGACAGATTACAGGAATCTTGCTAAATATTGATTTTGTGAAGGCAGAAGTTCAAGACATAGTTGTTTGAATTGTATTAAGTAGTGGCTTATACACATATTTCAAAAAATGAAGGTGTAATGGTATGTGTTAAAATAATATTCTCCATATTAAATAATGATTATAAGCATAAGATAAGTGGATTGTATTTCTAAGGGCAAGTGAAACATACCTTTGAGAGGAAAAATGGATGATATGCTAAGGCAAGCACTGTTCCCCTAAAACATCAATTAAACAAGTCTTATCTTGTATTTCCTTCTTCTAAAACAAATGTTACCTATATCAAACATACTAGCAAATCCAAAGAGCATAATTTAATGCATATTCTAGGTAAAGACCTGTAGCCTTACCTATCCCCATGGTCCCATTGTGTGGCCCCCAGAATCCAGACACTTCGTCTCATTGCTCAGTGCTGTCTTCAGGTCATGTGGACAAATATACTAAACACCCTACACTAGGGCCCTGGCCTGTCGTGGGGAGAAAGGGAATAAATAATCTGTTTCAGTCTCTCAGTGACCATTCTTTTATCAGATAAGCCCAGCCAGCAGGTGCATTGATAAGTGGCCTGGGCCAGGCTCCATTCCTGCCTTCCTCCTGTGGGGAGAGATAATAGATCCATTTTATTCTACCTAGCCTGCACAGCCTAGCCTTTAATTGCCCAAAAGAAGTACAGAGGATCTCGTTCTTCCTCTCTTTCCTTCCCTCTCTCCCCCTCTCCCTCTCTCTCTCACACACACTTTGATCTGATCCCATCTTACATTGAAACAGTCATGTAAGTTGGCAGCTTCCTATAATACCAGCTGTTGTCGTGAATACAATGCTTTAATCCACAAGATTTTTGCTCATGATTACCGTTATTTCAGTACATTTTGAGTGATGCAATTTTGCCATGTGGGGTTAGTAAATCCATTTTTATCTATCTGTAAATGAATACTGGAAAACTGTACTTACGTGAATGCACTCTTTTTTGAAAAAGAGTTGTGATAAACATCTTTATTTTTTTCTTCATTGTTATGATAGAAAGAAAACTATGCAGGTAAATGATTCACAAATAATTGCAAAACTATTTTAACTACCTGTCTTTACATAGAAGAGTTGCATCTCATGCAGTTTGCATGGAAGCTGCTTTTCCTGGGAACCACAGCGTTATTTACAAGAGTTTTTGCTTTTTTACATGATTTCTCACCTGTATTCTGTCTGTTATTGGGTTTTTCACAATAACTCAAGCCATAATGTTAAAAACTATTCAGCAATGTTTGGGTGGGTTTTTTGGTGTGTTTAATACATGCTCCCATCAGGTAAATGCACTTTCCATTATTAAATTCAATGGTTTATAATGACTTTTTATCTTTGCATAATGCAATCCATAATATTTTCTAATAGAAATCTTCATCAGTCATAAATGCCTTTATCACTTCTGTTTTTCCTCAAAGAACCATGTCCTGGTTTCAGCTGGGATAGAGTTAATTTTCTTCACAGAAGCTCATGCAAGGCTATGTTTTGTATTTGGGATGAGAAAATGTTGATAATGTGCTGATGTTTTGAGCTGTTGCTAAGTAGTCAAGGACTGTTCAGCTTTTCATGCTGCCCTGCCAGCAAGAAGGCTGGAGGTGCACAAGAAACTGGGAGGGGACACAGCCAGGACAGCTGACCCAGGCTGGCCAAAGGGATATCCCATACCATATAATGTCATGCTCAGTATATAAAGCTCAGGCGAAGATGAAGGAGGGCATGGAGGGGACGTTTGGAGTTATGGAGTCTGTCTTCCCAAGCAACCATTACGTGTGATGGAGCCCTGCTTTCCTGGAGATGGCTGAACACCTGCCTGCCCACGGGGAGTGGTGAATGAATTCCTTGTTTTGCTTTGGTTGCATGTGCGGCTTTTGCTTTCCCTGTTAAACTGTCTTTATCTTGAATCATAAGTTTTCTCACTTTTACTCTTCTGATTCTCTCCCCTGTTCCACCTCCACACTGAGGAGTGAGCGAGTGGCTGTGTGGTGCTTAGTTGCCGGCTGGGGCTAAACCACGACAAACCATTTTAGAGGAGTCAGGACCCTTGTAGCAGTTGAAGATGAAGGGAAGAGCAGTATTCAAATTCTCCAGTTCTACTTAGCACAGTAAGCAAAGGTAGCACCATTTTCACTTTAGTACCGCACGACACCCAGCCTCAAAGGATTGCTTTAAATAAATCTCCAAGAAATGCCTATCAGTTCTGACTTCACTAAACCAGCTGTTAAACCTTTGCGCACTGTCTCTGCTTTAACACAATGCACTACAACGAGCACAGAGACCAGCTCCCTTTGACAATTTTTAAGAAGCCTTTGAAATAATAAATGATGAAAACCAACAAAGTCATGAGTTCTGCCTTTGAACAGGATGATATACATACCTCTGAAGAGCTGTGTATAAAGCCACTGATGCCTGTACAGAACTAAAGCATGTAGCTTCTGCTTCTGAAAATAGTCTAAACGTTAGGCATGTGATAAATGAAAAACTCATAATACGTAACTTAACAGAAGCCTTGCCACTGACATAACACTAGAGAGGAACTCGATCCAGGAGACCTTGCTTATGTCCAAGCATTTGCAGGAAGAGAATACTGGGTAAATGCTGTGTTGCTTTCTCTCACAACAATGCAGAACAAATACTTTTGTTCTAGGTCATAGTCTTTAATCTAAGAGAGTTTCGTGGGAATGTCTTGTGCTTCCAGTCTTCTGGACATTTAAAGTAAGTTTTAGATATTGCTTTTTTCTCTTCCTGCCTTTTGCACCCTGTTCTACAGTAAGCAGACGCTAAGATGCTGGTAAGATGCTTTAGCTGAGTTTATAAGATATTTAGAAAACCAACTGTAATTGTAGCAGTTTAAAAGCCTTGACTGTTGTTATAAGTAACACTCCAACTAAATCTGGTAACGCTTATTCAAAATAAGTATTTCTGAGAAGGCCTCGCAGTCGAGTGCATCATTCTGACTAATTTATGCAATGAGGCAGACTTTTTAATTGATAGTGATTAGCGAACTTTCTAAATCTCTAAAACTTCAGTATGCTTAAGCTTCCAGTAAATACCAATGTCTATTATTACACCACAGCTTCCATTTAAAAGAAAAGCAAATATATCAGCCTGCAGCTGCTGATGCTGCAAACACCAGAGAAAGGGGTTTTGTTCCACCTACAGTGCAGTAGAGTGTCTCCCCACATCATTGCATAAGGACTAAGCTTCAGGCTTTTTTATCTGGCCTGCTCCAACCAGAAAGAGAAAACTAAGATTTTTTTTTTCATCAAAGCTTTATCTAGAGATCAACTATTTATCCCTGGCTAAAATCTTGACATAAATTTATCTAAAGATCAATGATCTAGGCAGACAAGAAGTGAAGGACAGTGAGAAGAAGTAAGTTTTACTTATCCTTTCATTTTACTGTCTCATTATGATCACTGCCTGTTTTATTCCTAAATTTGATTAAACACTGCTTGTGTAAGGTACAGCAACTTTTCTGTTTCCTAGAACAAGTTCTGGAAATTTGAAAATTAAATACAAATTATGTGATGCCATTATGCTCTCAGCTGGAGCTCTCTTTGCTAGGCTATGTATAAATGCACTGGAGTACACAGAAAAAGACATGAGCATTGGCAGTCTGAATGGAAAAGTGAGAGGGGAAGTGGTATGACATCAATGTAAAAGGCAGGAGAATTAGAGCTTTTTGGTTAAAGTACTTCCATATACTGACAATATTCTTGTCTTTTCATACCTGCTCCACAGCTCCTCTTTTTCTGAGCAAGTTTAGGTCATTATCAGCATGAGAAACAGGGCTCTCTTCAGAGCTGGATCAGGCTTAGAGCCTTCTCCAGCTGTTCTAAATGGGACTGAGCTCCCAGTCTCCCTGGGCAAATTGTCCCAGTGCATAACCACTCTTAACATGCAGAAATTTGAGGTTAAATCCAGGTGGAACTCCCCTAGCTGCAGCTTGTGTCTGCTGCTTGTTCCATCCCTGTGCACCTCAGAGGAAAGTCTGGCTTCACCTTCTCTACAACCACCCAAAGGTCATGAAGGCATCACTAACGTCTTTCACTTGGCACCTTTTCTCCAGCGAAGAAATTCGGTTCTCCCAGCCTCTGATTGTATGTTGTGTGCTCCAGCCCTCTTATCGCCTCAGTGGCCTCCTCCTGCAATTGTGATAATCCCGCCTGCACTGGGGGATCCAAAAGCGGCTATAATCCAAATGCAGCTTCTCAAGTGCTAAATTCATGGGAAGCATCACTTTTCTCAACCTGCCGCCACACAGGTCCACGTGGTTCCCCAGATCCTTTTCTAAAAAGATGATCTCCAGCCAGTCAGCTGCAGCTTACACTGTTGCAAGGGATTATTTCACCCCAGATGCAAACTTTTGCCTTCATGAGGTTGCTGGCAGCTCATTCCTCCAGCTAATAGCAGATAATTTTATTCTAAAATTATATTTGCTGCCATCTTCTTCTCCAAATAAAAAAAAAACACCACACATACAATGAAACAACCTTTTTATTCTGTCATTAATCATCCAGACTTTTCTATGAATTTGAATTGTTTGACAATACCAGCCATAGCAAATATGAAGATCAGAAGAGACTTCATTCATACCAGCAGCATGTACAGAGTTGTATGAACACAGCTACAGAGCATGAAACCAAAACAGTAGCCTCCTTAATACTGCCTGAATTCTATATTTTCATATTCAGTCAGAAACTTCTTTACCTTAGATAAAATTTTGCTTGAACATGGATTTTGCCTATGCCAGTGGCAGAAGCTGCACAATGTTCTACAATATATTCTATTTTTTCCCTACATATTTTTTGGCTAGATAATCAGAAAAGGGTTTCTATACCTAGATAATAATGCCTCCAGCCACACCGTTAGATACTTATGTATTTCACACTATAAAATTCCATATTATATATAGATAGCTCTCCTGTTTCACTTGTGATCCCCAAACGTGCCTACAAAAATCAAAGCAACACGTAAACAATAAGAGCACCTCACCACAATGCCACCGTGCACAGCAAGCACTGAGTGGATGCAGTGAGTCTTGTCCAAATGACTCCAGGTTTCATGCCTTGAAGAGTTCATCTTTTGCAGTCGCAGCTACTCTTAATAGGAACAGCTGACTCCTCAAGAAAATTGCAAGACTTAAAAAAAAAAGAAAAGCATACAAAAGTGTTTAAAATCTAACTCAAATTTCTGAGGCAGTTCTTTCTTATAAAACAGAAACTGAGAAGGCAGACTTCAAGTCAGCAAAAGGATATCCTGGAAACACATTTTCACATGAGAAGTGGAAACCTGTAAAGCTATATTCAGCCAGCACCTGTGGCAAGCTGAAGGAACAAACTATGTATGTTCAGAGCTGCGTTACAGGAAGTTGTCTACAAAGGCAGAAAACAAGGATGAAAAAAATCAAGTAATGGCAAGAATAAAGTGCTATCAGAGAAAGTACTGCAGAATTTTATGGAAGGAATTGGTGAATGTCCCAGCTTAAGTCTGCTAAGACTGGAAAAGTATACTTTTCCAAGAATAAAGCTGGAATTTAAAATTACATTAAAATGTAGCTTAAGTTTGAGCGAGTTGTCAGGAGTTGCTGGTGAAAGCTGACTGACTTAAAAGGGGGTAGTGAATGATACAGGGAAAATGCTGCAGGATGGCTGGCTTCTCCAAAGCCTAGCAAAAGTGTGCAAAGGAAAGTTTAAGTGTTAGGAAAGGAGAAAATGTGTGTGCAAACCTTCATGGCTTTTGCCTTTCCCTTTGCATGTGATGTACCTTTGGGTGACAGAATAATGTTTTGAAGAAGCTGCTTTTGACTCATTTGAAGCAGCCACTGTCACAAGTCCCTGGACTAAAAAGGCTTGCAGGTGATCAACATAGCTGAGCCTGTCCCCTTGATGTTATTTGGAAGCAGGAGGGCTGCGGGACCCAAATCCAGCCCCAGGGGGACATGGATGTAAGGAGAGCAGCTGACAGGGATGGGTCCTCAAACTGGGACGAAAGGATCCCAAAGCACCACTCACCCCTCAGCTCCCCTGACATGCCCTTGGACCCCGCTGAACCATAGTTTTTGCCTTTAGAAATAGAGATACACAGCCTTGTGAAGAAGTTTCCACTCGTCATCCTCAGACAGGGCATTATCTACGGAAATTAATGAGTAAGAGAAAACTGCGATGACCAGCCAATATCCTGCCTCTTCAGGAAAGCTGAACTCGTCAGTGGCATTGGCATATCATTGTTATAGAAAATATAAAATTCAACTGGAAATGTAATCCGAGTTCCCACTGTTTGGTGCATCACTCAGTTTCCATGAAGATCTGTATATAAAACCGGTTGCTTAGCTAGTACTACAGAAACAACAGCCATAGGAAGCCGTTTTTGGCAAGGGATCCAGCTGTTGGTTTAAAAATAATCTCAATAAAAGATAAAGAAAAAGTAGCAGGTTCCAGAGGAAGAAATCTGATAAAATTAAAGTGTAATAGACACTTCAAACTGTGTGATCTGACCTAATAAGTTATTAATAGGGAACCATTACTCCTCATACATTTTTTATGAGGAAGGCATTGCCTTTTTGTCAAGATTAGTGGATTATAAAATATTTGTGCTACACAATATAAATGACCCTACCTATTAATAAGTCTCTGGAAAGATATGCTTAAATTGAATTACATTAAGAAGAAAAGTGCCAACAGAAAATTAGGCATAATTAATGGGAACACATAAATAAACCAGAGATAGAGGGAAAAGGACATTCTCTCCATTGATCATTTTGAGGATTAATTGCTGATATGCTCTAATGACATACCAACTATTACTGTTTTTATAAGGACCATTTCACAGAAGATGAAATCCATGTAACTATGAATATGTATTGCAATTTATTACCAGAAGATAATTACACTGATCACATTACTCTAATTAGTCAGTATAGTTTTGAAGGCTAAAAGATACAACTTAAAATGTAATATACAATAAAGGCTCATTAAAGTCTTCCAGTAAAATATATTTATTTAAAAATTTTAATGATATTCAGATATTCAGCCTTCCCTGTGTTTTTACAGGACAAGCCATGCTGAAAGTGAGGACATGGGAAACATTGCTGTTATTTTCCAGATCCTTTCAGAACAGCAATACTTTGGAGATGCAGGAAATTATTTTTCACATCACTTTCACATAATGGACAAAGTGAATAGAGTTACACAGTGAACAAGCACTCAGGTCTTCTTTATTCGCCAGCATATATAAGGTTTCCTTGGATATCACAGCACTGCCTCCAGAGTGTGCAGCCACATTCTGGTTTTCACAGACTCACAGAAACTTTCAAAGGCTTTCAAAGGCATTCCATTTTTCAGGAATGTAAATATGAAGCTTTATTGCTCAATCTTTTAAACAATGTCTTAGTGATTGTAAATAGAAAAATTATTTTGCTCACAACGTCCTCTAAATAAAATAATAAATTTAAAAAGTTAAACAAGACTCTTTTTTCTAGGTCGAAGAAATGAAAGAGGACCCATTCATTAGAAATAATCCACCTGAAACAAAACACCTTACACTAATCCCCTAAAAACCTTATCTACTCTTTGACACTGTTGTAACAAACACTTCCAAAGTACTGTGCCAACATTGCTCATGTGTTCAGTGGATTTTAATTAGAGCTCTGAAAGCTTGGGAAAACTGGCTGAGCGAGCAAGCTTGCTCTTTTCAAATGGCAGCACAACTGTCCTTTTACCCACCTCCCAATCATAGCATATGTTTAATTAAAACCAGTGCAAATAATGGAGACAGAGAAGAAAAATCTCCTTCCCACAAATTAGTGAGGAAAACATGATTAACAAGGTGCAGAGCAAGCTGAAGAAAGCAACCCATGTTGTTCCTTAGTTGTACTCTGAAATGGGTATCTGTGGATAGGTCTTGGGGAACGATTATTTGTGAATGGTATGAATGGCTTCATGTAGAAGCTTTAGAGACAGCGGAGATACTTAAGGATGATTAGCAAAAGGAAAAGTACGGCAGATAAGGGCACAGTGTCACAGGGAGAATTCTCACTTCTTCTGCTGTTAGAGTAGTAATTGCCTCAAATATTTGTCAGATAACGCTTATTTTTCTAATTCCCCATGAGAGAATGCCTATCCATCTGCCACCTTTACTAAAGCAAACCAATTCCACAGTCCACCTCACCAAGTGGGTTAGTGGACAGCTCCTGTTCCTACTACAGCAAGGGTCTCCCAGCCTAGCAAGTGCTCTACTTTGCTCTGCTCTTGGATCCACCCGAGGTGTGAGAACAAAACCCACAACAATTAGGGGAGGAGAGAAAGGGTCCAGCTGTAAGAAAATGCTGCAAGAGCCAAGGGAGAAAAACCTTGGGCCAGTTGTGTTGTGTTCACTCTAGCCAGAAAATTCAAGCTCATTAAGGAGAGACATAAGATGAAGAAGATTAACTGGAGCACAGCACAGAAAACACACCAGTGAGTAGAAAGAATATGAGAGAAGAATAAAGATTAAAAGCAAAGGGGAAAAAAAAGGGGGGGAGGGGGGAAGAGTGAAAATGAAACACAAAAGCAAGAAGGATGACAGTCAAGAGAGTAACCATAAATCAGTCACATCCTATACGTTACTCTGATACCTAGTTATTGAAGCAAGTTTGAAGATGAAAAATATCAGTAAAAAAAATAGGACTTCACACAGTATTTCATCAGGACATGAACCTGCACAAGAAAGTTAACAATGCTGAGCCTAAAACTGTTGCATTGCTTTTGAAAGTAAAAATGTGGAAAAGTTGATGTTTCAGGGGTATCAACCACATTCGTTTTTTGTTTAATGATTCATATAATTACAAAAATAAATATTATAGAGAAAAGAATAAATATCAAAATAAATGTAAAGAGATATAGACAGTATGGGAAATACTTCTAGGGGATCCTTAATTAGTATTACAAGATGGTTCCTCCTACTAAATCAGACCACAAACAATATATACCTAAGAGCTGGAGTCAGGAGGGATACTACAGAGCATTTCCAAAAGCTCAAAAAGTTCAACAAATGCTGAACACCAATGCTAAACATTAAATAACTTTGTGATGAACTACTGTGCAAATGAAGAAATTCAAGAACTATTATAATTTCTTTTTATACTTGGCGAAAAGTGAGGATGAGGTCTTTTACTGAGGCACAGAGTGAAATAATGATAGAGGCTCAGGAGTCCTTACAGTGTTATTTTTAAACTGATTGCAAGGTAACTCTGGACTTCTCTATTTGAGTAGCTGTGGTTCTTTGATATTTCAGCTATATTTAGCAGATTGAAAAGAGAACAAAACAGAATTTGAGAGATTATGTTGATGCACAGTAGCAATTACTAAAAAGCACAGTTCTTCACAGGGAGAGGGGGGGAAGTCTGGAGTCTTCTCTCCTGACCTGAGGGAATAGCATATTGTAATGCAGATTTTCTGCAAAATCTCAAGATTTCTCTCTTCTACAGGCTCCACTGTAATTAAGAAAAAACACCTCCCCACCCCTCAAAAAAAAAAAACCCACAAAACAGAGGCAAGTGATTGAAATCTTGAGAGGAAAGCTGCCACCTGCAGTTTGCATGCCTACCCTACAATAGAACAAGTAACAACCTGCACGGGAAGCAAATGTTTCATCATCAAGGCATTGGTTATATTATCAGGAGAAAGATTTGTTTGAAGTGCCTGGAGAGTTCAAAGCCGTGTTTTCAAAAGCTGTATTTGGTGAGCTGCAGAAGCTTTACATGTTATCACTGGATAAGCAGAAATCAAAAACTATTTGCTAAACAATTATTGAAAATTAGTTGCAGTTTTTGCAATTGTTTTTCAGGTTTCTTATGGAAGCAGGACAGCTGCAGGCAGGTGGTAGGTACCACACACACCTGTGGAGGCAGTTATCAAAGAAGATTCAGAAAACCTGTTCATATCCCTAAGCGAGATTACTCTTAGTGGCAACTGTACTTTTACTCACAGCATTGAAGAGCACCATCATCTATAAATGTAGTTCAGTGTGTACAAAACCTAATACTTATTTCCCTTGTCAGCTTGTGAGAAGATAGCAAACTTGTGTCCCAAATAAGGCATCTGAAGTCCATCTAAAAAAACCCAACCCTTATAGATATTACTCTAGTCTCTGCCTTACTCTTTTAGTTTTCAATCCTGATAACATAAAACTACATGGAAGGATTTTTTTTACCCTAATACCGTGTCCGTTATTTCTATGTCTCTGGCCCTCTAGTGGCTAGGATAAAAAAAACCATGAAGCTGTGAGATGCTTCAAGAACTGACTGCTTATACCTGACTGTTGCCCCTAGAAATACTCACTTTAAGAAACTGTGTTGCTGAATTGTGATTTGCACATGAATGTGGCTATGATTGGTGGGGGAAGCTACTAGCTGGGGAAAAAAGTGCAGAAGTGGTAATCAGTAAAGACACTGCCTCCATTTAACTTTACTTAGTACAAAAGCCGTGATATTCAAAATCAGCAAAATTCAGATTCTGTTTTTGTACATGGCACAATCAAGAGTAGTTTATCTCTCACAGCTTAATCCCTTTAGTCAGGTCCATATGGATCAGGACCCTGGCTTTGGGTGTGGTACGAGTTTCCAAAAGTTTGAGTAGTTTCAAGTTTGAATCTTGAGTTGTCCCTGGCTTTATGATGGAATGACTGCTGACTATTTTGCAGATACACTTTGGTTTAAAACTGTACGTTTGAAACACAAATAAGAAGTTGTGTTTTAAAAGTTCCTATGAGAACTTGCAATGGCAGAGAAAACACAGTTTGTAAGAAGCATAAGATACCCAGTCTGACAACACTCAATAGACTGTTTTGGTTCTCTAATTTGTGAAAGGTTCTGTTCCTTAGAACTCTCACTCTGAACAGCTAAGTTTTGGGATGCAGCTATCCACTCTCTAAATAATGTTCTCTTCTATCCCTACTCATTCAGAAATAATTACACATGTAATAATTACCAGTGTTAAGAGATTGGGTAGTTTATCATAGAGACTTTTTAAACCTACCTCATTATCCCCTCCTGTTGTTCTACAACTCCCAAGTCCTGAATTGCATTAGTGCTCACTGACCATAAATCCTAGCGTCTGTCACAAGGAGCTCAGCTGAAGAAGAGGAGATGCCAAAAGATTAAGAAAGACAAAAGGGAACTACAGAGACAAGAAAGAATGTTGTTGAAAACTCAGCAAATTATTACCTGACTTCTATCTGGTGGCACCAGCCACATGCCTAACAGGAAAGCAGAATATCATTAAACCAGTCATTTCCAATACCACTATCAAGCAATGTTACTGACAATTTCAAACACAAGAAGTGCCCACTGGATACTAATCCTAGCTAATTCCAAACCCAAAAGTTCTTTGCATAGGTTAAGCCTGAGTATATGTCTTGGTTTTCATATGCCCACTCCTTACTTTTCATGAGTGTCAATTCGGTTACTTACAAAAGTACATCACTTATGTAACAAGTTTGGGGATATTTTTTTAATTATTTTAAAAGTACCTGCCAATCATTCTACAATTTCTGTACATCTCTCTCCCACCAAGGCCTCTTGCCCTCATTTTACCACCAGCTTCCAGCCTCCGTAACCTCAGACTCAGCAGTGCCCAGAGCAAACAAAACCTGCAAGTGCTGTCATCCAGAAGAAATAGCAAGAGGAAGAGGGATCACTCCGGAATATGTTGTCCTCCTAAACCACATGATGCATTCAGAGAATTAAATTTTCAACATGTCATTTACTGATAGCCACTCTGCGAGTGCTGCTCCATCAGCTTAAGTTTCTTGTGGTTCCACAGTCATTTATAGGACAGGGCTTTGTTATGGAAAGATGCTATGTGGAAGCATTTCTGTTTGTCTTTCCTCGCCAATGTTTGTTCTCACCAAACAAGGTCAGAGCTAACAAAACACAAAAAAAAAATCAGTTTAATAATTGTGCACTTTAGTTTTCATAACAACTATGAAATAGCAACTGCCCTCATCACGGCGAGTAGGTGATTAACTGAAGTACATTCACTATTGATGGGCAGCAAGTGTAAATGAAACTGCAAGCAGCTCAGTGCTGCAGGATTTTAGAGCATGTTTGTCACTGACCAGTTTTTTTGAGATCAGTATCACTTCTCTGAAGTGAATACTCTTCCGTGGAACATTTCTTGCAATCGAATATATTTACCATGTAAGCATAACAAGGAGGTATAAGTTCCACCAGGAGGTAATATCATTATCATTTTCCTTTCCGGAGATATCGAGTTTTCCTTTTCCTTTTCCTTTCCTTTTTTTTTTCCCCTCTTCTTCTCACGGAGGGCAGGAGGAGTTGTAAAGAGTCACTAAAAGAACAGAGATCCCAGATAATTGCAAGCTTTAGATCACTACAATTTTAGCTCGAACTATGCACTCCCTCCAATATAACTAAAATACTTCTCATCTTTTCTCAGCTTTATTCTAGCACAAATCAGATATTTTCATCCGAGCCCTTCTTTCAGCTTTAACTGTTTATTTAATATCTATAATGTAATAGATACATATATATGCATTCATACTTTTTTTTTTTTCCTAAATCTTCCCTATCCTTCAGGCTTTCTGCCTCAAAGTGGGTTAATTACTACTTTGTGAAACTTGATACTGAGTCTCAGAGTTCTAGTAATATGAACCAAGGCAATGATCGTTGTGTTGAGAATTAATCATTCTCAATTTTCTTTCCATTCCTGAGAACCCAGGCAGAAGCAATGCAGAGCCAGCAGTACGTACAGGCTCTATGACAGGAAGCATTTACCTGGGTCTTGGGGAGTTTTTATTTGCTTTATCAAACATATTGAAGATCATCTTCTCACTCTGAATTCTATTATTTTCTTTTACTCCTTCCATGTGTCTTTCCAACTTTGTTTTGCAGCTGTAGTTTAACATAGGAGCTGTGGTCTGGTATAGAAAGTCCTTGACATTATATCCAAGATTATTTGGGGAGTTTAAGTAGCTTCGTTTGCAGAAGCCTTCTCCAGACATTAGTGTGAACACTTTTTTCTTTTTTTTTTCCATCCCTTTTATTGGTTTGGGAACCTCAATAACCTCAGGAATCAGATCAGTCAGCAGGAGTTAAGAGAAATTTATGGAAACTACCAAGCAGAGTGGGATTGACATGTTGTAAAAGGAGACATTAGGGGAGGGACAAAAAAGAAAACATCAGAAGACTTCACTTGGAATACAGGTTGTAATTAAAAGCAAGCAGATTAAGTCACCTCACACCACCAGCTGAGTGCAGGAATTTGCTAAGTATCAGTAATTGAAGTTACATAGCACTGAGATCTATGGAATAACCCTGTGAGGTTCATGAAACAAAACACATCAGGTATGGTTTGGCAAAGTGCTACAAAGAATTGCTCTGTTGAATTATCCTGAAGTGGGACAGAAATTTGCACTGCTGATTTCCATGTTTCCTAAGTGGAATGGAGGTAGAATTCTGCTCTGTGGAGAGGGATAACTGAAAATATGAGCTTTATTTCTTTCACATTAAAAGTGTTTCATGTAGCACAAACTGGCACAGCATCATTCCAGTTATTGAGATTTGCATCAAACAAAGGTTTTTTTGACTTCACTATTCTTACCCTGTCTCATCCTGTGACTGAACTGATGACCCATTTGTGATGAGTATTAGTCACATTATTTAAGATGTCATTCTGATGTGCTCAAATGACAATATAAGAAACAGAAGAGTGGAGAAGCATAGAATGATTCTGCCCTGGAAAGAGACTGTGGGTAGCCTACAAGTTACAGGACACTACTATCTGGAAGAAGTACACTAATAAGACATGCACAGATTTTTTGTCACCGAGTTCCTTGATCCTTTTCCTATTATCTCCAATGATCCTTCTTTATGGATGAAAACTATGCCAAGTGACAATTACATCCTGAATTGCTGTCTTCTAAAGTGAAATCTGAACAGGCTTTGTGACATCTATAAAACACCCTATGCAGTCCACTTTGTGAAATGTCCCTTGCTTACGCAAGGTCAGGTGCAAAAGTTGTTTTGTAATCACACTAGTCCTGGTGCATGAGATATCCGCCAAGGAATGGAGAGGAGACAGTATTGAAATTTTACCAATTATTAGGCATTAATAGAGAGTCCATTTGATTAGAAGAGAGACTCCTTCATTATACATGGCCATTACAGTTTATAGAGGGTTTTTTTAGTTCCATCCTTCAACTTGATTTCTCTGACGATATAATACAAATGAGTACTCTGGCTGCTCCATGACAGTTACCTTCTTCCCCAGTCATCTCCCTGGCCTGACCTTGACCTGTAGATAGACTTTAGCATTTAGTGATAATGTGGTTTGTGGTAGCAGTAACCGCAAAACAGGATCTTCCCAGTGGCTTCAAGCCAGAGTGTTACTCAGTAGCTAATGGTTGGAATGGAACGATAGCAGATATGGGTGAAAAAATCTGAGATTTTGCATTTCTGTTAGTTCAAAATAAGAAAAAAAATCTACACTAGAAGTATCTTTGATCTTGCAAAATGTCTTTGATTCTGCAAAGCATTCCTTTGAGAAGTTACAGTAAAGTGTATTCAAACGTTTTGTCCATGGATCTAACAACCTTTAATATCTCAGTTGTGTAAATGTGGAAAACATTCTACCTAGAAAAAACTCGATCATTAAGTTCTTATTTTTCTTTTTTCCAACACCATTTTATGACAAGAAAACCTTTATACAAGGCAAGGAGTCTAATTTTGCCTTAGGAACAATAATCTACTGCAGTAAATTGAGTCATAAAAGCAAAAAATCAAGGACAAACTTTGACCTGTCCTATCTTCCAGCAAGCCAATAAACAAAATATGTACTCAGTTATAATTTAAATATACCCTTCACTCCGCGTAACACCTTGCATAATTTCCCAGGTAGGAAATGGCATAAGGTTCTTGTCATTTTACACTTGATCATTTTAACCATGCAAGTATTGATTGTTGATAAGGTCTTGCAACCTGACACTTTTGGTAAGCTTTTTGTCCATAAAGGTAGTAATCTTATTTCCACAGTGAAACTTATGATCTGTTCATAATTCTCTAATAAATATATTTTCATCACTGTGTATCTAGCATACAGATGATTCCAGTCCTAGGCCTCAGTCAAATGAAGTCCATCACTGTTTTAATACACTGAATTAATTGGTGACAAAATAGTAGGCTAAAGCTTATCATGATTGTCTCCATTCTCATGGCCCTACAAATTCTGCTGTTCTTAAAATACTGTTGCCCTTTGTAAGAAAAAACAAAGATGGTGTCTTCCTTTCACAGAGGATCTGCCCAGTCTGAAGCTTCCCACTTTATGACCGGTATACTAGCTCCGAACAAGATTAATTCCCCTTAGTGATATATAACTACACTAATTTTTAACTGTAAAATATTTTGAATTTATTTTCTAAGTATTGACATAATGATAAAATGTTAAATTACCTCCAGGACACAAAAAAAGACTTTGATTAAATATTTTTGAAGGATTTTCATATGCTATAAAAGTTGTTCTTAGGCATTTTCTTTACCCATTATGCAAATATGTCAACTCATTAATAATTCAAAATAGGCAATACATTAATAATTAGAAACCCCCATTACAAATCTGACCTTTAATTGAATTCTATAGATAGAGACTGTGAAAAATGAGCCTCCTGATTTATGCTAAGAATAAAGGTTAAAAAGCGTTTTCCTAGTAGATCTAATTTTTATCATTATTGCCTAAGCAGAAACATTGAGATAAGAAACTTTTTTCCCAGTTCAAACTCTTTTTTTGGAAAGGCTGCTTCTAGGAAAAAAATATCAAAAGATGTTCATTTATACATAGTTTAGTACAATGTGTCACTGAACAAGTGATAAAACAATCATAGATACTTCAAAGGTTTGAAAAAAGTAAGTCCTTTTCTTTCATTTCTCTTTGCCAAATGACCCATGGGCTTCATGCTTACATAATTCTTCACACTTAACTAATTTTTCTTCATAATTCTTCTTGTTAACTTCATCATAACGTTCAAAGGTAGAAAAATTAACTGACTATATAAAAGAATTATTACTTCCAGTTGTGGAAAAACTGACAATTAAACTCATACAAACTATTGCAATGCTGCAAGGACATTGCTGCTGTGATTATTTGGCTTTCTGTTCTTAGTCCTTCCTAGAAAAGTTGTGTCTGCAATGGAATTACAACTTTGCAGACAGATTTATTTCTTGTAAATCTCAAGCAAATACATAATCTAAATCGATTAGAATACTCTCAAGGAAATGGAAGAGGAATGAGGAAAATGCCTAGGAAAACAACAGAGAACTGGTAAGGATGTTGTTTTTTTTCCCCCAAAAGGACTAGAACATTTTATCTATTTAAAAGAGTATTAAAAGGGTCAAGAGGAGGGCCACCAAAATGATCAGAGGGATGGAACACCTCTCCTAAGAGGACAGGCACAGAGAGTTGGGGTTGTTCAGCCTGGAGAAGAAGAGAAGGTTCCAGGGAGACCTTATTGCAGCCTTCCAGTACTTAAAGGGGGCTTATAAGAAAAAATGGGGACAGAATTTTTAGCAGGGCCTGTTGTGATAGGATGAAGGGTAATGGTTTTAAACTAAAAGAGGGGAGATTTAAACTAGATATAAGGAAGACATTTTTCCCAATGAGGGTGGTGAGGCACTGGCACAGGTTGCCCAGAGAGGTGGTGGATGCCCCATCCCTGGAAACATTCAAGGTCAGGTTGGTTGGGGCTCTGAGCACCCTGATCTAGTTGAAGGTGTCCCTGCTCATTGCAGGGGAGTTGGACTATATGACCTTTAAAGATCTCTTCCAAACTATTATATGATTCTATGATTTGGTGCTGTAGAGCACAAAAGAATCAGTATCATTGCTATACAAGCTACCACATTGGTACAACGCCCTTTAAAAAGTGCTAACTTTGAGAAACTATAAATGTATCAAATAATTCAGGATTACCCCAACCCATGTGCATGACCTTGCACCATCCATTTGAACAACTAAAGCAGCTTTGTCACACATATGTGCTTTGAATACAATTGAAAGATAACAGCCTAACATTCCTAAAAGGGTTGAGAATAACCAAACGTCCTCTTAACTCCCACTGAGGGTGCACATATCCAGAACTGGAAACCTCACAATCAGCTTTTGGCTAACTGTAAACCCTGGTCAGTACTCATTCTTGTAATATTATTTTTTCCAAGTCATCAGTCTGGATACAAAACAAACTACCCCAGCCATGACTATGCTGAACAGCAGCTTCGCAGGCATTTTGTCGGTCCCCCATATAAAGTGTGAAGGAGTCGCACATGTCTGCATTTTCATAGTACAAATTCTAAAGCAGCCTGAATAGCACAGTCATCAGTTCAACCCAGAAGTAGTTACATGCCACAATAACATTAATACCACAATAATGTATCAGCTCCCAGAAAACACACAGAAAGTAAGCAGCTTTGTGTCCAAAAGGGCTGGCACTTCTCAGCTCACATGCAGCAACACACTGCTGCAGGGGTTAATGTTCTGCTCACCTGAAGGGCTGCTAAGTTCATTCCTGCAGTAAAATATACATCATACAGACTTAAACTGTCCATTGCCTGAAAGGCACTATGGCCAGGAGAGTTTTGATTATGGTGAAACTGAACTACAACTAATGTTATGAAAGGGACCGGCAGCTGCCTCATTAATGGGCACAGCATGAAATCCTTCCTACAGAGGATTTAACAACATCACACCCCGACCTGCACCAGAAGAGCTGGAAAGCGAGTTGGATGTGTAACAGCCAAGATGCTCAGAGGTCTTAGCACACACCGCACCTTAGCCTGGTTTGGGTACATCCGTCTCTGTACGGTCGTGGTATGAAGAGGACTCTTTCCTTCTTAAAACCAAGTGCACTCATGCCACCTGCTTAACAATGGAAAAGTTCGTTGTGTTTTAATTTCCATAACTGGAACAAATGGCAATGCAGCAGAATTACACTGTTTTCCCCCTTTACCTTCTTCATTTTATCGGCTACCTACCTGCTTAGGCTTAGGATAAAGTTTATGGGTGGGGCTCATCCATAACACAGCCTGGAGCACCCCCACTTTCCAGTGAAAGACCAGCTGAGACTCCTGAGTGCCAGCACTTCCACCATGCTTGCTCTTCCCTCCTGCAGCCAAGCTCTGCCACAACTAACTCAGGAAATTAGCAAAGAGGAGCACCTCAGCACAAGTTTTCTTACTACTATCTGTTATTCTTCAACAACATTGAAAGAAAAAAAGAGTTTTTCATATATATGCTCAAAGCAATTGCAGAAATATTCTCTTCTAGCCTGGAAACTGAACTGTGCGTGTCCACAAATATGTTGCCACTTACTAGCAATATTGCTAAAGCTTTATGTCTGCTACCATGGGCACATAGAGTTATGTCCACATAATATTTTAGAGGGTAAACTCCTGAAATTGTAGCATGACTTGGAACATACCTCAGCATTCCAAGACATCACACCAAGATTTTTTTCTACTCTATCAAAACTTATCCTTACTTTTTCACATCTCTGCCACCACTTAAGTTACAGCAAAACTACAGGGAAGACTGCTCCCCACAAGTGCAACAAGTTCTTCGTGATGTCAGGGGAAAGACAGTATTAGAGTAATTGATTTCTTTCATGGATTGGAAGAGTGTTTTCAATATATTTTGATTTTTCTCAAGCGATTCCCCCTTTCTATTTGATTGTACCTGTACTAGATACAAGTGGCAGACACCATTTAAAAGGAAAAGCTGGGGGCGGGGGGCTGTAATTGTCATTATTCTGCTCCTTTGCCATCTGTTCCACCTATGGAAGAAAAAAAACTTTTATTTCATTATGAAAAAGGTTGCAGAAGTACAATTGATTTTGTTAAGAAGCAAAGACTCATTATCGTTCCAAAGGCTGGAATTGTGCTCAATTCCCTTGGACTCCCTAGATAACAAAGAAATAAAATTTAACCCAGCAATTCCTCCACCAGCAAAATTACTTGTAACTAAAAGAGATCCTCCTTTAGAAAGAATTCAAACTGAGTTAAAGTCCTTAGCCAATGAAGAATTTTCTATGACTCCTGCAAACTTTCCCCATTAGTTAATTACTGCCATTGTTTAAAATGACCATTTTATTACCAGATTGATAAATATTTGCCCAGGTGTTTCTTCACAGAGCTAGGTATAATTACCTTATTAAATATTTGTCTGTATTTTTCAAATAAGAATTGGGAAATGAAGTATATAATCAAAATTACATAAGCAACATGGAAAAACGAAGTGATAAAAAAACCCTCAAACTAAGCATATTGGTTCTCTATACTGGAATACAAACCATGATTTTAGTAGGCTTAGCTATCTAGCTAGTCACACGTTACTGCCTCCATTATGGAAAAGTGATTTTTCTTTTTGCAAATGCTTCTACTTAAGAGGGCAGGAAATATTTAAATATTTTTTATTAAAGTGAACACAGATTGCCTTGTAAAATTGTCCCTCAAGGTATTTGGGCAAGTAAGACAGTAAGTCTTTGTCCCACAAAAGAGAAGACACTTAAAGTTGTTTGTACCCGTCAGTAGAGTATTTCATTGTTGTTCTTAAGTTAAGGTCAATATTATTAGCCTTTTGAGCAGAACAATTTTTGCTATGTATCTTAACATTCCCAGCCTTTCTCCATTATTTAAAAATAATGTATTTGAAAATTTAGGACTGTGAGAAAGCACAGGACTGTGCCTGTGACCTGTGGAGAAGGGAAGGATGGAAGCAGGGAAGGAAGGAGAGGTGGGTGGGCAGAAGAGAGAGAAAAAATTCTCCAGTTTCTAATAACTCTTGTGGCAGGAAGCTGGAACAGGTGGAACAGACCCTGCACTTGGATGGCAGGTGCATGTGAGCAGGCACCTCCTTAGCCGAGACAGTGAGGTGTGCCCAGCCGGTGCTGCAGCCTCGGGCTGACTGGCAGCACCTGCGGCGCGCAAACCCTCTCCAGTCGTATCGCGCCAAGCCCAAGCAGCCAGCGTGCGAGTCGTAACCACGGCCAGCTGGGACCCTCTAGATCGGTTTGTTTGGTGGGCGATGTTACAGCTTATGCACTGAAAGAGGGGATGGGTGACCAAATCAAGGGGCGTAAAGGGTAAGCATGAATGAGTTGAAATGAGAAACAGAACCAGAAAATAAAAGCAGTATTTGAAAAATTTTTTTTAAATTTCACTCAGCACAGTGTTTCATTTAAAGGCTTTTACAGTCAGAATACCCTGCTGCTTTGCCAAGAATATTTACCTTGACTCTGTAAATATGCTGTCATATCTCAACAAGATAAAACTTGTGAAATAAGTCATACAATACTAGCAATTTTTGTGATGTGTTTTTCAGTACTACTGTGTTGCTCATTTTCAGTAAATTGTCTGTTGAAAGCTATTGCATTGCAGACCTGTCATTTTGTAAAACTGCTTTCATAAAACTGCTTCTGTTAAACAGGAGCAAGTAGAAGCCCAGAAAATTAACTGGCCAATTTAGAATGGGTGACTGAGATCACAAAAACAGAGCAAAAATTAAAATGAAAACTAACTAAAGCAATTTTCAGTACTTCACCGTCATAGAGAGACAGAGAGGAAACTTCTGTTACCATGACTCAAATAAATTATAGAAATAACTTTATTTTAAGCCAGCAAGTGTGACTGAAATTATAGAAATAGCTTCATTTTAAGCCAGCAAATGTGACTGACCACGAAAGAGTTATTACTGGAATTTCTTCTAGAGATAGAGCAGTCTGCTTTGAGAAAGAAACCCAGAAAACTAGTGGTGATGGAGTGGAAAAGGGTCTTTCAGAAACAGTTTAAAGTGCTCCTGTCTTTCAGCATCCATGGCGCTGCAGTTCCAGGCAGAGCTCTGATATTCCCCAGCAGCAGCCGTGACATCACCAAGGTCAGATCCAGAGCCACTACCCCTTGTTCCAAAAGATCCCTGCAGATACCTCCAGTTTCTCTAATACCTGTTGAAAAGGACCCAGTTGTCACTGAAAGGGCAATGTGACTCATCGTCAATGATTTTTTCTCACACCTTCTGAGATACGTGCCATCGATACCAAAATAATCAAGTAAGATAAAGGCAAGAGACATATTTCAACTCCAACATAATGTTATGGGCAGAAAACTGAATTTCTATGTTTTTCCAACTATTTCACATACTCTTCCACAAAAATAGTTTTAGCCTACTGTTAGTGAAAACCAAAAACAAACCCCTTGATTCATCACAAAAATCCCAAAACAGGATATTTTTCTCATCATTTTGTGTGATCTTTTTTTTCCCCATTGGGTTTGATGTTCATTTTGAAACATCTGAAACATAGTTGAAAGCCTTTGGTACTAAACAAAATTTTGTTCTGGTAACAAACTTTGTTCAAAAAAGTAAAGAGCGGGCAGAAGGAAACCTTCTCTAGTTAGGGAGAATTAAGAGCATTACAGAAACATCTAAGAACCTTGCAGATATGGGAAAAAGCAGAGATTCTAGGGACCATACTAGGACCATGGCTGCTGTGTGATTACTCATAAAGACTGAAAAGACAGGAGCAGATGAAGACTACAACCAAGACAGGCGAAGCTAAAATACTCAAACCTGGTAGGGAACCTGATAACACAATTCTGCATGAAGTTACACTTATGCCTCAGTGCTCTCAGTACTCAGTTCCAGCACTTCTGGTTTGTTTTTTTTGTTGTTGTTGTAGAGTTTATTCCCCACTCTAATTATAACGAATAAGGTAACAATTAATGCTGCGAAGAAAAGACTGATGTTCAGTGCAAACACAACAGCAGTGTGTGAATCCCTAAATCTCTCAATTATAAGATATAAGTGATTGAATAGACTGAAATAATAAGAATATATGAAAACTAAAAAGTGGGATTCAGAACCAAAACCTGTGATACTACACAGATTTCTCACACTGTGCTCTTGAACGGTTAGCTTACGAGACCTTCTCATGGCTCATTCCTATTCCATAGGAGATTCATCGAAATGACTGGGGAGATTTTCATATATGCTGCAGGATCCATATTTCATTGCATGCATTTCATAGGATATTGGTAAATAACAGTTCAAGAACTAGCACTATATTTGGGGTAAGAAGACTCGTTTTGATAGACTTTACTTAAGGCGAGACTTTGTACACCATCACTTAATAGCCCCAAAAGATGAGTGTCCCAATCACCAACATACTAATTTATTTTACTAAAACCTCTCCTATTCTTCAAATTAATTTTCTCTCTCATCCTCAAATTTACACAGACTTCTACTCATTCTTTCCTATCCTTCCAGGGACATTTTCCTGGATGCTAACAAGCATCTCTATTCCCTTTTATTCTTAGGTCAGTAGAGTGATCTTTGAATAAAAGCCACCTTCAGTTTGTGTATTTCTATAACAGTTTTATAATTGCTCAACACCAGTGGCTACTTTTTCCTGAAATTCCTGAATGAAAATTGATGTTTTTATCTTCTTTAATTCATTAATAGGCTCTAAGCTGTTCAATCTCTTCAGAATATATCTCGACGTAAAATAAAGCTCAATATTTTCTAGATACCTATTGCAGACAGCTATGAGCTATGAAAATGTATGTTAGGAAAATTAATGAAACTATACATTAAAGGTCTGAAAATCATGTCCCAGCAAAACCCTGTAAAATCTTGCATTTTTATTGGAATCTCAACAAAATTAATCATCTCACTGAAATCTTAAAAAGAGCCACTACAGCTAGGTAATTATATGGCTCTTTACTACCATAAAAAAAACTTTGTACCATGCCTATTGGAAAAGATTGGAATCCTTCCTTCATCTCCAAGTGACACTAAATCAGGCACAAGCTGAAAAAAATCACATACTCACAACGTTGTACATGTTTTCATTCCTCCCTGTGAGATGGACTCAGCAGAGCGTTCTCATTTACAACACCACTTAAAGCAGAAGTTACCACCCTTCCCTTTCTCTGTTAAACTAAGTTTAAACAAAACTAAGTTTAAACAAAAGCCTTTTCACAGATGACCATCCCTCCAAGCTGATAATGCACCGGTGAATCCTCAGAAAGCACTGACAGCTAGGATATAAGCTCAACTACGAACTCATGCCCCCCGTATTTCAGACTGGGCTTTGCATAGATGTCATATGCTGAAAGAGCTCTCTCTGAGACATGTTGGAGGGAAAAAACCAGTGACTCCTGAAGATCAGCAAGCACTCTGGAAATGTTCAGAAAATTTGCTCTCTTTGTCACCTATCCCATTTATTTTAATGCCTTTAATCATGCTGCAAAATGCAGTCTCTAACATATCACGTTAGCTCTCAGAGAAAGTCTGAGAGCTCTACAAGTAGCACTCAGAAAGCCTGCGGTCTGTTTTAAACTGTAGGTCTCTTTCCTCCATCTAGACTTCCATTCCTCTCAGATCAAGCTGTAAACTCTTGGGGAACCCTGTTTGTCCAGTGCCCCAGAGTAACGTCCCAGCCCTCAGCACCAGTGCTGCAGAAATAGCAAAAACTCTCTCTTCCTCCAGGTTCATCGTACGCTTCAATTTCTCAAGCTATACCTTGCCACAATGAGCACATCCTGCAGTTACTACTTTGGTATTCTTTAATGTCATCAGCATTTAAAAGCATTATTGAGTAATGCAGCCATTTGCAAGACACATGGGTATTCCTGATGGCTTGTGACAAGGGAGTCAGGAACTGCTGTAGGTCCTGGAAAAAGCAACGTGGATATTCATCCTCCCTTTCTCCCCACTGTCTTCCACCACCCTTCCCCATCCCACACCCTCCCCCTTCCAATTACCAGAGGTGCCTCAAGCCCCCACCACGGGTGCCCAGCAGACTGGCAGGATCGCACCAGGGAAGCCATCCCGGCCACCGCACTGGCAGTGGGCCCTCCATGAGAGATCGCTCTCATTCGCCGACTATGGATGCTGATCCACTTCTAGTGGCGGGGTTGGCTGTATTCATACAGCACACTCTGGACAATTGTCATAAACCAAAAGCCACGTTTACATAGCACCAAACACCAGTTAAGGCTGCCCGTACTCCCTCAGCATCAAAAAACCAGACATGACGGAGGCCACACAACACACAAGCAAGGAGTTACCTTCACACATCTGTGCATAGAGAGCACCATACAGCTGGTGAGCAGAGGTAACCAAAACATTACTTACAAAACAATCAGATATTTAGGCACTCTGGATTTTTCTAAGTCAGCAGCAAGGAGCTAGTCCTGCTTCTGCAGCATTTGCCGTGACAGAAAATTCCTCTGCAGTCCTTAAAGGCCCAAAATATGTGCAGTAAAACACGTTTCATAACTGCAGATCTCTGACCTACCTTGAGGCTGTTTTTCAGGAGCAGGTCGTTTACACTGGTGATCTGTTAGTGCTGTACCTGATTTTAGGTCTTTTTTAAGACAATATTATCAGTTTGTTAACTGAGGAGAAGAACTTTTGTGGGAGGAGGACATCTAGTGATGTGATATATATTTACATGCTTAGCAGCTTCCATGCACGGCTGAGCTAGCAAGCTAGCGAGTTACAGAGGATTTGAAGAGTATTAAAAGTGTGCGGGCTTGTACTTAACTTTGCTAGAAAATAGTAGACCTGGGGATTTCATAGGACAGCATCCAAAACAACAGCAGCAATTTAACCACATAATTCTGAAATCAACCTTTTCAAAATTAAATGTTGCAAAGATTTAGTGATTATTGCCACACTTCTCACCTATAGTGATGCCATCTCCAAATCTGGGTTTATACTGGCACTAATCACCACCTACACAATTCATGCAGAATGACCATTAAAGTTATGATACTTTTAGCAGCAGAAGCTTCCTATTGAACTGCACAGCTCCTCAGCGTAGCAGCAACTCAGATATATAGTGGTAGTTCTCTTCTAAATTCTTTTTAAATGTTTTTTTAAACTCTCCTGAAAGCAAGAATTATTACATCTCAAACTGATAAAAATGAGTAGTCATTCTGCATCTGACCTACAGTTTTATCAGTGAAACACTCAAATACAAAACTATAGACAGACAAATACAATAACAATTGTAATAGTCATTGTTAGTGCATGCTCTTGGACTGAATATTACTTGGAGAAAAAATGCCATACACCACCAGTGTAAAACAAATATCAGTATCAAAGTCATGTGAAACCATTAACATACTCATTTATACCATTTCCAGAGTGATATCAAAATAATCCTTTCATATTTTTCAGAATAAAACAAAGTTGTTACAATAAAATAATAAAATAATTAAGGAAAAGAGTCAATTAACTATTTGCAAGAAAAAAACCCCAAACATTATCAAAGATGTTGGTTAAATAAGGACCAATATATTTTTATAGATTTTAGAAAATCTACAAAGACACAAAGACATACTTGTTTTGTAATTTAGGGGCTAAAACTAGCTGCACCACTAGATCTATAGGTGCATCTTGAACATGCTAGTTTTTCTATTGTAGTAGCAGTATGAATAGCACATCCCATTAAATCCACCTCAGTGTCTGATACAGAAGGATTATCTTCGAAGGATTATCTTCAAAGTATATTGCCAAAAATGCACTTATACTGTGGAGGAAACAAGAGCTGTTGATCAAGGTTGCTCCCTTCAATGAGATGTATAACAAAGAAAACACCACAGCTGAGATAGCTGCTGATTTCAGCTTTTGTATGTGTATGCATGGGAGAATACCTCATAATTCATATTACTAGCATTATAGAAAGAAATCATGATGAAAAAAATAATCAGAAGAACACCATATTTAGGAAACAGCTCCTGGAAAAGCCACCCCTTAGCAGAAATACCAGAACATGTGGGCAGATACGCTACACTGCATGTTGTTACTAGCAAATATCTCTCTAGCCCGGAGACCACCGCCTCATACTATGTTTTGCAGGGCAGACACATTCTCAGAGACCTGCTCAGATTCACTCAGGAAGCTCGTGACTGAGTAGGAAATAATGAGATAACCACTGAATCTGGCCAGCCCCTGATTGTAAGTTGGATTTCTCCTATACAGCTTCAGTTTGGGGAAGCAAACCTGACCTGCTAATAGCATACAGTTCTTTGTGAATATGTTTGCACTAAGCTGATAGCTGTCTGGGTTGCAGTTATGTGTGGGTGCTACAGGCAAATACCGATATAAGCATATCTCAAAGTCACAGGGCACATCCAGAAGGATTAAAACATTTGTTCAAATCATATTAAGTAATCATATCCCTGACTCTGAACTGAAACCCAACCATTTGTGCTAGAGCAAAACCCAAACTCAAAATGGACTTTTTTAAACAATAGCTTATATTGGCAAGTCCTATGCAGTATGAACATTATACACCTAGATATTCATGGGTAATACCAGAAGTAACAAAAAGTCATATCAAGGCAAGAAATTACCTGCTATTTACTTTGATAAATAGCTGATTATTGCTATAGCTAAGGACTTAAACGGAAAATAGTTCTCAGTATTTCAATGAAAACAACACTTCTGATAAGCAGGACACATAGGTGCACTGCTTCAGTCTTCTTCATAAGAATCAGAAGCTGGTGGAATATTCCTCAGATGTTTTCCAAAACCTCTTAGAAATTCTATGTAGTAACCACAGCACTTGAAATTACTGTGGTTTTTGTGCAAATAGTTCTATATTGCCTTATGCAGCTGTGAAAGGCCTTGTTATCTGTTGAACTAGGAAAAAAGCAACATTATTCATTTCAATTCTTTGCCTTGCTTCCTCTATTTCAATTATTTACATACTTTATACACCTTTCTTTGAGGCTCTGAAGGTGCTGACCCAGAACTGGGAACAGCAGATTTGTGGAAAAGCAAGTCCTAATGGGGCTGAGCTGGTTAGATTGCACAGGGTAGGACACAGCAGAGCACAAAACTGATGCTGTTATGACAATATGGTAGTACTAGTGACTGACTTTGTGAATCACTTTGTATTGCCATTTACTATGACGAAAAAACAAATTAGGTGTTCAATTAGAAGATATGGAAATGTGAAAATTTTGAAAGTCTGGGGCAATACAGTGAATAAATACAAAGTAGTTTTCTTTTCAACATGTTATTTGTCAAATTTCTTACTGCTTTCAATTGCTGTCTTCATATTCAGAATATCTTATATTTCTGCTAATAGAAAAATTTTAACTGGAGCAGAAATATTTGTTGTTCCAAGTCATACACTGAAAGAATTAGGAAATATATCTTCAGTAGAAATAAAATCAGATAAAAGGAAACTCTTCTTTTATTCCACTGCAGAGCCCAAAGCAAGTGTTTTTGTCAATTTATGCTACTGGAATTTATTAACCTGGAGACTGTCTGAGGACATCTTTAAGGAAATCAGTTGAATTCTGTACTATTGCCCATTGCATCTCCTCAATAATTAACACTGGTTTACAAAGCATATGACCATTCTATATATATAGAATATTACTTTAAATTTAGTCTAAAAGACTAAAATTCTTTAATTTTAACTGATATAGTCCACTGAAGTTGGCAGCAGCAAGAATACTGAGCAATCTTTTAAGGAAAACTAATGCTGAATGCCTTTCAGTCTTATTGCCATAAATTATTCTTAAACTCCATTGATTATTGAAATAAAAATTCCATTTCCTTTATACATTGGCAATTTCTTTCAGGGAGAAGGGAAGTTTCTCTGTCATGCAGAAAATTTTCATTCCAAAGTTTTCTAAACAAAATTGGCATCGACATTGCTGTGATTATTACAGTCAAGCTTCTGATTTTTAATATTTTCAACCTGACAGATTTATTTCTTCTCAAATAAAAAAAAATCCTTCTTAGAATAAAAATATATAGCTTCCTTATATTTCCTGATTCTGAAAATTACCAGGTGCCAAGCTGTGAACATAAGGAAATTGAAGACCCTTGAGGGTGACCTTAAGAACCACAAAGGTGGGGAATTGTGATATAGTGGTTTAGGCAATTTCATTGCTGCTGCTTGGCACTAGAAAAATGAGAAATGGGTTTTCTATTACTAAATATAATGAATTCCCTTTCTGTCCTGTCACAAATTGTCAAACTTCATTAATGAAAAGAAAGATGTGGTGCATACATATATAAAGGATAATATGAATATACATATTTAAAATAGAGTAATGTTGCATATTGCTACAGGAGAATTCTTTCTCTGTATCAGATACTGCATAATTCTAAATAAGATATTTCAAAATTAGTTGACATAGCAACGTAAGGCAACTTCTATATCTTCAAAGCAATTTGCTATTATTTGCAAAAAATTGCTACATGTTTTTCAGATGCATAGATGCAGCTCAGTGGCTGCATTTCAGAATAATATTTAAACCACATTTAACTTTAAAGCTGTGAGTATCCAATGGAACTGCTTTTAATTAGATTTAGATTTAAATATCTTGCTGAATCAGGATATAAAATACAAAATTATTTAATAATAAAATTACTTGCAATATTAAAATTGTCTTTGCAATTACATTAAATTCAGCATGACTCAGTTTGATTTTGAGGACAGCAATGGCTGTCTTTTCTTCTTTATGTAATATATGAATAAATGTACTGTCAATAAGAAATGCTCAGATTTCTCTTGCTAATCACTGTAAAATACTCATAAATATAATTTAATTTGGAGTTACAGCAATAACAAAACTGAAGGAATCCACCTCAAGCAATTTTGATTTATTCCCAGCCTTAAGCCTAGACTTTTGCTAGTTCTAGACTATTCTGGGGATGAAGGAGATGACTGGTATCATCCAGGACCCTACATCTGCATATTCCATAGAGCTCTGTTAACCTAGCAGGTAACCCTGAGGGACAATATGAACTTACACATACCTTATAGGCAGGATGAGTTCCCCTGTGACCCACAACCCTTTCTGGCACAAGACCCAACTTATGTTTCTTAACTCTGTCAAGAAACAAATTATATCCAAACTTTGCAGAACACAGAAATAGTATTTAGACATTTAGTAATAGCAAGACTTCTACAACCACAGAAATTAAGCATGTCATACACTTCTATGGTCCTTGTTGGCACGTAAAACACAATGGATTACTTCTGTACAAAACTGTACCAAAAAAAGAGATGCTGGAAGTCATTGAGCAACTTGAACACATCTAATGTCAGAGTAGAAAAAGTGCTTCATAGTAGTTCAAAATATCCTACTGATAGGAAGCCTAAAACTACAAGATCTGAACCAGAGGCAGCAAAGAAATCTGACCACCTGGGTAAGAGTTTTTTTATATTCTTCACTGGGGTAGACCAGCATAGCTCATTTGCAGTATGTGCTCAGAAACCCTGCAGCCCCAGGTCTTGTATCACTGTATTTTGGTCACATCCCCTCCTCCAATACGCCCTACTCGCAAAGTACCAGCTCTTGAGGTTCAATGAAAGTATCTGAAAGTGAGGACTTTTTTGTTTCTGAGCTGTTCTACAATCACAGACTCCACAGGAGGTTGCGTCCCTGTATCTAACCTCTTTGCTCACTACCCAAATCCTCCACAACATTAATTAGATTGATGCTGTATTAGAAAGGATTTTTTTCTTGTCTTCTCTGCAGTTGCCTCAGAATTGTCAAAGCTGCATCAAACCTGATAACCGGATGTGCTCCATGGCCTCCCTCAGGGCACCTGAGGTCCATCTGTCCTCAGCCTACACATCCAACCTTCCTTCCAGTGGAAACCAAGCCAGAAAAGACACGGCAGGGGGTTGTTCAAATGCACCCAGCTGCTAGTTGTGTGCAAAGTCAGCACAGCAGCCTTCCATTTTAAACATAGCCAAAGGCTTTTTGCAAATTACTTATCCCTCAGAAATTTTGCTCTAGTACTTTTCCCTCTGTTATATGCTTAGAGCATTGCTCTGTCCCATTTATGGAGGACATGCTCATTTCTGCTGCTTACTGAGCAATCCTGAATTTGAGAGACAGTCTAGAAAATCTGGTAAAGTTTTAAGATCTGGAAATTAAAACAGAAACAGAATATTTGCATGTAGTTATAAATAGGAAATCTAAATTTTAGTTCTGCAGAGAAAGATTATTCCATGTTCCTGAAGTATGCAGGAGTCCATTGCTGTTTGCGCCCACACTCCACCTTACAATGCTCTTTTAAGCAAAGCATACTTAATTATCTAAATAAATGGGAATTAATTTAGGGTGTGTATAATATCAGGTATTTGTCACACATGGCTAGCCACATCGGAGACATCACAAAAACAAATGCAGTAACACAAGTATGAGAAAGGGAAGACACCCCCTCCCCAGTAAATACAGTTCAAGTCACCAGTAACTGCTAAAATTAACAGAACTAAAAAGTGGTGAAATCAGGACCTATTAAAGATAAAGGATTTGTTCTTAGAGTGAATGTCCTTAGTAAATCAAGGGTGTCTCACTATGAATATTTAAGAGTATCTTTTCTTTGTTTCTTATGGTTTTCATATATTCATGAAACTGGAATTAGTCCTTTTAGCTGAAGATACCAGCTGAGATCCCCACCTGGTGCAATATCACAAAAAGCAATCAGTCACATTTAAACTTTTAAACAAACTATCAATATTAGTGGAATTGGATCTATGTACATTATGATCATAAAGCAGTAGCACAGCAATGGTCTGGCATGCAGTTGTGTGCACAGAAACAGAAACATCACCAGCCGTTGTCGATGGCAAAGTTATTTTCACACGTTTCTCAGTGTTATCCGTAGAGACCTCTAGTGGGGAAAAAGCAGCAAGGCTTTCCAAGTCTTCTTCCAAGACCACGAAATTGAATAGATTTAATTTTTTAAAATGACCTGCCAATCTGTCAACACCCTAAACAGATCGCTGCTTTTTAGCACAATGAGTTCAAAAGGCCAGTGAGGGAGAAGCACCAGGTGATGAGCAGAAGTGGGCAGCTTGTACTGAGCAGCATGGAGGTCTGCTGGTGGTACACCCATGCGTGCAAGGTGGATCTCCCCAGCAGCTGGGCTCAGGTGCTCAGTCTGCCTGGTAGCTGGCTCCCTGATCCCAATTTCCCCTATGTCCCAGGCACCTGGACATAGGGGACACGACCCCAAGGCCACAGTCCTACTCCAGTTGTTGGTACAGACCATTTCATCACCACACACGTGTGTGCATGCGCAGACACCCAGCACTGGCCAGTAGCCACACACATGCATTAGGGTCACACCTCTAGGGAATTGCAGACCTTACAGTCTCTCCAGCAGATTGCTGGGACTCTCCTGGTAGCCACTCCACTGTGGTCTCACCTTCAGATACATCCACAGCTCACAGGCCATCTCACAGAATCACAGAATCACAGAATCATTAAGGTTGGAAAAGACCTCTAAGATCATCAAGTCCAACCATCAACCCAACACCACCATGCCCACTAAATCATGTCCTGAAATGCCATGTCTACACGATTTTTTTAACACCTCCAGGTATGGTGACTCTACCACAAGATCCTTGTACTCTTCGTGAGTTGCCTTCCTCTTCTTCCAAAGGTGATCAACTCTCTTCTTTTCCCTGAGTCCCAGCAAAATCTCCCTCTTCAGCCAGGCCAGTCGCCTTCCCCGCCAGCTCTTCTTACAGCACATGGGGACTGCCTGCTTCTGTGCCTTTAAGACTTCCTTCCTGAAGACTGTCCAGCCTTCCTGGACCCTTTTGCCTTTCAGGACAATCTCCCAAGGGAGTCTCTCAAACAGTGACCTGAACAGGCTGAAGTCTGCTCTCCAGAAGTCCATGGTAGCAGTTTTGCTGACTCCCTCCTTACTTCACTCAGAATAGAGAATTCTATCATTTCATGGTCGCTAAGCCCAAGATGGCCTCTGACCACCACATCTCCCACGAGTCCTTCTCTGTTTGTAAACAGCAGGTCAAGCAAGGCACCTCCCCTGGTAGGCTCACTTACCAGCTGTGTCAGGAAGTTATCCTCCACACACTCCAGGAACCTCCTGGACTGTTTTTTCTCTGCTGTGCCATACTTCCAGCACACGCCCGGTAAGTTGAAGTCCCCTAGAGGAACAAGGGCTAGCAATTGCGAGACTTCTGCCAGTCACTTACAGAATGTTTCACCTGCCTCTTCATCCTGGTTGGGTGGTCTATAACAGACTCCCAGCAGGATATCTGCTTTGTTGGCCTTCTACCTCATCCTTACCCATAAGCACGCGACTTGGTCTTCACAGTTGTTGATTTCTATACAATCAAAACACTCCCTAACATACAGAGCCACCCCACCGCCTCTCATTCCATGCCTATCCATTCTGAAGAGCTTATAGCCATCCAATGCAGCACTCCAGTCATGAGAGTCATCCCACCATGTTTCTGTGATGGCGACTAAGTCATAGCTGTTCCGCTGCACAATGGCTTCCAGCTCCTCCTGTTTGGTGCCCATGCTGCGTGCATTGGTGTAGATGCACTTGAGCTGGGCTATCGATTTCACCCGCAACACCGGCATGTCTCCCCTAGGCTCATCTCTAGTGAGCCTGGTTTTATCCCCTTCCCCCTTCAAATCTAGTGTAAAGCCCTCTCGATGAGGCCTGCCACCTTGTAAGCTAGAATCCTTTTCTCTCTTGGAGACAGTTGCACCCCATCTGCTGCCAGCAGGCCCGGTGTTGTGTAAACTGCCCCGTGGTCAAAAAAACCAAAATTCTGCCAATGGCACCAGCCCCTGAGCCATGTGTTGACCAGGTGTGCTTTCCTGTTCCTTTCAGTGTTCCCCCCTGCCACCGAAGGGATTGATGAAAACATTACCTGTGCTCCGGCTCCATCAACCAGCCGCCCCAGTGCTCTGAAGTCTCTTTTAATTGCTTTTGGGCTTCTTAGTGCAACCTCATCATTATCAACCTGTAGGACCAACAGCGGGTAATAATCAGTGGGCTGAACCAGACCAGGGAGTTTCCTGGTGCCTTCTCTCACCTGGGCCCCAGGGAGGCAGCAGCCTTCCCTGTGAGTTGGGTCTGGTCGACATATTGGGCCCTCTGTACCCTTCAGAAGGGAGTCGCCTACGACAATTACCCTCATTTTTTTCTTAACAGAGGAAGAAGCTCCCTTAATGTGTGGGGCTGGCTGACTCACCCTAGGCAACCCCCTGGATGGACTTTCATCAAGGTCCTCATGCACCTGGCCCTCAAGTTCCAGAGCCCCATGTCTGTTGTGTAAGGGCAGCTGGGATGGTGAGGGAGGCCAGGAGGGGATTCACCTGATGCCCTGAGCAGGGACCTGTTTCCATTCCCCCTCGTCTCTTAGGTCCTATCCTTCTGCCTGGCAGCAAGAGGGCAGGGGATCCCCTGCTGCTTGTGGAGCCACCGCAGGCCTCAGGGACGGCCGGGTGTGGCTCCACCGATCCATCTCCCTCTCACACCCCCTGATGCTCCTCAGCCTCTCCACGGCCTCTCTCATCTCTGCCCCAGGCTGAGCAGGTCACTCCCTTGGCCGCACCGCACGCAGGCGTTGTCTCCGCTGGTCTCGGGCACAAGCGACAGGCTCGGGCACTCTTTGCAGCCGGACACTTGGACGGCCGCCTGCTTGAGCGGGACCTCGGTCTGGGTCGCCAAACCTGCTCCCTGGCTGGAGTCACGCTTGATCCGTGCTCGTGCCCACACACTCACCCGCACACCCCCGCCCGCCCCAGCTGCTGGCACTGGGGGAACCTGCACCCCTGTGGCCTGTGGTCCTGTTCCAGGGGCTGGCACTTGGTTTCAGTCACTGGTTTCTCCAGTGGCTGGCACCCAGGCATAGGGGCAGCTCTGACTCCAGTCAGTGCCACCCAGACACCCCCTCCACCCCCCTGCTCCCGAATGGAGAGTCACTCATCCAGGAAAAGCGTTAGGAAGGGATTTGGTAAGAAAACAGGACAGACTGCACCGATCAGGCGCAGGGCATGGCCAGACAAGCATACATGCAACCAGCCTTTTTATTCTCTTTTCCCTCTGTTTTCACCACACTTGTTCCTCCCCAAATCATCTAAATCATTCCTTTTCCTCACCTTTGGTTTCTCCCCTACGCACGGCATAACACGCTCTGTGCAACCCTAAAATGGCCTTGCCTTGCATCCCATGATGTGTGCCATTTCCCTAGGCAGCCCCCTCCCTCAGTCCAAAAGGTGCTCCAGGGTTGACTCTTCATGATGGGTGTCACACCTGGGACACTGGGGCTGAGAATCTCCTGGGACAGCCCTGGGAGGGACCAGGCAGGGTGTCCTCTCTTCTGAATTTGCACTTTGGGTTCCTGCCTGCCTTTGTGTATCCCTGTGCTCCTCTGGGCTTGTGGAGGGCTTTGATGGGCTGATGGCTCCTGTGATGGGCCTTGGGGCAACCTGGCAGGGCATTATGTGGGCTCCCCCCACCCACCGTTGTCTCTCTCTGTTCCTTTGTGGGTGTGCACAGGAGCTTTTATCACATAACCTAAAGGTTAATACACTTATACTTTGATTATATTTAGAATTACTTATAAGTAAAATGTCTCATTAAAGCCTTTTTTAGAATTATCAAAACAGATGTCAGAATTTCCTTCATTTTTTTCAAAAATGTCTACATTAAAGTAAAATGAAAGTTTATGTTGAAATTGTTAAAAGCAAAAAAGAACTTTAAAGTGTACCACATTTCCTAAATGGATTATTTTGCTCATTTCAAAATACTTTGTTCAAAACAAATAGCTTGTTTGGAACTCATCAGGTGTGCAAATCTGAAAAAAAAACAAACCATTGTATCCATTCCCCACCTCGCTCTTTCCCTGATTTTTTTTTCCTTTCGAGCATGTAAACCAAGAGGAGACCTTGCAACCTTCCCTGAACATGACCCATCTTGGCTGCACGATACAGTCTAGCAACAGAGAGGGTCCCTATCAGGAAACCAGGACTGAACCCCCATGTCCTGTAAGAGCAGCTCAGGCTCCACCAGCCAGACCATCCCTATCAAATACAACCACTTCTGCAGCGTAGCAGACAAGCAAGGGCTGGCACTCCTGAGGGTTTGCTGCTTCTGAGCTACTCCAATCTATTCAGTAAGTTTTAATGAAGGGTCTTCCCAGATCAAGTATCCTTTTCTAGTTATACAAAGCTGAATGAAAGAAAGAAAGACCATAAACATTTCTCTGCTACTACACTAAATGTATACCTCTGCATTCTTAGAAAGGAGAGAGCTTTCTAGGAATAGCCATATTTTTATGCATCCTTATGTTACGTGCTGTACTCCGATGAACAGATCGAAGGTCACCTCTAAATGATCTTACAGACTCTACATCTTCCACTTGGAAGCAGAAGCACAGTGAGAAAGAACGTTGCTTTCCTGTAAAGACAAGAGAACCTGTAGGGCAGCCTGAAGCAATAAACTCCCTTCCTCCCTGTAAATAACCATGGTGCCAGCATAGTAACTGTTAGAAACAGGGATACAGCATAATATGGATAACACTTGCTGAGAGATGAGAGAGTGTCTCCATACAGTTATGGAAACAATGTTCTGCAAAATACTGCTGACTACAGCAAAATTAGTGCTTAAGGTAAAAACTGATGGGCACTTTGTCTTTTTGTCAAAGTTCTCATGTTAAACCAAACCAGTCCAACACAGTTAAAAAAATAGCAAGTAGTGTAAATGCAGAATTATAAATATGAAAGAAATTTTGTATCAAATAGTGTGCCAAAAGGACAAGCACAGAAGACTGATTTTGTGTTTTGTGGATTTTCATAGTAATAAAAATTTGTGTTATTTTCATCAAAGTATGACATAACTCTGGGCTATCACAAATAACAGTTCTATACTATAGAAATTGCATCCCATAACTAATACACTACCCCACTCAGAACTGACAGGTTGTAGCTCATTTTAACTGGTATGATAAAGAAGTATATGAGGACTTTTAACAGAATGGGATCTTACTAACAGTTAAATAATGCACAGACCTTGTCCCAGATTTGTTTTTTTTTAAAACTGTTATTACAGAGTGGTGTATTTCTAGGTGACCAGTGATCACAAACTCACTCCGAGATTACCTTCAGACTCAATAACAGTTTTCCTCCACTATCTCACCCGAGCATGGGGGACTTCTTCAAGACCTGGGGTTGTTTCAGCTGACCCAACAGGTAGATGTTCTTAGCTGCACCAAGAGTATAAAATCATCTCTTACAAGTGAGAGGCAGTGACTGGGGAGAACTAAAGTAGTTTCTTATAGGAACAGTCGGCCTCAGGAGCGACAAGATTGATGGCCGGTATTAACAGTAAAGATAAACCCAAGGCAGGTCACCAAGCATTATACCACTTGTATGACATGCATTTGGTAGCTCTGTCCCAAAGGCCACCTGACATCTCATATATCTTGCTGTGCAGTGGCTGAACAGCTGCAGTTTTTCTCTTACCACACACACCCAATGGGCAGAGTTTTTGAACAGGTAATATTTTGCATTTGTTTGCTTGCATTGTCCCATAACAGAAGCTCAGGAAGCAATCAAAATTTCTGGCTGGGAGACATCCAACCTGAAGTGGAGAGAGAATGGGGAGAAACTGGTAAAACTGATTAAAACATCCCAGGTTTACCTATGCCACAGGCTAATATCTAAAAGAGCAGGCAGAAGGGTTGTATTCCTTCAGTATCAGGTGCATTAAACATTATTGATTGAACAGCTTATTCTAGTAGGTGACTGTGCAAGACTGTAAGGTTGGGCAGGGGTTGTACTTTGTTTTTAAAAATGAGTGTTATACTACTCAGGAAGAATTAAGAGTCCTAACTGTATTTATTTTCTGTGGTCCTAAAACATAACCTGTCCCTGAGAAGCCTGGTGCGAGGCAACTTCTTTTTACTTGCCTCCTGATAATGAATTACGCTCACAATTCTTTGTTGTCGGTCATGACAAAACCAGTCGTAGTTTACATGCTGAGTATCGAATTCATATGACGTACTTTTCACAACTGATTTACAGGATAAACAAGCACATGGAACTCGCAGGAAGTTTAGAAAAAATGAATACATGAATCAACCTGTCTCACTGCTTGGAGCCCTTCACAAAGCAGAGAAAGCCTGAAATATGCAATAAAGTTACTACAAAATGCATCGCACACACATACATCTACCAAATTATATGTTTGTATCATTAGAGTACTTCAGTAAGCCCTAATCATGAACCATGACAAGTCACTTCAATGAGCATGATATAAATGAAAAAAATTGCACCATTCCAGTGCAAATACTCTGAGAAATGTCTCAGAAGTAGAATGCAACAAGTGCTTATAAAAATTTTCCCCACAGCTTAAATTAGAGGACTATAATATTGCTGAGGGCAGACTTTGGCCTGTTCAGGTCACTGGTTGAGAGAGTCCCTTGGGAGACAGCCCTGAAGGACAAAGGGGTCCAGGAAGGCTGGACAGTCTTCAAGAAGGAAATCTTAAAGGTGCAGGAGCAGGCGGTCCCCATGTGCCGTAAGAAGAGCTGGTGGGGAAGGCGACCGGCCTGGCTGAACAGGGAGATTTTGCTGGGACTCAGGGAAAAGAGGAGAGTTTATCACCTCTGGAAGAAGGGGCAGGCAACTCACGAAGAGTACAAGGATCTCGTTAGGTCAAGCAGGGACAAATTTAGAAAGGCAAAAGCCCAGCTAGAGCTCAGTCTGGCTACAGTCGTAAAGGATAATAAAAAATGTTTTTACAAATATATTAACAACAAAAAGAGAGGCAAGGAGAATCTCCATCCCCTACTGGATATGGCGGGGAACATTGTCTCCAAGGACGAGGACAAGGCTGAGGTACTTAATGCCTTCTTCGCCTCAGTCTTTAATAGCCAGGCCAGGTATCCAAAGGGTATTCAGCCCCCTGAGCTGGAAGACGGAGATGGAGAGCACAATGTACTCCTCATAATCCAGGAGGAAGCAGTCAAGGACATGCTAAGCCACCTGGACACCCACAAGTCTATGGGGCCTGATGGGATCCACCCGAGAGTACTGAGAGAGCTGGCGGAGGAGCTTGCCAAGCCACTCTCCATCGTTTATCAGCAGTCCTGGTTAACAGGGGAGGTCCCAGAAGACTGGAGGCTTGCCAATGTGACGACCACCTACAAGAAAGGCCGGAAGGAGGATCCTGGGAACTACAGGCCCGTCAGTCTGACCTCAGTACCGGGGAAGATTATGGAGCGGTTGGTCTTGAGAGTGCTCACAGGGCATGTACAGGACAACCAAGGGATCAGGCCCAGCCAGCATGGGTTCATGAAAGGCAGGTCCTGCTTGGTCAACCTGATCTCCTTCTATGACCAGGTGACCTGCCTAGTGGTTGAGGGAAAGACTGTGGACGTTGTCTGCCTGGACTTTAATAAAGCCTTTGACAGCATCTCCCACAGCATTCTCCTGGAGAAACTGGCGGCTCATGGCTTAGACAGGTTTACTCTTCGCTGGGTGAGGAACTGGCTGGATGGCCAAGCCCAGAGAGTTGTGGTGAACGATGTTAAATCCGGCTTGTGGCCGGTCACAAGCGGTGTTCCCCAGGGCTCAGTTCTGGGGCCGGTCTTGTTCAATATCTTTATAAATGATCTGGATGAGGGGATCGAGTGCTCCCTCAGTGAGTTTGCAGATGACACCAAGTTGGGTGGGAGTGTTGATCTGCTGGAGGGTAGGAGGGCTCTACACAGGGATCTGGACAGGCTGGATCGATGGGCAGAGGCCAGCTGTATGAGGTTTAATAAGGCCAAGTTCCGGGTCCTGCACTTCAGCCACAACAACCCCATGCAACACTACAGGCTTGGGGAGGAGTGGCTGGAGAGCTGCCCGGCAGAAAGGGACCTGGGGGTGCTGGTTGACAGCCGGCTGAACATGAGCCGGCAGCGTGCCCAAGTGGCCAAGAAGGCCAACAGCGTCCTGGCCTGTATCAGACATAGTGTGGCCAGCAGGAGTAGGGAAGTGATTGTGCCCCTGTACTCGGCACTGGTGAGGCCGCACCTTGAATCCTGTGTTCAGTTTTGGGCCCCTCACTACAAGAAGGATGTTGAGGTGCTGGAGCGTGTCCAGAGAAGGGCAACGAAGCTGGTGAGGTGGCTGGAGCACAAGTCTTATGAGAAGCGGCTGAGGGAACTGGGGTTGTTTAGTCTGAAGAAGAGGAGGCTGAGGGGAGACCTTATCGCTCTCTACAACTACCTGAAAGGGGGTTGTGGCGACGAGGGTGTTGGTCTCTTCTCCCAAGTAACTAGCGATAGGACGAGAGGAAATGGCCTCAAGTTGCACCAGGGGAGGTTTAGATCGGATATTAGGAAAAATTTCTTCACTGAGAGGGTGGTCAGGCATTGGAACAGGCTGCCCAGGGAGGTGGTGGAGTCGCCACCTCTGGAAGTGTTCAAAAAACGTGTGGATGTGGCGCTTCAGGACATGGTTTAGGGGACATGGTGGCGCTGGATTAATGGTTGGACTTGATGATCTTGAAGGTCCTTTCCAACCTAGTGATTCTGTGATTCTGTGATTCTGTGAACTTATAAAATGATGCTAACCTAGTTTTTAGAAGCCAAGTATGAAAATGGTGAGGAACTGGATTATGGTATGTACAAGAAACTGTGGGCAACTGAGCTAGCCCTCAAGAATTTCTGCTTATTCTATATGTAAAATCCTAAACCGCTTCTGCTCTTCCAAGTAGAAGTATTTCATTGTGTAGTATTGGCACGTCTTTGTTTCACGTCCCAGAAGATGGCAGCAGTCCCACAGGGTTTAGAGACTGCTCTCAAGCCTGGTTCTGCTTTTTTATAGCTAACTTTCTCTATTTAACCATTAAAGAAGTAAATATTCCTTATCATCATTTTTCTGCCAAGAGACAGTTTGTACGTGACAATTTATCACCTATTCACAGTTTTTTAAATTTATTTTAAATGAAACTAAAATGAAACTATAATGAAACTAAACCCACTTGTATTAAAACACTTTATTAATGGCCTTCTAAAAGTACATGCAATACTATTTATTTGCTATCTACTGACACTGAGGAGATACTAAAAAATATTAAAAACTCTGTGTTCATCTTAAGCATTACATTCTGTTTCTCCAGCTCTTCTATAGAGGTTTAACAGAAGCCTGAGAGAACTATGAATACCTAATAAAAAAAAACATTTTTTCAGATTTGAGTGAAAAAGCATGCACTTTGTTTAAACAAAGCTGGTTGGTTATTTTTGTTTAAGGAGAAATAGTTTAGATTAACACTATATCTACTTTAAAGCAATTACACTTTTCATATAATGAAAGAAGGAATAAAACATTCTTACTATGTATGACCTGTAATTAATTATGACAGTCTTAGCACTGCTTATATTTCACCAGAGCTAGATGACACATACTGAATGTTATAAAAGAAAAGTGCAATCTCATAACAATCCAGAGTCCTGAAACACCTCGCTAACAGGCCAGGCTCACAACTGAAAGTGATGAAGCCCCAGGCTGTATATGAGTTTAGTGCTAGAGACTAGTACTGCAACTGCTAACTTGATATTCTTTCATCAATGTTAGGACCACATCTAGGATCTCTTCTGAAAAGCTGTCCCTTGGTTTCGTAAGGAGCCTTCAGCACATCTTGGAATGCTCTGGGCACAAACTCAAGACTGAGACAGACTTCTAGCATTCTCTGAAAATTTCCTGTAAAAAGTGAATAAAACTTCAAAAATTAAGAAAAAAGGAGAAACAGGCAACTTAAATACCTGAAAACTCAGTCCTTACTAACTACCAGCTATGAAGAAGTCATATGTTAATAAGAAGTGAATAAAACTTTAAAAAGTGAAGAAAAAAGTGGAAACAGACAACTTAAATACCTGAAAACTCTGTCCTTAGTAACTACCAACATATGAAGAAGCAATGGTTGCCATTTTTAGTGTGTAAAAATGGATCCTCGCAATGTTTTCTTCATATAGACCAAATATTATAGAGTTTAGAATTTCAGTTTCAAGGATCTTTTGATTATTTAAGGAAAGTTCTGGCTTAAATAAGTGCAGAGGAAGGTTTGAAAAATATGTGCCAAACAAAGGTTTAATAAAAGGTACAGTGTGTCCTCAGCTATGCTCTGGCATTGCAGAATTTTTAGGCAACTTGTTACATTGGGGGATCTGACTGGCAATTTTGAAAGCTTGAACTTGGCAATGAATGAAGCAACCTGAATTAATGTTGGGAATGAAACCAGAATTTTGGGGTTTATGGTATTTATCTCATTCATCTTTGAAGTGAATACAAACCAACTGATCAAAATCTAACAGACTTTAATGTTTGCTTTCAGTTTCTCCCTTCATTTCATAACTCCCTAGCCCATCTTTAAGAACCCTGGTTAGTAAAATCTGTACCACTAGATGTGAGGTACCCTAAAAAAAAAATGTTACTTCCTTCCTATTACTGTATTCTTTCCCTTAAATGAACTGGCATCATGAAAGGTGACAAAACATACTTGCCTTGAAACACATTTACAACAATGCTACAGAAGCTTAGGAAATCCCTTTTCTTCTTTTGCTCTTAACAATGTAACAAACTTAGAGGTAGAAAAAGACCAATTTAAAAAAACATGTTTTCCCATCTAGCCCTTGATGCTTTCTTTGACCTTGCAGAGTAGCCTTACAAAGCAGTGAACTGACATAACGAGCTAATGAGAGTTGAATTTACACCTGTTTTCTGGTTATGAGCGTGTGTAGCTTTTTTACATTTCACGCATACTAGAGTTAACAAGTACAATATTTTGTTTTTCATAAACAAGAACCTGCTGAAGGAATGCTGCTTTTTCATACCTCCCCTCACACTCCCATACGAAATATGTTTTTATAGCAATGAAACAAAAATTTTTGGGGAAGCCCTGTTGCTTTTATTTTTGTCTTTTTTTTTTTTTCTGTATATGGCAGACTCCTAAGACAGCAATGCTTTGCATTGCTGAACACTCGTCATCTTACTCTGTCTACATTTCAAACAAAATGTAAGCAGGGACTTTTGTGCTTAGTTCAAGTAAGCCAGAGAGCAAACACCTGCCAGCGTGGCAAGCTGGATCTCCTCGCTGGCCATCAGGGACGTTTTAGGGAGGGATGGGACTGCATGCCTGGGAGAAATGGAGAAACACAGAAACAGAGAAATTAAGAAATGGGGAAGGAGAGAGGAGAAGAGCGACAGAGGGAGAGGGAGAGGCTTACCCCTTCCAAAAGGAGCAAAGTGGAAGCTCAGACCAACCCATCTCACGGCTGAGATGCAGTTGCACAGTGCCTATGAACCCTCATCGTCACTACAGCTACTACAACCTCGTGGTCCTACAATGTTTAGGATCAGTTCTGAGTAAAAAAAAGATTTCCATTTTGGCAATGTGTTTGGCACAGCTTTAATACAAAATGAAAGTAAAATAAACAAAATATCAAAAAGCCCAATGTCATCAGAAAATTGTTCCAGAAATACATAACAATTCTTCAGCTCAGGCTTCCACCTGCACTCTAGTCATTCAATAGATGTATTAATACACAAATATATGCGTTTTTATTTGTATTTATATTTTAGTTATAAACATGTGTGACTTGTGGTGTTGGATATCCAGGATGTTTTAAGTACCTTTAAAAGTCTGTAAGCTTCATCTTTCTCATATTATTTTAAAATCCAGATTATAGAATATCCATATTGGTTTTTTCTTTGTGAATCCAAATAAATGTGTATGTAAGGAAGCAAAGAAAGCTTATGTTCTGTAGTGCCTAAAATCGCTCTGAAGTAAGTCATTACCCTGCTATGAAACTTTTTACTTTTTTAACATATTTAATATTAATTTTAACAATTCTCCCTTCTCCTCCAATCACTGCTGAGTTACTAAGCCAAGTCCAAAGAACAAGTGGCAAGAAGAAAATGGAAGTGATCATCCCCTATTAGGTGCTGAGATGGGTCCAACTTTATTAATAGAAGTTAGTTATGTTTGAAGAAGATACATGTCAGTTATCTTCAGTCTTTATCATTCACAAAATATAAATATTTTGTCATTTTATAAACAGTTAGGAACATTTCTGTACCTCTTTGTGAAACCACCTAGCACTACATAATTCTTCAAATATTATTTTAACACAGAGAAACATTTGGCAGTTAGATCATAGCAATCTTACTTATCACTCAGAAACATTGACATCCTGACATCCTGATACAGAATCACAGAATGGTAGGGGTTGGAAGGGACCTCTGAAGATCATCTGGTCCAACCCCCCTGCCAAGGCAGGATCACCCAGGGCAGGTTGCACAGGAACACGTCCAGTCGGGTTTTGAAGGTCTCCAGAGGAGGAGACTCCACAACCTCTCTGGGCAGCCTGTCCCAGTGCTCTGTCACCCTCACAGTAAAGAAGTGTTTCCTCACATTGAGGTGGAACTTCCTGTGCTGCAGTTTATGTCCATTGCCCCTCATCCTACCACTGGGCACTACTGAAAAGAGACTGGCTCCATCCTCCTGACAGCCACCCTTCAGATATTTATAGATATTGATAAGGTCCCCTCTCAGCCTTCTCTTCTCCAGACTAAATAGCCTCAGGTCCCTCAGCCTTTCTTCATACGAGAGATGTTCCAGTCTCTTAACCATCCTCATAGCCCTCTGTTGGACAATACATTAAAGTTTTACTTCACTAATTGGTATGATTAAAATATCATAGTCAGGATGTTGTCCCAAATACGGGTTGTGTGCAGAGCTGAAAAACACACAGAGTCAAGATATTTGCTTTTATTCCAAATCTGCACAGAGTTAGTTGCTAGGCGATGGGTCCACAAAACTAGCACACCTCGGTTAACACACAGAAAATATTTATACACTTTGAGCAACAGTTACCAGTATTTTTGCAAGCTGGCTCAGTCACCGTTGTTCCCACCGGTTCTCGCAAGCCTCGTCTCCACTTACAGTCACAGCATCCTTCTTTTTTACTGCGCATGCTCAGTGAGGAAGGGGCTTCTGTGAGTAGGGGGTTTCCCCCATCCAAGGGTGGCTTTCTATTATGCCAATTGTATGTTAATTAGATGTTAATTTGGATAGTTCACTCAAAGTTCAGTAGATGCATTCAGTTTGTGGTTATGTTGTTCCTGCCCTCAAAGTTGTGCTTCCTTAACCACTCACAGAGACTAGACAATACTCCCAGCTTCCTTCCTTGCATACCTCAACAAGGGGACTTAATACGAAATGTCACTGTGAGCTACATTAATAATGTATTCTCAAACTGAAAGTCACACAGATGGATTTATTCTGTCCTGATTAGTCTGAAACTAATCTGGTATGGAAGACACCTTGCAAGTGATTTATCTACAAGAGAGTACGGTAATGCTTCTACTTGGAATCAGAGGGATATGACAGGGATGCAGATCAATTTTAACAGCTAAAATATTAATTTTAACAGCTAAAATATTAATTTTAACAGCTAAAATGTTAATTTTAACACTTGAAAGTCATTATACTATTACCAGCAGAAATGTCATGAAAGTAATGGGCAAAACATCTTTAAAACTGTGAAAGCACATAGAGCTGTACTTCGATCATGTTTCATTTGACACCAAAGTCAGCTTACGAAATTCCTGCTCTTCAGTTCTCTCAGCCCTGTCTCTCCTGGCTCCTGCAGAAGCCCTTTCATTACCAGATGTGCTGGTACAACCTTTATAGAGCACTTTGTCATTGCAATGATCTTCATTAAAATAGTCAGTCCTCAAAAGCAAAGGTGTTATTTTAAGCTGGTCTTTTCTCCAGTCTTTTGTACGAAAAAAAAAAAAAAAAAGTAAGACTAGTGCAAATGAGGGACAGCAAGAGACAGCATACAAGCAGGTACCACAGGAAAATTAGATGCCTCTAAAAAAGGCTTTGCTGCAAAATTAAGCATGCCATGTAACTCTATCTAATAGGTCATATTACCTTATCAGTGAGAAACAGAAACAGCTTTCACAGTCTGTTTTCTCAGGGAATAGCTCCAATGAAGCCAGCATAGTTGAACTGGTGTAAAAATTGAGTGATTTATAAATTGCGTAAGATTATAAATTATAATTATATATTATAATAAATTATACTTATGATCCTTCTAAATGAGATCATAATCAAGGTACTTTAGCTTAATTTTCTCAGACAGTATGCTCAGCTGTAGCCCTGTACAAGGACAAAATCGGGTCCCCTGAGAGGTGTTGTGTAAGCACATTCTGGCCCTGTGCGCCTGTGGTTCGACGGGACAGGTCTCTGCCCCCGCCAATGCCAGCTAGGAGAGCAACGCAGCTGCAGCTGGGGGAACAAGTGCGGTGATTCTGCAAGCAGGTATCCCTAGGCACTGAAGACACCTCTTGAAACCTTGCCAGCATGCCATAAAAGATGGGGTTGGAGAACACCGCCAAGGTCCCTTATTCCACTCACACTCCAGACTGAACGCATGATCTTGGCTTTGCTTTCACGTGAAAGCCAGGTTAGTACTGCATGCATCTATTGCATGCCTTTATTCCCACAATTAAATAAAATAGAGTTATGAAGTTATATGTTTCATATTGTGGGTATGGTTTTGAGGAAACTTCTGGGAAGAAACTTTCACGGGAGCTGTTGTGGGTTTCGGTCACCACGGTGCTGCTCTCCCCAGCACCCCTCTTCTGTGCCATGCTGTCCCACTGCTTCCTTCTTGCTGGCTCCGGCACCCATCAGCCTGCAGTGAGCCATTCCAGATCATTAACCCAGCAGAAAACAATTCATTATTCTCTGTGGCTAGATTTACAGTGCTTAGAGATGGAAAAAGAATTGAAATATGCTTCAAAGCTTCAAGCACAATACCCACAGTTCCATCTCATCCATACCAGAAATCTAATTTTAAACCATCCTTTATAGATCTGCAGAGAACAACCCGCTGCCTTACCTGATTTTAGTTGACAGGCTGCATTCCACAGCACATACAGATATAGAGAACTGTTGTGAATACATGATCTCTTCATAACCAAACCCCTTCAAATTCAACAGTTTATTTTTCAGCTTAACTGCAAACTTCATCATTTATATTAGACTTCCTTTACAAACACTGATAAAATCATTAAGCAGCAGAGGCTGAAGGACTGATCTCTGCAGGCTGTCATGAGAAACACAATCACTCAGTAATGATTTCTTATTTATAATTACTATTGGGACTTGTCACTTAATCAGTCCTAAATTAATTAGTGCCATGTTGATTTTGTATCACTGTGGGTAATTGATCAAGATGCCATGCAACACTAAGTCAAATGCCTTACAGGAACAAGTCTGCTACATCAAAAATATTACCTTTATCAACCAAACTCACAATCTCATCAAGAAGTGACTCCACAAGCAGCAATTCTATTGCTTTGTCCAGGATTAATGTCACAGCTGATGGACTAACCACTTTTTTTACTATCTTATTCAATCTTTTTGACTATTGGTGCAATGCTAGCTTTCTGCCAGCTCAAGGAGCTTCTTGGACAGCTGTTGGATGAAGCCCTTCTGGAAATGCTGGTTTAAAAATCTCTGTCTTTATTCGTCACACTATTCTGAGTGACGGTTTAGTTAGAACATATTTATTCATCATTCTTCAACAGGAATACATCACCTGTTTGTTTGCTTTTTCACAAATATAGAACATAAACTTAATGGAAAAATCTAAGCTTCTGAATTGTTCTTGAGAACTCCACAATACTTACCTAATGATAAGCCAATACTAGTGGTACCTTGCATTTTTCTTAATCTTTAGAAGTTTCTTTGCATTGCTATTAGTACTTCTGATATGTATTTTTTTGCTTATAATTTTTTTATCCTTCTTTGCGTATAACTTACAGCTTTTGGCATAAGTGTACAATTTTTTCCATTTGAATACTGTTGGTGGCCTTGTGGATAAGCTTATGATAGCTGCTATTTAACATCAGTCTTATCTGAAACTGGGAATAGGCAAGCCAAAGCATTTTTAATTAGTATGGTGGTGTCAGAGCCTTAAGCATTTGATTGTGGTTTTAGAATATCTCATTTTTCTTTGAGAATTGTCTGCTTTTTTAACATGGGATCTTCTGAAAACAAGGTTTATATGATCATGACAAACATTCATTTATGTGTATGTGTGTGCAGCTAGCTTTCCTTCCTCAGTATCCTCATTAATATTTGAATCTATAGTTCATTTTCTACTCAGTTTTCCAGGGTTGTTTGTGATGTCCCTAAATCACAAACAAAAAATGAAAAAATGAAAAATTAACAGCCAGGATAAAACAGAAAAATTAACTGTAGGAGTGACTGCCATCATCATCTCATGTCTCAGAAGATCTATGTGGGACAGTGGCATTATATTTGCCACAACTGTGAGCAGAGCTACTGCTAGTTTACATGCATTGTCAGATGCAGGTCTGGGGGAAACTAGGCTTCCTTATTTCTTGTAGTCATGCATGAAAACGACATAGTTTGTTCAAAAAATATTTCTCCTACTTGATTTCATCATAATTGCTTTCAACATTGTGAATTGACCATAAAAAGCACTGTGAATTTGTATTACCCCCTGCTACATTTACCAGGAAGTTGCTTATTTAAACCCTAGAAGCTTGGTTATTTTAGCTAAGCAAAGATATGCATGTAATAAACACTTTGTAAAATAAGCCAGATGAATCACACTTGAGAAGCTCTTTTCTCTTGCCTGAATATTACGGAAGCTTAGACAGCTAGCTCAGATCAGACACCTAATTCTAGGTAGCTAAAATCAGTGGGATGAATCTGGCAAAAGGCCTGGACTGGATCACTGGAAAGTCCATTGTATGTGCCTGCTTACTTCAGCCTAATGATAACACTGTCAGAATCTTAAGAGGGAGCAAATTGTTACCCACAGTCCCTCTGCCCCTCTGTTAACTTTAGGTTTAATAGCTGAATAATTGTTAGCCTGAATCTAATAGCAAGTCCCCTCCAGGATTTATGAAGTCTTACAGATCAGTCAGTCCCACACCCTTCACACCTATCAGTATGTAGAGAAACTCCATACAAAACTAGATAAAACGATCCTAGAATGCAGGGTAGTGCTCCACCATAAACTCTAAAATATGATACACCTTTCTTTGACTATGGGATTCAGGCAAGAGTTAAGACATGGACTGGAAATAAAGGGCAGCACATTGTAGACACCAGAGGACAAAATACAATGGAAATGGGTGTGTATACTTTCTTTCTACATTATGTGTTATAGTGAAAAAAAAAAATCCATTATATGTGTCAAGGACATAGCTTGATCCAATCAGTTCTCTACCAGAACAAAACATATGGATCGGAAAATACAGGATGAAAGATTTTACCTACACCTGACCATAAACAAGGTCTGTGATAGATGCAGTAAATAGTAGTATAGTAGCATAGTAGTATAGCATACTAGTAGTAAACTTGTATATACATATGTGCCATTCAAAACTGGGCATGCAGTAATAACGTCATCTGGATTAGATGCAAAAACATATTCTTTCTGTAAACCCAGGAGGTGAAATATTATAGTTCCAAATTATATAAAACTGGCAGATTGTGGGACTTTTGACTTCCAGAGACAATTCTGGTTTTCCTGTTGAAAAAATATAATGGCTTATAGCACTAAGAAGATTTATGGAAACATAGTACTTGGTAAGATTGTATATACCAAGAATTCATTGGATACATAGGTATGTATTATTTCTAATGTTACACATGGAGATGTGAAATTTGGCCTCGTAATTACAAAAGGATGTTAGGTCCTTGAATGTGTCCAGAGGAGGGCACCACAGCTGGTGAAGGGGCTGGAAGGCACGTCCTCTAGCTGAGGACACCAGGTTTATCTTGTCTGGAGAGAAAGAGGCTGAGGGGCAACCTCAGTGCTCTCTACAGCTTCCTGAGGAAGGGAAGCGGACAGGGAGGTGAGGATCTCTTCCCGCTGGGATCCAGTGCCAAGACACATGGGAGCGGCTCAAAGCTGTGTCGGTAAGACAAGATTCAGACTTGACGTGAGGAACCATTTTTTTTCCTCCGAGGGGGTGAACAAACACTGTTACAGGCTTCCTAGAGATGTGGTCAATGCCCAGTACCAGCTACTGTTGAAAAGACATTTGGAGAACGCACTTAATAACACGCTTTAACTTTTGCTCAGCCCTCAAGCGGTCAGGCAGTTGGACTCCAGCACTGTTTAAGCATCTTCCAACTCAACTCTTGATTCGATTCGATTCAGTCAGATTCTTCTTCCTCCCTCCTTCTTTCCCTTTCCTTTTCCCTTTCCCTTTCAGCACATGCTGAGGAAATCTTTGATGACATTTCTTGCCAGCCCTGCACTGGCAGGATATATTCAACACGCGCGACTCCAGCTCTCCCGGCATTTATAGGAAAACGGGCGTAGGCCCAGGGAGGGGCCGGGGAGGAGCGACGGCTCTGCCATCCGCTAGTCGGGCCTGCTGGGCTGGCTCCCCGCGGGTGGTGGTTAGCGATTGGTCAGGTCTGGGGCCAACATGGCGGCTAACGCGGCCACCAATCCGTCTCAGCTCCTGCCGCTCGGTAACTGCTGCTGCCGGGACACTTCTGCGCTTTCCCCGTGTCCGGGCGGTGGGGAGGGGTCCTGTCTTGTGACCGACCGACCGGCGGGCAGGGAGGGAGAGAGGGAGAGAGAGGGGGGGGACGTTTGCCGGTACCTCTGGGTGGTGCGAGCGGCTTGGCGGGAGGTTTGAATGCGGTCGGCGGGGTTGGAAGGCGCGCGGGGGGCGCCTCACGTCAGGCGGCGGGCGTGGGGGGTGGGCAGTGTTTGGGGAGGCGGCTCTGGGCCGTGGCTGGGGATGAGCTTTGGTCCTTGGCCACCGCGCACCAGCGGCAGGACGGTGCCCTCGCTGGAGGGAACGTGTCCTGCAGTGTTCGGCCTGTTTCCCCAGAAACTTGTTTATGTACTAGCCGCAGTAACGTGTGCAAGGAAACTTTTTTTTTTAAATATATATGTTTTTTTGTGTGTCTTTTTAAATTGTTTTTCCTTATTGTGCTTTTTTTGCCAGTGTCCGTGGCAATTACTTTTTTGCCATCATAATGTCAGGGGTTTTGTTATGAAAAAGGTATGTTCTGTAAAATAACCTCTTGGACCTTTCAGGGGTTTTTTTGTTTTTATTTACAGAGCTTGTGGACAAATGCATCGGTTCACGCATTCATATTGTGATGAAGAGCGATAAAGAAATTGTTGGAACACTTCTAGGATTTGATGACTTTGTCAGTATCCTTGACGGAAATGTTTAAGGCCTTCCGCTTTATGCTTTGGCTCCATTCATTTATTGCTTTTGGAAGGTTTGTGTTGACTGGATAGAACCTTTTTGTATGGATTAATTGTACTATTCTGATGGATTTTATCTGTAAAATAGAACTGAGTTCAGTACCAAACGAAAATAACTTTAAATATTTTGATTTTGAGATTCTGAGCCTTATTTTCCTTGAAACTTCATTTTCAGATATGGTGTTAGAAGATGTTACAGAATTGTAAGTATTATTTTTGCTTCTTGTTCCTATTTAGTGTTTGATTTCCTGAGGAAAAATATTGTGTAAGATCTATATTACATTTTTGGGGATAGTTGCCAGCTGAGTAGTTTATACCTTGGACTTAAACTATAGAGAGTGATCTATTCTGGACAGCCATGTCATAGAGTAGCTATTGTACGATTTATACCTGTAATCACGTTCTTCATTTCTAGCCTTAATTTCGCATGGGTTGTGTGTGTTGTGCTTTCCAGTAGTTTTTTTTGTTTGCTTTTACATTTCCTTAGGGTCTAGGCAAAGATGTAAAAAGCTAGCAGACTTAAGAATGAATATTTATTACCTTGTCATGCCATGTTGCTCTTTGAAACCTATTTTGAGTATTGGTGGTATTCAGGAAATTGTCAAGATTATCTTTATGTACTGAGCAGAAAAGTACAATGGATGTTTTTAGTCGTCAGGTAGTTTTCTTTACCCCGGTGGTCAATTTATCAAGATTGCGCTGCAGCATGGCTAATTTATTTGTTAGTTCCAACAAATGTCATCTTAATGCAGAGATTTATGTTAGTTCTGTAAACAAAACTGTAATTATTGCCCCTGTTTATGTGTACTTACTTTTTCTAATGCCCCTTCAGTGAGATTACACCTGAGGGCAGAAGAATCACAAAGCTAGACCAGATTTTGCTAAATGGAAATAACATAACAATGGTAAGTCGTCATTGTTAAAAGGCTGTATGTATTTATTTTCTGTACCCATAAATTGATCGGTAATTGAGTTCAACTACTTCAAGCTGAGCTTTCCAGGCAGTTCCATTACATAAACTATTTTCAAGTAGCTTCTGGGGCATAATGTGCTGGAAAAGTGATCTTACTGCCTTGCTTTATACATGTTGCAGTAAACATGAAAAGAGCACGGCCCTAATTTTATTTTGGTGAATGTGGTTCTGGTCTTCAGGTGTGCAAGGGAATCATTGACTTTGTTGCCCACTCTTAGGCTGGTTCATAACAGCAGCTTTTAACTCATGAGTGTTTGCCTGCATAAGTATGTAGGGTGGGGTACATCTATGTTTCATCCATTATCTTACATATAAATGTGTTTGCAGCAGTTTGGGTGCTTACAAGCTCCTCATGTCATTTGGTGATTATGATACCATGTGATGCTCGGAGAGCTGTACCTTTACCATACTCTGAAAAAAAAAAAAATCTGGATGTCTGTTGGATTATACCAAATTAGAATCACTATGATTTTTAGTTTCTCATGTGCTGATGTATGTACATGAGTACTGAAACAGTAATTAAATATCGTAATTCTGCAATTGCTGAATTCTGTGATTTCCTAAATACCACAAAAACAGACCCATGGTAGTTTTTTGCTTGTCTGCATAGATGGCTACAAAATCTGGACTTCCTACGTAAGGGCATTCCTGATTTTGTGGGAAGAGGAAGACTGACTTGAGTTTAAGATAGCTGTCTGTGAATGAGGAATAATCTCTGTTTTGCTGTCTTACATACCTTGCTCCTTCTTATTGTGTGTCTGAGCAAGTGCAATCTTGACTTCATTCCTAAAGCCTTTTTCTGCTTTGGTTATTGTTCTGCATCCTTAAAGGATTGTGCATGTTCTGACTTCTTGTATGTGGTAGAATTACTACTGTCCAGTTGAGCTGATGGTATACTGCCCTTGAAGCAGAAGCCTGTGATTCTTAGAGTGCAGATTTTCAGCAAGACATCAGTATGTTTCTGTATTAGATCTTGTGTCTTTGTTGGGGACACATCTTCCCACATTAGGAAGACTATGCTTTAGACTTTTTCTCACATCGTTCCCAAAAGCAGCAAAGCCCTTTGTCTTTAGAAGTGCTCAGCAAACTATATATATTAAGAATATATCAGTAAAAGGAATGATTATCATCTTCTTTTTTCCCGTATTAATGTTTTTCCTTTTGTATTTCTTTTTCTCTTGTGCAGTTCTTCATTTTATTCACAGGAAAATACTATGCTGACATTCCCTGCTGCCTGTAGAAGGGTTCAGGCTCCTTATTAGTTTTTGGGCTCTGCTTAGCAATAGAAGTCGGAAAGAGAAAACCAACTTCCCAGCATAGTGACAGTCTGGGAAAGAATCAGCAATTGGAGAAATACTTCATGAAAGGAAACATGCTCTTTGTCCTTTTATAAATGAGCTGTCGTGTGTCTAGACAGAATCTGAGCTATCCTGGTTTTTTAGACACAATCATCTCCTTTAAGTGAATAACAAAGACAAAACCCAAAATGTGTGTCATCTAGGATCTCCTTTGTGTTTTGTTAAACAGTGTGTGTATTTTGGAGATTTTGGCATGTGCTTCTCTGGCAGTAACTGACTTCTGCTGTTGGGAGGGGAAGATAATACTGTATCTAAAAATCACTTTTGTGCTAAAATGTTGTAAAGCAAGAACTGTGATGTGGGTTTGTAGAACTCAAATGTATGTCACTAACACAAAATTGTCATATTCTTTTATAGCTTGTTCCTGGAGGAGAAGGACCTGAAGTATAAATTGATACAGTTGTCATCTATGAAGACATGTTATATTACATATACATATATATGTTACATACATGTATATATGTACATATAATCTAAACAGAGCTCTTGAGGTATGGGTGTGGGTGGGTTTTGGTGTGGTTGGTTGGTTGTTGTGGGGTTTTTTTGTTTACACACTCTTGCAGTTGACATTTGATAAAAGACAAGGATTTCCTCTTCAGGAAAAGTGCATTGCTAATGATAATACTGACTTTGTAAGTTGAAATCATTACTTTCTTGTAAAGATGCACTAATCTGTTCTGAATAAAAGACTTTCTTTTTGTTAGTTATGGTATTCTGTTATGTAAGTGCACCAGTTAAATAGTTTTATAACTGGTTGATGGAATGGAAGAATAATAGTCTTCACTTTTCTACATCTGTTGCATTTTTTTATGGCCAAAGTCTATATAAAACACAATTCATGAGCCAAGAGATTGCTATTCTTTGAAATACAGGCAGATACTAAGCTGGATCATTTGTTTAAACACTGCTTCAGGCTTCTGTGTCACCAGAAACCATGTGGTAGAGTGCTGTAGAATTCTGAAAGCTCTTGAATGTGGATGCATCTGTTTGATGCTCAGCAAGCCTTTGGTTCTGCTGGCCCTGAGGTTCAACTCTCTTGGACTTCTTTTGCTTGGTAGATATACTTACTTATAGTAAAGGCACGGTAATGGTATTTGGCAAGCAAGGAGGACAGACAGACCAGACCTAGTTTATGTTCAGAGTGTGTTTAAAAAAGCAAACAAAAAACCCCCAAAAGCCCAAAACAAAACACTGATGCTGGTGTTAAAACGTCTCATTCTTATCAGTTGTGACTTGGCTTTCACCACTAGGTGGTGCTGGGTATACTTAATTAAATTGGGAGCTGCTCATGCCTGCTTGCAGAGTTGGCAGTAGTCATTTTGCAGTAAAAGATCTTTTGCCTGCATCTGTTTTCTTGTGATATAAAAATTTGACAGATACTGGGGGCAACTACTAGTTTAGGAGAATTTCTATAAAGTAAGGAATTGCTGTTTTTCTCTTCTTATGATGGACAAAAAAATAACTGATTCTAAATTATGTCCACTGCAGCTTATGCTTCCATAATACACTAGTTGACTGCTTGCTATGTGTAAATGTCTTTGGAGAAGAATCACAGGTGCCTGCTGTTACTATAGGGACAAGCAGGGTACAGTATGGGCTCACAGGGACAGGAAATGCTTTGCCTTCCCATCACCAGAAGAAGAAAGAAGAGTTGAAGAAGGGAGCTCAGGAGCAAAAGACTGCAAGGAAGTTGTTCTACTAGATCTTTTTGCCTGGCTTTATCTGACAGAAAAGCTGCTTTCTGCTAGCTGGGTCTTAGTTCAAAATACAGTGAGAACTTCTTGCTTTAGCCTACTGAAGGGGAAAGAGGCCCCGTCCCCTCTCCCAGGGAGTGTGCTACTTTTGCCTTGGTCTGAATATATGATCTACAATTGTAATGTCTAGATTGCATGGTGACAATCTATACCATTCACTCCCTGAATGGTTCTTCATTTCTGTCCCCATTTCTTTCTCCATCTTTTTTCAATACATCACCTGAAAAAAAAAAAACTCTTTTTTTAATTTACATTGGATTGGAACATCATCTGTCACTTTTGGCCCCAAACACTTTGTTTCCTAGAAATGAGTCTTTTCATCAAAACAACTTGAAAGATTTCTAGCCACTGTAGTACTATTGTGTTGGGGTTTTTTGAATAAGATTCTATACATATTCCAATGTGTGCACTTAATTTCTACTTCACTCAGTATTTTGAAAACAGTCTTAAACTGAAGAGAGGTTCCATGCTTGGGAGAGGAAAAAGAACAGATCTTGACTCAAAAGCAACTTCTCAAGGGGAAAAATAAACTATTCTGTTTCTTTTTGGATTTTTATTCTGACAGCACAAACATCATATTCTCTCAGGATTTTGTTATCTCTGGAAAAAAACACTTGGTATTGCCTTACTTCCTCCTTCTCTGGTTGTGGGGTTTTGTTGTTTTTTTTTTTTTCTCTCCAGAGGAAGTGCTAAGACTGTTATCTTTCAGGAAGACATTTTAATTTATGACTGAGGTCTCCAGACATCACAATTAAATTTCACAATTTAATAAATGTAAATGTTAGGGTCCTATTACTGCTCAATGTCAAGACATTGTGGGAAATACAAAGAATTTTTATTAAAAATTCTGGATGTTGATTTCAAGGTATTTTTCCAGATCTGAGGCACACTGGAAGATTTCTTTCAGATGGTGATGTATTTGGTTTTATTGACTTCAGCAGAATACATTGATTTTAAACTAGCTGAAAATCTGATGATAAGATTTCATACTCTACCTAACGTAGTGTTGTGATGACTTGCCATCTGAAATCAAAATTGCATCTGGTCATCTTAACAGGAGGCTGGATCTCTGATCTGGAAATTATACTGACAGTGACGTTACAGAATCCATGCTCATACCTTCACTGGTTTCTTGCAGCCCCTCAAGGTCACTGGGGACAATAAAGACCCATTGGTGTTTGTTACGGTACTATCATCAGTGGTGGAAGTACTGTGTTGTCAGTTGTAAGACATGTGGCTTAACTGCTGTTGGATTCTGCTTTTTTGCCTGAAAAACCTGTTGATTTAAATAGGTTTGCACAGCTTATGCTAATGATATGGCTAGAATGAGACAGGATCTTGTGTAGTCTGATGTAAGGACTGTATATGGTCATGGTTTGTAGCGGGGTGGGGAGAACTGGTTACAGTTACTTCTTATTTGTACAACTTAATATCTTAAACATGAGTAAACAGTGTAATTGGAACATTTTCATTTTTACATAGCTCAGTTTTATCCTGTGTTAGAATTAGGATACATATTTACTGAAGACAATGAGACTAGCCCTGACACTGAAACACTATTAGAACTTTTGTAAAATTTTCAGATCTTAATGATCTGTCAATTTATGCTTGTTGAGTCTAAGACATTACATGATGCCCTATGAAAAGATAAATATTGCCAATAATTGATACTTGGTTTGTAGACTGTGCCTTTTCTATGCTCTAAAGTCACATATAAATAACTTTATTGTATCCTTTTTATTTATATGTTCTGCTCATCAAAATATGTAAGCACATACCTAAATTCCATAAAATTCAGTGCTAAACTTCCTGAATTGCTATGAAATATTGCATTGCTCTAAACTATTTTGGCTGATAAACTTAAGTGGTCAACTGTGTATTCCTACATGTATGAGTGATTAATATGTGATAGCTCAGAACAAGTTACCAGGCAGCTGCACTCTGTGGGTACATAGGAGGCACAAAGCACCTGGCCCATTCCTTTTAATCAGTGGAAGAGTACAGATTCTCCTGTGACCTCGGTCACTTTTGTCTAGCATATAGATAAGAGTATTTTTATACTCCTCGTAGTGGGAGAAACACAGTGTGTGTTTCTGCAGCTTGTGAGAATTGCTTTACCAAGATTCATTTCTAAAACCCTTGGGGTGGGGGGGGAAATGCAATTTTAAAACTTAAAAATTTTAACCCAAGACAGCCTTCAGGATTCTTATTCTCACAAGTTATTTTACAATTGTAAATTGTAAAAAAAAAAAACTCATAGACAGTACTGAGAACGAGTATCTTGCATGTGCCATATTTAAAAGTTTCATTTTTGGTGTTGTACACGCTTCTGCTCACAGTAATGCCTTTGTTTGCTAATGGCAATGGGCAACAGACTGCGTATCGGTTTCAAGGCACTATGGAACAGAAGAGGTAGCTTGCTAGTGTTCTAAGTGCTGTTGCAGACATTGTTATAGCAGACTGTGTCTAACACATTCAAAGTACCTTTTCCTACCATTGCTGCCCTTTTTTTTGTTTAATTCAGAAGAATGTCTCTGTACTTCCCTTCCCCATAGATGCATGTTGATACGGGTTGCATGCAATTGCAGAGTCCTCAGTCTACCAGTTCCTGATTATTCCTTTCAGTTCTTCTGCACTCATGAATGTGTACCTACCTACATACCTACTAAACCATAACATTTATTCAGACTAATACACAACTGCTACAGAAGTTGTCTCTCTTACTAGTTATGGTGTTTGCCCCCAGTCAGTTGTTTATCATAAATATAATAAATACCTGATGACAGAGAAGGGGAATGTCAGAAAATAGATGTTAGGCTTTATATTAGAAATGTTTTTGGTAAGATTTAAGAGGACACAGTTTTGAAATACGGATTTACGTACTGCTTACAGTGATCTGTTGGGCTGATGTTTTGCAAGAAACTGAGGTGTTTAACTTTCAGATGCTGTTTATGTAAATTGGCTTACCTGTGAGTAATCTCCTTGAACTGTGTGTAACAAAGAAATAAATTTGCATATGTAGACATGTGCATATGCGTACATAATTGGAGGTGCCCAGCTGGGGATGCTGCTTGTGTTCGGTGACTGTAGAAATACACAGAAGGACAGCGATGGAGAGACAAGAACTTTTTAAAGATAATCTAGTGTTTCTCTCATCCTAAAAGTGAATGATCAACTTTCTGTATCGTTCTTGACAAATGCTTATCTTAAAATTTTCCTGTAATTATTATTACTGTTGCAAAGATTGCTAGGTACCCTAAGGTTTTCAGGCTGTAATTTAAGACCCATTATTCTGTGTCCAATGTGCACTGGATGTACACAAAAGTCTTTCTTTATAGCTACCTTTTAGATGTTTAAACATTGTTATTTCTCTTCAGTATTGCCCTTTCCAGGTTAAGCAGCTGTTTTTCAATTTATACGTTGAAGTCAGACTTTAGTAGTCTATGGAGTACCCTCTTGGACTTCCTGTAGACTCTTACCAGTTATACTACACTCTTCTTGAAATGCAGTGCATCATTTGGAGGGTTCAACAGCTACTTTACAAATATAATGCCTCAAAAGTAATGTGTGGATGTACATCAACTCAAGTGTGATGTGTGACCGGGAATCACTGCACCTTTTAAGTAGTGAGAAATAGTACATGAAAACTAGGTGACAGAAACAGGACATGGGTCTTCAAGCTTGCAATGCAGCTACACGGATTTGAGATGACTAAAGAAAAGTATGAGGCATAAAGGAAAACTGCTGCTGGATCTTAGTGAGAGTTGATAATTGATTTGGAGAGAAGTTTTCAAAGTCAGAAGTGAAAGTCAGGTGCCCAATTCCAAACTGACCATGAAATCATTGTATGCTTCCCTCCCTTGTGTAACTTTGTGTAGTATATTGTCTAGCAGCTTTTATTTCAAAGTTAACAAAGATGCAGCTGTGTGGTAGGTGATGTAATGATCTCATAATAATAGTAATGGAAAATGTCAGCATTTGAAACAGCTGTTGTAAATTATTAATGACTTATACAACTGTCATTTAACATGGAAGTCATGTTACAGCTGTCTGAATCATTGAATCTGTTTCCTCAGACTTTGAGCTGTAACGTCAGATTTTTGTTTCAGGGTATGTTATGAAGTTGCTGATGGCACTGCCTTAGGCCTTTGGCTAAAAAGAATAGCAAATAATTTGTGGATTATCAGTATAAGCAGCAGTCAAACAACATTCTTTTCAAATCAATAGGGAAGAAAGTTGCACCGGTTTGTTTGTGTTCCCTAATACCAAAGGTCTTTGTCATGTTTATTGATCTTTTTGCATTTTCTTCGTTGTTCAGGGTCAGTTGATGACTGGAGCCATCTGTCACATCTTTGAAAACTGCTTGTAACTATGGAAAAGAGATTTATTGACCTCCTTGTGTGATAAGTAAGCACTGAAGAAATTGTGTGCTGCTCTTCTCCGAGTCAGAGATAGGAATTGGATAGGAATGTGTTACTGGAAAACAAAATAGAACTGGGCCCCTTGAGACAAATATGTTGATGAAATCATGTATTATTATTAATCAAGACATAGTGACTGTTTTATCAGCTAACAAACATCCAATGCTAAAATAATATTTGTTCCAGGTAATTCTAGTCAGTCTCTTAAAGCAATGGATCTACTTTGCAAATGAGAAAATGTGGACCTAAGTATTGAAACAATAAGGACTGTTTTTCTTCCCCATTTCAAAATTGGCACAGCAGAGCCTATATAGCTAGCAGCTCCTTCACCTGCTTGTTAGCATAATGAGCAGAATCTGTACTTTCTCCTTCTGTATTATGGCTCTTGAAAGAAAGTCGGTTGCACTCGTTCACTTGTTGGGAGAAAAATGGTCAAACATTTATGCAACATCTTTACTTAAACAATTTACAATTTTCCTGTGTTGATATTCACTGGAAAAAATCAAAACTTGAGAAAATTATTTTAAGGATTAAGCTATAAGATTGTTTTCAGAAAAAAGAAAAATTAGAAAAATAAATAGAACATGGTTTTAGAGAAAAAGTAATTTTCATAGCACTTTGAAGCGAGGGGAAATAGCTGTCTAAGCACGATGTTTAAGCAAAATATTTGGTCTGTGTTATTCTTTTTGTGTCCTTCTAAATGAGAAGTCTGACTGTGTGAGACCTAGTTATCAGTGTTATGGAAAACTGATCTGCTTTGCAAGCTGAGATTGTTCTGAAATAGAGCGAAGTATGAGACATGGTCTCATGTTTTTGGTTACTATCATATGTAATTTAAACATACTGTATAACAGCCAAATCCTTTTGCGATTTAAAAACTTCATTTAACTGCATGCAAGATGAATGTGTGCCATGAATACTTTCTTGTGTTCATGCACATTGCCAGTGGTTTACTACTGAGGGAAATCCTAGCAATTGCAAACAAGTAGATATTTGTCGGAACCTCAGCCGCAAATGTATGTCAAATAATGTTTGCATTGCAGCTAGTCTAATGCATTAACTTTTTATGTTAGGAGCTCTTCTATAATAATCTATTTCTCATTTTATGGGACAGACAATGATAACATTTCTTGAAATATCTTAAAAGAAATGTTGGATGAGAGAAGAGGAGAGACAGAGTGGGTTTTGAAGTGTCAATGCAATGTACAGATTGTGTTCCACTTCACAAAGGAAAGGACTATATTGGTTATGATACCAAAATATTTCTCTTCCACATCTGTAAGTACACTAGCAGTAATTATTTCACACTTAGTTTAAAAGATCCTGAGAAGTTAATTTCAACCTCTTATAAGGCTACTTGGCTAAAATTATATTATTCCATCTGTGTGGTCTAGATTAACTCATCTTTCTCAGCGACAACTATTGAGCTGAAAGTTTTATTTTCACATGTCCTGGATATCAGAAACTATAGGACTAAGTAAATTGTCAGAGCTTTGAATTTACAAATGTACTGAAGCTTTTAAGTTCCTGAATAATGTTTAAGAGCAGATGAAACCCTACTGAAATCAAGTGGGGCCATGTTCTTGCAAAACAGCACATCTCGTTTTAGTATACCCAATACTAGTCTAGAAATGCTGTAATTACGTGATGCAAAGCAATGAAATTATGTGAAGTTGCTCTTCTAATTTGTTTTATGAATAAATTTTGAATGAGCAATTTGTCCTAGCAGATTCTGTGATGGATTGTGTACTGTTTCCTCCCCCATAAGGCATAAAAACTGTTAGAAATATCAGATTGTAAGTTGTGGCTCAATCAAAAGAAATTTGTTTAGACCTCATCAAGAGGAAATTTCAACTTCTAGGTGATCCAGTAGTGTGCAGGTCTATAGTAATGAGAATCAAACTACAGCTTCTACACTTTGTTGGACTGGAGCCAGAATGTACAGTACCTTACAGGTGCAAGCTTAGCCGTAACCAACTGTTTTTACCATATTGTAAGTAATTTTTTTATCCTATGTTCAGTTTCAGTGTTACTGTGAATGCCAAGCTGTGGGTAAGGCATCATGCAGTACGTTTAATTAGTGGAAATGAATGTTTTGTAACAACGCAAGAATCAAATGATATCTGGCATGGCATTATAACTTACCCCAAAACCATGACAGGAGAGTTTTGCCAGGAAGTATCTGTAACAGAAGTCCATGATACTGCCAAATCACCTGTTTTCTTCATAAGTGAAGATGTGAATTTTCAGTAAGACTTAGCTAAATGAAACACGTAAGCAAGGAAGAATCTATTATTGAACACAAAGGAACTAATATTAAACTGAAGTCAAGTTTTCACATAAAATTTCACTGTGCTTGTTCTGGAGATTTCAGATTTGATAAACAGGGAGGTTGTTTGTCACATTAAGTCAACAGGCATTTTCTAAGGTGTGTACTGAAAGAGCATGTACTTTTTGCTTCAGGGTTAAATTAGCAGCTTATACAAACAGCAAGGGCTGCTTTAAAAGTGAAGTCCTTCACTGTTTCCTGCTTAAGTCATTGATCTGTTAAGCCTTATAAATAGGTGACATTTACATGAAATTTAAAGCTAATAGTTTCCTCTTGCAAAGGTTTAACTGTACCTTAGGGGAAAAGTTTCTTCCCTTTGAGATTAAAAGGGAATTACTCCTAGGGAGAACAGCTGTATATACTATAAACTTTTCTTATGCTAGCTGTAGGACCCATGCTAACCTAAAGAAAAGCAAACAAATTCAGCAAGTTTACTAACGAAAATTATGTGAAAGAGTAATTTTACAAGAATGACATTTCTCAGCTATGCATAACAATGTTTTCTATGTCATGTTAAACATTTAGCTGAAAGTAAGCTATTCTCTGATAAACTCTGGTTGTCCTCTGCACTTAGAGTGGGGTCAAGGGTAAAAAGTGTCTGATTCTGGAACCTTGGTCAGAACTGTGAATGTGAAGCTCTTAGGGAAGAGATGATTTAACTTAATCTGTGCTCCCGCTTAATAAACAAGAGATGACACTCTACTTGCTACTGAGTTTTATGATGTTTCTTTTCTCCGTCTTTGTCTTTTTACTTTTCTGACATGCTGGAATCTCCCAGAGGATGGGGTGTTATGATCGCTCAGGCACAGCTTATCTGCTTTAGTTCAAATAGCTGGTATGTGTTTCTTTGGCTGCTGCCTATAAAAAGCACTTCACTATGGCAATAGCCCCAAGTGACAAAGTGGATGGGTCTGTTGGTTTAATTAAACCTCTCTTGCATCGCTGCTTTCCCCACCCCATCCCCCATTAAGCTTACATCAAAAATCAAGTAAAAAGGCAATCTTGAAACGAAAATGTTAGTGCATTTTAAGGCAAGGGGAACTGTTATTTAGTCTGCACTCCAGTATGCCATGAAAGAGGTAGTTATTAGAATTGTTTTAGCTTGTATGTACAAAATTTAAAATTACTCCATGCTGAATACTGTAAATATTTGGAGAAATTAGTGCTGAAATTCTGAACTTGCAGAAGAGAGCCACCACCTTGAAATATTTCTTTTCTTCAAAAGAAAGGCATCCACTAATACTACCAGTGCTGGTTAATGAGAATGTTACATTATGGCATTTTCTTTCATAGTGTAAGATTATGATGATATTCCAGTTTTTCACAGATATTTCACAGTTCAACAAAGAATGGGAAGCTCAGGAAAACAAAGGTACAAAAGCTTTATTTTAGAATACAAACATTTATAAGAAAGCAGTAGGAAAACATCCAATGCCAAAACTGTCTTTGCAATATATTTTTGTTCCTCTAAGGTTATTTATTCTTCTTCTGTCAGTCCTCCAAAATCTTCCAAGCATTTTAATTGCCTACTCTGTGTGTCTTGGTTTATGTGTTCTCTGTCTAAAATTACATGTGCAGAACACAGAGTTGTTTCATCTTATTTGAGGCTCATGTAGCTAAATAAATAAAGGAATATCTCAGATCTGAGAGCTGCAATATAGACAGTTTACTTTATTAGCAAATATTTATTTAATCTACACAGCTGTATTGTAAGTCTCTGATCTTATGAGTATAATGTGCATCTAGATAATAGCTCACAGCTGTTTGTGTTGGAGGAAATGATAGTTCATTCTTAAATTTTGAGATCACCATTGCTTCTGAATTTAATACAGCTGTGGAAACTGCAGCAATAGCACACATATGGATGAGATGTTGCAGGAAGACAAACAGGCTGAGTATATAAATAATAGTTTCCAACCTCCTGTTTTAGAATCTAAGAGACAGACTGAAGTATCAGAAAAATCCTGTTAGTTACCTAACCCCATTTGTTTGCATAAATGGCTAAAAATATATTACTTTTTAAACACCCCAGAACAGCCTCAGCTTATTTTACACGTCTAAATGTTACTCCTGCTGAGAAGTGAGTCCTAGTGGATTCTCGTGGCATCGCAGTGAAGGTATCTGGGCACAAGGGAAACGAGGAATGGTTGCCTAGAGAGGAGAACAGGGGCTTGGTGTGTGCTCCTGGAAGAGGACTCCTTAAACTACTTAGACCTAAAAAATTATTGAGTTCAACTGAGTTTTACTGGTTTTAATAAATACCAACTTTGGAGATGGAGTTAACTTTTCACTCTGAAACTTGTTTTACAGTAGATGAGGGAAGGCCCACAGCTAGGTAAAAATCAGTTATTTAAAAAACAAGCAAACAAAAAATACTTAACAGCAGTAAATGTTCTAAATGAATATATTTAAACCGCTTGGTCTGTGAGAGTAAAAATGCTTTTTGGCATCCAAATCATTCCTTGACAAAGGAATCCTCTAAAATGCTGTCCAAAGGCATTTGATGGTTTAAATAGTTTTCAGTGTAAATGAAATTCAAAGTTAATCCATATAAACAGATTCTGTTTGCTGAAAAGCTTAGAGTGGTTCATTGCACGACTTGTGGTGAAAGGCTGCTAGCTGTAAGGTGGGAGCGCTGTAAAGATGTACGGTCTGGGGGAATGGTGCGATCAAGAGGAGGTGTTTCTGTTGAATAGCGTAGTTGTAGGTTTGCTGCTGAGCCTCAGGGTTGAAAATGGAGGGGAGGGGAAGGTTAGCCTAAGGGTGGAAGATGTGGTTTCTGCCCTTTAGGAGAGGGAGGTGGAGCAAGAATGCAAAGGCCCTATCCACCCCGTGTTGTGGACCTGGCTTTGCTGCTTGAAGGCCTGTTAGTCAAACGCAGCCACTGTACTACATATACTGTATATGTTTTAGTTCTTCTTCAGATAACACTAATTAAAATGGTTGGGCTGCTGGTGGAGCAGAATAGGAGTGCACTGTCTTCCTCCCCCACACTTGTTCTTTGGTTGCTGAGCAGTGTCTACTCCATCTCTGTATCGGGGGCAGACTTTGGTGTCCCGTATCAGCTGGTCCTGCTCTGTCTGCCTCCACCACGGATGAGATGTCATAGCTCCTGGCAGAAGGCTTGTCACCCGGCCGAGGGAAAGGGCATCCGTTTGCAGCTGCACCTCTCCTCCCCTGCTGGCACACGTCCGTGCTCACAAGACGGGGCACAACCCTGGCAGCTTGCTAGAGGGATGCAGGTACCTCCAATGTTACCTGCTCCGTGAACTCATGAAGCTTCATTTCCTGGAAGTTTGGGACTTGAATTTAGAGGTTGATGCCCGTTAAGAAATAAAGGTAATGCTGCAGTCTTTCCCACAGCGGAGAGGAGTTTTTGTCCCTTGTTCCTACAAATCTTTTCCTGAAACTTGCATTAGCGTTGCGCCTTTGAGCACTCTACCCTTTTAGATTCAGACAAAACTGATAAGGAGTTAAAAAATTATAAGGAAGTCAGCTATCCTATAAGGCTTATTTTCCTTTAGGCTGAAATACAGCAACAGCAGAGGCAGAAGCAGAACTCAAGTCTTGTCTTGTAACACCCCAATTCCATCCACTTTGCATTTCAGGAAAAATAATTGACTCTCAGTCCTTAACTCTGTAATACCTGCTTCTGCCATTATGTGGGCATCGTGACTATAAGGCAACTTTTAGCTAGTGATTCACCAAAACACAGTGTTTGTTATGTACTCCCTTAAAATCCGAGATGGCCCAACTCAGGAACAATTTCTATGTTATTCTTCAGGCTGTGCGTGCAGGGCCTGTTAGTAGGTATCTGAAGAGGCTGTATGGAAATCCTGTATTTAGAGCATACTGGCAATGCTATGAGGGGGAAAAAAACCATGCAAAGGATCATACAGTTAAAAATGTAATTACAGTGCCTGTGTGCAATTTGGCTTCACGTTGGGCTGGCAAATTTTCTTGCGCTTCTTATTTTGTGCCTGTATTTCATAATTCTACAACGTTGTACATCATTAATACCTTTACTCCTTCAATTTCAAGGATTAAAAAGAATATTTAAATAAAACTTTCCCTTATCACACACCAAAACTGAGGAAAATGGGAAGATGGGGTTGTTCTCTAAGAAAGGCTAACACTTTTTATTTCCAGTCCCTTCTTTTGGTGCTTATGAAAAGTCCTTCCTGATCAAGCAACATCCCTAGAGAGCAAGGCATTTTCAACCTGACATGCTACTTTGTGCTGAAACTGTCATCCCTGCAAGGAGAACCGAGGAAAAAAAAACCAAAAGAAAGACAAAGAATTAAAACATTGCAGAGGGTTAGAACAAACAGGCTGTGTGCGCTGTTGCTTTCTTGCTTTCTGATGCATTAGTGGCACTGTTTTCATCCAGAAAAGGAAGACCGCCTTAGCGAAGGAAATTCCCATTCACAGCATTGTGAATATAATTGATATAATTCCCATTATATCAGCACTGAGTTGCCTTGGGATCTCACTGCAAGAGCGTGTAACAAGAGGAGAGTGAAGCAGTCGGTGGCTGTCAGCTCTGAGGAACAGAACCACTTGGAAAAGCGTTGGATTCTTTCCAGACAAGAAGGAGAAGTGGGATAACAGGCTGCAGGTATTTGACTTCTCTTCTTGGTAGATGCAGCCAGTTGTTACTTTTGGGTTGCTAATTGGTATTGCTGAAGGGTTACGTGAAGAAACAGAGACAATATGCTCAGGAAACTGCTGTTTTAAACACCTAAGGAAATATGTATCACATTCCATATTATGAGGGTACTGAAGTGCTTCTACAACGTGCAGTGCCCTGGTAAAGTTTTATGGTGCCTGTTTTACAGATACGAAATTGAAGTTAGCTTTGGATATCTCCATCAGCTGAGAACTGCATCCGGCTTGTACAAGACCCGTGCTGGCGACGCTGTCATAGTTACAGTTGGTGACTATAGCTATAGTAAACTCTGCAGTTGTATGCTGTCAGTACAGTACAGTCAGCGATGCTGTAACAGTTAATATCGCAGAATAGCTGAGGTTGGAAGGCGCCTCTGGGGATCATCTCGTCCAACCCCCCTGCTAAAGGCAGGGTCATCTAGAGCAGGGTGTGTAGCACTGGGTCCAAGGCCAGCCTTTTCTTGGTCCCTGGAGAGAATATTGACTGGCGAAAAAGGACATTAAGAAGGTACATTTACTCCTGCTCCCTTATGGAGAGGATGGAGAGCAGTGTGACTGTATCTTTTAACACCAGCTGATGCCCATCGCCTTCACGCAGTGCAGCCACCCTCCGTGGGCCCGGCAGCAGCAGGGGTGTCTTGCTGAAGCGACTCAAACCCTCCCAGCCTCAGACTTTTTTTGGGGGGGGAAGCAACGGCCCGTGCAAAGAGTGGGGCTTTTCTTCTGGGAGGGGAGGTGGGGCCAGGGGAGTGGCGGATTAACAGCGAGGAAGCATATCGCTCGGAATTGTATTAAGCCTGCCAGTTTTCTTGGGCAGTCATCCGGGTGTAGCTTTAGGATGAGGAACGAGTTTCTTCCTGGAATGCTGGCTGGTGGAAATTGTTCCCTCTATGTCAAAACTTACTTGGCTGAGGTTTCCAGTCTTAGTGTGCGTGTCCATGCAAAACTTTTACCATCGCTGTCCTTCAATTTCAAAACAGTGTGCCACACTTTTTGGATTACTTAAAATGATCAGTGTGTTTTATTCAGTCAAGATTAATAAAAGCATAAGTCTGGACACTGCATTGGTTAAAAAAAATCTTTAAAATGCTGCAAAGAAAGGCAGGGCTATAATCTCATATGAAAACAAAGTTACACACTCAAGGAAGTAAATAACTTGCTCTTTATGCTGCTTAACATCAACTGTCTCTTGTATGTATACCTCTGTTTACATTAGGTGAGTGGAATTGTTTAATGAGGTTTGCTTTGTAGTTCTCTTGTTGGGTCTGCTCTTTAGACCACACACATAATCATTTGTAATCAATGAATTTACAAAGCTTAAGACTACTAATCTAACTAAATGCAAAGTGTGGCTCCTCACTTTTAAGAGCAGGATCTCTCCCGAGAAGGCTTGACCATGCTGACCTTTTCCTTTCATACCATTCCTCCTTTCTTTGTATTTTAATATCTTCTGTTTACAACATTATATGAGTTGGAGCAACTGTTTTTATGTTCCATCATTTTTTTCTAAGTTACTGACTCATTGGTCTTTCCACTTCAAACCCTACAGTTTTGTCTTCAGTGCATTGCACTTCAGTGTAATGATCTGCCTTACAATGCCAACATCACAAATTCCTCAAAAATTCAGAATAATATGGTCAGATCCTGAGGTGTTGTCATCCTTTGAAACAGACATCATGATAGTGGTTGATACCAGTAATTTGCCATGACGATTTATCTAGTTTATCTAGTTATGCTTTCTAACTCTTCATGCTATAGGATAAAAGAGTACATACAGTGGAATATGCAATCTACTGGGTCTAATTTTCTTCTTAACACCCAGTGTCAAGATGCCATTTACCTGGCATTTGTGTTGAAGGAATTAATTTGGCATTAAAATAGATTTTAGAACACAGCACATTTTTTTTTCCCCTCTGAATGGTTCATAGGTTGTAGAATTCAAATAGTTTAAAAATCTTGCTGAAGTGCATGACCAGTGTTGCAGACATTTCAGTTAAGAGTGATTACTGTGCTAAGCCTTGAGGCAATGGTCTGCTGCTGATAATTCCGAGTGAAAATCTACATTCACAGGGTGTTTGGTGTTGCTTAGCTGCACATTCTAGATCTAAATATTTCTCAAGATTACTATTCTTAGCAAAATTGCCCTTTCTTTTGTTACAGCCATTTTAAGTATTTTTTATAATATTCTTGCTTTTGCCAGGCACATATACAAATGTTAGCTAAGCAGTGTCAAATGTAATAGGAATTAGATTTCTTCACTTACATTGTAACCCATATAATTAAACTTAGAAATGGTGCTTGACACTGGCTGTGAAATTAAACAATTAGATGTGGTAATAATGCATTTTGAGATTGATTCAGTTTCACTGAAGGAGACCAAAAAACAGTCAGGAACTATTTGACTTGACTGGGTTTTGCTTCCATCCAACTTAGAGGCTCAGTTTTAGCCTGGGCTTGAATCATCGGCGGGGTATATGTGCGGTGCTCTTATGGGAGATCCTGGAGACACCATTCCTCAAGGGACTTACCTGGTAGTTTCCTGAGCTCTGGGGAGCATGGGTACAGGGGTGGAGGGAAATGAAATCTGCCATTTTGCTCCGTTCCCATCACATATGTCAAAGAAAGGGCCTGACACAATTTGTCCTGAAATGCCACAAGTACCTGTATGTGGCCTTTCCACTTACAAACATTTTTGTCCACTTAAGAGCAAAATATATGTCAGTTAGAGTTTGCAAAGTGGCTTTTAATGGTTTTATTGATCTAAAAACCTAGTCTTTAAGTCACTGTATCATAATGCAATCATTTGCGTATCATGGTATGCGTATGATTGCATTATGACACTATGATTGCAAGGGGAATATATGTGTTTAGAGTGTGGTATATGAATAAGACAAAAGGCATGAATTAATGAAACCCTAATTTATCTCTAATGATTTTTTGATCATCACGCCTCAGACAGTAGAAGAAAAGGGTTTCTTCTGACAGAGTGCACCAATCTGTCTAAATCACATGAGCTACCAGCCACGTCTGATCACACAAGATAAATGCAGGAAAACAGTCAAGCCCTCATTTATTAATTAGTGCTAAAAACTTACAAATTAACTCCTTCATTATTCTTCTTTTCAAGCATGGGGATTTTGTACAGAAAAACTGATTCATGTATCATTATCAATGTCTGCTTGGCCTCCAGCTTTTCCCCACTGACCTGCTGCTGTCTTTATGTTCACTTGAACTCCAGCCACTGGTTTCTCTGATACCTTCAGAGCACTTTCCTGGCCCTCAGTCAGGGACCTGAACAGTCCACCTGAGGCAAGAGTGCTCTCCTCCAGGGCTAGCCTGCAAACAAATATCCCATGTTGTCTCCTAGCAACCTAACCATCCCTTACAGAGCCCTCAGATGTTAAATCGCTCTTTCACAAATGTTACACCTCCCACCTCCTCTACGAAACAGTAAGAACCCGACACATTACCCACAGTGAGTATGGAGGGCGAGAGGACTCAGTGAGCCGCGTTGTTTCTCTGCCCAGGTGATGAACAGTCCCGGTCCTTACAGTCGGAGAGCATAGCTGTTAGTGAGGTTCTGGTTAGTCGTCTCTTGTTTCATGCAGTGTGGGAGTGCATCAATGACAGACCTTTCTGCTAGACTAATCAAAAAAGGCTATGTAGAAATGCTAGTGTTCTTGGGAGTATGTTATCTGTGGTTAGGCTGTGGTTGAAATGTGATATATTTGTTTTGGATACTTTTTTGAATTTATTTTTCTAATCTGTAAAATATTTCATCTAATCTGTGGGACACTTATTAAGATGGAGTTGTGCATACACACATCAGAACAATGGGCATCACTTCAAAGTCCTAAAGGCCTAAAAGGCCAGTTATAGGAAGGTAGGAGATAGTTTTAATGTCATGCTTTCATCCATTGAACTTTGTGACACTGTTAGACACATCATTATTTCTACCAGCTCAAGGTGTGATTTACCTTCAATACCGTGGAGAATACAGGAGGGGGAAGGAGAAATGAGTTGGGGATGGCAGGGCATTTTGACTTTTGGGGGATTTGAGCTGCAAGCGTAAGTATACAAAACAATTTGCTAAGATTAGCAAAAATGCTTAGAGGTTTTAATTTGACTTTTAGGGAAATAGCATACTTTGAGTCAAGAACTTTAAAACCCTTGCTCTGTTAACAGACAACATTTTGACAGACACCTTCCATTCTTTACATGCTATGTTCTTTCCATGGATTTTTATTGATTGTTTTTTTATTTTTGTCTACTTCTCTACTGTCTTCATCCATGATCATTTTCTAAGACATCCAGAACTGTATCTCATAATGAATGTGAATCTACAGAAAGTGTCTGACTTCTGGCAATATATGCATACAAAAATAGTTTAAAAATATATCTATATTAATTACTTATGGTGTCTCAGAGCTCTAGTGCTGGCTGTTTATGGAAAAAGGAATAATTTAAGAAGCTAAATTTGTAGTAAGCAACTGAGATATATGTTTCTAAATTGGGCTTTTGGGGACTGTTTCAGGGTAAGAGCATATACTGCTGATAAAACTTGCTAATTACTGGCTAGCAATGTGGTTATTACTATGAAATATGAAAGATCACATTCCAGTCCATCTTAACTAGCTGAAAATGCATAAAACCAGTAAAATACTGATTTTATCTGAAGGTTTTTGCTAGATATATGAATGAGGATGTGCTGTGAAAAACTAAATATCTGACATTAGTTCAAGGTGGTGATATCTGGCTCTCAGAGTAGCAGTGTTGCCAAAATGCTAATAAGGGATTTTCAGAAAACATAGCATTTAGTTAATGTTTGGTGTGCCCACAGCCTTCTGGTCCGAAGCGCAGACCTCCGATACTTCAGCTAATGGAATAATTATTGCAGCTGTACAAGACTTCCTTACTCTTTTGAGCATATAAGATGCACACTGTCAATAGTTTGTTAGATTAATAATTTGTGTATAACAACATATCTGACAAGCTTATAGAAGACATAACAGTGGTTAGCAGGAAGCTCGCATTTTATCTTGATGGTAGGAAAGGTTGTGGGCAGAGTCATAGTTTGAGAAAGTACGTAATCTCGAGGCAGAATTTAAATAGATTAGTTCTGTGTTTAAATATTACACTCTCCTAGTTCTTCCCAGTCTCTCATTTAAAAATCCCCTGATACTTATAATCCATGTGAATATAGTTATTTTTCTATTAGGAAAGACTGGGGATGAAAAATAAATATTTAACATCTTCCAGTGGAGGAGATGGAAGTCACAGTCTAGGGGTTTTCAGGTCAGCGCTGCTTCTCTTTGGACAAAAAATACTTGGATAGGGAACTTCTCTCCCTTTCTGAAGACCTCTGGATTGGTCCTCATGCTTTGAGGAGCTTTGAGACAGGTCTTGTAATTTAGCAATCACAATGCACAACCCCCTCTGGGGCACAACTCTGAACACACTAGGCAGCCCAAATACTGCATCCAACGGCAATTGGACAAACCTGGGTGCCGTAGTTTCCTGTATCCCAGGCACAGGGATCTCATCAATTCAAGTATTGTTCAAAGTCACGGAATGGTTGATGTTGGAAGGAACCTCTGGAGAACATCCTGTCCAACCTCCCCTGCTCAACCAAGGGCACCTAGAGCCATGTCCAGATGGCTTTTGAATATCTCCAAGGGGGGAGACTCCATAAGCTCTCTGGCGAACCTGTGCCACTGCTTGGTGACCTTCACAGGGAAAAAGTGTGTTCTGATGTTCAGAGGGAAACTCCTGTGTTTGGGTGTGTGCACATTGCCTCTAGTCCTGTCATTGGGCACTACTGACAAGACCCTGGCTCCATTGTCTTTGCACCCTCCCTTCAGGTGCTTCTACACATTGATGCAATCGCCTTGAGCCTTCTGTTCTCCAGGCTGAACAATCACAGCTCTCTCAGCCTTTTCTCACAGGAGAGATGCTCCAGTACCTTAATCATCTTTGTGGCTCTTTGCTGGACTCTCTCTGTGCATGTCTCTCTTGTACAGGGGAGCCCAGAACTGGACCCAGCACTCCAGCTGTGGTCTGACCAGTGCTGAATAGAGGGGAAGGATTACGTCCCTCAGCCAGCTAGCAACACTCCTCCTAATGCAGCCCTGGATGCTGTTGGCCGCCTTTGCAGCAAAGGCACATTGCTGGCTTGTGTTCAACTTTGCGTCCATCAGATCTCCCAGGCCCTTTTCTGCAAAGCTACTTTCCAGCTGGGCAGCCCCCAGCGTATACTGGTGCATGGGGTTGTTCCTCTCCAGGTGCAGTTACGGTCTATTAAATCACCTGTGCTTAGTAGAAAGATCCACTTTGCTCCAGGTGGATTAAGGAGGTAGTACTGGGTTGACCAAGAACATTTTGTAAGATGAATGCAGCCAGTCTTCTTGCTGTGCTTTTCTGAGCAATGTTTAATCTGTACTTTAAAGGTACCCCACATTTTCTGAGCACTCAAAACTGACAGGCGGATTTCCTACAGCTACTCTGGAAAGCTCAGTGAAAAAATATTCCATGCTTACACTTTTCTTGGACGCTGACCTGCCCATACTTGCTTTAGGAGTGCCACTTTGCATGCTGATGGTGAAGTGAGAGGGAATGAGCTTGAGCTCTCTGGGCAAGCAAGGGCCTTGGGATTAGTAGAAGGGAGATTTCATGTTATACATTTGGTTTTAGTTCAGTATACAGTATCCAGTGCCCATTATATAAAGTACGGTTGCCTTCCTCATAGTTGAATAGGAGTATTTATACCATCTTTTAAAACACTTTTTCTCCTCTGTGGGGAACCTTCAGTGCAAGGGCCCTGAGGGTAATAACAACCTTAATTGTCCTGATCAGCCTCTCCTGGGGTCTCCACCCACGCTGCTCAGAGCCCTGGAGCTCCATTTAAGCTGAGCCTGGGGCTAGCACTTCCTCCCTGAGCAGTGCTGTAGGAGTGCTGGTCTTCATGGCTCCAGACCCTAGTGTGTTGGCTGTGTTTCTGGCTGCCTTGTTACTGTGGACTGGCATGAGACTGTGTCTGACCTTGGCTATGCTGGCTGGATGTGATCCTGGCTTAACTTCCTGGCTAGGTATGGGACTTGTGTGGTCACCATGGGCTTGCCTGGTGATCTGGACTTGTAGCCACCTCTAGGGCTGCACTGCTGCCTTAATGGGGTGGTGAGATAGCTCCTGCTGGCCTGAAGATCCCCATCCCTTGAGGAGCAGCCAACTCCTGCTGTGCCTGGACTGGTAAGCGATTTTTCAGTCTGCTTCTAGAGTTGGGATACAGCAGTTTAGATCAGTCCTGGTGTGTCAATATGATGGCAGGAAGTGTTTTGGTGATGTTTTTCCTACTTGGGGGTGTGTGTGTGTGAAGGTGTTGTTTGTTGTTCTTTTTTTGAAATCATGTTTTGGAAAATCAAGATATCTAGTTTAGCACAAAGATCTGAAAATAGCTGAATTATAAAACCTATTGGAATTATTTGCATCCCTTGGAGCCTGGGGGTTTAAGGGAAGTCTGTCTCTTAAGAGGCTTAAGCTGGCTCTGTATGCAGTAATACTCAGAATGAAGCGTGCTTGGCTAATCATCTTAGGCTGGACTGATTACATGGGGTACTATGTTACCTGAATACAACTGCACCCGTTTGGGTGCAGGCTGGCAGAATCAGCACAGTACCTGGTCTTGCACCATATGGGCTGCCTGACTGAGGCCATGCTGCACAAATGTGCCCTCCGTGGGCATGACCAGATATTCCCAGGGGAGAGTGTTCCCAAAGCCCAAGAGCAGTTCAGGATGCTATTTCTGTGTTTCATGGTATCTTTTTCCTTGTCTCCAGTTCTTGAGATACAGTTCTTGGAAACTGCTTGCTGTGAGGGCAGGGTGGGGGGCAAGGAGCGCTTGCATTGCCTACAGCAATTGCTTGCATTGCTTGCAGCCCGGCACAGCCGGCTCATCAGCCTGTCACACAGTCCTGTGCTGCAACTGTGGCCTCGCCTTGGTCCCAAAGTCCTGCTTTAAGGAACTAAATGGCCTTTTTTTCTGTAGCTTATATAAAAGCACATATCCTAATTTGAAGCAATAACTAGATCTTGGAAGATGTTCCAAGGCAAGTAAAAGTCCATTATGCCTGTTTGATGGGTGAGGAGATTGAAGTATAGCACCTAGCTGAACAGGACGAGGTACTGTGCCTTAAGGAGCTACCATCTGCAGCTGGGCAGTAGCAGATATGCATGTCCTGGGCACCAGGACTGAAGTAACATGGCCAACGTTTGTGGTAGACTGGCACAGATATCTGTTCTCCCTTGTCTGTCTTGGGTGCTGCATATAGCCCTTGATGGAGTTTGGGATATTATGGCAGATCTGGACAGGCTGGATCGATGGGCAGAGGCCAACTGTATGAGGTTTAATAAGGCCAAGTGCAGGGTCCTGCACTTTGGCCACAACAACCCCATGCAACGCTACAGACTTGAGGAGGAGTGGCTGCAGAGCTGCCTGGTGGAAAGGGACCTGGGGGTGCTGGTTGACAGCTGGCTGAACATGAGCCGGCAGTGTGCCCAGGTGGCCAAGAAGGCCAACAGCGTCCTGGCCTGTATCAGACATAGTGTGGCCAGCAGGAGTAGGGAAGTGATTGTGCCCCTGTACTCGACACTGGTGAGGCCGCACCTTGAATCCTGTGTTCAGTTTTGGGCCCCTCACTACAAGAAGGATGTTGAGGTGCTGGAGCGTGTCCAGAGAAGGGCAACGAAGCTGGTGAGGGGTCTGGAGCACAAGTCTTATGAGGAGCGGCTGAGGGAACTGGGGTTGTTTAGTCTGGAGAAGAGGAGGCTGAGGGGAGACCTTATCGCTCTCTACAACTACCTGAAAGGGGGTTGTGGCGACGAGGGTGTTGGTCTCTTCTCCCAAGTAACTAGTGATAGGACGAGAGGAAATGACATCAAGTTGCGCCAGGGGAGGTTTAGATTGGATATTAGGAAAAATTTCTTCACTGAGAGAGTGGTCAGGCATTGGAACAGGCTGCCCAGGGAGGTGGTGGAGTCGCCATCTCTGGAAGTGTTCAAAAAATGTGTGGATGTGGCGCTTCAGGACATGGATTAGGGGACATGGTGGTGCTGGATTAATGGTTAGACTTGATGATCTTAAAGGTCCTTTCCAACCTAGTGATTCTGTGATTTGCAAATAGATGACTCGGAGCCCCTGGCCTGCAGTGCAAATGTTCTTGAAGTTCTTGCTAAGCACTGAATAGAAATAGACAGTGAGGGCTGTCTGTTGATTGCTCATGAGCAATAATTCCAGTGCCTTATTTGTAAAATAAAATACACCTTTTTTTCCTTTGGTGCAGTCAAGCTTGCAGAAACTACTCAGACACTCCCAGTGACTTGCCAGCATGTGTTGGTGTGGAATTAAGGCGGAGCTATGAGGTGGGTGGGTGCTTTGATTATGTATTTTGTGCTTTATTTACCTTTTTCCTGAGATCTATATTTAGCTGTCCTGTGAATTCTGAAAAGATGCAAACACCACAAGGCTAACCCAGCTCTCCATTGGCAAAGTTTGGAAGCACTGAACTCTAATTAAATGTTTGAATTTATTTCTAGAATTTATAAACCCAGAGGAAAGGGATAACAAAATCCTTGCCAAGGTAATTGTGACAGTTGTATTTTTTTTCTTTCTTTTTGGTGAGACAAAACAACAAACACAGGAGTATTTCACGTTAGTAAATGTGCAATGAGCAGAGTTCCATTCATCACTTGTTAATACTCAAATGCTTCCTCCTCTCAGGGCCTGAGGATCACAAAATGACCTGGCTGGTTGGATGTATAGCGTATAGCTATCCAAGCTTCAACAGCTCCAAACATTGAGTTGCTGTGATAGTCAGAGTAAAGCTAACTTTTCTAAGATTTTGGAGAGCAGGCAGGTCCATAGACTTTGTGTGTCCAGTGTAAATAGAAAAGTAATGCTTGCTCCTTGGCATTTTTGTAATAAAAAGTTTGTCTCCTTGTTGAGTGAATAAGGCCCATCCTATGTTATTTCACTGACGTGGTCTGTTTTCAACTTAGTTTCTGGCAGGTGAGAAAAGCATGTTGGATGTTGGGAGGCTATTCTGAGGAAATGATAGCTCTGCACCTCTGCTGATATTACCTGTTTTGGCAGGGCTTTGCCACTGCTGCAGGCAGTGTACTGAGCTGAAGGGACTTTTGGGCTAACTTATTACAGTGGTTCTTGTAGCAGTGTAGGCTTAGGGAAATCTTTCTTTTGGTCTGAGGGGAAGCAGGTGGTGAGACCGGCTGCCATCAGCACCATGTTCCAGCGCAGTCACCTGTAACTGTGTGGGCTTTCACTGTTGGGGGTAAGTATTAAGAGGTAACAGGATGAAGATTTTCTTTCTGTATTGGATGTACATGTTTCATTAAAGGGTTTAAGTGGAATTTGTAAACCTGTATGAGGAAGGTTACAGGCATACTTCTGTGTCTGCGTTTTCTCATCCATTGCTGTTTCTTCCTCTAAATTATGGAGGTCCTTTTGGTCTGCTTGCCCTTGCCACCATGGAGAGGAACCTGCTTTTCTGTAGTAGCTGTCAATGCTTGTGACTCACATTTGCTTATCAAGGGTGTAATTACATGAAAGCCTGACACTGGGATTTTTACAACACAAGGCATGACTCAAGATAAATGTTCTGAGCTATAATTAAGTGCTCATCTTACTGCAGCGGGTCTTGAAGGGAACCTGGTAGTTAGTATGAACTGTGAGAAGACACGTAGCTGCCACAAACAACTGCAGCTTTTATATCGTTGCTAATGCAACATAAAGCTGGATCCTCCCTCAGTTTGCTTCTCTGCTAGGCTTTTCTGAATTCCTGGGTACAATTGTGTGCTTCAGCATATGTTGTTCTCCTGTGCCCTGCATATAATCATCCAGGTCTTGGTTTCTGATGTTCCTTTTGGGCTGTTGCAACTACCTAGAGGAGAAGCAAAGCTGCTGGAGCCATTCATTTTGCATGAGCCAAGGGATCGGTCCCAATGGAGATGAGAATCTGGCTCCCGTTGCCTCTGTTGTGGGGGCGGGGGTTGGGGGGGGAATGTGAAATTTACTTGCTTGCAGCCATAAGACTCCTTTGACTGAGTCCCTACTTCAGGACTACTGCATTGCATCAGCACCGAGCTGGCCAATGGAGAAATTGAATTTTATTCTTAATGAGAGTAATTAAATGAAATTACCAGCTGAAGACAGTTTATTTTTTTCTCAGACTGACAAATTTTCTTTTGTGTGCAAATTGTGGACGGTATAAAATGGTCTTCTACAGAGCCTGTCAGTCTCTTGCTCCTCATACATGTTCTGTGGGCTTATGCACTCACCCTTCATAAATGCTTCCTTATTTGTGTTCAGGATAAAACTCTGTCCTTGCAGTTAGCAACCTGCTTTGGTGAAGGGAAGTGAACTTCAAGACAGTCTTCTGAAAATGTAAGCATTGCTAGTGCAAGATGAGAGGTAAGTGTGATACATGGCACTGCTCTGGTTTTACATATTGGTGCTAGTAAGAGTTCTTAGATCTTCTTTTATGAGTGTGTAATTGTTATCACAACAGACTGAAATCCTCTGTTTTAATCTGATTTTATTGACTGCATTTGAAGTATGGTATTAAAGTTGCTAGCAAAAACTTCAGAACAAAATGCCTTGAGGGAATTGAAAAATTAAATTATAGTTGTGCTGAACACTTTTTATGCTTAAAACAAGCTTTCCAAGAGGAGAATAAATTTTCCACTTTCTCTGTATTTCTAAAAGAAATACAGATAGAGATCAACTGGCATCCACAGACTTAACTCCACTCTTTCCAGAGGATGTTTGTGTGTATCAGGAGGTAACCCATAAACAGCTGTTTCCATGCAAAAAAAAATTTCCCTGGGAATCCCTTGCCCCTTCCTCTTCTGGGACCATTTTGTATGACAACTGCTAGTTGTGCCAGATTGTGGTAGTTTTGTGATGTCTGTGTCCAGTTATTTGTAGACTTTAAAATTCAAACAAAACTGAAATGTTTCAACCATGATTTAGCTTTGGGGTTTTTTTCCACAAGGCACAAAAGGGCACTGGAGCTTCACTGAAGTCAATAAGCATGCTTTAATTTTGCTAGAGCTGAACACAACCTTGAAGGTAGTGTTCTTTGCGCAGATCAGAGGTTCCTGAAGAAAAAGGAGTTGGTCTTGTGGCTTTTTTCTTGCCTATCCTGGCTCTTTTGATTTTGATGGATCTAAGCAAATACAGCCTTCTAGTGTTTGCCTTTCTATTTTAGTGTCTCAGTGGCTGCGTTCTTTCCCTTCCATCTGGAAGGTGCCTGTTGTGTTGCTCTGAGGAGTCTGTTGGACTCAGCTGCTGTGGCAGAAGATGTTACTTACTGCCTATAGCACTTCTCCCAAGTAACTAGTGATAGGATGAGAGGCAATGGCCTCAAGTTGCACCAGGGGAGGTTTAGACTAGATATTAGGAAAAATTTCTTTAACTGAAAGAGTGGTCAAGCATTGGAACAGGCTGCCCAGGGAGGTGGTGGAGTCACCATCCCTGGAGGCATTCAAAAAAAAAAAAGTGTAGACGTGGCACTTTGGGACATGGTTTAGTGGGCATGGTGGTGTTGGGTTGATGGCTGGACTTGATGATCTTAGAGGTCTTTTCCAACCTTAATGATTCTATGATTCTATTTTATGATTATGACAGCAACATCAGCAAACGAACGCTGGTTCCTCAGCTCCTGCAGCTTGAAGCTGGCTGGCACAATCCAGTATATTAGAGCTGTGAACTTGCGCTACCTGAAGAAACATTGCACAGTTGGTCTTGTTGCCCCTTTTGCTCCTGGTGTTCATCTCCAGCAAAATGGAAGAGCTGGTGGCAATAAATATTGTTCCTCTGACAGAGCCCCTGTGACAGCCCTGAGCTGCAGGACTTGTTTTGGGGTGAGATTGAGGTTGCATTGAAACCAGCAGGAATTTACCTAATAAATTAAGTGGGGTTGGCATTTTGAGACTGATGTCTCCAGAGTTAGGTAGGTATCTATTGCCAGGGTCATGGACTGAGAACTAACTTTCACTTCAGACTGTAAAAAATAGGCACTAATTAAGGTTCCAGTGAAGTTAAAGCAAGATAATCTGCTCTTAAAACATTGAGTCTATCCAGCAAGCTCAATAGCAGTTGTGTATTGAACAAGTGAATTTTGTAGCAAACTAACTTTGTATGCATCACTTGTGTAGGGTTTTTTGAAAATTTTGTGTGTGTGTGTTTGTGAGCACATGTACAGATTTTTGGGGGTTGTTGTAGTGGAGGGAGAGTGAAGGTGAATTTGCAGTCTTCTAACTGAAGACTTGCCATTAGGCCTACAGATACATTAATTGTGTATGATTCTCTTGGCTGTAAGGAACCAAGGGAAAACAATTCAGAAATTAGGAAATTTTTTTCAATCATTTACAATGTGCTCTGTTAACAAGAAAAACATCACTTCTAATTCTAGACGAATGAGGTCCAAAGGAAGTGGAAAACAGTCAACAACGGTTGGCAGGTCTTTTGTTCTGAAAGGCAGAGATTCTTAAAAACAGTTTCTCTTTGTTTTAAACAAAAATAAAGGGGGAAGGAGAAGGAATAACTTATATCTTCCTGTAGATTGTAACTGTATTTTCACATCTGTATTATGACGTTAATTTGGAAAGATGTTATAATAGAAGAGCACCATTAGCGCCACTAAACCATTTCAATTTGTAAAAGTAAGTCACAGTTTTCACTATATATGGTGTAAGAGCACTCTGGACATTTGTGCTTTTAAATGAGGACCTTGGGGTGGAATCCTGATTTTTTTTTTTCTTTTTTTTTGCTTGAGTTTGTGTCTCCTGCACTTTTGAAACTCTGGTCAATGTAAGTGACAGTCAGGCTCTGTCTGCAGTAGAGCTGAGTCAGCCATTCTGATATGGCAGTCTGGACTCAGCTTCCCCGTTTCTAGTTGGAGTGGAGTGTGCAATGTCCTATTGGATGTCAAGCTTGGCACTCAAAAATAAAAACAAAACAAAAACCCAAAAACCCTGGGTAATTCCTCTGAATGCTCACATAGGCTTTTTTGCATGCAGCTTATTGCTGACTGAAAAATTGTCCTGTTCATCAAAAATGGTTTAGGGTGTTGCAGGCATATGTACATAGCAGGAACTCAGCAAGGAGCCATGCCTGTGCAGGGACTTGAGGTGATTGGGTTACATTTGGGCTGTCCTAAAACTTGGTTGGCCCTGGGTACTGGTTGTGGGCCTAAAGAGATGACTCTAGATTGTGTACTCAAGGAGAATGAGCATTTTTGAGTCCTCTGCACCTATACAGGCTCTCCAACATGAGTATTGCCCCTCAGAATGCACTGACAATAACGTTTTCTGCATCCAGTGTTTTGCCTTACTCTGCCACTAAGTGCAGCTTACTGTTTCTCATAGCACTGGTGTTGAGGTTCTTGATCCAGCCAAGCTGCTGTCAGCCATGCCATGACTGGAGGAGACCTTTGGGGACCTCCTCAAAATCCAGGCAGGGATCATTCTCACAGGGTATTGTGAGAATTGGGATTTCTGCCTGAATCTCAAACATAAACATGGAGCTTTGTGGGGGTGGGTGTTAGGAGTACGGAGGCAAAAATTATTGAGAGTCACACTTTTTAACCTTTTCTGACTGTTAGCTTTTCATGTTTGTTGTGGGTTAACCTCAGTAGGCAACTAAGCACCACACAGCTGCTTGCTCGCGTCCACTGGGTCACCCCAGTGGCACAAGGGAAGAGTAAAACAAAAAAAACTTGTGGATCAAGATAAAAATTGTTTAATAAGTGAAGGAGAAATAGAAGAAGAGAGAAAGCAAGCAAAAGAAAAGAGGCAAAGGCAATCACTTGCCACCTTCCATGGGGAGACCAATGCTCAGCCAGTTTCTGAGCAAAAGACAGCTGATCCCCCTAAAATCCCCTCTTCTCCCTTTTTTATTGCTGAGCGTGATGCTATATGGCACAGAATATATCTTTGGTCACTTTAGGTCATCCGCCCACTTGTGTCCCTGCCCAACCTCTTGTGCACCCTGAGTCTGTTCACTGGGGGAGCAGGGTGAGAAACAGAGAAGGCCCCAATGCTGTGCAAACACTGCTCAGCCACAGCTGAAACATTAGTGTGTTATCAGTGTTGTCTTGGTCACTCATCTAAAACATGACGCCAAACAAACTGCTATGAAGAAAATTCACTCCATCCCAGACAGAGCTAGTGCAATGTTACATAGCCTGTGGGATCAATTGCTATTTTCAAATGAAGAACAAGAAATTCTTCACCATCTGATGGAGCCCTGCAAACTGGATCATTAATAATCTCTGCCATCATTTGAAGATAAAATGATATTTACAAATGTTTGCCCAAATTTGAATGAGCTTTTCCTACACCACAATTTCTAGCTAATGGGGACATGGATAGAACATTAGCTGGAGTGCTGCTGTTATCTAGCCATTAAAATGATATTCTTAATACTATTTTATCTTGTTACCATAGAAACAACACCAGCAGTGAGTTACAATCTTTAAGGGTTTGAAATACACAGCTGTTTGTAGGTTTTTTTGAAAGTATTAGAAATCCATCATTCTGGCAGAACTAGCAGCAGGATTATGCTGTACTCCTGTGACATCTGCCAACCTGGCCACCTTGCTACATAGGTTCTGGTTTGGGCAAGGGTCTAAAGTGTTTAGCCTGACCCATCTGCGCTCTTAAGTGTAATGAGTGCTGCATTACAAACAAACAGCAACCCTCATCTTGTGATGATCTCGAGAAGGACAGATATTGACTGAAATGACACTAACCTCGTTTGTGTGTGTGAATAAGATGCACACGAATAAAATCTTGCACTTAAACTGTGGGGACAGTATCTAAAAGGTTGGAGTAACTTTTTTGGCTGTCAAAATAAATCTTCTAAGAACAAAATTGGAGATGTTTAAACTTGATGTTTGGAAACCATCAGTAGCCATGTGGAAGAAATCTGCATGTGATTTCTTTTTTTTCTACTTCAGCAGTTTCTTTTGTTTCACTGAGCCATGTTTAAAAAATAAAATGTAACAAATGTCAGTGACTCAAAGAACCAGTCACTCTCTTCAAAAGAACACCCAAGCAGCAAATGATGCTCAATTGCATTGCTCTTCTTGTCGCCCCCAGGACTGTTAGCAGCTGGGGTATGTACAGAGGTTGCCAGGAAAGGACAGGTTAGTGCTGCTGGAGGAGTACGGCGCACACAGTATGCTGCCAGCCATTGTTACAGAGGTGTCATAGGCAAAAGAAATGTGTAAGGTTTTTTTGTTGTTTTTTTTTTTTGCAAAATACCTCATTTTCTGTGCATGGTAAAAACCTCTCAATAGGGGTGATTTCATAATGTCACTTCCCTAGGACCCTGTAGGTAAATGACAGTGTCTGCTAGTAGAAACAATGCATAATTCCAACAAAACAAGAATTCCCTTATCCTTTGAAGTTCCTGAAGAGTACTTTTCCCTGCCTTCCTTGTCCTTGCACCCAACCTGTAGCCTTTTCTTTCTTTGATCTCCATCCAGCGGCCACTGTGCTCAGCTCAGGACCAGAGTCAAACTTTTTTTCCACATATGTGGTGCCCACATTAGTAAGTGTGCCTACAAACACCTATCAGATCACAGGGAGTGAGATGTGGCAGAGAGAAATTCCTGTTACCTGAAGCAACCTGAACCTGTTACCTGAACTGCCTTTCTTGGCAGACCTCAATCCAGTAACAGTTTCATGAGGACTCTAAAAATCTTAAATACTGAACCCTATACTGTGTATCACTAATCCAAAACATCAGGAAAATAAATCTCTGGGCACTTATGTCAAGCAGCTAGGTATACAGAAGCTTGATGTATATGTTAACTGTGAAATAACACATGAAAAGTTTGACAGCAAATGAGCCTGTTGCTCAATCTGTCTTATCCTGGCACATGTAAATAAACATAAATTGTTAGAAGACCCTTGCTGTATGAGACTGGCTTTTTTAACTTATTTTTTTAGAGGGACTGAGTGTGGGAAGAGAGGCCAAGTCTCAGTCATGACCTGGAAAAACAAATACTGTTTTAGGAAACACAGAACACCAGAGGTTTTTCTTCAGTCAACCGCTTTCCTCCTCTTGTTGCTTGACAAAAGGACTTGTGCTTCCCCACCAAACAGCAGATGATTCCAGAGTTCACAGGTAAATTCATTCCTTGCTCTTGCAGACCTGGTCAAGGCTGCGTGTTGAGCAGGATTTTGCACATTTGACCCTTGTGTTACCCAGAGGTTGGAGGCATCTGTTGAATCACTAGACTCTTTCTGGTACCCTGGAGGGAAGGTGGTGGATGTGGGTGCTCAGCAGGGCTGTTGACCTGCCAAGTGGGTCCACCTTTCTGGTAATAGTTTGGCAGAGGTGGGAAAAAAGAGATCTGAGGCCACCTACCCAACTTGACTCTGCAGTGTTGAACATGGTTCAAGTCACCAGTTATAATTGCCTGATTGCAGGGCAGCCTCCCAGGCAGTTTTATGCACTAAAAAATGAGGGCAATTTTGGCCAGTGTGTATCTGCTCTTCTATGCATATGAATAAGCTTTAAATTGAATGAAAGTTCCTGTGTTCTTTTTCTTAAGATACTATTTTTTTTCCTCTTCGTTGAGCTTTGCTATACTGTCTCTCTGTTCTATCATTGATAACAATTCTGAGTGATAAGATGCTTTTTGCCTTTCAAGTTGGGTCTAATAACACTAATTTTCAAACCAGTTTGAACTCTTTTGTGGAAGAAGATAGGAAAATAACAGGGCAATCATTAGTTTCTCCACCTTCCCTTCTCTCTCCTCCTCCCCTCCCCCCCCCCCCCAATCTGGTATGTGTTTTATGCCTTCAAATGTTTATGGTTATGCCTTTGATAACCATAACCACAGCAACAAATAGTGATGGATTTATTGCATTAGGGTGTCTTCATCTCAGTAATCATATTCTGCTTCCAGATGCCTTACAGGTCACAAAATAAATTAACATTCAGTGGCAATACATCAAGATGCTGCACAAAATTCCCTCCTCCCTTTCAAAGAGATGATCCAGGTTGTTGGAGACCTTTGAGCAGTAGCTGACTTTTCCAAAGTCCAACAGTATCTCAACTTGATAGTTACTGAGCAGGCTGCTGTGTAAAGGTTAATGCAGTTGTCTGCCCATCTTACTTGGAGGGGCCGTACAGAAATCAGCAGGTGGAATTAAATGCAACATATACCAGCAGAAAAACGTGAAAGTAGCTTAAGGGGACGGATGTATTGGAGCTTTGGTAGTAGGGCACTCCCTGTTGTGGGGTGGAGCCTTTCTTAAACCGAAAGCCTTTTAAAATCAAAAAGGCTCACATTAGTTATATTTCTTTGCTGCTGTTTTGCATTTCAAAGTCAGGCATAGGAACTAAACAGCATGGAGTGGCACGTTGTGCTTTTCGAGTGTATTCAGGGTCCAGGCACAGATGTGGCTGTAACACTACTGTGTCCTGTAATCAGAGGGAGGTGTGCTGGTGAAGAGGTCTCGGGTGAGCATAAAAGCAATTGTGATTACAGAGGAAGTTAGCATGTCTGGCTCCCCTGCCCAACATCTTGTAGGAAAGACTGAAAACAGCAGCAGAAGTGGTGTACTGGATGCAGTGGAGCACAGCTGTACCTTATATGAAAAACATATATACTTGATCCTTGTTTGAAGGGTTGTTAAATTACTTTTGGCCTCTCTGAAGTGAGGAAGGAAAATATGTCCACTTGAATTTAACATTTGCTGTGTACATAAAGTATAGAAAAGTGAATTTTTGCCCAGCCTGTTCTGAGGTATTCTGAGATCAGTATGAGAACAAGTGGGAGAAATTGCTTCTGAGAAGTGTCTGTTGCTTCCTAAACAAGTTGAAAAGACATGTCAACTTTTACATGTCTAAAGTCAGAAGAGATCTCAGTCCTTTAGGGAGATATTGTAAAGCATTTAAGAGCATGAAATAGAAGAGTGGTTAAACTGATCAGTGACAATACAGCTGTTGCTCCTGTTCCTGTTTGTAGCCTGTGGTGTATGATGCAAAGGCAGGTTGGTATCACTGGTTTGATGCATCCTGTGCTCTTGGCCAATCTATGCTGCCCAGTGCTGGTATGATCTCTGCTGAACTGGAAGAAAATGTTGCAAATGGACTGTGGTGGTGGTGCAGGAAATAAAGCAGCAACTCCAAAGTGCCTACGCTACTTCGAATGTTTAAAAAAAAAAAAAGTAAAGAGACTCTACCAGCAGCATGTGTGGGTTTTTTGGGGGCCTTCTATAGCTAATTTAGACCTTTGGCTAATTTTCATGGTAGTGCTTTTCCCATTACATACTTCTAAAGATTGAGAAGGTTTGATTAACAAAATAGTCATTATATATTTTTCCATTAGCACTGACAGAACTAGTTCTGCAGATGTACATGAGCTTCTCCCCCAAAATGAAACGACCGGGTGTGGACATCCCACCCCCTGCTAGGAAGGAGTCTGTGCCTCCTGTGTGCGCGGCAAACCTACAGAGGCAGCGCCGGAGCCGACCCCGGGTTGCCGGTGTCTTGTCTCCCTCGGGTGGCCCCGTGCCCCCACCCGCTGGGGCAGCCACACGACACTCGCGGCATTGCGGGGATGCGGGAGCTGCCGCCTTCGGCCGAGAGATGGCCCACACTTCTCCGTGGCCTCTCCCCAACGCTGGCTGCTGCCAAGAGAAGAGTGTGGGAGCCGGGTGCCTGCTGAGAGGAGAGACCCGTCCCTCGTGGTGCCCTCCTGGCTTCGGAAAATCGGCAACGTAGGGCCAATAAAATCAGACCGCTCGTCCTCTGTTTGCTAGTGGCTAGCTGGATTTTTTTTTTTTTTTTTGGCAGCATATATGCGAAATGCCTGTTAGTGGGTTTGGCAAAGTCGTAACTGGGGTCAAACAGTTTGATTTGGCTTCATCCTCTAATTAGCATGTAATTGAACCAGTAGTCACACATGCATCTGAGCAGGCACATCTGAATTTGCTTAGCAGATGTACGTGGCTATTCACACTGTACTGCATACGTGCCCTGCACCTGCACTGGACAAGGAGAACAATCATTCAAAGTTGTTACATAATAGGTTAATTTGTAAAAATAATCCTCGTTTACAAATACAGAGGAATCTTTGTAAGGATTGCACTTCGGCCACAACAACCCCATGCAACGCTACAGGCTTGGGGAGGAGCGGCTGGAGAGCTGCATGGGGGAAAAGGACCTGGGGGTGCTGGTTGACAGCTGGCTGAACATGAGCCGGCAGCGTGCCCAGGTGGCCAAGAAGGCCAACAGCGTCCTGGCCTGTATCAGCAATAGCGTGGCCAGCAGGAGTAGGGAAGTGATCGTGCCCCTGTACTCGGCACTGGTGAGGCCGCACCTTGAATCCTGTGTTCAGTTTTGGGCCCCTCACTACAAGAAGGATGCTGAGGTGCTGGAGCGTGTCCAGAGAAGGGCAATGAAGCTGGTGAGGGGTCTGGAGCATAAGTCTTATGAGGAGCAGCTGAGGGAACTGGGGTTGTTCAGTCTGGAGAAGAGGAGGCTGAGGGGAGACCTTATCGCTCTCTACAACTACCTGAAAGGGGGTTGTGGCGATGAGGGTTGTTGGTATCTTCTCCCTGTCAGCGATAGGATGAGAGGAAATGGCCTCAAGTTACACCAGGGGAGGTTTAAATTGGATATTAGGAAAAATTTCTTCACCGAGGGGGTGTTCAGGCACTGGAACAGGCTGCCCAGGGAGGTGGTGGAGTCGCCATCTCTGGAAGTGTTCAAAAAATATGTGGATGTGGCACTTCAGGACATGGATTAGGGGACATGGTGGCGCTGGGTTAATGGTTGGGCTTGATGATCTTGAAGGTCCTTTCCAACCTTAATGATTCTGTGGTTAAAAATTTTAAAGCAGTGTCTGAATTTTCTGCAGTGAATTGTCTTTGAAGCAAAATAGGCTAAAATGGGAAAAGGCATTACCCTTCTGGAGTAAGCTTACCCATCACTGAGAATTGTTTTGCATAATTATAGGAGTATAATTATATCTGCTATTTCCTGGAGTAAAAAAGTTCTCATTATGATTTAAAAACACAAAACAAAAAATTAAAAAAGGAAAATTAAGATTTGTATCACTAAAGTCTGGTAGTGAATAATAGTTGGAGTATTCCTTTGCTCTGTTGTTAAATCAGTTAATGCTTAGATTCAGTGCACATTAAAGCAAGTTCCTAGCTGCTTGTTAGACCCTCTCCTTTCCTGGAATCTTTTAGTTTAAGAGAGTCACTCCATGTGGAAACAACCAGCTTAATCACAGGTGGACCTCAGGCTGGCAGCCTGTCTCGGAGTTATTGTGTACAAACAGTTCATAGCAAATAAATATAGAAATTTCAACAGTAAACAAGCATCTTTTTCCATTCTAATGAAATTTTGTGACACTTGAGGGGGTTTTTTGTGATATTTTTTCTCCTCTTTGTTAGATCCTGCAGCAAATCTTCTCAGTAACTTAAATATTTCTGTGGCATCACTCTAGAATTATTTCATTGTGCATTTCTTTCCATTTTGGAAAAGTCTACACAGAAATAACAGTTATGATCCTTGTTTTGAGGTACTTAATGAAAAACTGCAATAAAATTACATGAAGCTTGGTATATATGCAGCTTTATATATACACTCAATGTATGTAACATCTTAACATTTTTTTATATTGTTGGTGTGTTACTTATCGGAACAATAACTTTGGATATAGCAGAACAAATACTCTCTACTAAAACATTCTTTACTGCTATTTTACTTCTAAGGCAACAGCTCATCCTGCAAAGATCACCTATCCAGAACCATCAGCTGGTGACTCCTGCATTTTGAATACACGTGATGCCATTATCTGTTATTCCAGGAAATGACTATTCTTAGAGTGAAAGATTAATTTTCAGCCATGAGCATCCTCTGGTGAACTGTGTTAATGGGTTCATTATTTGACATGAACAGAATATTCTGTGTGAGACTTGACGTCTCAGTTTACCTCTCTGAGTCCTTCCGAAGTGTCAGCTGGAGCACCCTATGCCTTTTGACACGGCAGCCTCTCCGCCTCCGCGGCTCAGACATGCGTGGCAGCAGTAAAATCACACTGCAGTGTGCTCAGGTGCTCCGGGCAGGACCACTCGCGCTGCAGAGTGGCACGTTGCGTTGAGTTTTGGTCTCAGCCTATTCTCACACCTCAAAACCACTGGGAATCCGAACACTTCAGTGCATCTGCGGAGGGAACAGGAGCGCTTCTGCAGTCCTCAGCCCAGATAATCCAGTTCTGAGGACCTGGCTGTTTGGAAGACTCTTCACTACGGGGTGTTTTCATGCTATAATCAATAGCGGCGATGTACACATCATTGTGTGGATGGTGCTGCAGTTACGTTATGTGGGAAATCAAGCCTGTCACAAGCTGTTTTCTGTGGAGCAGCTCTCTACTCCCTTCTAAATGTCACCAACTTGCACTTGAGTCATGTCACCACTTTTGCGCTGTCACTGTTACTTCTGTCAAGTTAACATGATCACAGAAGTGTATTTTTCTTAGGTTTAGATACCCTGTAGCTTGCCTCCCCCTTGAAACTGCTGCAAACTTGATTGCACCCAGGTTTCACCAGTGAGGGGGGCACCGTTAGCAAATTTAAGCAGCAGATGCATATGAAGTGGTTTTGCTTGGGGGCGAATGCAAATACAGTTGAATTATGTGAAGCTGATGTGTTGTTCTTTAGCTAATGTCTTGATTTGGTCTGTACTTAAAATGTTTTGTTAGGTTAGCTGTCAGCTGGAAATATGCTAAAAACCAAATCAACCTCCCACATCATTAATGAAGAGAGCTATGTTGGTAGAAGTTCTTAAATGGACACAATTATATTGGCAAAGGGAAGGAGGACAGATCCCTTTAATAATAATCTGGTCCATCTGGGGAGCTGGGAAAAGTTACAGGGGTAGACTACAACTGTATAATCTCCCTCTCCCAGTTTGCCAGTAGACTCAACTGGTAAAGCTCAGATGTTTGTCAGTGTAGGCTTTTCCACAGAGTCCTTTATCTGATGGAAAACAGTGTGTGATCTTTGCCTAGTGTTTTGCAGGCCATAGTTGCGTCTCTACCACCACAGATCTGTCTGAGGCAGTGCTGATGCCACAGGGCAGCAGGGTTGTCTCTGGAAGCGCTGCACAAGGGCCATGCTGCTGGGTCTCCAGGAAAAGCTTTGCTGATTCCTGCTGCCACCACTTAAGTCATCCTCAGCCAGTCAACAGCTAGAAACCAAAACCCAAAATGAAAAGGCTGGTTTAGATAGGAGATTTAAATACCTGGCAGTTCCTTTTGTCTGACTTTTTTGGGGCTTATTTTTCTTATTTTTCTCTGCCACCACCCCCTCGCACCACCCCCCCGCAAAGGGTCTGTGCTCAGTGCCTCAGAGGACAAGAAGCAACCCCCGGGGTCCACCCTGGGAGCCTGGAAAACTTCTTCCCCCCGGCTGTGGGGCACGAGTGACACCTGGAGCGAGGAGCAGCAGGCACCTGGCCAAAATGGCCCAAAGGAGCCCTGGCAAGGGGCCGTGCTCAGTGCTGCAGAAGGCGGCAAAAAGCCCCTCGGGACACTTGCTAGCCCACCTTGGGGGAAAAAAAGCCTTCCTCCCCCCAGCTGCAGGGCACGAAGGGCCATCTTTGTGGTGTGTGAACAGCAGGCAGTAACCTAGCTACAAGGGAGCAGAGGAGGCCTGCCCTGGCAAGGGGCCGTGCTCAGTGCTGCAGAGGAAGGCAAAAAACCCCCGGGGGGCAGGGCCAATGTGCCCCGGGGGAAAATTCCTTCCTGACCCCAGAGCTGGCGATCGGCTGTTCCCTGAGCACGTGAGCACAACCTGCCTCCTCGTCCCACCGGCTGCTCACGCCTGCCAGGAGATGCCCAAGCCCTCTTCTCCCTCCACCTGGAGCCATCTCTGCGGCTCGCGAGAGTGGGCAAATGCCCCCGGCCTGCTCAACCGTGGGGGCAGGAATCCTTCCTGCGCCTGGCAGGACACCAGTGGGTGCATTGTGGATTTGCAATATCTCCAGTCTGTCCTTACGTTACCTTATGTTAGCTTCAGAGCAAGTAATAGAATAATGATCTGAAATCTCCTGGGGTACCAAGGAAGACCATAGGGTATACCTGGATTCAATCTAGACTGTTGTCAAGGAAGACCCAGACAACTTTTTTCCCATAACTGTTTGTCTGACTGCTATAAAATGTCCCTCAAATAAGGTTATAATGTCTTAAAAATGATGAACAATGGTAATTCTAGAGGAAGATATATGTCAGAATAAAAAGACCTTAATTAGCTTCTGGAAAGATTCATTCATAAAATGAGGCAATGATAGAATAAAACTGTTAATTATAACTCATAATTTGTTGTCAAAGCATAACATTACATGCCTGCATTTGGTGGCTTAAAATTAGATGCCTTCATTGCAAATAATGCCCATATTGTTGAGAGTCAAATAGATAATCAAATATGTTTATATCATGTATAAAGTGGTGTGGGTTTTTTCTGTTAAAGAACATTTTAATTGAGGGGATTACCCATTTTAAAAGGTATAATTACTATCCAAATATTTTTGTCATTACATTAAGTACTTTTTTCCTACCTGATCAATCACTTTAACATCTTGGGGGACGTTAAAATTGTGGGGTTTTGGGTTTTTTTTTTGCAGGACCTTATTTAGAAATCCTACTCTTATTGCTTACAGGACCAAGCAATCCAAAAGCTGCCTGCATGTTTGTGAACGTAATTGAAGTAAAACAATAATGCTATTGTTTCATGATAAGCTTAGCTGACATTGAGGTCTGCTCCAAGTCCTTTCCTTGTTTGATCTCCCTATGAAGTGCTCTACACAAGTACTTGGTCAGACCAGCTTGCCTGATATCTGGTTCACAGAAGATGGATCTATTTTGGGTGGTTAGTTTCCAGTTACAAACTTCTCAAGGACTGAAAGTGGTGGGGAAAAAATGATCCGAGTAGTATGTGATAGAGGAGGAGTGGTTATTGACACTTTCAGCAATAGCTGATCATGAAACTGCACCCTTTGTCAAGGAATTTTTACCCTGCATTTCCCTTTGTGGGGACCAGGACTTTATACAGAAACTCTATCTTTGAAACATGTGGGTTGTTTTGAATCCTTTCTGAACAAAAGAAGGTTTGTAACTTAACAATAATACTAGCAAATTAAAGGAGAAATGTAATAGAGAAAAAGTATTTAGGAAGTTAATTTAGAAAGTAGAGGGAAAAAATCAAGGTGGCAAAAATAATACCCAGCTGGATGAAACATACAATACAAAGGTTATTTTTTATGTATAACCTTAAAAAATTTATTTCATTTTCCATGACTGTAAACCATTTTCTACATAATAAGGATAAATGCAGTAAACACTATTGCATGGCAGGGTATCAGAGGGCTGGGTTACTCTTACACATCCACACATCATTCATTTTCAAATGATTCCCAAAAATTGAATTTGCCTCCACTTACAGAATATGGCTTACTTTTTTCAGTGTTCTAGCACGCTTATGCTTCATCAGTCATAGGGACTAAAACAAGATAAGAAACAGGTCTAAAGAGATTAAGTTGGTGTAATTAAATTAATGCAGTGAAATTACAACACTGACCTTAAAAATCTAGCAAATTATTCATACTCAATATTTATGTTGAAGACAGTGTCCTAGTATCAAAGTCCATCACACGTGGACTTTGATTACAAGCATAGTAAGTTTAATGACAGTCGTACTGCTGAAGACCAAGTTGACTGGAAATTGCCTGCACCAGCTAGGCATGAATTCTATTTGAAGATATGACTATTTTAGTCATGCTTTTCTTTAAAGGTCCAACCCCGCTGTCATGAGCAGGGACATCTTTAACTAGATCAGGTTGCTCAGAGCCCTGTTCAACCTGATCCAGAATGTTTCTGGGGATGGGGCACCTACCACCTCTCTGGGAAACCTGTGCCAGTGTTTCACCTCCCTCATCAGGAAAAATTTCTTCCTTTTAGCTAGTTGAAATGGTTTAAAACCATTACCCCTTGTCCTGTCGCAACAGGTCCTGCTAAAAAGCCTGTCTCCATCTTTTTTATAGGCCCGTTTTAAGTACTGGAAGGCTGCAATAAGGTCTCCCCGGAGCCTTCTCTTTTCCAGGCTGAACAACCCCAACTCTCTCAGCCTGTCCTCACAGGAGAGCTGTTCCATCCCTCTGATCATTTTGGTGGCCCTTCTCTGGACCTGCTCCAGCAGGTCCATGTCTTTCCTGTGAGGGCTCCAGCGCTGGACGCAGGACTCCAGGTGGGGTCTCACCAGAGCAGAGTAGAGTAGAGGGGCAGAGTCACCTCCCTCCACCTGCTGGCCACGCTGCTTTTGACGCAGCCCAGGATATGATTGGCCTTCTGGGCTGTGAGCGTGCGCTGTCAACAAATGTAGTTGAAGGGACTGTTCATAAACAGGTGTCTGAGCCCTTTCCATAAACAAGATGCAACGACTGGCAGCTGTGAAGTGGCAGGTGGTGGAAGATCACACTGAGATTCGTATCAATTTCCACTAAAAAAATGCAGTGTTGGTGTGAGATTTTAATTCGCTCCCATCGCATTAGGATGTGGAAAGGTAATAAGGCATTAGCTAAGTGGTGAGACAAAAACAGATGGATAAAAAAATGGAAGGTAAATAAACACAGGACAAAGTACAGAGACTGGCACAAGAAATACAAGAGACTGAGTATGAAAAAAGTGTTAAGACCATGCATAAATCTCACAGAAAAGATGTATGCCTCTTCATATTTGTAGCAGCTTAATATTTTGGAATTTATTTTGAAGCATTTTGCCTGTGAAGACAGTAAATATTGTAACATTTCCCAGCACAGAGGCATTATTTTAAATTAGTGAAAAAAAAATAATTTTCATAATTTTTATTCATGTGAATTTCTGAACTTGTTTTATATTAATTTCTCACCTTACAGGCTTAATAGTCTTATGCAGCATCCAAACTGCAGTGCTAATTACTTGGAAATTCATCTGTAACATCTGAATTTAATTAATGTTCTGGAAGATAACAATACAAAATAATTTCTGGTTCAGCAAAGTTTCAAAAGTGGATTTGCTTTCTTGCTTATTATGTATGTTTAATGTAGATATTTTATACAGACTTTCAGAATAAGTAAAAATAAGTAAAACACTCAGGCCTTTCTGAATCATTTTGCTCTAACATAGTAAATCTTACCCAACAATCAAATATCACCATCATGCCCCAGCACACAGTACATGACTATAGATTTACTTCTACCGAGATTAAATATGTTCCTTCATGATACCCTCACCGCTGTGATTAGTAACAATGTTGACAATCTCTATTTGATCCTCTGCCCTAATAATAAAAATAATATCCAGCAGCAATGTTATAGCTGTCTCACAAATGAAACCTGAGAGCAGAAAGCATAACAGTTTTGACTCTTGAGAAACATTTTTGTGCATAAAATAAGAAGTAGGTTTGCTGCAACTTGAATGTAACTGAAAATTCAACATGAATTTCTGGAAAAAAAGAGAGATACAACATTTTTTTTCTGTTATTGAAAATCCACATGTGGGAGGAGGCTCTGTGGCATAATTTAAGAATCCTCACTGTAGATATTCTTGGTGACAGGCTGATGCACAGAATTTTTGTTACAATTTGTAGCTGATTTGTGCAAAGAAGCTATGATACATGTATATCATAATATGTGACTATATATATCATTATATAAATTCTCGTTAATGCAACTTCAAGGTTGCCAAACCAGATTGCACTCTGCACTCCCTTTACATGGATATTGGTTATTATTTCAGATGAGAAAGACAAACCGTTGCCTGTATTGAACCTGAGGGGAAGGAGAACAAATGCAGATGCATTTAGCAAACACGTTCTGTTTCCCTGGTTTAACTATTGCTGATTCAGCTGGTAGGACTTAAGTGAAAGATACTGAGCTTTGGCTCCAGCATCCAAAGTAGGGGAAAGTGTCACAGAATTGACCCCCAAAAATCAGGAAAGAACTTTAAAATTCACTAACAAAAGCAGGAGATGGGAGTTAAAAGTCAGAAAGAAGGTTTCACCTTGTAAAACGTGTTACCTCGCGCTCTCGCTTGGCTATGCGTCTGGGCGATGCCACTCAGACTGTGAGGGCTTCCCGGCATTTTCAGTGTGGAGCTAAACTGCAGGTCATAGTTTGGACTTGAGCAAAAAGAAAATCCATTATGAGCTGCTATTTATTTTTTTTAATTGTACTGACAATGCAGGTAAGGGGAGCATCTCTCCTTTATCCACAGCCACCTTTATGTCTGGGTGCATTGTTCTTTGAAGCAAGCAACCCCCTCGCCGTTTTCCTCTCTCCTCAAGCTTCACTTATGGCTGGCTTTCAGCTGTCTACCTTCGACACAATTTTCTCCTCTTTTCCTGCCTCGTCATGAGCAACTGCGATAAAAGCAAAATAAAGCCGCACTGAGAAGATGCTTTCAAAACTGAAAAGCTACTGTCGTGGTTGCTATGTGCTGTATTATATTAATTTAATTTGGAAAAGTCTATTTTTAAAGGCACATAGGTGGCAGTTGGCCAGTCCTCAGTGACCATCTTTGCTAGCAGGGTGTTTTAGAAAATTGTCATACATATATTGCTATGGTAACAAATATTCCTCTTTCAGGAGTGGTATATTATTAGTGGCAGATAACAATACATACAAGTAACTGCTTGTCTGCCACCTCGGAGTGCTCTCCAAAATGTCACTCATGCCTTGCCTAAAATGTTATTGTTACTGCAATACTTAATGGCATGGTGATATTTTTTGGCACCTGTATAGTACAAGTCAAATGGAATTGTTCACAATTTGAGTAAATCATTGGCCTTCCTCTGATGTTTTGATTTCATTTTGCTGATTGTATCTATTACATGAAAAATCAGTGTTACGTGTTACCAAAAGCAATCATTGTGCAAAGGTTTTTGCAGACACATTGCATCTCCTCTTACAGTTTATATATTAACCCAGTAAGTATGAGCAATAGTCCCATGGCAGCGAAAGAGTCTTACATTGAAACAGTACCAAAATGGTGGTGTGCTCATGCTACCAAGGTCTCACCGTAAGGACAACACAAGTCCTGTGCCTGATTACAAACAGTTCTGCACACCGCTGCGTTGCACCAACCCTGCTTCCACCTCTGTGCCTCTCTCTTCCCAAAGCAGGGCCGGTAACACCACCGGTGTTGCTGCTGCTATCCTCCACGGCAACAAGGTGGGTTGAAAGTGAGCCACAGCCCCTCATTTTCTGAAAGTAGGACTCCTCCTCTTCACATGCTGGGGGGAAAAGAGGGGTATGACCAGGTGTGAGTGGGGACGGATGGGGTTATCCCCACACTTCCCATAGACAGGGAGGAGGAATTCCCATACTCCAGAGGAGGAAGACAGGAAAAGGGGAACACCTCATACAGCAGCTGCTGCCACACTGAGGTTCTTCAGGTGAAATTTTAGCCTAATCCGTCCCTCCAGCTGACCTGTCTGAACAGGAGAACAAAGGACAACCGCCATCAATTTCTGCCTAATAATTACTGCCATCACTTCAGGCAGATAAGATGCCTGAATATACCTCAGTGTCTATACCTCAGTGTCTCAGTATCCCTTCATCTTCAAGGTTTCTCACTAGGTTGTTTCTCAAAAATTATACTTACAGGTATTTTAAATACATTACAAGGCCAATGAAAAGGAATAGCGATAATAAAAAGATACAACAAACCCACTGAATATAATGTAATATTTAGCAGTTGAGGATTCTGAGTCTTGCTCTGCAGGGTCATAATTCCAATCAGCAGTGACTACCTATGACGTTTTATGCTGTTTCATTGAGTTCTGCCATCAAACTACCCATACAGACCGAGGGAAGAGTTGCATCAGTATTAGCAGGCAGTCTTACTGTAAAACTGTGTTATTGGAAAGGAGTCAAATTGCACTATGTTCATAATGTATTAATGAAAAAACACTATGATGTTATTAAAGCTCTATTGTTTCAGTTGATTCATATCTACAACTGAACTGAGGAAGACATTTTGAAAGGTGATATGAAGCCAAAATGGAAGAGCCCACGGAAGTGCCCGAGATAAAATGGTACATTCTTATTTTACATTAAAATGCTTAGAAAACTTTATTAAAAGATATCATTTGATTTTTCCCAGAGTACTAGTATATGAAGACCTGAAACTAGAGACTGATGGAAAAAATCAAACAGAAACTAAAAAGATGACAACAAACAATTAAGCTAAAAAAATCTTCAACCTGCTGTCTGCATTTATACACAACGTCATTAACTACAGAAATTATTACAGAACTATTCTGGCATTTACAGAATGTCACATGGTATATATGGATAAATGCAATAGGACACTTTCCAAATACGCTGAAAGAGAAATGTGAGAGAGAGATTAAGCATTTTCTAGCTTGCAACAGCAAAACATGCAACCTCATTAAATTCACTTTGTGACCTGGAAGTTCATCATTCCTTTTTACTAGTTAATGTTGCTGGAAACAATTAATTTATATACACAGATTTAAATAGACTGGCTTCACTCTGTTTAAAAATTCATGAATAAAAGTTTTGAAATTTTCCATTTATGTAATACTTCCCTATGCTGTGCAACTGGAAAAAGACAAGAATGGACTAAGTGTTGAAAGCTAAGAGTGAATTTTACAATGAAATAAAGGAGGAAAGAAATGGGGAAAAAGAAAGGAAGAAAAAGAGGAAAGGGATGAAAAAATTTACTTACAAATACCGCATTTCTTTTATCTATATTAGCATACCATATTTTAGAATACCCTTTACAAAATACTTTAGACTCCAAGGCATCCGTGAGGTAAGGCTGGTACTCGCTGCACGAGAGAAGATTTGGCTACATCTCACTGGAAATGTGACCTGCTCCCTTTGCATGGATCTGACACTACTACCAAGACCAGCCAGTTCCAAAGCAGAAGAGAAAAAAACCCACTTACTTAATATTTTTTCATTACTTAGTAAACTCCTAGTGATTTGACATGTTTTACGTAAACATGATCAGTATCTATTGAACCCCCATTTATGAATTAAAATTACCAAGTTGTTGCTACTACAGTGATAACATATTAGTCATACGCTACCGAAGCTGACTGTTACTTAGATAATTCTGCAAGAAACTATTTCCTATTGTACTACACTGAAAGAGTTCAACAATTTTCTCTTGCTGAATGAACATTACTCATCATTCCAGACCACAGAGCATGTCCAAAGTATGCTCGATTACATTGTTAGGAAGCAAAAATTTAGATGCCAAATTAGCATATGCACAATGTTTGGCTCAGAATTTGATATAACAAAATCCTCTACAATGTAAGCCAATGGATTAGGCTGGTTTACAGTCCTTGCAAGGCACAGGGGACAATATGAGATGCTTGCTAGAGAGTAATGTACATCCTTTGGAAAGCAGAACCCCACTCTGGTATCGAAAGTTTGACATAGGTTGAACTTCAAGCAAAAAATTCTTTACACTAATTCCTTATGTTCAAATAAGAATCCTTAAAATAAAGTGTATGAATGTCTACGATTGGACCCAAAGACACTGCTTGTGTTGAAAGAGATGGCTGAGACATGTAGACTACAGTTTATATAGATTCACTTCATGTAACTAGTACAGGCGACACTAGGAACCCTTCTGACATACCAAATCAAAAGAAACGTCACAATAAACAAATTTGAGAATTTCTGTAGGAAGTAGAAAATAGAAGAGCTGGAAACTTCTTGGGGTGCGTGGATTTTACAGCCACGCTGCCACAACTGCAAAGCCACCCGAGACTAACAACAGGGTAACACCCTTTAACTTTGCAAATGTCTCTCAAAACAAATAGCTTATGGACTTAAACAAACTATCAGGAAATTAAGCCACCTGGTTCACTATGTTTCAGGTGAAACTTCCATCCCATTTAATATGCTACTAAATGTTGTATTACGTAGGACTACTGCACATGGAAACAAGCCCTTTGGAGGGGTCCTTCAGAGGTCTGAGGTGTGCAGTCCAACAGCTCAGTAGTTAAGCTGGGAAATCAACACGGCTCAGAAAAAAAATTAGTGCTGACCTAAAAAAATAAACTCATCAAATGAAAATCAGGAAAACAGACAAAATAGATGTATGGGAGGCAGGCTCCTGGACGCGGAGCTGCAGGGTGGCCTCTGCGAGGAGAGGCCAGGGCTGCTCTGCGCGGGATACAGCCGGTTCCAGATGGTTCCAGCCAGTTCCAGCCAGTTCCAACCGGTTCCAGCCAGTTCCAGCCGGCTCCAGCTAACGCACCGCAGGATATTGCTGAGGGGAGTAAATATCTGCATGCTTTGTTTCTTGATACCCAAATCAGTAATTATATAATTATGTTAATTAGCCTAAATTAAGATAAATTCCCCAATTACAGTCTGTTTTGCCCATAACAGTTTTATTTAGATTAAAGATCAGTTAGCTGAATTATGTGGGATTTGGTTTGAATTTTATTTTTTACTCTAATGAGAATTTGTCCTTAAATTTGGGCTGCCTGGAATTGTCGGGATTTCTAATAATATCTTGTATTTGTACAGAGCTTTTCATACTGAAATATCCCAAAATATTTTATAAATTACAACTACTGGTCATCCAGCTTCCTGTCAATTACAGCATATCCAGTCACAAAGAGTAAAGAATAATTTTGGCAATGGAAATGACAGGCACATCTAATTAAACATGCATTTTTCAATTGCCTTTGGAAAAAAAACAAAACAGCTGATTGCCTTCCAGGAACAAGAATTCATCACCAGAAAATTACTCCAAAGCATTCTCAAAAAGAACATTTCGTGGAGCCAGTCCATCTAGAAAGAGTAACATGAGGTTTCTTCAGCCACAAAACATCAGTGAGGTTTTTATTTTTTTAATTTCAGTCCAACAGGAGAAAAAGAACAAAATTTCCTTAGATTTGCCACTTCTGGGGGAAACATCACAGAATCACAGAATGACTAAGGTTGGAAAGGACCTTCAAGATCATCAAGTCCAACCATTAATCCAGCACCACCATGTCCCCTAAATCATGTCCTGAAGCGCCACATCCACACGTTTTTTGAACACTTCCAGAGGTGGCGACTCCACCACCTCCCTGGGCAGCCTGTTCCAATGCTTCACCCTCTCAGTGAAGAAATTTTTCCTAATATCCGATCTAAACCTCCCCTGGTGCAACTTGAGGCCATTTCCTCTCGTCCTATCTCTAGTTACTTGGGAGAAGAGACCAACACCCACATCGCCACAACTCCCTTTCAGGTAGTTGTAGAGAGCCATAAGTTGTAGAGAGCCACTCCCCTCAGCTTCCTTTTCTCCAGACTAAACAACCCCAGTTCCCTCAGCCACTCCCTATAAGACTTGTTCTCCAGACCCCTCACCAAATTCATTGCCCTTCTCTGGACACTCTCCAGCACCTCAACATCTTCTTGTAGTGAGGGGCCCAAAACTGAACACAGGATTCAAGGTGTGGCCTCACCAGTGTCGAGTACAGGGGCACAATCACTTCCCTACTCCTGCTGGCCACACTATGTCTGATACAGGCCAGGACGCTGTTGGCCTTCTTGGCCACCTGGGCACACTGCCAGCCCATGTTCAGCCGGCTGTCAACCAGCACCCCCAAGTCCTTTTCTGCCAGGCAGCTCTCCAGCCACTCCTCCCCAAGCCTGTAGCATTGCATGGGGTTGTTGTGACCCAGGGGCAGGACCGTGCACTTGGCCTTGTTAAACCTCATACAGTTGATCGCAGCCCATTGATTCAGTCTGTCCAGATCTCTCTGCAGAGCCCTCCTACCCTCCAGCAGATCAACGCTCCCACCCAACTTGGTGTCATCTGCAAACTTACGGAGGGAGCACTCGATCCCCTTATCCAGATCATCAATAAAGATATTGAACAAGACCGGCCCCAGAACCGAGCCCTAGGGAACACCGCTTGTGACTGGCCACCAGCCGGATTTAACGCCATTCACCACAACTCTCTGGGCTCGGCCATCCATAGTTCAGGCTATGCCATTTTGAGACTAGATCTCTCTGAAATATTTCTGATAAAACTGTCAATACTTCCGTCTTTGGGCTGTATTCAGAAGCGTGTGATACATCTGTGTGGGATCACCCGGCGGAGCTGGTGTCGGAGCACAAAGGTGAGGCGCAGGGAGCTGTGATGCGACTCAGCTTCGTCGCGCCTTGACAGACCCTTATCTACGCAGGGGTGACCTGGGGGGAGCTGCGGAAAGGGCTCAGCCCCGGGGTTGCCTGAACACTGCATCGTGATGAGAACCCAAACCCGAACGGAGCCTTGAGTAATCCCATAACAAACAAATGCCCTGAGCACCGTTCCACCGCTATTCAGCAACTTTGTGCGCTAGGCGTCACGAAATTAGCAATATGGGCTAAGGGGCCATCACACCACCAGAGATAAACGTCCCACTCAGGCGTGATTCTGCTCCCACCCATCAAATCGGGGAATAAAACCTGTAAGGTTTGGGCAGAAAATGGGGGGGTCTTTTCCCAACAGTAATAGCTGGCCTGTAGGAGATTCTTCCCCATCTTCTCCAGGATGCCGTGCAAGGTAATTTCCCAGGGATTAAGACCCCTCAGCTGAGAGAGAGGGTAAGTGATTAAGAAACATCTGCATGGTATTTGTCATGCTTTAAGATCATGATTAGTGCGCTCTTTTTGGGGTGCCAATATCTAGCATGCTTGTGGTTTGTGTTGGTACGCTCTGAATTGCGTTAATTGCAATAGTGCATTCCTCCGTTGTATCTGTAAAAAACCTGCAGCAGCGGCGTATTGGACCTGTGAGTGAAGTTCAAATAAATTGTTAATGTGAACCTTACAGTGAAGTCTCTTTCTCTCCGTCACAACGTTTCTTAATTATACACTGTCATGCAAGGTAGAGCTCGTCATGGTACCTGGTGAAAATAAATAAATATTTAAACCTGGTTTTCTTTCACTGAAACTGCATGCTACAGAAAGTGGCAGCTGCTTTGAACACAGCGCTGTTTCCTTCAGCATTTTAGGGGTGATTATTACTCTCACATATTTGCTGGCAGAGAAAAGTATATTCTTTAACAATTTTTTAATATGTCAGAATGAAGTTTTAGCAGCTTGTCACTAGGGAGTTAAGAAACATTGTGATAGAGAAATTTAATTTTCAGTGTGGTTTCAAAAAACCTAGTTTATTGCATAGCATATGTCAATTAAAACAATATATTCTGTTTCTTCTTCAGGTTCTGGACAAGTGAGGACATAAGAGTAAAATTTCCAGGTACATGCAAATTTCAAACTTGGCCTTTGGAAAAAAAAAAGGAGAGTTTTAGGCAAAACATTTTCTTTTTCCTTTTGATACTCTGTGTCTATTTAAAAGTAGCTAAAAATGCAAAGCCATTGCATGAATAATTAATACTGAAGTAATCCTGTGCAAGATTTTCAGAAGGAGATTTTTCATTATCTTTATGCTCTGAATGCAAATGTAAATGCCCTTACGTGGAATATGTGTGTACTGGTTACATGTTCAGTAGTTTCACAGAAACAGAAGCTTTTCAGAGTATTCCCTGACTTCACTACTTAAAACTGCACAACCTAATAATTAAAAAACACAAATAGTAATATGCAGTTTCATACCTGAGATTATTATTTTCTGGTCTTTTCATCCTGTGTTCAATAGATACAAAATATTGGTTGGTTTTGTTTCAGCATTTCTGTTGCCCTGCTAAAATTTCTTGTCCTCTTCAGATCTGTTAAAGTGTGACTGACAAAGGGTGCTCAGGCTGATGAAGAATCTGTGACTAAAAGAGGAGGTTGCTGAGGAAAGAGGGAAAAAATGTGCCTATTCTCAGTTTTAAATGCTTAAATGCAGTGAGATGTCCGGATCATAATAGGGTTTATGCTTTGACTGACTTTGAAATATAATTGGTTTTCCTCTACCATAGTTTGCACTCAGTTTTCAGGACATTTCTAAAATGTTTATTACTGGATTTACTACTATAACCTGCAAACTTGCAGGAAAGGAGTGCTTCCCACTCCTGTTTTGGTTCCCCAAAGCTGATGACTGATGAATACTAGTTACTGATTTAAACTATGTTATCTTCCTCACATATTATGTCTGAATCTCTGTATTTACCTTTGGGTCCTTGTTGTGAATGAGTGGTTTAGACCCCTTAAAGAATCACCTCCAAAGATATTAGAAGGCAAATGACTCAAATATAAATTTGGAAAAAAACTGCGACTTAAGGGAATTCAATGGCAAGGTCCCCTCTATTACTTATTTAACATGGAAAAGGCATACAAAAGAGAAACCAAATTATAATTTGGTTGGAATGATTTCCACATGGATCGGGACAAATGATTTAAACAGAGTCAGGGAAATCGAGTGTCGTGGTTTAACCCCAGCCAGCAACTAAGCCCCACACAGCCACTCATTCACTCCCCCACAGCGGGATGGGGGGGAGAATCAGAAGAATAAAAGCCAGAAAACTCGTGGTTCAAGATAAAGACAGTTTAATAGGCAAAGCAAAAGCCGCACACGCGAGCAGAGCAAAACAAGGAATTCAGTCACCAGTCCCCATGGACAGGCAGGTGTTCAGCCACCTCTGGGAGAGCAGGGCTCCCTCATGCGTAAGCGTTACTTGGGAAGACGAAACACCCTAACTCCAGATGCCACTCCCTCCTTCTTCCCCCAGTTTATATACTGAGCGTGACGTCGTATGGTATGGAATGTCCCTTTGGCCAGTTTGGGTCACTGTCCTGGCCGTGCCCCCTCCCACCCTCCCGTGCACCCCCCGCCTGCTCGCTGTCAGGCCAGAGCTGGGAAGCTGAACAGTCCTGGACTGCTTAGCAACAGCTGAAAACATCAGTGTGTTATCAACATTATTTTCATCCCAAATCCAAAACATAGCCTCACACTAACTTCTATGAAGAAACTTGATTCTATCCCAGCTGAAACCAGGACATCAAGTTAGAATCGGGTTAATGTGATTTAGATCAACAACTAAAAGACTTAAGAAGGTTCTCAAATTACACACACACACACACACACAGATATAGAGATATGTAAAGAGATATCTAGAAAGATAGTTATACACAAAGGTACCAGTTAAAAATTCCCCTTGAGTCCAGTGAAATACTCACGTTGAATGCCTTTGCATATCTCAACGGGCGTGGGTTGAGCCTTGAGGAGTGAGGATTTCAGCCCAGGTCCCATCATCGGTCTTTGGCGACGGTCCTCCGAACTTTGCAAACTTGAGAATTCGCAAGCTCCGAGAGGCGTCCCACTCAGAAGGGGATGCTGGTCCCAGCCCGCTGCGGTCCAGGAGAGCTCAAAGGGTCTCACTGAGAACCGCTGTTTATAGGGTCAGGAGATGATTGACTTTAGGCATCAGTAAATTTCCATCCTTGCCACAATCGTTTGCTGGTAATTGCTGGAATTTTCGAAATTTCAGCAACGCTGGTACTGATCTGCCCGAGTCACTATTAGACAAAATATGTTCCGGGACTATCAGAGGAGGAATAGTTATTCCCACAACTGATAGTCCTGAGATGGTCAGTACCATTCTCTACCTTAGCTACGCAGGAGTGCTTGGCACGGTCAAGGGGCTCTCGACCGCCAAACTCTCTGCTCCAAGGCCAAGGCTTATCGAGAGCTCCAGCTGCAAGGAGTGAGGGGAAGAAATGCACCACCACAATCCACCCCGTGACTAAAGTCAATCCACCTCCTTCTCACAGAGTGGCGGTGTGGTCACCTCTTGCCTCTGTGCCTATAAACAGAGCAATGTTATGTCCCAATTGTAATTTGAGGGAAATTTTTATGTTAGGTATTAAACAATATTATATACATGAGTAAAGTCTCATAAAAGCATAATCTGATGTGTCAAGTGCCAAGTTTTGATGTATAGAACAATGTTTGACAATAAACATAGTATAATGAGTCAATAGAATCATGGTGGTGTGTAGCATCCGATTCAGAGTTGCAGTTGCTCTTGGAGACTATCTAAATAGAGTGTCCCACCAGTGATGTTCCCCATCTTTCTTCATTCTTTCCAAGACACAGTGTATCTCCTCGGCATCATGATGAACAGTGATTAGAGTTTTGTGTCCATTGTTTTGGAGGCATCCTGGCAGCTGACGTAGGTCATTGTGTCATAACAGTTTTCTCACCAATGTGAGGTTCATTCTGATGGGCGGAGGCAGTAAATATTGATACTATGTATAGTTAAATCATAACAATTGATAAGATGTAACAGGAAGTGTATAATTAAAGTCACAGCCTATAATTCTGGTCAAGTTATAAATACAAATGCTTGAGTTGTTTCTCATCTTTACAGTGGTGTCATCTGCAAATATAGAATCACAAAGGGTTCTTATATAAACACATCCATTCCCAATATATACTAACACAGTTTCAGGTGTTTCATTAGGGTGTACTTCAAAATGACAAATATTTTTCTCAGTATCAAGACAAATATTCTGAGCCTTGATGGTATTACGTTCATAGATAAATCACTGTTGCTCCCATATAACACATACATCAACGTCGACAGTTTGTCATTTGTTTCTATTTTGTCGGGCTCATATTCTATGTCCTAACAGAGTATGGCTCCATGGTGATTTAATCCCAGCGCAATGATTAGGTGTATGGTGTATACCGAAGCATTGCATATTGTCAAAACAAAAACTGTGGCTTTACTGTAGGGGGAATCATAGGTGACATGAACTAGACACCACCAGGACTGGAATTCCTGGTAGACAGTGTTATCCATGGGACAGCAGTGTGCCATGGTGGCCAAGAGAGCCAATGGTATCCTGGGATGCATTAAGAAGAGCATGACCAGCAGGTCGAGAGATATTATCTTCCCCCTCTACTCTGCACTGGTGAGGCCTCATCTGGAGTATCGTGGCCAGTTCTGGGCTCCCCAGTTCAAGAGAGACAGGGAACTTTTGGAGAGAGTCCAACGGAGGGCTACGAAGATGATTAAGGGACTGGAACATCTCTCATATGAAGAAAGGCTGAGGGACCTGAGGCTGTTTAGTCTGGAGAAGAGAAGGCTGAGAGGGGACCTTATCCACGTCTATAAATATCTGAAGGGTGGCTGTCAGGAGGATGGAGCCAGTCTCTTTTCAGTAGTGCCCAGTGGTAGGACGAGGGGCAATGGGCACAAACTGCAGCACAGGAAGTTCCACCTCAATGTGCAGAAAAACTTCTTTACTGTGAGGGAAATGGAGCACTGGAACAGGCTGCCCAGAGAGGTTGTGGAGTCTCCTCCTCTGGAGACCTTCAAAACCCGACTGGACGTGTTCCTGTGCAACCTGCCCTGGGTGATCCTGCCTTGGCAGGAGGGTTGGACCAGATGATCTTCAGAGGTCCCTTCCAACCCCAACCATTCTGTGAGTCTGTTATTCCTTTTCAAATTTGGTTGCATTATCCCAGATTATCTTTTGAATTTCAATGGGTAAGGTTCCTCCTTCTCCTTCTCTAATAATAGCTGCTACTACAGTCTGTATCCATAACTGTGCTTGGATACAGCTCAAGACAAGCGAGGCATTACCTTTGGTTGCTCCAAGGGCATTTATAATTAATTGATGGTCATTTTATTCTATTCATTCCCAATGAGGTAGAATGTTTGACAAGAGACATTGATTTGCTCTCAATGCCGATAAAGATGATTTTAGTGGGTATTCCAATTTGTTTAGGTCATCAGTAGCAGCAGTTAATTCATTAATTAGGACTTCAACATCTATGTTATTCAGTACTCCTGGTCCTATTCCTAAGATACCAGTCAAATCTCCTTGACCGTTTTGGAGAGGTGAGGGTTTGTCCATGCAACCATGCCAACCATATTGCATAAGTTGTGTTCAGGAATGGTGAGCAGGTAGATTCAGTTGCAGAGATATCAACCTGCATTGATAGTCCCGCTCATTTGAGAGACCATGACAGGTTGAATAATACTTGCTGTTGCCTGATGTTTTTAATTATGTAAGGACCAGTGTTGTAAATGTGAGGAGACAATTTGATAGGAAGCTGAGTTGGCGAACATGATTGTTCAATATCAATCTTGAATTGAAAACCTAGGCTGGAATGAGAGTCGGGGACTGTCCAAAGACACATTATGTGTGCTGAATGGGGTATAGTAAAAGTATACCAGCATTTGTGTTTGAAAGTACAGTCATGTTGGTGTTGTTTTCCATCGACATAGTTTACAATCATGTGCAAAGTTGTCATGCATTTAGTGTAGTTTTTGATTTGGCATCCTATCCAAATGGTGTCTCCTCTGGTTCCCTTTAAAGATGGAATTTGTTGATTTTCATTTTCATCTTTAATGATTCATTCTTGTCTAGAGAAGCTGACATTGTTGTGTAGTACTACTGTTGATAAATTTAGATTAGGTATAGATACGTCAAAAAGTATGTATGCATCAACCCATGGCCGTTCCACCATACATGAATTCCACATTTTGTGTTTGATAATCATGAAATCAAACAAGAGTTCTGCATCACAATTACCCCAGAGGCAGAGTGGTTGTGTAACAGGTTGTGTAAAAGTGAAATTGTACCAACAATCTGGTTCTGGTATCTTATAGCAAGATTTCTCATTGTCTTTTGGTTCAGAAATATTGGTGCAATCTATTTTAATTTTGGTGGGGTTTTTGTGGGTAGATTCATTGATTGACCAACACCCAATTTTTATTTCATCCCCTGGTGTGGCCTGAAGTGATAATATTTGATAAAGGTCATTGTTGTTACGAGAGATTTTAATATTTTGGTTACACAGTGTCTCCCATCACCAGTCATTCTCTAGATATGCCTCCTTTCCATGCATGACTAAAGCAGCAAGGTTCAAATTTGCCTTATTTTTTGGTCAGATCTTAACACTTCCAGTATAATTTAGTAATGCATGGTCCCAAAGATTCTGTGCCCAAATTGGAAGGATCATACCTATCCCGATTAAGAGGAAAGCAAGGTTGGGTTGAGGGCATTCTGCTGTTGTTGTTGCTGCCGCCATCGATGTAGATTCATTTTTTCCTGTAAAAGAAAGAGAGTGTTTCGGTGGGGAAGGCCGAACGGGTTACCCCTTTTTATAAAGCAAGATAAATCCATCATGCACTAATTCTGTTTTGCACCATTACTATCAGCAGCTTCCCAAGCACACCGGCCACAAGGTTTAATTAAAGTCTTGGGCCTGTGCCAATGGATGGTAGGTTAAACCATTACAGGTTGTCCTAGTCATAGTGTTGTTGGACACTTTATTTGCTCAGTAGGTGGAGCACTTTGAAAAGAATGCTTGACCCACAGGGCTCCGAGTGGGTCCATACTGTTTATTTAATTGATGAAGCACTTTGGAAAGTTGAGTATCCCACTGGGCCTTGTGTGGCTCAAGGCTCTTTTTCAATAAGCCATTAGCAATTTCTACCATCTCATTTGATTGAGGGTGATATGGAGTGTGGAATACCCATTGAATTCCTTCTTGTTTTGCCCATTCTTGTACCATTTAGATGACATCAGGAGTAGGTAGGCTTGAGAACCAGGATGATAATCCCTGTATTGTATTTCGTCCATTGGCTTTCCGACACTTAGTTGCCATAAGCAAGCTGGAGACTACTTCTACTCCTGTGAGGATATATCAATATCCTGCAGAGGATTTGAGTGGTCCAATATAGTCAATTTGCCATGCAGACCATAAAGTTTTCCCTTCATTGATATGTAGAGGTTGTGCTTTAGCAGTGTGATCTGCTTGTAGCTTTAATTTACACTGGGGACATTCTGTAAGGATAGTTTCAAAAGTTTTTCAGTTTATAGGCCAGCCTTTGCTTTGTGCAGCAAAGAAAAGTGCTTCTTTACCCGTGTGACTTAGGTTTTGATGTAACCATTCTCCCAATCAATACCACTTGGGATCTAAGGTGATTTTTCTAACCTTTGTTAACTCACCCACCTTTTAGTTCCATTTTGTGGCTGGCTTATTATCCTTAGCATGAGCTTTCACTCATCCCATCTTGAATGGAGTTTTCCTAGCTATACTTAATAATAATTGCCAGTCTTGAGTTATCCAAACTGGTAGTCTATTCACTTTCCAGTTCAGTGATTCCCATTGACAAAGCCATTGTGTGGCACCAGCCCACACAGTGTAGGAGTCTACATACATGACTTTTGCTCCATTTTGTTCTGCTAAAATAACTGCCCTTAATTCTCCCACTTGTGCACTGCCTTCACCTTCTTCTATTATTTGTTTGCCAGTGGTAATTTCTAATGCAACAGCCCTGTACTGCCATTTACCGCTTATCCTTTTTGCTGAGGCATGGGTGAGCCAAATGTTTTCTGCAGGTGTTCCCTCAGTAAGAGTGAGTGTATCTAAAATTAGTGAAGGTTTAGAAGGTTGTTGTAGTGCTAGTGAGTCTGCATTTATAGGCATTTGTAATTTGGAAGCTTTAGTATGTCCTTCAGCTAATTGGATTTCATCTGCTACTCCTGACAAGTAGGCATACCACTTTCTAACTGTAGATTTCTGAGCAGTTCCATTTAGGACTGTTCCTAATACGTTAAATGTCCCTCTAGTCTGAACGGGTTGTCCCTGGCATATTTTCTCAACTTGTTTGACTGCTCAGACCAGAGACAAAAGTCTCTTTTTGCATTCGGAGTATCTCTGTTCTGTCTCCTTAAATGCAGTTGAGCTGAACAATAAAGGTCTCTTTGGTGCGTCAGGACCTGTTTGGAACAGATTACAGTAAGTACCATGTGCTGCAAAACCCCATTCTGCTATAATAGGGTCGTGAGGGCGTACTGGTCCCAGTGACAGGTATGTTTTTAATTCCCGTATTAAGGTTTTAATTGCCTCTTCATGTTCTGGGTCCCATTTCCATGGTTTTCCCTTTTGTAAAAGTGAATACAGTGGACAAGCAATGATAGACAATCCAGGTACATGTTTTCTCCAATATCCTAGAGTACCCATAAGCTCTTGTAATTCTTTTTGAGACTGGGGCATCTGCAGTTGTTCTGTTTTATTTAAGGTGTCCGGTGGAATTGCTGCACTACCTGCAATCCACCAAGTACCTAGAAATTTTACTTCTCTGCTTGGTCCCTGACGTTTTTCAGGTGGAACTTCAACTTCTGCTTGGTGTAGTGCTTGCCACGCTGCTGTTGCTGCTTCCCCCACCTTTTCAGGGCAGGTCCCTCCGATTAGAATATCACCTATATATTGGTACAGTTTCACAACCTGAGGGAGTGAGACTGTCTTCAAAAAAAATTCAGTAAGCAAGCGCAACATGAGCAATCACAGGTGAACGTTTATACCCCTGTGGGAGTCTGCTAAAGGTGTATTTTACACCTTCCCAAGTAAAAGTAAATTTCTCTTTATCCTTTTCTTGCAAGGGGACCATAGAGAACATATCTTTTATGTCTGGTGCTGCCATCCATGGGTGTGCAGCTGTTTGAAGTGTGGCTCTTGAGAGTTGCAATATTAGGCACTGCAGCTGTTAATGGGGCTGTGTTAGCATTTAAGCGCTGGTAATCAATAGTTAATCGCCATCTCCCATCCCGTTTTCTGACTGGCCAAACAGGTGAATTATATGGGGAGTGGGTTCTGGAGATAATGTGTCATTTTTCCAAATCTGTTATTACCTCAGAAAGCGTATTTCGTGCCACAGCAGAAATTGGATACTGGCAGGATATTAGTAATTTTTTGAATCGGGGAGTATAGGGGCTGCACGGAGCACCCACACTGTAGCCTTCTGAATTTTATCAGGATTAGGGTCGATTTTTGAACGGAAGGACCACACACTGCCATCCGGCAGGCGCCATGTTCGGCCGTTCAAAACATTGAAACTCAAAATATTTTCATTGTGATCTTTAACTGCAAAGCGAGCAGAGGACATACACTTCTCGCGGGGAGCCATAAACTGACCTTGGTGGTTTGGCAAACAGCACTATCTCCATTTACTCCAGTGATTTTAACTCTTTGCTGTCCAGGTTGTACACCCAGCTTCTCAGCATCCCATAGCATTAATACTAAAACTTGTGCTCCCGTACGGATTAGAAATTCTATTAATTGTTGTTGAGGACCAACTGGGATCAAAACATATGGGCCATTATTATTTATCCACTGATAGGGTTCCACTCGCCGGACTGACAGACCCAATTGTCGTCCAGGCACTATTCGGTTTTTGATCTGGAGTTTTGGGGAAGGAAAGGGTTATCATTCCTGCTCAGAGCTGGTATTGGTGTCTCAGTGTTAAGAGTGCTTCCTCTCAGCTTGTGTCTCTGGAATGCGTGAATTAGGTCCTGGATAATGCTAGTAGATTGTCTGTGAACTGCAGCTCTCGGAATGCCTAATGCTAATGCTTGATTATATAGTTCTCTCCACCTCTGAGCTCTGGGCTGACGATAAATGGGTTCCAATCCTTGGGAACTATTTTGAGGTGTTTGTTGAAGTTGCCTAACGTTACGACCTGTGGTTCTGGTTTTGTTAAGTAAATCACCCCAGCCCATTTCTCGCCCATGATTTATGATATCATGCATTAGTGTCGCCCAGGTAGGGAGATTCCTGTGCATTAGTTCGTCTTCCTGTTCATCAATAACATTCCTTATGCCTAATAGGGCATTGAAATCTGTATCTCTTCTAATTTCATCTCGTTTTGCAATGAGATAGGGCTTGAGTACAGGAGGGGCTTGCTTTATTAACGGCTTTAGCATTTCATGATTTACAACTGCAGATATAGGAACATCGTGAGAGCCGCGTTCATGCATAGCCTGGATACAGGCAGCTTTTGTAATAGCTGTGGAGAGATCATTTAAAGATTTGATGGGTATTAACAGAGGTTCTCCTCTCTCCAATATATCTATTCCACCAGCCCAGTATGCCACTCTGCTTGTTATCGAGTGGGGATCATTTGGGGGCTCAGGGCCAGCATTTAAAAAGACACCAGGACCCCAAAATCCACTGGCTTCATCACCATTTAGTAAGATTCTATCTCCCCCAGTTAGACACACTCGCCATAAATATTCAGTTTCAGTCTCGCCTGGCTTACGGCCATAGCATTCTTGTAAATTGGCCATCTGAATTGGATTGAATGGGGTCATTTTTCGGGCACGATCTGCTCCACCCCGAGGTCCAGTGGTTTCCTCTGTTTTTATAATGGGCCTGACTTGATGGATAGGGGGATTTGAAGGACTAAAAGAATAATTTTTCTCCAGTTTGTTATCGTTGGAGTCACCCCATATGGTCCCGTCCCAGTCTTCAGGGGAAACAATTAATTTCCTAATCTGCACAATGTCAGGGGGATGGGGAGCCCGTATAAGCATCATTTCAATCTTTCTCTCCAACTTTTGTTTTTTCTCCTTTTCTTCCTGCAACTGTTTCTGCAGCTGCTCAATTTTCAAAGACAGTATTAATTCAGCTGCTTTTCTGCCTTCTATTTCTTCCTTTAGATCTTCTTGTCTTTTATTGCTATTCTTCCTGTACTGACAAGCAGCTTCTAGGCAGGTACCTAACACTTTGCAAATAATTCCTTCCCCTTTTCCATCCTTTATATGGTCCCTGGCTTCTTTTAGCTGTTTTTCCACAGCTTCCGAATCATGCCAATTATTTTGAGCCCATTCTTCTGCGAATTTGGGACTCAGACTTAATCCATACTTCTGTAAATAATCAGTGATACCACTTGCCATCCTGCCAACTATGCCAATTTGTCACAAATGAGTGGCTTAGGCCACTTAAGAATCACCTCCAAAGATATTAGAAAGCAAATTATTTAAATATAAATTTGTAAAAAAACACAACTCAACAGAATTCAATGGCAAGGTCCCCTCTATTACTTATTTAACATGGAAAAGGCATACAAAAGAGAAACCAAATTATAATTAGGTTGGAATGATTTCCACGTGGATCGGGACAAATGATTTACACAGAGTCAGGGAAATTGAGTCAGAATCAGGTTAATGTGATTTATATCAACCACTTAAAGACTTAAGAAAGTTCTCAAATTACACACACACACAGACAGATATAGACATGGAGATATGTAAAGAGATATAGAAAGATACATATATACACAAACGTACCAGTTAAAAATTCCCCTTGAGTCCAGTGAAATACTCACGTTGAATGCCTTTGCATTTCCCAGCGGGTGAGGGTTGAGCCTCGAGGAGTGAGGATTTCAGCCCAGGTCCCGTCGTCGGTCTTTGGCGACGGTCCTCCGAACTTTGCAAACTTGAGAATTCGCAAGCTCCGAGAGGCGTCCCACTCAGAAGGGGATGCTGGTCCCAGCCCGCTGCGGTCCAGGAGAGCTCAAAGGGTCTCACTGAGAACCGCTGTTTATAGGGTCGGGAGATGATTGACTTTAGGCATCAGTAAATTTCCATCCTTGCCACAATCGTTTGCTGGTAATTGCTGGAATTTTCGAAATTTCAGCAACGCTGGTACTGATCTGCCCGAGTCACTATTAGACAAAATATGTTCCGGGACTATCAGAGGAGGAATAGTTACTCCCACAACTGATAGTCCTGAGACGGTCAGTACCATTCTCTACCTTAGCTACGCAGGAGTGCTTGGCACAGTCAAGGGGCTCTCGACCGCCAAACTCTCTGCTCCAAGGCCAAGGCTTATCGAGAGCTCCAGCTGCAAGGGAATGGGAGGGACGAAATGCGCCACCACAACCCTTAAGTAAAGTTTGAGTAAATCATACAAAAATTGGAGAAGTCATTTAGAATTATGTAGCTTTTTACGTTCATTTAGTTAATAACTAGTGTTTTGATCCTGATTTTCAAATAAATTACTAGGTTGCACATAGTGCTCCAATCAATTGGACAAGTTAATGCATTCTATGCACTGTGCAAATTATATGTTTCAATTATCTGTTGATAGATAGTTAAGGGAGGGAGGAAGGAAGGGTCTCTGTTCAAATATGACACACAATATTTTCTTTAAGGACGGAACACAAAGGCAGGATAGTGAATACCTGTGAGTGAAAGAATAGTGAACAATGTTGTCCCATCCCCATTAGCACCGATGTTAAATCCCCTGGCCTTATTGCAGATAGATACTCCCACCAGTGCTTCAGAGCATTCTGCTTGACAGTCACAATCGTGGCCACACAAAGACAGCAAACCACAATTGTTTTACTCATGCACACCTTTCTAACTGACCGGCTGGCTTTACCTGCTCACTGTGCCAAAGCCGGATTGCTCAGCAGCAGCTGGTGCTACTTCAGCTACTTTCAATTTTTTTTTTTTTTTCTGTTTCGCAGTGCTAGCATTTTTACAATCTCGTTGCGCACACAGATTCAGACTGAGCATGAAGCCCTTTACATAGGGATCTCATGCAGGCACAGGAATGGCCAATACTTATATGCAGTATTCATTTACCCCAGGTTTCCTAGTCGTTCACGGCCTCTTGTTTCTCTATCTTGAACTGGTCAGTGTCCTTGATCCATAACACATCCATTGGACACAAATAAATTAAATTTGTTGTTCTCAGATAAGGTATTTGATACGGACCAGTCTCCTGCAGTTCAGAGATGCCACTTTTTCAACAGCGAAAAAGTCCATGAAAATACAGAGAACAAACTCACCAGAAAAAGTGGCTGCTAAACACTACGCCACTGAGATTTTTTTCCAAAGACTTATAGCTAGCAGCATTTGGGGCCAGGGCTAACTGGAGCAGCTAGAGGCAGAGACCAGTTACATTTATCTTCAAAATTTTATTCAAAAGAAGGGAAGACCAGGGAGTCTTAGGAATGCTTGACCCTTTTTAAAATATTCTTAAAGAGTAATTTAGCTCTGAAAGAGCTCAGAAAAGAGCAGTTCAAATGTTCAAAGTCTTACAGTGGAGAGTGATTGTCAGCTTTAAAAATAAGTGTTTCTGCCTACCTGTGATGATACAAAAGCTAAAGAAGAGGAGAAAAGACAGTAAATCCATAGCTGCTTCTTCAATGTATTAAAAAAATCCTTTTACATTTCTTGAAATTAAAAGTAAAATCTAGCAGTTGTCAATTTTTGCTTTTCTGGAAGATAATATTTAGCTTTTCTAGTATTTTTATATACTTTAAGTTCTCTTTAGTGCCATGGAGTACTAAATTAGACAATCTCTCAAACCGTTTCTAAAGAAATAGCAGGTTTGGATGTTTCATCAAGTAACTGTTGGTGCAACTTAGTATCATACACCTAAATTAAAGAAGACTCCAGGAAATTACAGGTGAAGTACTTATATTTTCCACAGGTGACAAGGTCACATACAAACCATTACTGCAGAGCAGCTGTTTACAGTCACGCTTTCCTAAGAGTAGTTGGGTTTTGTACTATACTCTTACTCACATTAGCCTCAGTAAATATCTCCTAAATAGCTTAGCAGCTCAGGTTTCAATCTTTTATGATGTGGTAGTTCTATTTAGATATTCATCCTAGCATTATTTCCTCAGTTCCTTTCACAACTGACTTTTCTTCTTTTCTCTAGCCACCAATCCCATTTTCAGGAGCCATTCTTTTGTACGGCTGAGCTTCTGCAGTTTTCAAATGTCATTGTAAGTTCCTAGGAAGAAACACTAGCCTAAAACAACTCACCTACGTCCTACCAATCCTTAAACTGTTGTCTGCTGTGTTACACAAACAAACCATATTTCTCTCTTATCGTTCACTTTTCAGATATTTCTTTCAACTTGCTAGTGACCTTCACAGCTACTTTCCGAAATGTCTCCCATTTCATTAAACCTCTTTTTTAGCAGTTAATTTAAATTTAGATATCTCAGTATCTGACTTCTTCTTGTAAAAGTCCCTGTCTGTAATTAACTTTGTATTCTTTGACTTAAAGCAGCTTTGTTTGAACCCTGAATCAGTGCCAGTGACTCTTCCTGCAATAAGCTTGATGATATCATGCAAAATTGGCATTTATTCCAACACCTTCTCCATTCCTTGCAATTGCTTTCCAGGGTTCTCTCAGTGAATATCTGCCATCTCCATTATTTCCTTTTCCCTGATTTAAAAATAAATAAATAATTTTGTCAGAGATCTGGGCGGCTTCCCAACGTCCCGGGGTGAGCCTGGGGCGGTAAGCTAGCATCAATATACCTCCCGCTGCCCTTAACGCTTCCCATTTGGGTGCCGTAGCTGGCCACCATGAGGCAAAGGCAGTTTTACGTATATTAACCTTCAGCTGCAAGTTTAATTACCTCACTGCAGTAACCCCAGTCCGCTCTGCTTTGTCCCTGCCGTGTTCCCCCACCGAGCTCAGCAGTAAGGACTCCAGACCCGTACGAAAAATGCGGCGTAAGAATTTAAGGTGAAGAAAGAAAGGATCAAGCCTCCCGCACCGAGCTGTAGATCTCCTCTCCTCCATGCCAGTTTCTTCTCAAAGGATGCTGTGTTGTTCCTAGATGAAAGCACCCCGTAAAAGCTAAGTTAAATTTATTTTTTTAATGGGACTTCACTGACTTGGTTCCCACAGCAGTTCCCCGAGTACAGCTGAAGCCAGTTGCAGTTTTCTACTGCAACCGTAGAGAGCAGTCGAGACCAGACGGATCAGAGGATTTTCAGATTTCTACTTTCAGACCGTTTTCCCCATTTTTCAGGCAAAAGTCTTCATCTGAGCATCTTACTCAAAACAGCAACAGATACCATTTTTCATTATGGAAGTACTTTACATGATTTGACTTTCCTTAGTCCTTCAGAAACTTGCTTCTTGACTGACATGGGGAAATAAACAGGTTACTTCAAAGACAAATCAAGGCCAGATCAGAATTCAGCAATTCCCTGAATGCCATCTAAACCAGACACTGACTAAAGAACATCCTCGCCATGCAAGGATATTTTATTCCTTCAGAGATATAATCCTGGGGAACATTTGCTACGGTATTTGGATGATGTTAGTCTACGTAGGGAGGCACAATGTACACACCCCTGGTGCGGTGAGCCGGCAGTATAAGCTATCGCGCAGGAACGCACAGATGCTTTGCTGTCAGTGGATACACAGACGGAACAACAGAGCTCGGTAACTTGATCTAAGTGTGATCAGAAAGGAAAAGGTTATAGAGAAGAGACATCTTATTTTTCTTTATCACACGTTTTGTATGTAGCTATTTGCTGCATATTTTATAATGGTAAGATACAACGCATTCCAAATGATTAATTTGAAGATAGTCTCTCCAGATATTAAATATCAAGTATTTCTTGCGTGATGTAGGTAGGTTACGTTACCCAATTACCCACAAACATCGTTTTGGTCTCCATGGTTACTCAGGTGATTCTGGCATTTTTCTTCCACACCGTTGGTTGCCAAGGATACAAGTTGTTATAAAATACAGCAGCTATAAGTCAAGATTGCAGAGTCCTTCTGCATGCGGCATTTATATGTAATAAATCTTGCTGGACACAGCATTTGAATCCTGAAGGCATTCTCAATGGAGTTCTTTGAGTTAACTGAGTTAAGAAGTTCCTTATAAAAGGAGAGGATGCTCACCAAAGCTATCAACCGTAAAATGTATATGGCATAACTACATTGCCTGAAATAAAGCACTTGAGTACCTTCTGGCAAAGACAGGAATATCCTGATCCTAACTATGTTCTTCTCAAATAGAATTCCAACCTAGACCAAGAGAAACTGAATCAGAGCAGAATGCTTTCTACAATTAAGGCCAATATTACCTTACCAACAGGGATAATCTCCTGCACTGTACAATAACTACTTGTTAAAAGGAATTAAAAATATTTGCAAAAATCTGTTGCACTATGTAAACTGACTAAGTGAGATAAAACTGCCTATAAGCACAAAAAGGGACACAATAGGAAGTGCACTTGGCTAGGTTTACATTTTTCTGCTCACAAAATTGCGCAGACAATTTTATGCAAACGTTCATATAGCTAAGTACCTGAACTGCGAGCAGAATACACAGCTGAAATAATTGAACTGTATTCAGAAACTGAACCCTTAATGATCTGCATCAGATTGCATGTAAAAAATAGATGCCGTGTGTAATTTTGCACTTCATGTGTTAAAAAATAAACCCCTGTATTTTCAGTAGAACTCGATTCTCTAAGTTCTAAGCTTTTCATTTCTTTCAAATTGAAAGAATAAAAGAATAGGTACACTTTTCAGACATGTGATGCCATAAAAATAAACAAATTGCTGAAGATTAATCACTTCTTATTGTGTAAAAACTCAAAAATTGCTATGGCGTGCTATAGCACATCATATCATCCTACTAGCTATGATCTTTACTCTTAAAAAGACAAAGCAAAACATAATTTAAAAAACCCTTCTGAATATTGTTGTTGTCCAGAATGATAGACCACATTTCTCAGCCATAATGTGGACTGTGAATAAAAAATACCTTTTCTCCCATGAAAGAGAAGATTTTCTATTTTACAGATGTTCATTTCCTGCCTTAAGCTCTAGAAATCCTGAGTATCAAGTATCTAAAATAAAATCTTGAATTGTTTTTGTTCTGTCTTGTGATTTTTTGGAACTGTTCTTATCAATGGACATCTCTCTATTTCCTTTTATAACATGCTATATTTAAATCCGATCACACAGAGACTTTTTTAAAATCCGTATAGGAAATTTTTAGTCATTATATTAGCAACATATTGTGGACAGTAATTTTTTGAATGCACAAAATGTATGAAATAATTAGAAAAAATAGAAATGGCTTTCATTTCTGAAACATACACTATCCTTCTGAAGTCGGATAAAGTTAATGGACAGTCTTACCATCTGCTTAGGAACATAATACAAGAATAGTTTCCAGAGACCCAGAGTTTGCCCTTTAAAAGATTATATAGCAATTTTAAGTGGTTGACCATTCTTATACTAAAATATTACAGAATCTGTGATGGGAGTCTGATTAGCTGCAGAAAAACACATGTTGTTTGGGTTTTTTCAATATAATTAGGTATTTCTTTTTCTTTTGTCAAATTGCCTATTTTCTTTTTTTTAAACAGATTTTACTGACTTACCTCAAAGTTTGCATTTTCAGTTTGTTAGCTGATTAAGAATGCTAGTGGCCAGCTGATTAAACAACTCCATGAAGAGATCTGCAAATTTATAATGATCATGCTTTATTTAGGACCAAATTCAATTCTATTAACTGTATTTGGGGAATGACTTCTTAAGCTACCAGTGTTGGAAACCTAAGGCATTAAAATTACATCTGGAATTCGTTAAGAAGTTGCAAGCTTTATGTGAAAGCTAGTCTCCAAAACACTGTGAACCAAGCAGAAAACACTTTTAGTAACACTGTCAAAAGTGTTGAGATGAAGTATAGAGCTAAATCTTTGCCACCTTTAGGTTTGTCCTGAACATAAAAAAAAAATCTGGATGTTTAGCTCCAACATTAGGGAGCTTTTGAGTCCAGGATTTTTATGTGACTCATTATTCAAGAGCTGGCTGAAACCACCTTTCTAGAAGAGTTGCACTCTAATCCATGAAACATGCTTCTGCGCATCAGAAAATAGCTGCACAGACAATACTGTAGGTCTAGTAGCAGAGAAAATATACTGCAGAACTTCAGCAACACTGAAGAAAATTGTATAAAGCAAGAATATGCTGCACAGTGCATGGTGTGGGCGTTTAGGAAATCAGACTTGTCTGATGCCTCTTCTGAGACACTTTGAAAATTCAGCCTCCCTATGCTTTCTATCAGCTACCAAGTTGTGGGAGTTTGAAGCTTTAGAGCTTTGTATCTTCTTGCCGACGGATGGTATGGAGACTAAGAGTTAAGACAGGTTCTACAGGATCTTGGGTACTCATGAGCTGGAAGCACACAGACACAGAAATGCCACAGTCAGCTCGCGGGCACCGAGGCAAATACGGCTGGATGCTGGGCGGACGTTAAAGCTGTTATGCGTATTTTTCGCCTAGCCATATTTACTTTCGGCAACGATACGGGACAGGGCACCGCACGAGATGAACCTTTAGTATGACTGCGCTTATGTAAGAAATATTTGACATGCAATTGTAATAAGCAGCTCCCCAACAGAAAAGAGAGAAAGAGAGTAAGAATGAGTGTTACATGAAAGATTCTGCTCAAGATAAAATTACACTGTGAGATATAAAAACACTTGAAGGTCAACCTGGCTAATTGCAAAAATCTTGGGTTTTCTGTTCCAGGGCCTCCAGCTGTCCCTATAACTATGAAGAGTACAGTGATATGATTGTAAAAATGGACCATGATGACACCATTTCTTTTTTCAAAAACCTCTATCTGCTTTAATATCCCTGTTCCAGCCAGATATTCCTTTTTGGAAGGGCGGCCTCACAGTGCCATTTCTGGTTGAGTACCTCTGCCAGCACGGACCGGCAGTCACAGAGCCATCTGAGGAACCAGAAAGGCAGCTGGGTCAGTCATTTTACTATAATTAAATGTGTGTAAACTATGTCAATGTGTTTAATTCTTCCATTTCCACAGCTGACTTGTTTTTAAGGACTGGTTAATTCTATGGAAATCAACTATTGCAGGCAGCAGCAACAAACTTTGAAAACACGAGGGCAAGACTGCTGCAGGGAGCAGAGAGGAAAGAGCCCCCGTCCCAGCTCCTATTAGCACCACACACCCCTCCCGCTGCCTTGGGGTCTCAACGCCCACCCCGGGGGGTGCTAGCCTGGCCTGGCTAAGCAACGTGTTGTGCCCTCCGGGGCACAGTCAGTTGGGGTGGGGGGCTCATCGCGCTTATGCAATAGGTTGCCCATGCCCTGTGGGGCTTCATGCCCCACGGGGCTGCATGTGGGTCATGGCGTGTAAGTACAAAAGTGAGATCACCAAGAACTTTTGGACTGAGGAGAGGGTTAGTCAGTATGAAGTAACCCTTCCTCCTAGATCAGGAGCCCTGCTTACCTCCTGGCCTCAAGAAGCTGCCCAGGTGTAAAGAAAAGCCACATCTAAACACAGCTCTTCATTATTTTTGGCTTCTTGAAGGGTAACCATGGTATTACAATTGCAATAATATTGCCATAATATTTTAAAGGAACTATTCTCAACATGCCTAAAACGTTTCTCAGCAGTAACACTCGGCTTAGAATCATCAGCGTGAAGTCTCATGAAAGCTAAGCCAGAAAATTCAGCACTTGATTTATTCAGTTATGTTCCCAAGTAACTAAAAGCTCGTAAAATCCTAGGATACATATTGCTTTTTACGGAATGGCTCTCAAACATACCAGCAGGAGAAAGAGTACTTGGGGTGGGTTTTTTCTTTTAATTTTGAAAAGGTTTTTTGTTTGCTTAGACTCTCAAGGAAATAAGGTTTAGCCTCACTCATGGTTTCCCATGTTGCCATACTGTGTCTTTTATATGTGTCTTCTATATTCCTTTGGCCTATGTGTATTTTTACAAGGAATGAGTCTGATGTTAAATTAAATTACTCCCCCCAGTTTAAGTGACTGGGAACACTTCAGTGCTAAGTGAATTGGACTGAACACTGTGGAAAGAACACTTTCTTGTACCAATATTCAAGTCTAATCCTAGCCCTTGCATAGATATGAGAAAATCGTTAGTGCCATATGATGCAAAAAAAGACAGTCTACTCACGATGTCTGTTCACAAATGTGAACTGGCATTTTTAAGGTGTAACTTCTGTACTAGTTGACTTCAGACCGCAAGAGAGGTTATCCCTCTGTATTGGTAACTTTGGTGGAGCAAGTCTTCCCTGTCCTCCTGCAGCTGGGTGTGAGCGACAACGCCCGCAACAAGCCGCCGAAGCCAGCACAAGCAAAAGGTGCTCACACCTTTTCATTTGCTGCATGCTCTCTTCTTCCTCACTAAGAAGAAAGAGAAATGAGGTTTGCTTTCACCACTTACATCTCCTTCCCCTTCCTGGCAGTTGCAGCCAAAGGATTCATGGGGAAGGGGAAGACGGGGGGTGGCAACTTAACATTCCCAAGAATCCTGGAGAAAGGGAAAGCACAATAAACTCATGCTTTGTCAAAGGAACACCAGTTTACACGGCCTCCTGCATAATGGATACTTTTGTTTATGTGGGCACCTTCTGGGCTATTTTGGAAGATATGAAAAAGGCTAATGGCTGATGTTGTAGAATAGGTTTTTAATTTGAGGAAGAAAGAAAAGAAGGAAGAGTGTTCAGACCTGTGTGTGACAGCACAATGCCTAAACTGCAGATCCATCTCTAGCATTGACTAACTGATCCCTCCTTTGACTGGCAGTGTTTCTTAACTTTTGAAACAGTCAGTGAGTGGGGATGTAACATTTTTATTAGGAACAAGCAAAGTCATAACACTTTGTAAGGGCCAATTCATTTTTCTAATTATAAAGACAGGCAAGAGGAACGCTATAGTCGGTGTAATTAGTGGTTAGCCATTCTTCCAGAATGAGGAAATCATGTGTATAGCTTTTAAAACTCTTCCTGAACTACAGTAAAAGCAATCATATTTTAAAAAAATTAAGAGGGCATAAATGCTAAATGCTTTATTGACTATTGAATCCTAAGCAAGCACTACATCTTTAATTAAACACACTTTAAACCACTTAACAAGTACCTAAATTGCTGACAATCGAGTCAGAGCCCTTATATCAATTTGCCTCTTACATCGATAAAAGGTAAGATAGCTGCTGAATATAGCAACTAAAACTTGTGAGAAAACTTCATAAATACTTAAAGGGATAGAAATAGCAAAGTAAAACCAAGCAAAACATTTCTTGGGCTACAATTTATAATTTTATTTCTTTTCCTGATTCAGTGATATGATATTATGGCACCTATAAATCCCAAAGGACTTATGCAAACATGGTAATGTATGCAGTAATTCTCTCCTATTGACAATCAATGACAACGATGGACTTTGAGGAAATCTGGTACTATTGGAAGCATTATTTTAATAGTACTTTGATTCAGATAACAAGAGAAGGAACTTTTTATGACAATCCATGCAAAGTTTTAAACACTTCTACATCAAAATAGCTTGAAATTACTAAAAGAAAAGAGATATACAGATATACATAGAACAAAATAAGGAAATATTAAACATCTGTCGAGCTAAATAATAAATAGTTGGATTTAAAAAAAAGGGAGGCAAAACCACAGTAACAGCAGAAAATCATGTTATCATGATTAAAAGTATACACCTAAAGAACATATATGCTCTTAACTATAGGGAGTAATCTGAAACCATAACTAATAAAAACTTGTTTTACAAAGAGAAGGTACATGGAAGATTAAAGCTATAAATATCACACATTGTATAATGGTTTGGAAATCAATTTGATACAAGGACAAAGAAGACACATCAAAAATTACTAGATCAAAATACAAACATGATTACCTGTATTATGCAAAACCATGACTATTGTTTTGTACAAAGTAAAAGTCTTTGCCCTATAGATCTTAACTGAGAAGTTAAAACAATGCAAAGAGTGGAAATAGTCAATAAGGAGGGAATAAAGATGGGAATAATTACACAGAAACAGATGGGTGTGTTTTAATGAGTAATTGGCATGATTTTTACCTGTATCAGCTCAATGTGATTTGAAACTCTCCACAAAGGTTATGTTATCGCTTCTTTGCTTTTTGGTGTGTTTTTACCAGTGGCAGGCCATCCAATACGAAATCCCACTGAAGACACAGTGCATGCAGGTGCCCTCTTGAACCACCTAGTGCAGGTAAAGCCCAAGTGGGGGTTACAGAGTGACTCAACTTCATTAAGGTAAAAGTTTCCAGGTTTTGTGTTCGCTAAGAGTACAAAAAAGACTAATTAATAAAGATTCATAAATAGCATATTTTTATTTCTTGGAGACAAGTCATGCTGTGGAACACCAGAAAATAGAACCCCAGCGACAGAGAAGCTGTCTGTGCAACGCTGCCATTTCGGTAATGGCTGAGAAAACAGGAGGCTTAAACGGGAGGTGCAGTAGGCAGGAACGTTGCTAAATTACAACTGAAATGCAAGTGATACTGTATCTGCAACAACCCACAGTAAAATCACTACTGTGTCATTATTTAGGTATTCGTGCACACATGACAAGAAATGGACCTACTAACATAAGGAAATGTTTTAAACCTACAGTTTTGATTAAGGAAAAGGGTAAAAGTATTCATCTGCCTCAATGGAAGATAACGTACTTCAATGAAAGAAAGAAGGGAAGCATTATACCGTGTCATTCTAACCTTCTGCACTTTCACTAGATTTCCTGATACTGCCACTGGTGGGACAGAGAAGCTAATAAAAACCTACTCAAAAATCATTTTGTCGAGGCAGAAGCTTTACCTGGACATGGCAGTAGAAATAACATGTGAGTACAACTGACAATCCTAGACAAATACGGCCGGGAAGGGGAACTCACCTCATGGTAGCTTTCAAAAATTCTCACAATTACTGAGGAATCAGAAAAAAAATCTGTCTCAGATGCCTTGAAGGTGAATACTACCCTCTTTTTCAGTGTTGGCAGACACAGCCTGTGACTGAGACTGATCAAGTGTGTTTTACCTATTTAAAATGGGTGGTGGGGAAACGGTATTTTCGGAAAAGCACAATACAATCTAACAAAGCTTAAGTATCGGTAACCAAAGTATGTATCTCCCAGACCTCTTTCTTTTGTAATAGATGTCACATGGAAAACTTCTAAGCAGCTGGCTTAGCAAACCAGGCGAGAGGGGGAAGGGGAGCAGGGTGCAGGTGACTGGGGGGGCTGCACCAGCCCCTGGGGTGGGAGGAACCTCTCTGCCTGCCGAAGCACCGCCGTGCCTCCGGCCAGGGCTTCCCCGCCACAGCACCAAGCTGCTCAGAAGGGCCCTGGGGCAGTGACGGGAGGTGCCTGTCTGAGGCAGACTCCAAAACGCCCCTGGATGTCTGGCCGTGAGCTCGTTGTCGGGGGCGATGACAGCTTCACACGGCTTTTGTCTGACCCAATGAATGCACTTACTGTGGGAAGGCAGCTGGAGGTAACCAGATCAGCATTCACCTAGAAGGCTACATTTTGAAGCTTTAATGATTTTCAGATAGCATTACAAGCACGCTGGGATTATTATTTCTTTAGTGTTAAGCCTATTAGTTCATCAATGATATGAAAGGCAAGAACTGGCTCGGCAAGAAAATACCGTCTTAGCCTCAGCCGTCTGCAGTGAACCTGCTTTCACGGTCACTTCCAGCCTTTCGTAGTGTTTCTGGAGTTTGCAGACTGTGAATAGGCACCAGGTTTCTCAAACGGGAGCTGTTTGCTCTGATGCCTTTGCATTTGGGACTAGCTGTGTCCTGCTCATTCAACGGGAGAAGGCAATCTGCGTGCAAGAAAGCCCAGGGCACTGGATTAGCTGCTCAGGCGCAGAGAAGGCAGAGGGACAGGTACTGCTCTCATCCTTCACATCCTGCCTCTGCTTTCACTAAGATGGTGGGAGATACCTCCTGACAGGACAAGCAGAGGACTTGTCTCCCTAAGCCTGTGCTGTGCTAAGGAACCTTTTGCATACCTGCACAGATCATTCAAAAAGCGCTAACATTGAGTATACAAGTGAATAATCTTTCCTGCAGAAGCAAACTAAAAAAAAAATGTGCCACTATACCTGGTGCTTTTGCAGTCAGTAAAATTAGGATCGCACAACCACGCAGAGCATTGGAGAGCAATCCTCTTCCCCCACTGAGTCAGTAAATTGACCCTCAGTGCTTCCAGGAAGGCTGCAAGGCAGGAGAAATGGGGCTGCCTCACAAAGGAAAGCAAACCAGGCTTCCTCTCTCCACACACATTTCCTCTCCAAAGTCAAGTAGCTTTGGTCAACACTGGAAAAAATATAGTGGTCTTCTCATTGATCCTTTTGTGTTGTTACTAGAATAATTCTTAGGAATTCACAAGACCCTTTTTACTTCAAATAACCAGACTTCAGTTGCCCTAAGCTGGACAAAACACATGGAAATTGCAGAAACTGAGGAATCAAAATTGGCATAACAACATAGAAAAAAAAATTAAAAAATGCCAACAGACAATTCCTTTAGGCTCTTTCATACATATTCACAAGTAATCCACTACTGCAGTTCAGAGATTTAATTTCTTGCTTTAAAGAGCAAGCACATGAGTTATGGGCTCCCCATACCAAGAAACATTTGAGTAGCTTCAGGAAATGTCATACGGACTATTGTTAAAAAAGTTGGTAAGGTGGGAATCAGAAGAGGTGGTAAAAAGAGGAGTTAAAAGCAGGTGTATGCTCAAGAGATTACATTTTTATGTCTTTAGAGCACTTTTTTTTTCCCCATCATCTTGTAGCACCTGCAAAATACCATTTACCCCAAGCCAAGCATTGGCAATTCATTAAAGACTAAGCAGAACTTGGCAATACAGTAGCATCACTAGCAGGTGGAACAGAGAATCTGGGGCCTTGACTGGCTAATTCACAGCTCCTTGTCTTTTATTTCACTTCAAAATGAAAATGCTTTTTTAAAATGTTGCTAAGATGGACAAACTTAAACCACTTCTCTTTGGCACATGGACTTCAGTGTTGAGTAGAAAAATGCTTCTTTCTAAATGGAAATAGGCCAATTATTTTGTAATGCAATTGTAAAAATCAAAGAAATTAACAAACCATTTCTGCATGCTCTGACTGCAAACATGCCAGAGTACTTCAGCAGAAAACATGAATGAGGCAATAACTTGGATAGAGCAAAATCAAAGACAAAGAAACGCGGAATATTTTATTGAAAAGCTGCGCTGAATAATGCTCTTACAGAAGCTTCAGACAGAGATAGTAATTAGGGTGGAGGGCTTTGCCAGCTGAGCAGCATCAGGTCCCTAGCCCAATGTTTTGCAGAAAATTGGAAAGGAAGGCAGAAAGAAGACATGTCGACTGGGTGGCTTGCCCCAGCACAGCTCATGCTAGATGGGTACTAGCCTCCAACTGCAGTCCCTGTGCAGCTGGTCACTGTGGAAAATCCCTACCGGGAACAACAGTGTCCCCAAAACATTGCACATGGACACACAGTAGTCACAAGTCATGCAGGTGGCAAAGGTCTGGAGACCTTCATGCAGCATGATAAGCACTGGTATCCCACCTTCGAGGTCCCTTGGCAGACCAACAGGGATACTGCGGTCCCCTTTTGAGCAACAGTACACAAAGCTGCGTGGCACAGAGGGCTCAGATACCTTCTCATGAAAGCCTGTTGGTTCAACATCTCAAGACCTTTGCTCAAGGTCTTAAGACCTGGGACCCTCTTGCCAGGGTCCTCTGTCTCCAGCAGCAGCAGCAGCACCGAGGTCGGGTCTCTGAAAAGGTAAAACCCCTCCCGGGGTAAGGCTGCGGAAAGTAACACGGCTCCACTGCAGCCGGTCCCCGCTGCGGAGGGCGGTGACGGCAGACGGGACGGCCGGCAGCGGGAGCGGGGCCGCCGCCGAGGGGTTAACACCGACCCCGCGTGCTGGGGGCGCCATTTCGAGCTCGCAGCCCTGCCGGGGGGCGGTGTCACGTCCTGCCCCCTGCGCGCGGCCTCTCTCCCGCGCCCCCTCCTCAAGATGGAGGCGCGGCGCTTCCTCGCCTTGCTGCCGGCAGGAAGGCCCCGCGCTCCCTGTTGGGATGGAGTCAGACCAGCCGCGTTCCCGCCTGGGGGCCGCTTCTCACCCCCCCTCCTCCTTTCCCCGGGGTCGCTGCCGCTGCCCACAGGTGTGGCTCCCTTCCGCTACGGCGGGCGCGGCGGCCTCCGCGCTGGGGAGGCGACGGGCGGTGCGTGCTGGGGAGGGGGGATGTCTCTGGGCAGTGATCCTGCGCGGAGCGCGGCAGCCGCCCCCGGGAGCTGTGCGGAGGGACGGCGCCTGCTCCTGAGTCAGCAGCGGCGAGGAGGCGGGCGGCACCTTGCCGCCCGGCCCCGCCGAGCGCCCCGGGCCCCCCAGCACCGCCCCGGCTCCCAGCCCACGGCACTGCGCACCTGCGGGAGGAAGGGGACCGTGGGGGACCCCGCCGGCTCCTGCTTTCCGCTGCCGCCAGGTAGGCTCGCCGCCGCGGCCTGGGCGCGGCCGCAGGTGGGGAAGGGGTGGAAAACGGAGTCGGCGCTGCCCAGCACCCCGCCTGGCGACTACTCCCCGGGCTGAGCCCTAGGCAGCGGTCCCCGGCCAGGGGCTGGGATCCGCGGGGAAGCGCAGCCCGGACCCGCCTCGGAGGCGGGCGCGCTGCCGGTGTGAAGGGCCCCGGGGAAAGGAGTGCTCTGGCGCGGCTGCGAGCGTCGTGCTGGAATGCTGACGGGACAGCAGTGGCGATGATCCGGTCTTCAGGGAGTTGTCCTTCCTTCCCCCGTCTGCGTGTGGCAAAGTTTGTGTCGTGTGCCTGTGCCACCTGTTAGGGTGGGAGCGTGGGGAGGAACAGCGGTGGGCTGCGTTTGGCGAATGTGTACATGTTTTGGTATTTAATTTGAAAACAGATTTCTTGATATAAATATACAAAAATACATATTTTATATATACTTATGTATGAAAGCTAAAACGTTTTTGATGAGATGTTTCCTAAGTGTGCATGTGCATTCAGCTATATCTGGCCTGAGCTCAGAAATCGTAGCTTTATGTTGTCTTCAGTATGTGTATATATATATATATGTATATTTGGATATTTATATATTCAAAGAATGCAAGAATATGGCTTTTGCCAAGTTGCTATCCAGTCTTCTGTCAGTGTGTGTTTGTTACAGCATAAACATGTATTTATTTGTGACTGATAAGCATAGTGCTAATGTTTATTATGTGAAACGCTTTGTCAGATTGCATTTTGAGTAGTAGAGCAGAGCTTAAACAGAAGAAAATACTATGTCTGACTTTGATAGCCGTGCAGTTACACGTTGCTTTAGAAAAACAGAAGACAGTTCCATCATTCCCCTAAACCCCTTCAGGAACATATCACGGATAACCTATGAACTAGTTGGATAGTTGAGGGAACAAAATGAAGCACAAACTGTTTTGCCCTCTGTTCTTCCCTATCTGTGCTGTAGGAGCACTCTCACGTTCTTCATACTGACTGCATGACATGATAGTGGAGTTGATATAGGATATACTGGCTTTTCGTGGAATGGTTTGAAAGGGACCTTTAAAGGTCCAACGCCCCTGTGATGACCAAGGACATCTTCAACTAGATCAGGTTGCTCAGAGCTCCCTCCAGCCTGACCTTGAATGTTTCCAGGGATGGGGCATCTACCACCTCTCTGGTAAACCTGTTCCAGTGTTTGACCACCATCATTAAGAAAAATGTCTTCCTTATATCTAGTCTAAATCTGCCCTCTTTTAGTTTAAAACCATTACACCTTGTCCTGTTGCAACAGGCCCTGCTAAAAAGCTTGTCCGTAGCTTTCTTACAAGCCCCCTTTAAGTACTGGAAGACTACAGTAAGGTCTCCTTGGAGAGCCTTCTCTTCTCCAGGCTGAACAACCCCAACTCTCTTATAGGAGAGGTGTTTCATCGCTCTGGACATCCCTTTTAAACTCTTTAGGGTAGGTTCTGTATCTGCCTTTGCCTTTACCATTATCTTGTAGTAGGAGACTGATCCTCAGCCACGCAATAGATGTTTGCTTTGTTTTACTATCTACTCCTTGTGTTTGGCAAGGTTGACTGTTGCAGTCGATATTTCACAATTAGATGTTGTCTTGAGCCAAATCTGAATCCTTAAAAACCTGGCATAGTACAAAGTTAATAGGTGATACTGTCCATACTCATTTTGGTAGCTTAGATGGTGTGGGTTGAGCTGCTCAGCATGTTACACATCGAATTGTGTGTCTGAGTGGTGCAGGTAAGGTGAGAGTATATGTATGCAAGCTTCATGGACTGATGCTTTTCCTTTAAGCACAAGGCAAAGGAAAATGCAGTGTAGCCTGGATTTTGCATTTTTGAAGCTAATTGGAGTTATGGTCATGGTCTGTGGAGGAGGCTGTACTCTAGGGATGCTTGCCCAGTTTAGTCTTTCCTCAGCTTTTTTTTCAGAGAGTACTGTGGTGGAAGGCTGGAGGTGCACCAGTTGCCTATCGATAAGCTACAATTCTATCAATTCTAATGACCTGCATGGAGTGAAGATGTTTTGGTGACCTGGAGTTGCTGTAGCATAGTTCAGCTTTGCATACAGCTGACCTTTCACCGTGTTGGTTTTGGATGCTGACTGAGCAGGCTGCTAATTTCAATGGTGTGGAGACGGTGGAGTTTCCATGGATGGGTTTCTGAACCTGCTGGTGAAATCTCCATCAGGAATGATTTTAAAAAGTTGATTCCTTCCCACCCACCAGTGCACTGGCATAGTATCTGTTTCAGGTGGAGCCCTTCAGACCCTTTCCAGCTCTACCTTCTGTGATGTTGAATAAAGGAGGCTTGCTGTGGGCTTCTTCACATATTGGTGGTATGGACTTTGCTTATAGATCTTTCCTTTAAAAAAGCATGTGATGATGCTTTATGTTTGCTAGTTTTGATAGTGCTACTAAATGTGTATCCTTAGTAGGAAATTGGTGGTTAGAGGTGGAGTTGTGATCAAGTGTTGTATATCTAGCAGTCTCCAATTTCAATGCTGTAGAGGAAGCACAGAACAACTGTAATGGATATTGTACCCATGGGGAGAAATCCTTCCTGCTGTCAGGCAGTTAGCTTTCAATTTCTGTCACAAAGCGTCATTCTGTACAAATTTATAATCTAATTTAACTGCAGATGTAGCTGCTTTTCCATTTAAGTACCTAATCTTTTTCTGAATGGTGCCAGGGTATGACTGTTGAGTATTTTTCAGGATGATGTGACTTTGCACTGAGCAGATATGAATTCAGTCAATCCAGTTGGAGGTAATGTGAATGCGGTTAGCCTGATGCTGGTTTTCAGCTAGTTAACCTTGATGAAGGGGCAGTTTAGTGGTTTGTTTCCTGTCCTAATGCATTTTACTTGATAAATCTGTCCTTTGTACCGTTTATTAACTCTTCTGCATGTTACAAGGCATTCCACTAGTTAAATATAGATGGATTTTTAAAGAAATAAAATGTGCTCAGTCATCTGAGGTGGGGCTCCATATGTTTGCATCTTAGGGGAGAGTTTGTGCACATATGTGCTTTATCTATTTATAACAAGCAAGCAGTTTTATGAACAGCAGAGGTAATGAATATTTCTGTGAATTTGTGTCTTGAGGTCAAACAAGGATTTTTTCCATTGTCTTTGCACGTGCCTCTACATTTTTTTTCCATGTAGTGCCCTCTTTCCACAGACTGCACTGATATGTGACACAGTGTCACTGTCACTGGTATGACACATGGGCTACCATTTTCAATTGTGGAAATTGGATGACATGTTTTTTTGAGGATGGGCCTGTAGAAGTTCAAATTGCAGTTTTGCCTTGTCTGGCTTGGCTATTTTTATGGAAGTGATGGGAACTTAATTACCTGCTAGTAATCTGTTCTTCTCTGGTTGAAATCAGTCAGTGGCTTAAAGGGATCTATTTACACAGCAGTCAAGTAAGCTTTTTCTCTGCAGGAGACCAGGCTAACAATGGACATAACACTTGGCATGGTCACATAGGTGAAAAGACTTCCCCCCCTCCCCATTTCTTAGCCAAGAAAATTTGCTTGTTTCTCTGCTCTTGTATCAACACACAAGATTTTAAGTCTAGAAATGGATACACAGCATCCAACTGCATTAAGAGTCTTTTCTTGAAGGTAATAAAATAGCAAGACGGAAATGGAGAGAAGTGTACTTCACTTGCAAGGTTTTGACTTTTCTGGCTATCTGCTGTTGTACCCATGCCACCTTATGCAAGCTTTTTTCATGCAGTGCATGCAATTGTATCTCAGGCAGTGGCTGGCTGTTCAATACTGTAATCTCAAAAATGGTTAATTAGCTTTGTTGACATTAGTACTTACATTGCTTGAGCCAGTCTCTGCCAATCAATCTGTGATTTATGATACCCTTGAAGGCTACCATAAATTAGATGCACTTACAGAATCATAGAATCATTAAGGTTGGAAAAGACCTCTAAGATCATCAAGTCCAACTGTCAACCCAACACCACCATGCCCAACCCATGTCCTGAAGTGCCATGTCTACACTTTTTTTCAACACCTCGAGGGATGGTGACTCCTCCACCTCCCTGGGCAGCCAGTTCCAATGCTTGACCACTCTCTCTGTAAAGAAATTTGTCCTCATATCCAGTCTAAACCTCCCTTGGTGAGACTTGAGGCCCTTTCCTCTCGTCCTATTGCTAGCTACTTGGGAGAAGAGACCCACACCCACCTTGCCACAGCCCCCTTTCAGGTAGTTGTAGAAAGCGATGAGGTCTCCCCTCAGCCTCCTGTTCTCCAGGCTGAACAACCCCAGTTCCCTCAGCTGCTGCTCATAAGACGTGTGCTTTAGACCCTTCACCAGCTTTGTTGCCCTTCTCTGGACATGCTCCAGCAACTCGGTGTCCTTCTTGTAGTGAGGGGCCCAAAACTGAACACAGTATTTGGAGCTGCGGCCTCACCAGTGCCGAGTACAGGGGCACAATCACTTCCCTACTCCTGCTGGCCACACTATTTCTGATACAGGCCAGGACGCTGTTGTCCTTCTTGGCCACCTGGGCACTGCCTGCTCATATTCAGCTGGCTGTCAGCCAGCACCCCCAGGTCCTTTTCCACCAGGCAGCTCTCCAGCCGCTCCTCCCCAAGCCTGTAGTGTTGCATGGGGTTTTTGTGACCCAAATGCAGGACCTTGCACTTGGCCTTGTTAAACCTCATACAGTTGGCCTCTGCCCATCAATCCAGCCTGTCCCGATCCCTCTGCAGAGCCCTCCTACCCTCCAGCAGATCAACACTCCTGCCCAACTTGGTGTCATCTGCAAACTTACTGAGGGAGCACTCGATCCCCTCATCCAGATCATTGATAAAAATATTAAACAAGACTGGCGCTAAAACCGAGCCCTGGGGAACACTGCTTGTGACCGGCTGCCAGCCATATTTAACGCCATTCACCACGACTCTCTGAGCTCGGCCATCCAGCCAGTTCTTTACCCAGCAAAGAGTAAACCTGTCTAAGCCACGAGCTGCCAGTTTCTCCAGGAGGATTCTGTGGGAGATGCTGTCAAAGGCTTTACTAAAGTCTAGGTAGACAACGTCCACAGTCTTTCCCTCATCCACCAGGCAGGTCACCTGGTCATAGAAGGAGATCAGGTTGGTCAAGCAGGACCTGCCTTTCATGAACCAGTGCTGGCTGGGCCTGATCCCTTCGTTGTCCTGCACATGCCTTGTGAACTATATAACTTCTAAGTCTGGTTTTATAAACCATTGTCTTTTAACACAAAAATACGGCCTAAAATCCTGACGCATCCATTTGACTTCAAGTGCCAGATTGTTGTTTCGTCTAATGTATGGTGTATTGTTAATTAATGAAGGTAATATCAATCACCTGAAGGCTGTAAAACAGAAAGTTTACTTTTCTTTTTAAGTGAGGTGGATTCCAGGGAACTTCTGCGGTAAAAATTGAAATTTTAATGTAGCAGTTTTGCATTGTCTTCCTCCATAATGTTTGCACCATGAGTAGTATTAGTGTGATAATGTCAAAGTAAAATCTAGTAGTTGATTTAATTGCAACAGTTCAAATTGCACTGGACAGTAAATAGCAGAAAGCTTTTGCTACCCTTTCTGTAGTTGGTATTGTTTTGGCTGAAGTTGTAAACTTTTGTTGTTTCAAGATAACCTCATGCTTTATGTGGCAGCTAGCCTCTACATTTTGCAGATAGCAGGTGTCTCTACATTTGGAGATGGTTTCCTTTGAACTGTGAACACCTCTGTGTTCAGCACTTCTGGGATCAGTGTCTGAGGTTTCTACATAGTGTATTTACAAACTTGGGTCCTCCGGATCTGCAGATAGGAGCTTTGGTGCTTAGGTAGAGATCAAGTTAAAAGAAGACTTGATTTTTTTTTTTTAAGGTGTTAGATATTAAATAGCAGTACTAACAATTGCAAAGGTTCAAATACCATAAATGAGATCTCCTAAATCCTGGCACTGACTTAAATGGGGTCATGACTTTGTCCCATGAAGTTTTTCTTTAAAAAAAAAAAAATTGACAATATGTGAAAGACTGAATTTTGTCGGTTCGAATTGTAGGGTTTTCTCTGAAGCAATGAGTGAGAGAAATTTTTTTCTTTCTGAAGGTTGAGACTTTTTCAAGAATTACTTTTTCAGGAAATAGCACTTAAGGAAAAATTGTCAAAATCCTAAGAACTGCAGTACAACAATGATAATTTGAATCAATTTTTTTATTTTTTTGTTCCTTTTTATTTTTGAGGGCGTATAGTCTGAACAGACAAAAAAAAAACCCCTTAGTTTCAAACCAGTGCTATAGTAAAGCTTTTGTTGTAGTTTTAGTATGGTCACTTTTGACCTTGAACAAGTGCAAAATAGATAGATTCTTGTGTTCTGTGCACTTACGTGATCCAGCTTAAACTATGTGAGTATTTTTCTTCTAACTCTCCTTATAATTTACTCAAGTTTCTCCAGAAGCCTCAGCCCTCACCTGCAAATTGTATCTCTGCAGCAAAATGATGCCTCAGTATCTAGTTGGCACCTGCTGTGCAGTGCAGCTTGCTGTATTTATTGCTTTCTGCAATGACGCTTGAACTAGGAAGTGGATTGAGACCACGCAACTTTGTCACACAGGCCTTCCGTCAGCTGTCAGACAATAACAACTTTAAGCTCTGCAAGCTTGAAAAAAGATTCGCACCACCTTTCCTATGTGTGTATGTCTCCTTCTTGCAGGCAGTCTGCTAAATCTCTTTTTTCATCCAAAGCTCAAAACTGACGTTATGTACACCTGTTGAATAGTTGTTTTCTGTGGTCTGTTTTCCTGTTGTAAAAATAGTCAAATACTGGAAGAAGACAGAGAAATTCTGAAATACCCTTAGGAACAGGTTAGACAAAAATCCAAAGGAGGATGTAAGGATGCTTTGTCTTGCCTCTGGGCCATGAAAGGGACAGGTTACCGTCTTGTTTCTTCAAGCGCTCCCTTTCCAGGTCTCAGTTTGTTTTCACTGCAGAGTACATACTTGATGATAGCGGAGGGGATGGAGAAGTGAGGCCATGTTCTTGTGAAAGCGGAAAACATGGAAACCAGAGTGTGTTGTTTTAGAGGAATTGTCCAATAGTTTGCCACTCGTCACACGGGAGCTATTTCTATGTCCTTGGCCTGTCAGTGGGGAGTGCAGGGCTTTCAGATGTCTAACGATCTCACTCTGTACTACTAACTCTTACTGAGGTTAGTTTTTGATTAGTCAGTGTGCCCTCCATGCTGGCCTGGCTGACCTCAGGGCTATACAAACGTCTGTATTGCACATTAAGTAGTAACAATCCTGAATTATTCTGACCTTTTCCCACTTATTATTGTAGGCCATAATATTATGTAAATTCTGACACTAATAATAGTGTTTTAATTTCTCAGCAGAGCAGTTCCACCATTCATTGGTGTTTTAAAAATACTTTTTTCTTCCCTGTAAATAATTCTTGACACCATATATGCCTGCTAAGTGTCTCACCTTCAGGATTTCCACTGTTTGCTCTCACCACAGCAGTTGTAATAAAAGCTACTTAAAAAATCTTGTAGAATAAAATTATTCTTTCCATGAAGCACTGCTGTGTTGTTTTTATTTGTGCTGTTGGTGTCACTTAGCAGTTTACAGAGCTGTGGGTGCCAGTGGAACAAGTGGAGCACGTAGCCCATCCAGTATAACACGGCAGGGTATTTTCAGCTATTCAGTTTGTTTTAACACCAGTAACTTGCTGTTTGTGCCCTGAACTCGACCGAGGAAATTGATTTAGAGATGGGACGTAATGCCAGTCTAATGTCTGCCTTCAATAAGACCTGTGGGAGCCCCTCTGAATAAAGCAGAGAGGCATGTGCAGTTACAGCTATATCCTGTAGCTGCAATAACTTTCCATCAGTACTCATGGTTTTGTTTTCAAGTATAGGTACCTATTGTGAGAAAATTGTGGGAGAGGGGAAGGTGATTTTGTACAGGTCATAAGCATCAATGACTCTACGATATCTTCCACATGTGCTGAAGGGCTTGAAAATTATCCACTTTATTTAGATGCTTAACCTGTGGCTGCTTTGATGGTGCGTGTCCATACAGTACCTGTTAATGTTAGAACTCCTAATGCCTGCACGTGTCCCAAGTTTTTCCCTGTATTATTAGGGAAAAATGCTACTGTCATGATGTTTTGTTTTTCTTTCTTCTGCAGTTTTAATATAATGTTGATGCTCAGCTATTAACTAACACCCTCAGGTATTAATGCAGGTGCAATAGCTGATGAAGTAACTAATTTGAACACTTCATGAGGGGTGCAATCTTGAAGGATTGTCTTCTATTATCTTTAATAGAAAAGTTGACATATATGTGTGTATATGTATGTATACAGACACTTTCATTAAGTGCAGGACTGCCAAATCAGTAATGTGTTCATTCATTCAGCCACCCTGCTGATGATAAGAGATGCTGTCAGTTCAAAAATAGGAGTTTTGCTTTAGCTGTGGCTTGACTTTCAGATGCTGTTACAGTATTTCTTTTGACATGTTGCCTAGCTGTGCTAATGACCAGAAGGGCAAGGAGGTGAGAAGCCTCTGCTTGCCTCTCCCACCAATGTCAGTGTGCCTGGGCCCAGCGTTTGGGGCCCTCACTCTCCTGGAGGTTTCCACTGTCTGGCATTGCTCTCTGGCTGCTTTCATGACACTACTTGTTCCTGTCTCTGGTTTTGTTAGCTTGAAGGGATTCTGCTACACCTTCTGTAGGGTGCCAGTGCACTGCCTTATGCTGTGTTTGCTGTTCTGCAGCTCCAGGATTTGAATGTATTCCCAGATACGGGTAATTCAGTCCGTACATGTTCTTAACTGTTAAAACCCCAGCCTAATTATGTGTAGGAGGTGGCAATATAGTTCTGCTTGGCTGACCCCTTTCTCTCTCTATGGGAGAAAATTTACTTGAGTCTGCATTAAAGTCCAGGTGAATCAAAATGCAGAGTGAGATTTGGGGTGGAGGAGAGGGAAAGCTGTTGTTCTTCATGCATTCTCTACCAAAAGATGTGGTCCTAATCAGCAACCGCATGTGTTTAAAAGATAGTAAAGTCAAAATGCTTGTATTGAGGGATTGGTTCAGCATTCCCCCTTCTCCAGTTGGCTAGAGCACCACCAAAAGCTGCCAGCTGGAACAGAAAAACATAATGGCTTTCAGGGTAAGGCTATATATATATAAAAAAATACATGTATATTTTTACCATACCTGCCTATACACTTCTCAAAGCTGCCATCCCTCATCTAGCTAAAGTGCAAATCAGACTTGAACTGTTAAGAGCCAAGAAAATCCGAAGTTGTTACCAGCAGTGCTGCCTGCTCATGTTGTTACAAAAATAACAGGCTTTGTGATATCAGTGAAGGATAAAGATTCAGATAGAAGATTAATCTCATGGCCTTACTTATTTTTTAACTGCTGGAATCTCATGGCTGACTGCCTTCCAAAATTTTAATGTCTCTTGTGTTTGTGTGATAAAACTTGCACTTGTGGGGAACAGTACAGCATCATGGGGAAGATAGGAGTAGCACTGCATGCATACACTGCAGCAGTTTAAGAAAACTGTTTAAGAAACTATGCAGTTTCAGTGGTTTTGTTCTCAGCTGTGGATCAGAACATATGCACTGAATTGTGACCACGTGTGCTTTGTGTTCAAGCTTGATCCTAGTATCAGGAAATGCAAGCTAATTTTGCAGTGAACGCAAGCTCTTTTATTATGTGGAAATTAAACATCAATAGATGTGTAGCCATGAAGCAATGTGGGAGGACACAGTGCTGCTTTTGTGCATTCACTGTATCCTTGCATGGTGTGTCCTGTGAGGATTCAATGAAAATGGTGCATGCAGTCCAAAGTCTGGCATTTTGCAGCTTTGGTAACTCATATTTGCTTAATATAAACAATAATAAAAAACCCCCATAACTGTTTGCTACAAGTACTTGTGTTTCTGAACTCAGGACAAGTAATACTGCAAAAATCTGGATCATCTGCATGGTCTCTCAGTGTTTAGTGTTGCTAGAAGTAATGATGGGGGCTCCTTGGTCAGCTATTCTGTAGGATATTCTGTAGGATATTCAAGCTGCTACTTGTCTCCTTGAGTGGCAGTGAGATAGTGAAATTTGCCTTGCAGAGGAAAAAGGCCTATAAAATAAACAAAATTATTTTTCTGCCTTCTGATTGGGGTTAATTCTGACCTCGTAATGTTCTGATACCAAGCCTGATGCGTTTTTCCTTAGGCTAAAGGACTAAAAGCCTCTTTTGGGCATCTGGTCCATTTGGCAGCTGCTGGGAATTAGTGAAGGTTACAGCAAATGTGCAGTATCTCAGAGACCTTGAGTTTCAGTAATAAGCTCTTCTGCAAATCACAATTTTTGGTGGATAACAACTTTTCCAAATTTAGACAGATTTCCATAGAAACAGGAAAAAGGTCCTGTGTGAAATTATGGTCTTACGATAATAATATCTTCCCTCCCCCTCAGTTTGCTGAGGTATGTGGGGTATATGTGTTAATAAATTGGAAATACTTATTGAGTTGTCCATCCTATCTATGTTCCTCTGTTCTCGTTCTCAAAAGCAACAGAAACATTCCAAAAACTGTTGAAAGATGATGTTTATAAAAACTCTGTATGGCCCTCTCATTTAGTTTGAATGTTCTGAAATAAAACAGTAAATAAAAATAATCACTTTGAGTGATATGTTAGAATAAATGTGCAGGTGATCAGCATGGGCAGGTGTATGCTAGTGGGTTCAGCTGGAAAGGCTTAAATCATCTGTTTTCAACTGGAGGTCACTGCCTGCATAGCTGAGAGCCAGGATAGATTCACCAATGGAAAGTCACGCTTAACCAACCTCTTAGTCATTTCATTATAGAAGTCTGGCTTGGTGGATGAGGGGAGAACAGTGGATATTGCTTAACTTGACATCAGGCTCAGTATTCAGTAAACCTTTTAACACTGTCTCCCCTAAGACCCTTGTAGAGAAGCTGTTGAAGTATGGGCTGGATAAGCAGCCAGTGAGGTGGATTGAAAACTGGCCAAATGGCTGCCCCCACAGGTCAGTGACACAAAGCCTAATTGGAGGCCAGTAACTAGCAGTGTACCCCAGGGTCAGTACTGGGTCCAGTCCTGTTTAACATCTTCATTAACGATCTGGATGATGGGGCAGAGTGTACCCTCAGCAAGGTTGCTGATGACACAAGCTTCAGAGGAGTGAACTTCATGAAGTTCAGCAGGTGGAAGTGCCTGTGGGGAAGAACAACTCCATGTGTCAGTACATGCTGGCAATCACCCAGCTGTAAAGCAGATTGGTAGAAAAGGACCTAGGGGTCCTGGTGGACACCAAGTTGACCAAGAGCCAGCACTGTGTCCTTCCTGCAAAGAAGGCTAATGGTATCCTGGGCTGCATTAGGAGGAGCATTGCTAGCAGGTCAAGGAGGATGATCCTTCCCCTTTACTCAGCACTTGAGGCCACACCTGGGGTACTGCGTGCAGTTCTGGGCTTGCCAGTACAGCACAGATACAGAGCTACAGGAGAGGGTCCACTGAAGGTGATTAAGGGACTGAAGCATCTCTCCTGTGAGGAAAGGCTGAGAGACCTGTGACTGTTCTGCCTGGAGAAGACTTGGAGGGAACTCTTCAGTGTGTACAAATACCTGGAGGGAGAGTGTAAAGAAGATTGAGTCAGGTGGTGCCCAGTGTGACAGGCCAGGAGGCAGTGGGCACAAACTGAAGCACAGGAGATTCTCTCTGAACATCGGGAAATATTTTCTCATTGTGAGGGGGACCAAGTACTGGCACAGGTTGCCTGGGGAGTTTGTGGAGTCTCCATCCTTGGAGATACTCAGATCTGTCTGGACATAGTTCTTGGCAGCCTGCTACAGATTTCCTTGCTTGAGCAGGGAGGGTAGACAAAGTGACCTCCAGAAGTCCCTTCTGACCTCAGCCGTTCTGTGGATTGATTGTGTGAGTCTGCATAGTTCATTTTGGTGCAAAATGAAACAACTTTATTTCACTGTAAAAAGTGATGCAAATGAAAAGATGACGCTCCACGTTGTGGGACCTTCATACCTGGAAGCATCCAGACAACCTGTTGCTCTTTCTAAGGCAAAGCCTTACTGAATTAGTCCTTTGCATTACAGAGGAGCAGAGCGATGTGTGTTCTGTCAGGAATTGCTTCATGAGAGAACATCTAACTGCAGATATCAAAATACTGTCATACTAGAAGCAGCGTGGTATGTTATGTTTTTTTTGGTGACAGTTATTTCTTGTGATCAGAGATTTTTCTAATTGTGCAGCATATGAACAAATTGGGAGACCAGCTTACTCTTCAGTGTTCTGGGTGCCTTGCAGCTGCCTTGGGAATGGGACTTTTGATGCTGGATACATCAAAGGTCATGAAAGTGTAGTTATATTTTCAATTAAATAATCAGGCTTTTGAAAAGTTGATAATAGTATTTCCTGCATTTTCAGGGAGCTTACTCAAAGCCTTATTTTTTGCATTTGAGACTTATTTTGAAATCTAATTTATTATTTTCTTTTTTTCCCCCTTGCTTTAGTAACGTTCTGTGGTCATTTTGCTTATGTCTTGAGCAGAGTTAGTGTTTATACCACAGACTTGAGGAAAAGTTGTGAGACTCCGGTACTCTCTGACCAGTTTCTTTTAGATATTTCATCTGTGGAGGGCGTAATGTTTAATATCAGATTTACTTATTTGGAGATACTTGATGTGACATGGGATTTCTGATTTAGCAGAGTAATACAAAATATACTGAAATCACAATACAAATGTACATTACACTTGGCAAAATATAGCAATGGCAGTATACAGTTCAACTGCAATACCAACGTGATTCCTACTACTGGTCTCTTGTAAAAAGCTCACCATCATGACAGAATCACAGAATCACTAAGGTTGGAAAGGACCTTCAAGATCATCAAGTCCAATCATTAATCCAGCACCACCATGTCCCCTAAACCATGTCCTGAAGCGCCACATCCACACGTTGCTTGAACACTTCCAGAGATGGTGACTCCACCACCTCCCTGGGCAGCCTGTTCCAATGCTTGACCACCCTCTTGGTGAAGAAATTTTTTCTAATACCCGATCTAAACCTCCCCTGGTGCAACTTGAGGCCATTTCCTCTCGTCCTATCACTAGTTAGTTGAGAGAAGAGACCAACACCCACATCGCCACAACCCCCTTTCAGGTAGTTGTAGAGAGCGATAAGGTCTCCCCTCAGCCTCCTCTTCTCCAGACTGAACATTTTTTTTTCCCTCTATATTTTAATATTTGGTGGTATATTGGGATCGCAGATTTTTGTTTCTAGTTTTTGGATTTCAAACATGACCTTGCAGCAGATGTTCACACCCAATGTAGGGAAGTTCCTAATCAACTCATCCAAATAATTTTATTTGCCAAGTCCTTCTGCATTTCTGACCTGTGCATTCCAGACAGTCCTGCCATATTTTTTCCAAGCTACAAAGCAGATTTTTTGTATTCTCTACTTGTTACACCTACCTGAACTTGGGAAAGTATTACTCATAGAATGCTTTGGGTTGGAAGGGACGTGAAAGATCATGTAGGTCCAACCCTCCTGCCATGGGCAGGGACATCTTCCACTAGACCGGGTTGCTGAGAGCCCTGTCCAACCTGGCCTTCAATGCTTCCAGGGATGGGGCATCCACAGCGTCTCCGGGCAACCTGTTCCCATGCCTCACAGTGAAGAATTTCTTCCTCACATCTAATTTAAATCTACCCTCTACTCCTCTCAGGACAGACTATTCACTGGTACTGCTAAACAATTAAAGAGTCTTTATTTTGCATTAAACCAGTTTCTGGTTGGTATAACCAGATGCTGAATCACACCCCAAAAAAAAAATTTCCAGAACTTAGCTACCCTTCTCAGTTGCTGATTTCTCACCCAAATCTGCTAGATTTCAGTCATTCATCTGAATGCCTCCTCTCCTTCACCAGTTTTAACCCCTGCTCAGGACCTCTGCTCAGCTGATGATTTGATTTACCTTAGCAATTTTCAGTGTCCTGCCTACAGTTTCTCTCTTATCCAGCATCGGTTCCTAAAAAGTTATATACTCTGCCTTCATAAAATTTTTCATCTGAGGAGCACAAAAGGTCTTAAAATATTGTAACTCTGAAGTAAGAAATAATATGATCACCAGCTACAGATGGGAGTAGCAAAGCCTTTACAGATGTAACTTACTTCCCCCATGCTGGTCTGGCGGGCTCGGGGAGACATTCACACTCTAATGAATTAAATGGGAGAAACATTTACACCACCAGTTGAAGCACTCAACTGTTGATAGGTGTTTAACAACGCCTGTAACGTAAAACAAAGCCCACCGTCTGGTCCCCTTTGTGCCGAGATAGATATATGGCTTGCTTTGCTGAAGCTGTGGTCAGTCACACCCTGCGTTATTCCCCGAGCTCACGGGGCACATTGCCCTTGCCCATCTTCTCCAAGCCTTCTTCCATTGTAGGGGTTTATTGGTCGGTCACAAAAGTACAAGTTGCAGACCACGGTCCGGTTGCTCCTGTGCTTTACAGACATGCCATCTGTAAAAGATCCTTTCTCAGAGCGCAGGAGTCCAGCTGCTGAGCAGTTAACGGTTTCTACTATAGTTCAGTCAGCCTTAGCAAGACTAGCATGTCTAAGTAACGTCCTTCTTCCCTTTGCAAGGGGAAAAAAGCAAGATGGTCTTTCATCATGTAAAATTATGTGTGGTAAGGAATCTGCCAAGAGCAGCCGGTTAGCAGCATTTCTATCATATATAGATGTAGGCAGCTGAAATACAAAAGTCATTATCTTTACCGGTTGAACTCATCTGACTGGGATGCTTTGCTTTGAGAAGAGCTATTATCTGAAAAAGGCATTGACTGTGTTTTCATTTACAGAAGTGTTTTTTGGTCGAGCATCTACTTAGGATCCTTTATGTGGGGGGAGTTGTGAGTTTGGCTAAACTAACTTTTTTCCTTGCGTGAGTAATGTTGCTTGGAACTATTCCTTAGTAGACCTATTTGGTGCTTAGGCTACCTTAGTTGAAGAATTTAGTGTTCTGGCAAGGAATGTCGCCCTAGAAATTCTGGAGAAGTGTCTGCTTTGCATTATCTTGATAGCTGGGAGAGAATAGCTTGAGGGCTGCCTCAAGAGCTGACTTAACACTGCATAGATTTTAGCAGGGATGATACTGTCTGTGATTCCTCAGTTAAGGGTCCCTGCTAGTTTTTGTTTGAAGTCAGAGCAAATCCAGGGTCTGGATAACTGCAAACAGATATTTGTGCATTTTGAGGTACAGGAGCCCAAGCGTGCACATCTTTGTGGGACGTTTCTGCATCTCCAGAGAATGAGATTTCCAGGTAGGTAATTTGTTCTATATCTTCAGCTTGCCTAATCTACTATGTCATCCATCCAGAAATCAGGAATTAATAATAAAGCCTGTGTTTAACCTGTCTATTGGTTTTTACGGTGACATTCTAATTAGTGCTCACATCTGACCTATTTTTTCCTGTGCTGTTTGTTGCAGTGCTTCATGGCCACAGCAGGATACTAAACAATATTAGAGGAAACCGACATTAAGACATAATTTCCAAGCAGCTTGTTGGAAAAGCAGTTGTCACTGCCTTCCTGGTGCAGCATGGCATTTGGACTTGGTGTTCTCTGCCTGTTACTATGGGCAGTAACAGGTAGGAGTTTACTTCTTGTAACTCAGAATGAGTGAAGCAAATGCTCCTGGAGTGTGTATATAGGTGTGAATGAAATATGAGTAAGGCAAGAGCTGGGAAATCTTGTGACTCCTTAGTGCAAAAAGTTCTTGTAAGGTACAGCTTCATAACTGGCAGTTGATGGCAATTGAAGAAGGCAGTTGTGAGTAGCTGTTTGGACCCAATTTCAACAGGGCTGTTTCAGGGGAGATGCATGGGCAGGAGAGGGTAGTGGGAGAGTTCAGACTTTTCCTTCTCTTTCTCCTGCAGGACAGCAATTTAAGAATGATGTATTGCTTGTGTTCTAAGCTACCTTTTTTCCTTTGAAGTATTGTAGGATGGTTGATTTACAAGAAGCATAAATGCATTTGTTTACATCTCTCACCTTATCATCCCTTCTACAGACATGTATTTCCTTTCAAAGACCACTGTAAAGACCTGTAAATTTCTGTTTCAGCCACAGAGATAAGTAAATTATCTCCATAATCAGACAGATGAGGAATGATAGTAACTCTTAATACTGCCTCTGTGTCATTGGGAGACTTAATCTGGTGCACGCAGTTGTGACATGGCAACTACAGAACAATATATGCAAATGTGGGGTTTATTTCTTTAAAAGACAGTGTTTGAATTCTGGCTGTGGAGATAGGGGCAGTCCTGAGAAAATAATACTCAGTTATCTGTCTTTCATCTCCTGTAGTATAAACAGGGTTGTCTGTTTAATGAGGGAGAGCCTTGCTAATGCGCTAAGGCTTAAATTGACTACTGAATTTGGAAATACTGGATGAGGGCCGATAGGTATTAACTACAGCTGTGCTCATAGCTGGTTTGAAGTGCTCGTCAGGATCACCCTGAGGATCTCATAGTACCAAGCTTTTTGAGAACATGTAGCTGACGCTTTTGTTACTGTAGTAAACAATAAATATGCCTTTTGTAAATAAATAAAATGCTCTCTTATGAGATATGAAGTACCTGCTATAGGGTCTGTGCCAGTATCTTTAGAGAAAAAACACAGCAACTTCAACAGAAGGCAATAATGTGCAGTAAATACTGAATTTTGGTTGTAGAGAATGTCACAGTTTTATGCTTTTGATAAAGCTGTTTATTGTTATCAGGCTAGAATATACTCCATGTGCATACAGAAAGTCTTGTTTTCATTCTTTAGTTGCAGTTTTGCTACCCTCTCTTGATTTATTTGAGAACAAGACCATTACACTCAGACTGTTGGCTGCATTTCAAGCCTCTCCCTGTATCTCGGGTACCAGCACACAGTGTTTAGGGGCTAATACATTCTAGTATCACATATTATTTTAGTATAAATTTTAGTATTTATGTATTTCTATCTCAATAATTTGTGGTATTTTCCATCCAATTAATATTAACTCTAACTGGAAGGTACTTGCTGACTTCCAAGATATGTTTACTGAAATACATCAGTGGATGTTCACTTTGAAGTCAAAAGGACTTCTTTTGTTGTGCAAGCTTTAAGGTGAATTGACTGATGCTCAGGCAGTTGCTAGATGTTCATTCTGCAGTTTTGCTCTGCACATGAGCTTGTGCTTCTAAAGGCTACTTTTTCTTAAAAAAATAATGTTTTCTTACCGCTTGTTTTAAGATAATGAGAAAGCTGACTTAATATAAGAAAAGCTTGACATTTCATCATTGAGAGAATAGGGAAATGTTTCCATTGACACTGGAGAATATACTCTGGTTTGTCAAAAGAAATTGAGGTGAGCTTCTCCTGTTTAGATGAGATTTATTTGGGTTTTTGTTTTGTGCGCGGTGGCTTTTGGCTAATGGTGTTTGACTGCTTTTCATGAATGTGGTGGGTTGACCTTGGCTGGCCACCAGGTGCCCAGCAAGTTGCTCTGTCACTTCCCTTTCTCAAGAAGATGAGAGAGAAAGAGTGTGATTAAAAGCTCGTGAGTTGAGATCAGGACAGGGAAATCACATACCAGTTACAGTCAAGAGCCCACCAAACTTTATGTAAAGAAGTTAATTTAATTTACTGGCAGTTAGTCGGAGTAAGATAATGAGAAGTAAGAACAAATCTAAAACCACCTTCCCCTCACCTCTCCCTTTTTCCCAGGCTCAACTTCACTTCCAGCTCTTGTAACTCCTTTCCCTGGGTGGCTTAGGGGGATGGGGAATAGGGTTGCAATTAGTTCGTAAAACGCTTCATCTCTGCTGCTCCTTCCTCCTCACACTCTACCCCTACTCCAGCATAGGGTCCTTCCCACAGGATACAGTCGTTCACAAACTTCTCCAATGTGGGTCCTTCCCATGGGCTGCAGTTCTTCATGAACTGCTCCAGCATGGGTCTCTTCCATGGGGTGCAGTTCTTCAGGAATGGACCACTCCAGTGTGGATCCCCTGCAGCATCACAGGTCCTGCCAGGAAACATGCTTCTGTGTGGGCCCCTCTTCACAGGGGTACAGTTTCTGCCAGGAGGCTGCTCTAGCACAGGCTTCCCAGAGAGTCACAGCTTCCTTTAGGGCTCATCCACCTGCTTTGCAACCATGGGCTGCAGGGGAATCTCTGCTCTGGTGCCTGGAGCACCTCCTCCTTCTTCACTGACCTTGGTATCTGCAGGGTTTTCTCAGATATTCTCACTCCTCTCCCCTAGCTCCTGTTGTGCAGTGTTTTTTACCCCTTCTTAAACATGTTATCACAGAGGTGCTAACATATTGATTGGTTTGTTGTTGTAGATTGGCTCAGCATTGGCCAGCAGTGGGTTCCTCTTGAACTGGCTCTGACTACCCCCGACTACCAAAACCTTGCCATATAAACCAAATATAATGAAAAACAAAGCTAGAACGGTAGGCAAATCACCTAATGGATACAAATACCTACCACTAACTAATGGTTGTACCTGTCAGGAGGCTTGAGCTGGATGTGGCAATAGGTATTAGTGTGTTCTATGTACCATGACTGTCACTCAGCATCTCATGCAACTTGGATGATTGACTTCCCAAACCTGTGGATGCAGCTCTGAATTTCTTCAAATAGGCATCACTTATGCTAATGTCATTTCACTCGCTTATATCCATTCATGGATTGTCATCTTATGTTGAAATAGATTTAAATTATTCTGACCATTAATAAAAATCAATAGTTTTTATGCTAATGCATGAAAAATATTTTTTTTCCTATGAGAGATAGAAGACATTGCTTTCCACCACAGAAACAATAGTTTACTTTGCAACTGGGAATCCAACACCTTGGAATTGATTCAGTCTAGCTCTCATCTTGAGCAGGCATATTCTAATCTGGCATTTGAGGCAGACCTTGCAAAATACTGCTATTGAAATGGATTTCTACAAATATAATGGTCTTCTCATGCCTGACTCTCAGGTTTATCACAGAATCACTAAGGTTGGAAAGGACCTTCAAGATCATCAAGTCCAACCATTAATCCAGCACCACCATGTCCCCTAAACCATGTCCTGAAGCGCCACATCCACACGTTGCTTGAACACTTCCAGAGATGGTGACTCCACCACCTCCCTGGGCAGCCTGTTCCAATGCTTGACCACCCTCTTGGTGAAGAAATTTTTCCTAATATCTGATCTAAACCTCCCTGGTGCAACTTGAGGTCATTTCCTGTCGTCCTATCACTAGTTACTTGGGAGAAGAGACCAACACCCACATCGCCACAACCTCCTTTCAGGTAGTTGTAGAGAGCGATAAGGTCTCCCCTCAGCCTCCTTTTCTCCAGACTAAACAATCCAAGTTCCCTCAGCCGCTCCCCATAAGACTTGTGCTCCAGAACCCTCACCAGCTTTGTTGCCTTTCTTTGGACACGCGTGAGCACCTCAACATCTTCTTGTAGTGAGGGGCCCAAAACTGAGCACAGTATTAGAAGTGTGGCCTCACCGGTGCCAAGTACAGGGGTACAATCACTTCACAGTACAATCACTACAATCACTGTGAGCACTCTCAAGACGAACTGCTCCATGATATTCCCCAGTACAGAGGTCAGACTGACAGGCCTGTAGTTCCCAGGATCTTCCTTCTGGCCTTTCTTGTAGATGGGTGTCACATTGGCAAGCCTCCAGTCTTCTGGGACCTCCCCTGTTAACCAGGACTGCTGATAAATGATGTGTTCATATTTTGGTGCTTTGTTCTGAGATTAACCACTCCAACAAAATGCAAAGATGGATTGGCAGGTCGTTGTAGTCACAGGTGTTGTGCAGTCTAGTCTCCTGTTTTTAACTCCATGCAGCCCAGCTATACATTACATGACCTCCCAGAGTCTCTGCTAGGTGTCACCAGTATCCCTTTCTTTATGCTAGGGGAGGGCGTTTTTAAATACATTACAAGCCATCAATTTTCAACACATTTCACTATTGCTGGTCTTGGACTTCGAAGAGTAAGATGAATACCCTTTTCTTCCCATGTATCTAACGCATGAAACACAAACCAGAAGTGTCAAAGGACACTTTAAGGCATAGGTATGCCTTTGAAATGACAGTGGAACCACTAGCCTGGGGTCCCAGTGCATTATTTGTTAACTTATACTGCCATGGCTGCATGTTCTTGTAATGTGTGCTGGTTCCCACAGGTCTTTCCAGCGAAGCAAGGTGGTATAGTGCCTGATTATGATCTCTGAGATTGTAATGAGTTATGCAGTGTGCCGGGTTAGTTCACATTGTTCACGTCTCTGTTGGAAGTGGTCTGGTGTTTCCTCGGGGAGGGATGTAATAGTTGCACCCATGCATATACCCTTCTAGTCTCCAGCTGCAAATATCCAGTGTCATTGATGGGACAGATGAGCTGAGTGATTCAGTGTGCTTAGATGCTTATGTGTAAATTAAGGGGAGAATGGTCTGTGCGTTGGATGAATTGTTTTGACATGTCAGATCTTGCCTGTGGTTTGGGCACATTTGGATTGGGAGCGTATCTGCAGCCTGGTTAAAAAAAAAATAAATAAAAAAAATGGTGGGAGGGAGAAGTGTCCTTTAGGTGTGGGGTTATTTCTCTTCCCCCCCCCCCTCCCCCCTCCTCAGATACCCCTTAGTTGACTTATGAGTGACAAACAGGGATGATAACAGTTCATGCAGTGGAAACAATTCTTGGAGAGGACCATCAGGCCCACTGAACTAATTAGGGAACTTTGACAGGTCTTGGACACAAGTGGGTAGTAAACATATGAAGACTGCTGTAATGGCCACAAAAGTTGTGCAGCTCATTGTTTGTAACTGTAGCTAGAATACTGTTGGCCTTAGCTTTGTGTTGAGGATTTGCTTTTACTGAACATTTTCTGTCTATTTGTTCTCCTCTCCTCTTGCAGTGCTTAATCTACGTCCCAGATGTATCCCTGTTTAAAGACCTGTGAGACTTCAGGGAAGGGGAGGGGAAACACCAAATAACCAAAAAGCATCCTGTAGAAAAGGAAAACCTATTCATGGTGTACAGAGATGTTAGCTTTTGCTAGAGGAACTGATACAGTGATATTTCAGATGTTGATGATAATAAGCCATAATACAGCTTTTTTTGTTTCCAGGACACTCCCTCTTGCCCCTTCTTTCTGCTTCTTGTACTGCTTGCTGCTAGGGAAAACAAATAGATGAGCCTACAAGTGGATAGTTCTGTCCTTGCAGGGTTTCAGGCTGGAGTAATATGAACCCAGTGTTAGTACACTGTCACAATTTGCTACTCACTGACTAAAGAATATTTGCCTCCAAGTCATTCAAGTGCTCATGGTTGTGTGAGCCTGCCAGAGAGGGGGCAGAGCATCTGTTAGGTTTTGCAGTTAGTCTCCATGTTCAGTTGAGGAAAGGTCTCCAGCCAGCTGTAATGGAGGAACAGCTGCGGTCCTGCTGGGCGCTTGACATCAGTGGACTCGTGCACCAAGATGTAAGAGTGGTAGCATGAAGCTTAAAGAAAGGTGTGGGTGTTTCCTCACTAAAGGAAGGAATCCTATATTCCATAGTGTGTCTGTTTGTTAGGGTTTTGGTGGGGGGTATGGGTTGTTTTACTTCTAGGGTAACCAACTTGCTTGACTGGGTCTCTGGATGTATCAGTGTTGTCCTACTGTAGACATAACAACGTACAGCTGAAAGGAAGGGGAACACTTGGCTTGCAGAACTCGTAGGCTATCAGTGGCCCAGGCACCAGAAGGCTTTCAGGGCTTGTAATAAAGAGAGGCAGTCTTTCTATTTGTAACCTGAAAGAGTAATTCTGATACAGTACACAGAATTGCATGATGTTTTTTTTTTTTTGGCCATTACTGGTCAGAGTAGAACAGTGCTTTGATTTCTGAGTTTAGTTGACTGAAGGAAAACAGCTGTGCTATTACCTGCTGTCTGAGGTCATGGTTTAGCAGACATGAATATTACTCTGTGATGTTTCATGTGGCACACTTTCAGTAAATTTTCTGTAAATAAGAGACCTAACTATCTCTTACTTGAGCCCATTGCAGACTGGAAATTGGATGGGGTGAATGGGAACATGAAATTAGACATCAGAATAAATTCACTCTAAGTAGATCTTAGTATTTTCCATCTGAAGGCAACTAATGGACTCATCTAGTGTCAGGCTGAAATAACCTGCTAAATTCATCTGTTCTTGCCCACCTAGTGCTAGAATTTAACTCAAATATAGCTCTAACTGAAGCAAGAGATGAAACTTTGAATACTTTGATATTTGGATTACACTATTAGATTTCATTTAGAGTTGGTGGGGAAACAATTTTCCCATTTTACAGAAATTCTGAAGCTTAATGTTTTTTCCATTCCTTATCGGGATGAAACCAAGGCCTTCTGTCACTTGAAAAAGGGGGTAGCTAAGGTCTGTGGCTAGGATGCTTGCTTGAGAGATTTAGGTTCAAAGTCATGCATTATTTTAGGATTATGCTGGACTTGTTTCTCTCTGTGGCTAATGAAACACCATTAATTTCATGGGAGGCTGACTCTGCAGTGTGGTAGCTGATGTATCAGACTGAAAGTGGCAGAGTGACATCAGACTGAGTGAAGACTTGAAGTCTGGCCTCAGGTTAGAGTTTTGGATTATTCCAGTTGCCCAAGTCTCTCTCTAAAACAAGAATTGATCGTTCATTTCTGAACAAATGAATAATGAAACTTTTGAATTTCTTTTAACAGGTTGGTCACTTTCTCCTTCAGGTGTGAGGTAAATGAGGAAAGGGATGAAAACTGTCCTCAAAGGAGTTTTTTGACCCACCATAATAATGCTGTTCCTAAAGTATTAATTGTAATGAGTTGTTACTGACCTAATATTGAACATTCACACAGGGTCATGTTTCTGTTTTACACTATCAAAGGCCTGTTTCTCATCTCCCTGCTGACTTAAAGGATTAACTAAATCAATATGGGTTGAAAAAGGACAGAATGATTAAGTGGGCTGCCTGACTCAGATGCTTCATTTTAACCCAGAGCTCTGCTGGCTTACTGGTCCCAAGTTGTGCAGGCAGCTTAAAGGAAAGACTTGTGTTGACAATTCAGGATCTCTGCCAGGATCTTATGATCTTGGAAGTGAAAGGGAATGTAGAGGAAATACCTATATGCAATGTGAAAGAAAAAATAACAAATCCTGAGCATCTCCTGGGTACAGATAAAGATACTTCAGATGTAGGCTATGTTAGAACAAGTTTTGCATTCATGTTCCCCTGGATAGATTCACTGAAAGTGTAGAAGTGGAAGAATAGACAGCATCCCAGCTCTGTGTGAAGGAATAGCTGGAGTAAAAAAAACCCACTATTTTTTTGTTTTGGTTTGGTTTTTTTGCATTGGACTTAACCTACTTTGCAAGCTGTAGATCCATCCCAGGAAGTACAATGCCCCACAGGTATTTCAGTAGCTGTGTTCAGATAGTCTTTTGTGAATGAGCGTACTGCAGTTCAGCTCAGAAGGTGTGGTGGGTGGACACTGCATGCATAGCAGAATCTCTGCATCTCCAAGGCTTCAGGTCATGGTCAGACCTAACCCCTATTGCTGGCTTATTCCTACTCCTTGTTTTCATTTTTCCTGCACATCAGCTCAACAGATTTGAGCTGGAACCATTAGTCAAACTGCCTTTTTCTCCTGTCATATACTGCTGTGAATGAGGTTTCTGCTCCCAGAACTCAACTGTTAATGACGTGCAAAGCAGGCAGAGTCAACTTTGTCTTCCATTACTGTGTTAGCTCCACAGTCGTGACATCTTGTTTTCATTGGTTGAGTTAGCAAGTCTAGTTGAAACCCATGTTAAGAAGCATGTTCTTGCTTTACTAACTGTTTTTTGAAGATTTATCAGATTTTTCAAGTTGCATTTTGGAGACAAGAATTCTGAAGAGCAGTTATAACCTATAACCAGGAAAAAAACACCTAGAAAAGATGTTAAAAATTGACTGAGTTATACAGCACATTCATTCGTGCTTGATTTGAACACTTCACAGTCAGTCTGTGATGTGCTATGAAAATAATTCTAATGTTATACTAAAAAAGTACAACTTCACTGCAAGGGAAGGAAAGATGCTCCCTGCTGGAGCAAGCTCTTGGGATTTCACGTGAACTAGTGGTTAAAGCAGCAGAAATTGGAGAATTTGATCCAGCTTTATATTAAGCCCAGCAATTACATTGGTGTGAGGGACTCTTCATGAAGTTCAGGTGAGATGGCAAATGTTTCTCCTACGTAGATTTTTGCTGCCTTCTCCCTCAAATGAAACAATGACATGTTACAGCATCTTACTTGAATTTTGTTTTAAAGCAATTTTTGCTTGCTATGCTATGGGGGGTAATGGAGGTACCCCATGATTTTTTGTGTTCCCTGCTCTGTTCTTAAGTATTAGCAACTCACTTGATCTCTATGTCTTTGTATTTGTAGCAAGAGAGTAAGAGGTACTTTGCAAAACATACCAAGATCCTACACTGAAAAATCCCCCAAAGTACAAACACTACTACAAAGGGACATGCTGGAAAAAAAAAAAGTAGTAGAGCCATTAGTGAAAGGAAATGAGATTATTTAAGCAGAGTACCACCTATGTTTATCTTGTCTCCTCTGATAAGCCATTTTTGTCACAGTAAACTATATTATGGCTTGGTTGTACTGTTGTGCCTTATGCTGGTGGTGTTGTTTCAGGTTCCAGTTGTGAGCAGTGCAGAGAAGGAGCTACGTATTCGGGTGCAGTAATATCTCCCAACTTAGAAACCACTAAAATTATGCGAGTTCCTCATGCTATCTCACTGTCTGACTGCATCGCAGCATGTTGTGACCTCTCTGGGTGTGACTTGTCCTGGATGTTTGAACGACGCTGTTACATCGTGAACTGCCAACACAAAGAGAATTGTGAACCTAAAAAAATTGAAACTGTAAAGTCCTATCTTACTTTTGTGCTGAGGTCTTCTCAGAGGCCAGCCTCACTACTAGGATTTGGGCAAGTGATCCCAAGCATGATCAACTCTGTGGGACTCCAGAATGAGCTGTCTGAGGAAGTGAGTAGCCTGAAGGAGCTGTCTGTGCTTGGCAAAGATCCCAGCCTTGAGGAGATACCTGAATACATTGATGATTATAAAGAGTTGGAGCAGGACCCCTTCCAGGTGAGCATCAAACATGAGCAGAAGGCAAGCACGGATTATGCTGGCTGGGGCCTGATGGTGGCAGGTGAAAACAGCTTCAACTCTTCCATGGGTGATGATGGAGATAACCACGAAGACTTTGCTGAAAAGAAAGGGGAGGCTGGGAAGGTGGAAAGCTTTCTGAATAGCAACAGTTCTGAACTGAGCTCTGTCACTGAACACACCACAGAGAGGTTGTCCTCTCTCCCAGAGATTATACCATTCCCTGGGAAGACATCTGAAAGTGAAGCAGCTGTTCAGCTTCTTGCACAACCTGATGATACTTTGCAAAAAGAGGTATGTTTGCCCCTCGGGAAGCAGGCAGAGTATGGTGAGGCCACTTTGCAATTGTTTTGTTTTTCAAATCAAATTAGGTTACTGATTTGTAACACTCAAATGTCTTACAGTCCTGTTACAGTGTAGAAAAGGCTGAAGGTTAGAGGATTATCTTAATAGGCAGATGAATCGCTGAAGGAATCACTAAAGGAACCTTTTATATCGGATGATAAGGAGCAGAGCTCCTTTTGGGACATTGTGGGGTTTCCTTGGAAGTGTACAGATGAGTGGGCTTGGTCCTGGTGTAATAGGAATGTTAGGGTATTCTTCCCTTCTGACCCTTGGTGATTCAGAATAAGTTAGCTGAGCAATACTAGTGGACCCTCTAGTATCCAAAGGCCAAGACCAGTAAACATAAGTTACTCCATCAATAAAATTAAGCCTATTTTATGGGTTTCATATTACTAATGCATAGTGGTGTTACAGATGTAATGTGCTGAGTAAATACCTTTTATAATGCTTTTAAATCATTTAAAAGAGGCAAGGTACTTAAGGGGGGACAGTGGTGGTTTTGGACCGTGATGTACAGCAGGATAAAGTAGATAAGGTGCTTTTGTTCTCTGGATCCTTTTCTTGAGTCTGGCAATAAGAAAAATAAGTTAAATACTTTAAACCTAACATAGATACTTAAGTAAGACACACCTGTTCTCTATTTATGCCATGCAGTTTGATCAGTTGAGACTAAAGGGGCTCTGGTTCCTTAAAAACAGGGTGGGATCAGTGGGAAAGTTGAAACAGGCTGTAAAGTCAACATTTGCTGGATTTGACACACACCCCTGCTAATGGGAAGAGGAAATGAAGCAATGTTAGCTGGGTTATTCAAAATTCCACCAGATCTTGTAACCAGCAACTACATATCTCTTGCTGTAAAAATTATAATTTATTGCCATTATTGTAGGGGAGAAAAATACATGTAAATAAGAAAGTTGCATGAAATCTGAGGTTCTTGGAGGGGACGACTGAAATGGCAAAAGTGTGTGTAGAGAACAGCAAGTCTTCAGATACAAACTTGGATGCTGTTGCAGCCTAGAGGTATGGCAGTTTCTGGGCTCTGCTTTTAGTCATTCTGAGAACTTGTGGGATTCTTGGGGGGCCTCTGGAGTGCTGTGAGGAATATGAGTGGTTGCTGCAGCTGGGGGAGGACAGCTAGCAGAGGCTTCTCACAAGCTCTATCGGCTGTTGTTGATCAAAGAGTGCTTTGGGCTTTGCCCTCGTTGGCTCATGATCGGGGAAGGTGATGCAGCCTTTCAGCAGGTGCTAGGGGGAGGCCTAGGAGCTCTGCCTAGAGATGGCAATGAGCTAGTCAAGGCTTATGGGTCAGGGCTGTCAGGCCAACTGTTGTGGGCAATGTTAGGGTGCATGTCTGCTCCACACTGCCTGGTCAGGAAGTAGATGAAGCCTTCAGGCAACTGGGAGGAGCCTCATATTCATAGCCCCTGGTCCTCATGGGGGATTTAAGCCACCCCAATACCTACTGAGAGGGCAAGAGAGCAGAGCACAAGCAATGCAGGAGGTTTCTGGAGTGTCTTGATGATAAATTCAAGAAGTTATTAGAGGTGATCACAGAATTGGAATCACAGAATCATTAAGGTTGGAAAAGACCTTCATCAAGTCCACTCATCAACTGAATACAACCAGGCCCACTAAACCATGTCCCGAAGTGCCATGTCCACCCTGGGCAGCCTGTTCCAATGCTTGACCACTCTCTCCGTAAAGAAATTTTTCCTAATATCCAGTCTAAACCTCCCCTGGCACAACTTGAGGCCATTTCCTCTCGTTCTGTCACTAGTTACTTGGGAGAAGAGATCAACATCCACATCGCCGCAACCCCCTTTCAGGTAGTTATGGAGAGCGATCGGGTCTCCCCTCAGCCTCCTCTTCTCCAGACTAAACAACCCCAGTTTCCTCAGCCACTCCTCATAATACTTGCTCTCCAGACCCCCTCAAACAGCTTCGTTGCCCTTCTTTGGACATGCTCCAGCACCTCAACATCCTTCTTGTAGTGAGGGGCCCAAAACTGAACACAGTGTTCAAGGTGCGGCCTCACCAGTGCCGAGTACAGGGGTACAATCACTTCCCTACTGCTGGCCACACTATTTCTGATACAGGCCAGGACGCCACTGGCCTTCTTGGCCACCTGGGCACACTGCCGGCTCATATTCAGCTGGCTGTCAACCAGCATCGCCAGGTCCCTTTCTGCCGGGCAGCTCTCCAGCCACTCCTCCCCAAGCCTGTAGCGTTGCATGGGGTTGTTGTGGCCCAAATGCAGGACTCGGCACTTGGCCTTATTAAACCTCATACAGTTGACCTCCACCCATTGATTCAGCCTGTCCAGATCCCTGTGTAGAGCCCTCCTACTCTCCAGCAGATCAACACTCCCACCCAACTTGGTGTCATCTGCAAACTTACTGAGGGAGAACTCGATCCCCTCATCCAGGTCATCAATAAAGATATTGAAGAAGACCCGGCCCAGAACCGAGCCCTGGGGAACACCGCTTGTGACCGGCTGCCAGCCGGATTTAATGCCATTCACCACAACTCTCTGGGCTCAGCCATCCAGCCAGTTCTTTACTCAGCAAAGAGTAAACCTGTCTAAGCCATGAGCTGCCAGTTTCTCTAGGAGGATGCTGTGGGAGACGCTGTCAAAGGCTTTACTAAAGTCCAGGTAGACAACATCCACAGCCTTTCCCTCCTCCACTAGGCAGGTCACCTGGTCATAGAAGGAGATCAGGTTGGAGAGATCCTGCTCCTGTACCTTCAAGACCGCCTGCAAGATTTCCTTCTTGAAGAAGCATGTCCAGCCTTCCTGGGCCCTTTTGCCCTTCAGAGCAGTCTCCCAAGGGAGTCTCTCAACCAGTGACCTGAACAGGCCAAAGTCTGCCCTCCAGAAGTCCATGGTAGCAGTTTTGCTGACTCCCTCCTTACTTTACTCAGAATAGAGAATTCTATCATGTCATGGTCGCTAAGCCCAAGATGGCCTCTGACCACCACATCTCCCACGAGTCCTTCTCTGTTAGTAAACAGCAGGACAAGCAAGGCACCTCCCCTGGTAGGCTCACTTACCAGCTGTGTCAGGAAGTTATTCTCCACACACTCCAGGAACCTCCTGGACTGTTTTTTCTCTGCTGTGCTATACTGCCAGCAGATGTCTGGTAAGTTGAAGTCCCCTAGAGGAACAAGGACTAGCAATTGCGAGACTTCTGCCAGTCACTTACAGAATGTTTCACCTGACTCCTCATCCTGGTTGGGTGGTCTATAACAGACTCCCAGCAGGATATCTGCCTTGTTGGCCTTGTTTAGGGGAAACTAACAAGCATCTTTTAGTTACTGCTTGTGCTGTGTGCTGGAAATTAAGCCAGGGAAAGAACCTGCAGTAGCTCCATGCACCACCGTGTTTGTGCACGTTGGATGTGCAGTAACATTTGGAGCTTGCCTCCATTGTATTTTGCTGACACATGGAAGCCACGTTAGCACTGTGCTAAGCTGTAGCCAATTGTCAGGATCTCTGCTGACTGAACTGCTTAGGCAGTGCCTTAGAGAAGCCATACAACTTTGAGTTCACCTAAGGTGTGGGTCAAACATAGCTGAGCAAATTTGTTCCCCATCTCTAAGGGATCATGTGAATACAGCTTTGTGAAAGCTGAGATTTCAGATCTTGCAGTGGTAATGCTATATATGGCCAAGCCTACTTTGTAAAACTCTATGTGATTTTGCCATCCCAGCCAGAATAGAAAGATTTTGCTTTCTCTGTTAATGTAGAGAAAGGTTAAGAATCTGGAGAAGCAGAAAGTTTTGAGAAACTGCCAAAGCCTGTGTAGCCTTTATTTCCCAAGTGGGAATCCTTTGAATTTAGACGTTCTTAGAGACATGAAGATGATGAGCGGTTTTGGCAAATGCCTTTCCCTGCCCTTCCCCAGGTTCAACTTCAGTCCAGCCATATCTCCTCTCCCCTTCCTAGTTTCCACTCCCCTTCTTTTCACTGCACATTATGCTCCGTCCCTCTGGTGAGGTGACAGGGAGTACAGGAGGTGGAGATCAGTGCATGAGTTTCTCTTTTGCCACTTGTTGCTTCTTTCTCTTTTCTGCCACTGTTCCTTCCTCCTTGTTTCTTCTGCTCTGGTGTGGACTTCTTTGTGGGCCTCAGTCCCCTGGGACTCCTCCTTCCTAGAGGGTGTCTCCAACTCTATGCCCAATACACAGTCCCCTTCCATATGTTCCTCTCTCATGTCTCCTGTTGTGCCTACCCCCCCACCTCCTGTGTCCCTTGCTCCAGTGGCTCTTGCCCTTTCTTAACTGTGTCTGAGTAGTTGCAGTGTTGGTGCATGGTGGCTTGCTTCCATCCATTGCCAAACTTGGTCTGGGACCACAGGGGTGACCCCTGCAGCCAGTCCCCTGCCACCCAAACCCTGCTGGTTATGCCTAACACAAACTTCCTGCTTGGCTTCAAGTTTTTCTGGTTTGGGAACTGCACTCTAGTGAAAAAGATGTTGCCTGTGATAAATTCTGGTGATAGGATTTCCTTCTTACATGTCTCTTTCTCCAGCAAGCAGACATTTTTATCAAATCTTGTATGTATCGTTCAGGCACATATTTTTGCTTCCTTCTGAAAAAAGGTTTCTTTAGAAACTAAATTTTGTTATTATGGAAATCTTAAGTTTTTATACTGGATTAAAAGTGCTGAGATTTCCCCAAATAGTGTACTCACTGGTATATGATCCAAACTACCTCTCAAACTGTGGTCTTTTTATATAGATTATGAAAATGTGAAGGTCTTAAAATATTTTTGCTAATAACTTTAATGAAATGCCCTCTGTTTGTTGTATATTATACAGTATTTTCCTGTCCTCTGCTTAATTCTGCCACAGCAATTCTATAGCTCTGTTCACAGATCTCCGTACTGACGTGCTCCCTTCTGCAGTTTCCAGACAAAGCTGTTTCAACAAGCAAGACAGAGCAAGGTGGCAAAAATGTGGTTTCCCTGCTTCACCAGTAGTCAGCAGGATGCAGTATCCTCAGGTGCTGTGTTCTTGAGCAAGGATGTGGAAAGAGATTTTAAACTGTGAGACCAGCTAAACACAGGCCTCTGGAGTCTGTGCCCTGGGACCATCTTTGTCATAAATGCAGTCAGGTCTAGGGTATTTTTGTATGTGACTTGGGGTAGAGCATGTGGGGTTTGACAGAAAACTGAGTAACCTGGCTTTAGGGTTTATATCAGAGTTCAGAGTGATCTTATGGACTGTAAGATCACTCTGAACTTTCCAGCAGCTCAATATTAACACATTTAGACATCTGTACAGAGCAAATCCTGTCAAGCTGCCCAAAACAGAAATCTGCAGTGCTGCCCATACTTGAAGTGAGATACCTGTGAAGTATTATTTGTCTTTTTAAGATTTACAGTTAACTGCTGTTCTGCTAAGCAAGGTCAGGTTTTTCAGGTCTTAGTTAGATGCCAGCTACTGCTGTGTTGATGATGCAATGTTTCAAACGTTTATTCAATAGGTTAGGCCTGACTTGATTCTTGAGTTTATTGCATTTGCAGAAATAATGGTGCAGTAAAAATGCTTAATGTTCTACCTAAGAAAGCTTAAGATGGCTGACAGAATATATGGGATGAAGAGCCTTTTAGCGTCTGATTGGCATGCCTTCAGAAGTTATATTTAAGAGCTAGAATTAGGTGGAATGTCAGAGATGTTCATATTTTGTTTTGGCTTTGTTTCAGTTTGAGGCTTGTGAGTGCTGAACAGTCCTGTGTGGTTAAAAATGTATTGACTTGATCCCTAGGGGATGTATAAGACCCCTGAAAGATATTTTGATATTTAGATTTACTTGTCAAAAATGTTTCTTTCTTTCTTGAAGTTTGCACTTTGTGTCACACAGTATGATGGTTTGCTCTTTTGCAGGTCCCCAACTACACCGTTAGTAGAGGTCATACTTGCTTGAAATCATTAGACAGATAACTGAACGCAGAGGAGGAGGGAGAAGTACATCAGTGAAAGAGTAGTTTCACTGCTGACAGAGCTGCTCTCCCTGAGGCTTTCCAGATAAATGAGAGCAAATGGTATTGCAGTTATGTGGTAGTCATGTGCAGAGGAGCTGGGAGGAAACTGGTGAGGGTGGACTAGGTAGCCTTTAAAGGTGTCTTCCAGCCCAAAGATTTTATGAAACACTGCTGGGGAAGCAGTCATATAAAACACAACACCTTGACTCACCAGAGTCCTGAGCAGTTGTCTTTAGGAATACTTGAGGAAGATGCCTCCTTGAGGGGGAAAGGTGGGTTGCCTGGAGGATCAGGATGAAGCAAGGCTTGTCCTTCCCATTCACAGGGAGAAAGCAAGCACCCAATCTGTGGGGTCAACCAGGGACCAGCAGTAGGAAAGGATCCCCCTTGGCATCATGCGATTGCCCGCACTGTAACTTTGAGCTTCCACAGGGAACTGTGTGACTATTTTTTTCCTTTGGGATTATGGGAGTGTTCTTGTTTTCTGTTGGAATTCTCAAGAGTTTTGCACTCAAGTCAAACCCCAAGAGCTGAAGGACATGGGCCCTCACGGTTGGTGTGTGTATTTTGTAACAAGCAGTAGTGGCTGTACAGGTGGGTAAAAACAAACAAAAAACCCACAAAGCCCATGCCAACAGAACTGCCTACCCAGGAACTCCCAGAAAGAGTTCTCCTTTTCTTTCCTTTCAGTTTCTAAGCTGGAATTTAGGTTATCTTGCCCTCTGAATCTGCTCCAGCATATCTCTTAGTAGTAATTTCTGTCTGAGAGCTCAGCTTCTGATACTGTCCCTGCCCCAGTTATCTGCTGCCTGCTAGTGTTCTTAGTTTAAGCTATCTTTTCGGCTGTGACACTACTTCAGATGTGACAGTGCTGCAGGGCACCTTTTTTTGATTGCAGAGTCTTGCCTAAGCTTGCTGACTGAAGAGATGTTTGGTGCTGTTGCAGGAGAGTGTCCCAGGAAGAGGTATGTTTGAGGTGACTTTGTCCCCATCTGTCCTACAAAGCCAGGATGGCTGCTTCTCAGCTGATAGATTGGCGAAGGGCCAGGAAAGGAGTAAAGCCAGAGGAAGCCCAGAAAAGTAGATTTCCTTCAAATTTGGAAGGCAAAGAAACACTTAGGTTTGCTAAAGTGTGGTAAGGTATTTTTGGATGATGGTGGGATGGAGTGAGTATGTAGAAGAGAGCTATCTGGAGGAAAGGCCTTTTGTCAAGGTATGAGGCAGGAGAGGCTTGAGGCTCTCCTCCTACATGATAATGTTGTCAAGGGTGAGATTCCTGCCAATGGTCTGGGGTTCGCATGCTGAAGGCACTACCTTAGGGGAGCTGCAGTCCCTGATCCTGCTGTCAGTGCCCCAACTGCTCAGAGAGATCTTGTTACTATCTGCATATTGAGCAGAGCTGGAGGTCTGGCCACAAAGGTGTTTGCATCGTCTGTGTTATGGATCCATCTGGAGGTGCAGAACTTGGTATGGTCCTTGGCATCCTCACAGTGTAGACAGCCACAGTCCCCAACACTGCTGTCACTGTCCCAGCTACACAACGATCTTTTCTCTCTCTCCTTGTTGAAGGCAGAAATGGAGTTGCAGTGACTTCCATGCTGTTTCTTTGCAGGCTGGGAAGCAACAGTCCCTGGCATGGCTTTCAAATTCCCAGCTGCACAGGAAGTTCTTGATCCTGCCCATATCCAAGGCAGAGCTGCTCTGATTTCCTAGGGAGGTAACCGACTGCAATGTGAAAGTGAAGCGTCTGAAATACAAAGAGAAGCTGAGAGCTGTGACTCTTCAGCCTTGAGCAGAGCGGGGTTCAGGGGGATCTTACCAATGTATATAAATAACTATGGCAGGAGTGACGATGAAGCCAGGCTCTTTTAGTACTGTCCAGTGACAGGACAAGAGGCAGCAGACACGAATTGAAATACAAGGATACAAGGACTTCTATTTAAATATTAAAAAACATATTTTACTTTTTTCCTGTGCGGATGGTAAAACACTGGAACAGGTTTTACAGAGAGGTTGTGGATTCTCCGTCCTTAGAGATATTCAAAACCTGACTGAACATGGTCCTGAGCAACCTGCTGTAGCTGACCCTGCTTTGAGGAGGGGGGTTAGACTAGGCTATCTCCAGGGGTCCCTTCCCACCTCAGCCATTCTGTGATACGAGTGTGCATTTTACAAACCTTCATAATCCTATGCTTCAGTTAATAGATCATGTACAAATAGTAGCCGTATGTTATGTCTTCATGTGCCAGAAACAGTAATAGTAATTGGCGAAATGCTTTTCTCTAGATGTTAGGTCAGAAATAAATCTTGGGAATGTAAGGAAAAACTATTGGCCCTTTCAGACTAATGTGTCTGTGAAAGGTGGTGGGGCCTGGGAGAGTGGGGCAAGGTGATGGACAAGGATAACCCAGTGCTGAGTTATTCCTGCAAAACTTGTGTCCTTTGCTGCCGTTCTGATTTACTAACAAGGTTGCTCAGTGAGAACAACACTACTGCTTGGTGACTGAAGTAGGGAGATTTAGGGCATTCTATTAGTGATGAGGAAGTAAGAAGGCATGAGCAAGTTCTGGTCTGAGCAGATGTAGTAAGAGGCAATGATTCTGTTATGTTTGTCTACAATATGAAGACAATAACACTCACCACACAGACTTTCTATCATAGGCTTTTAAAGGTTTATAACTCTATTTAGATGTGTCCTACTGTTTTTATTATTTTGAGAACTGATATCTTTAGTTGTATTCCAGGTTACCTCCTTTTGATGACCATAGCCTGCCCTGTTCTGCATCTGAAACTTGGAAAATGACTAGCATTTTTTACAAACGCTGATGGGAAAAAACAAACGAAACCAAAAAGGCCTCCTTTGATAGATATTCTGTATATGAATAAATCCTCCTAGTGGCATAAATCAGTAGGCTCACCCTATGTGCTATTTAAAAAAACAGCATACCTCTAAAATTAGAAATGTGAAAAATGGCTCACTTATGACAACTGTTTCCCTGTAATTCCTTTTAGGCTGCTACACCTTCCCCTTCTTCAGGCAAACTGGATTTCTCCCCAGGTGTGTCAGAGAAAACCCAGGCTCCCACAACGGTCCCAGAGAATGTCACTGAAGGTGCAGTCGTGCTACTTCCCACTAATACTGTGTCATCTGAGCCCGTGCAGCAATTCACATCACCTGCTACTGCTGCTAAAGCAGGTAACGTTTCAACACAGCCAGAGATCTGAGGGGTACCTGGAGGTTGGACAGTGGGTGGGTATGGCTTTACTTACTATCAGACTTCCAACCTATTACTAGTTATGAGCTTGCTGTTTATCCAAATGTAACCTCATCCCACCTTAAGCATGTTAGACCTACAGTAACACTGCAAACTCCAGACCCCTTAGCCAGTTACCTGTGAGGCAAAACTCTGACAAAGACCATCATTAATGGGAAATTATAACTTGAGCAAATGCAGTAAAGTAAAAAGTAGAGATTAAGAGTCTTTTTTTAAATGGGTTAATTTTTGTACCTGGTGAGAAATACCTGAGGCTTTGTGGAGTTTCAGAATAGTCTCTTCTAGTCATACTGTTATTTTTGTGTGACTCTTCAGAATATTGCTCCCTTTGTGAAACTGTTCCATAAGGTTCCCACCATATATAGTTGTCAGATATCATGCAGCAACATAGGTGGGACCTGAAAAAGCTCAGCCCTTAGTAGGGGAGAAGCCTAACCCTTAGTGGGATGAAACATGGCCTCCTCATCTTATGAAAATAAAGTTTTGCTTTAATTTCAAAGCTGTGAGGCAGCTTATCAGACTTGCATCTGCAGAGCAGAAGTTTTTATTTTGAAAAGGACATCTTTAACAACTGTGTCCTCTGTAGTTGTGTTAAATTCTGTGTGTATGTTAGAGTATCTCCTTTCTCCTGCTGGGTTTCCTGCCTCCCTGTACCCCCTGACAAAGGGTTAGAAGGGCCAGAAGAAACAGAAGCACAGGTGTGTGTTATCCTGCAGTCCTGAGGTACTTGGGGATATGGAAAGCTAAGCCTTTTGCTTCCTGGTAGAGCAAGTCTGGTTTGGGACATTCTTGGCACCCTCTGCCAAACTGCAGCCTGCCAGCCAGGATAGCAGTAGGAGGTAACAGGAAGAGATGATCTACAGGAGATCCCTCTCCAAGGCAATGGATCATCATTACCATTGAGTGTTGATGAGGCAGCTCCTCCTCCTCCTTCACAGGAGGAGGCTGAAGAGGACACAAAAAGGAGCTTGGAAGAAGAAGCTGAAGGGATGGTTGTAATGAATCTCACTGTAAGTACTACTTTGTGCAAGGATTGCCTCAAGTTTGTGTGTGCTCAGCGCTACTGTCTTGGAAGTCTTGAAGACAATCCCTCCTCTCTTTTGGTCATCACCCTCATCTAGTCGTTTTATTCTCATCTCATGTGGAGGTCAATGGATTTTTAGAAGTACAAACCTCCACTCCATTGGTGTCTAGGGCAACTCCCATGAGCAATTATGGAGCCTTGGGTGGATTTAAATAGCCGTTACAGGAAGTATGCTGTCAATGTAGCCTCTTCATCCATTTTTAGACCTGTTAGCTGCTACTGTTGAGTAGCCTCTTGCTCATCTATTGGACGTTTAGACACTAGTGAATGTTTCCTTTGGAGAACCTTTGTTCTGTGGGTTCCCAATATTAGAAGGAAGGCATTTAAAACCTTTGAAATATAGGTCTACGGGAACGTTTTCTGAAGTTGTACTTTTGTATGTTTCTATTGGGGACTGGATTTTTGGACTTTGACATTTTTGGAAGAGGAAAGAATTTTCATATATGAGAACTGGGAGGGTGTTCGTGGATGGCAAATAGATTGAATGTGCAGTTCAGCTATAAAATAACACCTTTGCCCTGCCATACAAACGGAATTTTTAAAAGGGACATTGAGGTGTGCCTCACAAGTGCCACACAAACATAGAAGTAGTGCTTCTTGGTGAAAGAAGGCATGGTATTGGAGTTCTAGTATGGACTGTTACTTTATTTAATGAGGTTTGTTCTGGTGCACATGGCTTTTTTTGTCGCCTGTAATGGCATGTTTTTTGGATTCCTGCAATTCCATCCAATTACTAAGAAAAATGCATAATTCTTTATGCAGAGCAGTGTTACATGTGGTATACAGGAATAATCATAATGCTTTTCTCTAAAAGAGAAGCAGGGGAAATGACACTTTATATTTGGAGAAGAAGAAAAATTTTCATTTGGTAAAAGTTCAAGGAGCCATAGTCATGATTATACTAGATTATTATTTGATTATGTATTAAGGAATTTTTTACTTATCCTTGCCTATCCACTGTAGAGTTGTTTTTCAAATTTTACTTATCCGTTACAAATAATATTTGAAGATACTAAATTTATATCCATCCCATCTGTTAAAACATAATGTACTCATTTTGTCTTAGATACAGTAAAAGAACTTATTGTGTCTGCTGGAGATAACATACAAGTGGTGCTACCCAGAAATGAGGTTGAACTGAATGCCTTTGTTGTCCCACCACCACCTACAGGTGAGTTGAATGGCCTTGGCATACAAAGAGGTGCACACACTACCAACCTGCAAACGCAGACAAGTCCCAAGTTATGTGAACATCCACACCTCATGATAAAACCATCTTTCTCATCTCCTACTGCTACCTTTTTTGTGGCTCCAACTGCAGAGAGGATTTCGTCCTTTAGATTTTAGAGAGTTTTTTGTTGTTGTTTTTAAGTGGCTTTTATTTTCAGAACATGAACTTATTAGCCAGGTGGTTCAATAGAAAGCCTGTAGTTTCTACCAAAAGATGATGTGGCCTAGATTATAGCATCTTGCTGTAAAACAGAGGGTGGGGGAAAGTAGGTTCGTGCAACATTTACCTTAAAACTACCAGCTTCTGAGCTGCAGCAGCAAAGAATACGTATTTCATAGGTAGCTATGTAAAACTTCACTGCATGTGAAGCTGATTTTTGTGACGAGGTCAGTTATTTGTGAAGTCCATTATGTCCTTGCTACTTTACCAAGTTACAACATAGTGTGGAATTTTAACATGTGTTTGTACTGCTTCATTTTGCAGGCTCAAACAGTAGCAGTCATGATTTCCTTCTGTAGCATTTTATCTGATGGATGGTGAACTTCATTTCTTTGTCTCCTGGGCTTATCTTGAAGGCAAAGCTGATCAGTCTTATGCTGTGTTATTGCTCTTAGAAACAGCCTACACCTATGAGTGGAGCTTAATCAGTCACCCTGCTGACTATGGTGGTGAAATGGAGCGCAGACACAGCCAGACCTTGAAGCTGACTCATGTGAGTGAGCTGTAAGCTCAGGCTTACTGTGTTTTTGTGGTCCTTTCACAGGAATCTAACCTATGGGGAAGGGCATCTTGATTTGAGGAGTTCGAATGACTGCCAGAGTTATCTTCACTTGCATGTGTCACCAAATCTTTGCCAGATTAGAAGTGTCTTTTTTAGAGTACTCTAATAATTTTTTAAGATGGAATAAAAATTGGTGTTTGCTTTGTATTCCCCACTTCTGGGCAGTGACTGGTGGCTTTTTATGTATGGGTTTATAGAAGGAGCTCTAGTTTTCAGATAACCAGATTTTTCTCTATTTACAATATGATTGGCAGATTTGTGCATACTGTTTTGTATAATTCGACACGTAACCCAATTTGTTCTGTGTTTGCCTCAGTTATCGGTGGGACTTTATGCCTTCAAAGTGACAGTTTCTGGTGAAAATGCGTTTGGTGAAGGTTTTGTAAATGTCACGGTCAAACCAGGTAAATCAGTTGGCTAAAATAATGAAATTAATTTCTTCAACACAAGTAGTTGTACAAAGTGCTTATCTGATAGCCTGTCAGTTACTATCTGTCAGGGACATCTGGTAGTCCAGTCATGCAGAGATGTTTCATATCTTGATGTCTATAAGTCATATGAAGGACGTGCTTTCTGGTCTTGTGCCCTCCTCAGGCAAGGCCTGAGATAGCATCGTGCCGCTTTTTATGGTCCCCTTCTCCAGTACAGCTAGGAACAACAATTAGGTGCTGAACTGACTCTAGCTGCAAGTTACAGTGCACCGGTCTGATCTAAATTATACCAGTTAGAAGTGACTGCAGCAGAAGACTGCTACATCAGTGCACTGCTCTTCAGTAACCTTTTAACTCCCTTGTCAGAAAGGACAGCACATGCTGCAAAGCTGTCAATCCTAAATTTAAATCAGTGGGGGCTACTGATCTGTAGAGTTAACAGATTAGTTTTGCCTGGGCTTTCACTATTTTTTTTTTTCTCCCCACCCCTGTCTTTCTCACAGCAGTCAGAGTTAACCAGCCGCCTGTTGCCGTTGCTTCACCCAAAGTACAAGAAGTTTCTTTGCCTACAACTTCTACCTTCATTGATGGCAGTCGTATGTACTGGACCATCCCGTGCTTATATCCCATATTTTTAATACACAGTTACAACATTATTTTTTGTCAATTACAAGTGAAATTCTTTCTTCTCACTCTACTCAGAAGTTCACTGAATCACGATTTATTTTCAGGGATTTGAGTCCAGTCATAAATTATTTTAATAAATAAAAAAGTGATAAAATGCAACCTTCCACTGAGGGATTGAGATGCAATGCATCAGAAGCTGCTGCATTCAAACAGCAGCTACTGTTACAGCTTCTTCCTGTCCTGCCCAGAAGGCCTGTGTGCCAGTACAGCTGGGGCCATGGTAGAGAGCTGTCGCGTAGGGTATGATGAGATCTCATAATTACTGAGAGCAGACACGTTGGAATGTGCAGAGTCTGAGATTGATTTTTTTTTTTTTATTTGTGTGTGAAGATTTTTTTGTTTGTTCGGATAAACCATACCAAATGTAACTTGGAATCTGTGGTTTAACAGCTGTGGTATATCAACCCTGTTCAAATATGCTTAAAAAGATAATTGTAGAAAACTGGTTAGGGATCAATGCATGAAAGACTTTGGTATTCATTACAGCGATTGCTACAAGACTGATACGTTTTTCTTTAATGAATGTAGAAAGTATAGATGATATGAAGATAGTGAGTTACCACTGGGAGGAAATTAAAGGTCCTTTGCGAGAGCAGAAGGCATCTGCTGACACACCTGTCTTGCACTTGTCTAACCTTGTTCCTGGAAACTACACTTTCAGGTACCTGCACAGATGCTTTCCTTTGGGGTTTTAACTATCTCTGTGATGTCAGCTTAATTTTTCTTTCTCTGTGTGCTCACATGTACCTCAAACAAAAGAATGTTCATTTTTCTTCTGCATGCTGTTACCATCATTTTGCACAGTGGAGGGACATAGGGAGCAGTTTTATTAAAAAGTGCTTGCAGTGATCTTGTGATACTGATATAGTAATACTTTACAGCACAGTTATGCAAAACAAGGTATCAGAAATTAAATACCTCCCACTCCCAGCAATGATAACTGTGATAGAAGCCTTTTTTTTGTTTCCGCCGGCTTAGAAGCTGGCAAGTGTCCTGAGATGAAACTGCAGTCAGGCTGTGAAGGTCATCCCCTGAAGGGTGGTGGCAGACAGAACGGTATCAGGAGACTGATCCTCACAAGGCATTGTTGTGTGCTAATTTTAATTGAGTCATTCTGTTCTTCATAAAAGCCTTTGCCTTGCTACTGTCTTCCTCCATTTATGCATTGCTGAATATGGATTTTGTCCAGACAATGGAAGCAATGTTTGTGGTTCTGGGTGCTTTAATGAAAATTTGAGTTCATTTTCTGAACTTTTTAACTTAAAGCCTAGTCTGCACAAAGGCAGACTTCTGAGTGACCCAGCCTGGGTTATTTGGCTGCCAGTGGGTAACACACTACCAGTCAATATATTATGTATCAGTGTAGCATTAGCAGCATGTTGAAGCCAGCACACATGTACATTAAACGTGGTGCTTTACATAAGCTTCACCAAAAATTGCATAGCTTCAACTTTCATTCTGTGTTCTTTACTGGAATTGTTCCATATTGTACAGTGGCAGAAATGAGCGTAGGATTTTTTTTGTATTAAAAAGGGCAGAGCTTGCTTACAAGCAATGCTACAAGTGTCTTCCAAACCCTAGGGAATTAAGAAATCACTTGCTATATCTGTGCACCTTTGCAGGAGGCTGAGGTCCTTGAACAATAGAGCAGTGTGTTCAAGCTTACAGGAAATTAGCTGGTCAGCAAAATTCAGTGCTCCTGATACACACTGAATGTGCACCCACTGCAAAAGTATGCATTCCCTAATGACAGAATTAACGAGCACTAGTTTTGTTGCTATTCGAGGAAGGCTTCAAGAGTCGTTCCCTTCCATGTGGTGAGCTTTATGCAGTTTTCACAACAGAGGTGAATTAGGAGATGTAGTCAGTTACCACGCTGTGGAGGGCAGTCTTTCATCACTTTCAGGTGTCTGCAGCAGTCTTAAGATGATTTGTTGTTGTGTTTCTGAGAGGTGATAGTGGTTTTTATAAACCCTGTACTTTTTTAGTTTTGTGACTTGACATCTTCAAACATCTGAGCTGATATTGAGCTTCAGTAAAATTAGTAAGTGTGCCACAAAGAAATAAGAAGGTAGGAACTGCTACTGTGCTATAAGCAGAGCTTTTGAATATCCAAAGTAGTTTTGAATGTAGGTGTTAACAGGGTCTGTTCCGCTATGGCTAATGAATGAAATCCCTGGTTTTTACTGAGTAAATTTTTTAAAGAATTTACAGTGAAATATGTTTGAAATTGATGGAGTTGCCATTGACTGCAGAGAAAGGGTTTCATCTGGGATGCAGAATAGATAGACTTTTTTTTTCTTACAGGTTGAAAGCTGTGTTTGAAAAGAGTCTTCTGAATTTCTTTCCTACCTTATTTGAGGGATATGTGTTTCTGAAGCAGAAGCTTGTATAATGTCATCAGTGGCTCTGTTTTAGGTGGTCTTTGAAAAAGTGCAAGGAAAAGTTAACCTTTGAATTTAGGACTTGGCAGAAGTCCATCTTAACAGATTTCCTATATTGTTTTTCCTGTTGTAGACTCACAGTGATTGATTCAGATGGAGCAGCCAACTCCACCATTGCATTTCTGACTGTCAGCAAACCAGTGGATTACCCACCTATTGCCAATGCAGGACCTAATCAAGCAGTCACCTTGCCCCAGAACTTCATCACGCTGAATGGAAACCAGAGCAGCGATGATCATGAAATTGTCAGCTATGAGTGGTCACTCAGTCCCAAAAGCAAAGGCAAGGTTGTAGCAATGCAGGTATGTTGTGTTTTTCCTTGCATAGGATTGGAAAGCTCATTTATCTTCACCACTAACATGAGCAAACGTACCTAAGTAACTACTTGGAAGCACTGAAATACCTAGAGTGCTGTTACTTTACCCAGTTGTATTCAGCTCTTACTTTAGATACTACTTTTAATTCCTTTTCATAATTTTTTTCATTCCTTGTGGCCATCTTTGATTCCTGCTGTTTGTTCCCTGGGGGTTTGGAAAGACTGAGTTCACAATGTCTGTCCTTGGACCCTAGAGCCTGCTCCACAGACGTCCAGCCTCTCAGAAGATGGATAAGCTGAAAACTGGTTTTGAGAGAATGTGGGCATAGTCAGAGTTTTCTTGTAACACTTTCTCTTGGAGAAAGTAAGACTCAGACAGAAATTTAATTTTCTGAGTGAAAGATGACAAGACTTTGGGCAATGGTATGCAACCACGCTCTGTGGTGAGTTTTTTATGCTCACTAAAACATGGGTTTCCTATGAAGGCTAACTGAATTAATTCTTTTATTTTCATGGCTGTTTTGTTTTGGTTTTTAAATCTGATAAAAATTAACAAAAATTTCCAGTGGATTTGCACTCAGTAAGTTGGAGATTCTTGTAGCTCTGTAGGCAGTTGAGGAAATTAATTCAATGAAGCCAGCTGAAACTCAGAAGCCATTTTTTATGAGACACAACTTCTGCTATGTTGCAAATGCTTTAGACTTTCAGAACTGGAAAGAGATCAATTTGTAGGTCTGTTTAGGAAAGGAGTAATATTGATGCAAGCATATACTGTAGAGGCAGTTACGGAACTATGGAAGGACTTATAGCATAATGGCTTATTTCTGTTCATTTACCAAGACAAACACTTTCCAAAAGCATCCATGCAACCTGCACTTGTAGTTTTTAAGAGCTGTTCATTCTTAAAGCGACCTTCCTGAAAGAAGGGAATGACTGCTTGAGCTATCTAATTGATTCATTGGATATTTAATGTGGAAATGTAAGAGCATTTTACAATTTCTTTCCAAGAGCCTGGTAATCTTTTTCATGTCCCTAAAGCTGAGGATGCTGGTCTCAGGTGTGTTACATGGTATCCATGGTTAAAGTGCAATGTAACAAGTACCTCTGCTGGTTAGTTAATCATTTATCAAGTCCCTTAGTTCTCATTATCATCTTTATAAAAAAACAAACCTAACTGCATTGTAATTTGTTATTCCTCATAGGAGAGATGCCACAAATTTTCATTTTATTGTCCAAAGGACTGATAGCTGTGCCCATTCATTTTATGAGCTTGTATAGATACCAACTAATACAACTATACTCAGGACAGAGTTGTCTTGTTTAATATATTTTTTCCATAGCCTATCTGGCTGGGATCAATTCAAGCTTGGTTTTGCATTTAACAATTTTTATAAATACCATATTAAAGAATGTAATGATGTTTGTTTTCAAATATCTCTGGGGAAATGGAATAAGCTATAGGAATTTCCCTCAGTGTTTAATTTCCTAATTGAGAAAGTTAATGTCCCGTGTGTTTCACTGTTATTGTTCAGAAATAATGCAGCAAGTACACCAACAAAAGACATTAAGGTTTATTGTCTATAGATACTTCTCTGGGTTGGTAGGGACAGCTGCAGTAGTGAATACATTACATCTGTCTGTGCATCACCTTTAAGTCTTCTCTTTGTCTACGAGATGCTTAAACTGCTTGCTAAACCGCTCTATTTATTATGAAATAAAACAAATTTCATTTTTTCTTCACATTTGCTTTGTAAGACTTTTCATAATCCATGAGTATTTCTGTTTTATCTCCCACTCTCTGTCTTTATAAATGCTGTGTAGGGAGTGCGGACACCGTACCTCCAGTTATCTGCAATGCAGGAAGGAGATTATACATTTCAGCTGACTGTCACAGACTCCGCAAGGCAGCGGTCCACAGCTGAGGTCACACTGATCGTACAGCCTGGTAAGTCAGCTGCAGGCATGTCTGGGTCCCTCAAGGGTGGGCCAGTCTGATGCCTTAGAGCTGTCCTCGAATGCCGCATCTCCCTGCCTGCCTCATCTTACCCGCATTGCACCACTGAGATGGCAATCTGAATGTCTGGTATCCTTGCATCAAGGACTCTTCCACCTCCATTTTCTGTCAAAGCGAACAGTGAAAACAAGTGTAGAATCATAGAAAGTCCAGGTGGTGATCCTGAGGGCTCACATGAGTCTGACTATGTAAGACAACCTGTACAGAGATGTGTTTGAGTGTACTTCTAAAAGCTAAAATGTATCTCTGGGTTTAATGTCCTACAAAGTCTGCTTTGCAAAGCTGTTCAGAGTATCAATCAGTGCTTTGGTCAGTTGTCTTACTGTTTTGCAGTTCTTCGAGAATCCTTGTGTGATTTGAATTCTCACTAGAATTGCATTGCACTTTCTAGGGAAAAGTGTCAAGCAAGGAATTTTGGAAAGCTGCATCTTCCACGCATTTTAGATTTGGGAGATAAGTGATGAATGGGCCCAGATGGTCCTTTTTTTTTTTTTAAAATGTATTTGCCTATTACATCTGAAGTAGCTTTTTCTGCCCATCTGAAGGTCTCGCATTCCACCATGGGGTAACGTTTTTTCTTCCTGTTGTTGCTTATTTCACTTCTGGGAAAACTTTACAGTGGACATTTACTGCAGAAATCAAGAACATGAATTGGAAGTACAGCGTGTGGTGATGTCTTTTAGACCCTTTATAGTGTGGAAATAGGAATCCTCAGAGCCTCTAAATGGGCAATAACTTAGTGGTGTCGTGCTGACCTTGAGCAGCAGAAAACCTGTGCCAGTATCTTCTTTGAGAGCAAAGAACCATATTTGTTTGGGTGGTTTTGGAGTGGATGCAGTGATGGAACCAGGAGAATACCCTACCACTCTTGTTATAAAACATTTCATACAGTGCATTGAATATGCTGCAAAATTCTTGGAGTGTGACTGTGCCTTCAGATATGACTGTGAAAAAGGGAAGTACTTGCTGTGGGATTTGGCTTGTTGAAGAGCTGGTCTCTCCCACCTAGTATTTTCCGCTGATTTGCACACATTATACTTGTGATTTGTACCTTTGACATAGTATATCAAATTTGTAATGTAACAGTCTATGTAAAATCTTCCTTCTGGCAGTCCTTGCCAGTGACTACCTAACAAATGTTATACACTAAATACTATTTTTACAGAAAATAACAGTCCTCCAGTAGCAGTGGCTGGCCCTGACAAGGAATTGACTTTCCCAGTAGAAAGTACTATACTGGATGGAAGCAAAAGCCAAGATGACCAAGGCATTGTCTTCTATCAGTGGGAAAATATCAGGTATCTAGAGATTTTACTAATCCTCTGTAAAATAGAGAACAAAGTGAAAGTGACTGGGTGCCAGAGCCTCTTAAGCAATTGTGTTGGGTGATGCACTGTTTGAGAACCGCTTTGAGGCTCTTCCCGCTCAGGTAGTAATAGGGTAAAAGACAGGAATTTTAAGTTCAACTTGGATAGCTTAGGCAATCTCTGCCAGTCTTTTGCAATGTGTCATTTTGAGGCCAACTGATATGAAGTTAAGAGAAAATGACAGGAACATGTCTCCTGTTAAAAAGTGAGTAACAGGCTTGGGTACTGTCCAGTAATGTACACAGTTTTCCCATCTGTGCTTAGAACTAGGGTTTCTCAGTCACTTGTTCGTTGAATAATAAAGTAAATTGACAATCTGTTTTGTCAGCCTGAGCTTTCAATAGTAGGTGACTAAAGCACTCCTGAATGATGGTTGAAAATGTTTTGCAAAAGTTTGTAATTTTATGTTTATATGCAAAACTAATTGATCCTTAATAAACGGACAAGGTTTAGCTCATGCAGCTGTCATATTCATGGTACAGGAAGAGGTTTGCTGGCACCCTGTATATGTTGCGAGTAGGTCTTAGAGCGACAGTGTTTGCATGCTCCCATGAAATAGTACAGCGAGGAGGTTGAACTTCTGGGGTGCATTTTCTACTCTTCTAATAACTGGGTATGTGATGCTTGGGTGCTTTGAATGCCTTGGGAAAAAAAGGATTTATGAATTCTCTGAACTAAACTCATGTTTCATATAGTTCTTTAACCACCAGCGCTTATAGTGATATACATATACAATATACATAAAAGAAAATGGCATGAGCTATGCTGCTGAAAGAATAATTTGGCTGGCTGTGCAGGATTGTTTTTCTGACATGTTTTATTTCAGTGGACCAAGTTCTGTACAGATGGAAAATGGCAACAAAGCAATAGCTACTGTGACTGGTCTTCAGGTTGGTACCTATCGCTTCAGGCTGACAGTGAAAGACCAACAGGGCTTAAGCAGTGCATCTGTGCTATCTATTACTGTGAAGGAAGGTAAGCCTAGTTGCGGCTTCTTAGGATATGATAAGCAACTTGCCAGTTAATTCAATCACTGACAGAATGTAAAGGAAGTCGGAACAGAAAGGGATAATATATTTGTTGTCCTATTTCAAGGGTATTAGGAGTTACTGCTATTTTGTAATAAGGGAGTATTGCGAGTAACTGGTAGAATTAACTTCACTTATTGCAAGCTTTTTAAAAGTTAAATATATGCAGAATTAGTTGTAATAAAAATGCTCAAAAATACTATTTTTGAACATGATGTGACTACTTCATTAAGAGGATACATTTTCATTTTATTCTCAAATTTATGCTTTGAGTAGAAAAGCAATTTTACTGTGTGTTTTAAGTAACATCCAAGAAAGGAGGTCTCAGGCTATATCTATTTCCACTTAAAAACTTCTAATGTTAAGACCTGTGTTTATTTTGGTTTTTTGATACAGAGGAACAGTTTCTGTGGTGGTTTGTTTTTTGCTGGTTCCCCCCCCCTCCCCGATATGCATTCTATAGAAGAGCCTTTAGGATAATAGTACCTGTTGTGAAAGATAAGAGTTGCTGTCAGGTACTCCTGACAGATTTCATAGGTTGTTTGGCTTTCTGTTGCATACCTTGTTTTTTGAGAGGAGCAATGCACTCTGGCTCTGCAGATATGGTACCCACACCATTTATGAAATGATAGCAGAGTTGCATCAGAATCTTATCTGCTGACTTTTTTTGAAAACAGTGCAGCCTTGTTTCTTTTTGACTTTTTGAACAAATGCATCTTGGAGAAGAACCTGGACTCACTTTTACCCACATGGGTCATTGGTTCCAGAGTTTCAGTTAGGTGTTTAATCAGAAACACATGACAACAGCTCTGCCCAGATGTGTCTTATGGTCTCATTTGTGCTGTGAATTGTAGCCATAGTATGTACTGATTACAGTCACAGGTTCAGCGTTAAAAACATTTAATGCTCCAATAACGAAGTTTAATCAACTGGTTTATTTGGAAGAGACAAGAAGATCACTTGTATCACAGAGAACTCTATGCTGTTGTAAAGAATAGAGTTACAGTCAATGAATGCTCTAGAGATCTGCCCAAAATTGAATTATTTATGTCCAATCTAATACTGAGACCAGTGAGGTATTTCACTCAGCCTTACGGCTTCCTGGAGCTCTGTCTTATCAGATGTGTTCTAAGCAAAAGTCGATGTCTGGTTTCTGGAAAGAGAATGTGTTGATGTTTTTTGGCTATACTCCCAAAGCATGCCTTAATTTCACTGCTAGTGGTAAGCAAAAATCATTCAGGAACTGGGCTTACTCAAAGTTTCCTGAATACCCTTTGCCTAAATACAGGCATTGTGAAGATACAAGACCTTACACAAGCTTCTGTTAAGTAATAAGTGATTCTCAAGGAAAGAAGAGCCCAGCATGGTGATTTCATGCTGGGCTGTGTTTCTAAGTAGGCAGAAAGTTTTTTTGCCTGACTGAGATGATCTGATGCATAAGTTGTGAGACTGTAAATAGAGAACTCCATAATGCTTTTTGAAAAAGATATTTTTGGATGGTACCTCTTGCTGGTATTCTCCTCGTGGTGCAGCTCTGCTTTTGTCAGGTTGTAATAATCCCAGAGCTAGATTCTGTATACCCCGTGCATCCTTTCCCTGTACCTTTGACACGAGATTCTGTTGTACTGCCTGTAATTATCAGGTAAATTGCAGTGTGGGTGTATTGGCAATGGCATACCACATTTTGCATGTTTTCAAAGCAAATCCTTCTCCTCCACTATTTCTGTGGCTAGAAAACAACAGTCCACCCCGGGCGCATGCTGGTGGGAAGCATGTTCTAGTGCTTCCAAATAACTCTGTTACCTTGGATGGCTCAAGGTCTGCTGATGACCAGGGGATTGTGTCGTATTTGTGGATTCGGGACGGTCAAAGCCCAGCAGCTGGGGTAAGTTTCTTGAAGGTTGTAACTGGAGTCAAATTCAGCTCTTGTTATGGGTATAGTATCACTGCAGCAGGGCAAGCAGGTACGATGCATGAGATACTGTGAGGCATGGTGTCTGTTTCTGGTTTGTCTCCCCTACTCTCTCCAATGCTTTTGTTCAAGGGGCTTGTGATTATTTTCAGTACAGCTATAGAATATAGTAGCTGAGTAAGAGGACTTCAGCAGTGTGGACTTAGTTGGGAAAGACTCAAGACAGAAGAATAAAGTTGTGGCTCTTGAAGAGTAATCGGTGATAATATCAAGCTAATGTTTGTTAGAGAAAAATAATCTGGAATCCAGATATTCCAAAGGAGGATTTGGTCTGGGAGAACAAGAAGTGCCGATAAAGACTAAAGAAACATGTCTGGTACCAGATGAGGCAAAACTTGTGGTTTGTTAAGATAACAATGGTGTTTGGCAGTAGATGTATAGATACCTTGCCTGGCAGGCCACGGTGAATAGCCTGGGTTATTAGGGCAGTGGAGTCTGCTTTCTGAGTGGGGGTAGAAAGCTGAAGTACCTCAGGGTAAACTGAAGTTTATATGTCAGCTACTAAAACTGTGATAACTTCTTTTGCCTATCTGCACAAGGTGTGGTGGACAGCTCTTCACAGTCGGGAAGATAATGGCAAATCAGCAAGAACTGTGAGAGGAGAAACAGCAGAATGATAACAAAGCTTCTAGAAACAATTCACATGAGGGTATAATAAGAATTGAAGACATTTAGTTTAAATATAGCTGGCAAGATGATAGTTGGAAATACATGAAATCCAAGGAAAGGAAATAATTTGGGAGTTAAGAAAGCAGAACTAAGGATACTGGAGTAAAATTGAGAAATAATAATGTAACTGTCTCAGGTTTTCAAGCAGACGAGTACTTGAGAATGTCAGCTGTTCTTGTGGGGTTTTTTTTAATGAAAATATCCATACTGTGCAGACATCCTCACTAACTCCTACTTCCAAATTTGCGTTACTCTGCTATAAACCTTGCATAGGTCACATTTGTCCCAAAAGCCAAAGCAAGAACTTACACTGTCATATCAGACAAGACCTGACTTGATAGTCACACCTGCAACTTTCTCTGAGGTTAGGTATAATCATCCTGGTACCTCTTTTGCAGGATGTGATCCATGGCTCAGACCACGAGGCAGTACTGCAGCTAACTAATCTGGTGGAAGGAACCTATACTTTTCACTTGAAAGTGACAGATGCCAAAGGAGACTCAGATATTGATTCAGCCACTGTTGAAGTGCGGCCTGGTATGACAATTAAAAGGTCATCAGTATGTTGTGAATACCTCATCTTTGTTCTCCTCTTCGTTTATTTATTTCAATGTTGACAAGATTCTCTCAAGTTAAAACACAAAGCAAACAGGTCTCTCCCTACCTTCTTATTGTTCTCTCAATAGGCCTGAGTGTGTTAGAAGATGACATGTCGGGATTATTAACTACCAATTACACCATTGCCTTACTGGAAACATAAATAAATAAAAATCATACTTCCTAGTTAATATTTTTCATTACTTTTTTGTTGCTTTTCATTCACTGTAGGTTTTTGTTTCCATTGGCCAAACTGATTAACAACCAGAAAAAAGAAAGCGATGGGAGTTGAGCATTAAGTTTACATACAAATGCTGCAGTTGTGTTTGATGGTTGAATTGTGGTTTTATGCTTATTTTCCTTCTCTAATCCTGAAGGACAAAAAAAACCCTCAGAGAATTTCAGGGGTTTTTTAAATGGCTTTTCATGGTTTGATATTGCTGATATATGGACTTGTTTTCAAATGCAGGATAAATGGCTATGTGATGGAAGCATAAGTTGAGGTTTCAGGAAATGAGTCTGAAATCATGGGTCTTGTCAAACAAGATTTCTTGTTTGTCTAGTTCCCGGGCAACGATTTCATATCTGTTCCTTACTTTATTGTTGAATGTAGTCACACTAAATGGCTCAGGATTCTCATTGGATATCTGTGAAGCTTGTTTTGTTTTGCAAGGCACTCTAGAAGTTCAAGTATTATTTAACAGAAGCCTCAGTTTGTGAAGGTAAACATATTTGATATTTCTCAAATTGAACATCCTCGCTTAGACTTGCTCATGCAGTCTTGCATGTTACCATATGAGTCCATCTTTGCCTCCCTTTGCTTGGGTGGTAGTCAGTAGTAGATAACTAGAAGGGAACTTAAGAATTAGACTCACCTAGTGCTTACCTCTGACCTTAAGGTGGCAGCATTTAGAGGAACAGAAGTTGCTGTTCTGCACAGAAATGTGTTAACAATGAGCTGAAGTACACACTGAAGTGCTTGCTTTCAACTGCTAAGCTGGGTTACTACCTTAGGACCCACGAGGTTTGTTTCAGAGGGAATGTGAAAATATAGGCCAAGTACTTTTGTAAGAACACAAAAGTGTTGGGTTATAAGTGATATGAGTCTTACACAGGAAAATACAGTATTAATAAATGTGTTTGAGTACTGCATGTTGTCTTTAGTTAGTGCTGAAATATTTGCTAGGCTTCGAAAGAATAATATGGTTTTCTTCTGTCAGATCCCAAAAGGAGTGGTCTGGTGGAGCTGATTCTGCAAGTTGGAGTGGGGCAGCTGAGTGAACAGCAGAAGGACACCCTGGTGAGACAGCTGGCTGTATTGCTGAATGTTTTGGATTCAGATATCAAAGTTCAGAAGATACAAGCCTACTCAGATAAAAGGTACAAAGATACCCTGCTGTGCCAGGAAGATTTGTGATTTTCATTGACTCTTTAACAGCTTATAATTAGTTGCAAAGTAATGTAGAAAAGATGACAAAAATGCTATAGCTCTCAGCAGTTTATACTTTAAAAGGTGAATTTCTTCTGCTGTGGTAGGAAGTTCATGAAGTAAGGTCTCTTAGAGGCTCAGAACTGAAGTGTTTTGTTTAAAAAAAAAAAATTAAAAATTCTCTGAATAGTTTTTTTTTATTTTATTCCTTTAAAGAAAGCGTGTGCATATATTTCAGTGTCTTCGTTCCATACAGTGCTATTATTTTTCCCAAATGCTGGCTGGAGTGAGACAAACAGATTTCTCATAGTGAAGAGTTTTTGTATTTCAAAATAAGGTTCCAGTTGTATCTGATCAAACCTGTTTTATTCCCCTTATCTTTGACTTCCTTTCTAAGGTTTTGATATTCTAAGTATTTTATAAACATTTTCCCAGGTAACTAGTGACAAAAATCTCCGCGCACCACCCCACCCCCCCCCAATAGACCACACAGTGGATACTCCTAAGTGTGGTATCTTACTCTGAAGTAGAAATATCCCCTTTACTTGGTGTAGAGGGCTAGAGATGGCTGTGCATACCCAGAGAAGCTTCTCTGCATGATTGGTAGAACCTGTTGACATGATTTATCTTTAAATTACTGCTTTTTAACTGCTTGGTAGTTTAAAACCCATTTTGGTGTCTTTTTAGCTCTCTGGGAACATCTTAATTTTAAAACAAACAGTTTGGAAAATCTAGCATTTATAGCTATGGTATTTTTAATCACGGCTTCCAATTACTGCGTTTCAGATAAAGACGTTTCCTGAAGTGTCTGACACAGGATGAGACCACCACCACCCAACCTGATTAAAAAAAAAAGTGGGTAGAGGAAGGAGGCTCCCACATGAACTTCTCTGGCTCCTTGATTTCTGAGCTTTTCCTCCTCTTAAATTCACTTTCCTAACATTACTCAAACTGCTTCAGAGTGCTTTGTGATAGATTCTAGGTGAGAGTGGGGAAAGCACATGTATACATACCTCTCTTAAAGTAAGGGTCAGGAAGACCAAGGAGGGAATTACATTTCCTGTTGTCCTCACCTTTCTTCTGTGAAACTGAGGAGCTGGAGAACTGCTGGCGCTTCCAGCTCAGAATGAAGTCCATGGCTTTCTGATGGAGTTGACTGATCCGTGGACAGAGTTCCCTAGCCTTTATCAGTGGTGATATTTGCTTTCAAGGAACAAAACCAAAGGCTGTAAACCGAATGCCTGGCAAAAGTGATCTTTGACAGCAGTCATGACCTTAGTTGTTCTTTCTGCAGCACTGCGATTGTGTTCTACGTGCAGAACGGGCATCCTTCCAAGGTGATCAAGGCGTCAGATGTCTCGCGAACTCTGCATGTGCAGCTTTTGAAAGAGAAGGCTGACTTTCTGCTTTTTAAAGTCCTGCGGGTTGACACGGCTGGTATGTTTTGGATGGTGCTTGCTCATCTCGGAACTTTGCAGGCTTTTTGGCTAACACAGCACCTGGAAACAGTGCATGAAGGCCTTCTGTCTGCCATTTGGTGTCTGGGCTTGGATGTAGCTTTCCGCAACATGACGTTGAAGACAATACTTAAAATGCTCATTTGTGGTAGACTGGTGCTAGTTACTTGTGTTCTTTTAAAAGACATCATCTGTAACAGCAGGCAAAAGCACATCCTAATCTGCTCTCCATCAGGAAGGTGTGGGGAATGAGGATAAAGATACCCACTCATACCACCTTTTGTTGAAAGACAGACAAAACTTAGTATAGCCATAATATAGGATGTTTCATGTCCCTCCTTCCTTCAAGGATTTTAGTGTTCCGTAGTAGGCTTGTAATTTAATTTGTTTTTATCTGTCTGTATCAGGCAAAATGCTCAGGTGATCACTGTGTTATAATGTAGTCTTCTAATATTTGCAATGTAGACAGGCCACTGGAGACTCTTATAATAAACTTTTCCTTTTCCCCAAAAAAGAGACTTGAACTTCTAAGCCTATTTTAAACTTCACTAGTAATGTGAACCCTTTATGATACTCAGATATTACAGATACGACTTCTCCATAATTTAAAATCAGGACATAATGATCCAAATGCAGACAGAGGGAGTGAGCTCTGGTAATAAAATAGTCATCGATTCAGTAACCAATTATGTCTTTATTTACCTGTTGAAAAGGACTGTTATTCCATTGTAAATGTACTTGGATTACCAAAATACATAGGTGTCACTTGAAAATACAGATTAACATTTTTCTTGACATAGCAAATGTGCTACTCTAAGTTTTAAGAGGAATAACTTTTTATTTTAGTCTGATAGGACGCATTGTTCTAGCAATAGCTACTACTATAAGCGTATGAGGTCTGTAAATGTTCTGGCCTCAGATGCTGTAATTCGGTTTTGAAATACTGAAATACACTCCAGTTTATTGGTGTGATGCTTGTCTTCTAGTACCTGAGAACACTGATATTCCTCAGTTCTCAGATACTTTAAAAGTTCTTACAAATATGTCATAAAGAAAGGAGCAGATCTGAATTCCACAACCTCAGCTCATTTTTATTTCTGGTTAGAATAAACTGTTCTTGACTTGCATACAGATCCAGTATTGCTGAACTGTACATCTATTTAACACATAACACCAAAGGAAAGGGAGATTTAAAAAAAAAATCAGAATGTTATGAACTAGATGCTTTACCACCAATCTAGTCTTACATTAAGAGGATATGTGACAAGTTGTCCATTTATACAAATGACCCTATGTTTGCTTTTCTTAGCCTGCCTTTTAAAATGCTCTGGACATGGACACTGTGACCCCATAACAAAGCGCTGCATTTGCTACCAGCTGTGGATGGAAAACTTGATTCATCGTTATCTAAATGATGGAGAGAGTAATTGTGGTGAGTTTGGGTGTTGTGGGATGTATTTCAAGAACAACTTGGCTTATTCTGCTGTCAGAATGGGGAGTACTTAGGAGGTAGATGCTGAGGGAAGACTAAACCTGTCTCTTTATTTTCCAGCTCAGCAATGTCTTTCTATAGAAAGATATTTGAATAACATCTTGAAATTATAATGTTTTGACAATAGTAGCCTTTATTTAAAATATTTTAAAAGTTTAAATTTTAAAAAGTATCACTATTTGAGGAAAAAAGCATGAAAACTTTGTCATGGGAGACAGATCTTGCAAGATCTCTTGGGGGCCAATTGGAAGGGTTGTTGAATAGTGTGGACACTGCAAAGCTTTGGAGTAGTATTCATCTGATTGTTGCAAAGCTGAAAAAGAGGCAACAACTTAGATATTCTGAGTGGGTGGTTGATGCTGCTGTGCCAGAAGTATGATCTGACCTCAGGAAAGAAAACGCTGATGTTCTGGACTAACCAATATGGTCTCCTTTAAAACCTCAGCTTTTTAGTATGATTAATTTCACTGTTTCTTTCAGTTTACCTCTTGCACCTGGGGAATGCAGCTTAGTTTCATCAACTGAATCATGTCTATGTTCTGTGGCACACCTAACATAACAGCTAAGACTCTCTATTTCAAGTTTCAAATTTAACTAAGTTGGTCTTCTGCTTAAGTTGAAATAAAGCTCAACTCTTAGTACTGTGTAGGCTTGGAGACATTTGCTGAGCAATGCACTAGTCTTCAAGTAATTCTATAGAAATTTATAAGGAGCACATGCCAGTTGCTACAAGCCATTAAGTAACCGTGGGCCATGTGTCTGTCTGTTATTGAGCAAAGACTAATTGACCAACCAAATGGACAGTAGGTTTTAAGCTTGAGGCTGGGGCCTCCTGGAGCCCTGCCCTAGTGCTGTGTCATTTCATAGTGTAATAATAACACTGAAATAGTGAGTATACACATATTTTTATATCCTTCTTGTGTTTTCCTGGGTTTACAAATGTAAGCGTGCAGGTAGAAGGATCTATCTCTATTCAGCTGCTCTTTTAACACACTACTAAAATGCCAGACCCAGAGTACACCTGTGTTTATTTCAGTTAGAGGATGACAACTGAGATGGTAACCTTGCCCCTTTGACATCTAGTTCCCCACATAGCCTTCAGGTATCTTGGGATGGTAAAAGGTATTGGAGTGGAAGAAAATTTTCAAACAGGCACTTTCAATTTGGAAGCTTAAGATTTTTTTTTTGCATTCTTCTGAGAATATGAAGGTGCTATGTTCCTGTTGCCACTCCCTGTTCCTCAGGCTTGGTTATTTTAATATAGTTGTATTAGAAATTCTCCTATTCATATTACTCCACAGAGCACTGTTGTGTTTCTTTTTTCAGAGTGGAGTATACTCTATGTGACTGTATCTGTTTTTATTTTGATTGTGGTCATGGTAGGGCTTGCCTGGTTCTGCATCTGCTGCTGCAAAAGGTATGTGATTTGTGTTTCTTTTGACGGGGTACATGCAAAAACTACACACAACTGCCACATTTTAGTCCAGTCCTTAGCACTAAATCACTCTCTTCAGACACGTGAGGAGTTTCCTGTAGCTATTTCTGTAGAGACACACTTTTGTTGAAAAAAAAAGTATCCATTTGTGTCTTTGTGCTCTTCTGCATTTCAAAAAAACCAAAAAGCCGATACTGGATATCTCTTTATGTTAAGAGATAATTTATGTTTAAATGCTGAGTGTATACTGCAGATCTTCATGGTCACCCAGTGAGTCCTCCAGGTACTCCATGCTAAGAAAAGAGGCACACCCTGAATGTCACTGACATGGGAGTGTTCTAGGCTATGGGAAGGGAGCTGCTCCCAGCCTGGTGTCTCCTTTGGACAGGAAGGGTGGTGGACATGTGGGATGCATCTGGCTGGCAGGCAGACAGTCTCAGCCATGCAAACTTCTTGCTTCCTCTTTCCTTAAGCGATTTTGCCTACTGCTGTATGTTGTTTCCCCCTCTGCCCTCCCTGCCTCAAGAAATTCTCTTTCAAGTGACAAGTCCCTGCAAGTTCTGTCGGTAGAGCAAGTGTTTTTGCTGCTGCTCAAAAAGCACAGCAAATAGATAGCTTGTTCAGGTGTTAGCAAAAATGAAATGCTGTCAAAGTCTTTCTGGATCTTCAGTTTTTTCTAGGTTGCCTTTCAGTATGTAAAGGATGCCATTTGAAACATGTGGGAGTTGATACTCCTTTCCTTTTTATGGTTGAAGGAACAGTCCTGTTAGTAGAAAGGTTTAAATAGAAGTGTGTCCCACTCTACCCCCACAGTGTGGGGTGGAGCCTCACAGTCTTGTGTGATTTGATGAGAAAGGGATTGTTTATGGAGTTCAGCTGCTTCTGTCCTTTGTCCTCATGTGGCTTGTAACAGAGAGTGAGGGCTGGTTGACACAGGTATGTGTAAAAAAGAGGAGGAAAATGCTGCATAAGACAGAATGCCAAGAGATGCCCTTTGCCTTGTGGAAACTACAGGAAAAAGATACACTGTATTCCACGATTTGTCTGAAGTTTTGGAGGTTTTAAAGGCTTTGAGTTGCCAAATGAACATTTTTTAGATGGCTGTAGAGGGGAGGCCGAGTGGCGGGCTGTTGCTGTAATGTTGGCTGAGCAGTAGGTGGCTTCTCCCCTGTGAACTGTGCAATCTGGGTGGGAGTGCTTCTCCAGACATTGCAAGAGTCAATCCTTGCTTTGACAAAGGGCACGTCCCACCTACCCACCCCCCTCCAAAGTTTTGAGAAAAGGGGCCAGAAAAATGCCTGAGGTGTGCCAGCTTCTTCTAGGAAGTGCCCGTTTGGTTTCATGGGTGAATGCCTGTATTTCTACCCTGAAATCCTTTGTTCCCTCTCAGTCCAATACAACAAACAGTTCTGTGTCTGTTCCTATAGCTCCAGAACTTTCTCTTCTGTAAGCAAGTCAGTCTTTCTTGTTTTCTTCATCTTTGTATGTCCAAGAGAGAAAATAAATTATACCCTCTGGTCCAGATTGTACAGCTGCTTTATACATGTATAAACTGGAACAACTCTGCAGAGGAATCTGGACAGGCTGGATCGATGGGCAGAGGTCAACTGCATGAGGTTTAATAAGGCCAAGTGCAGGGTCCTGCACTTCGGCCACAACAACCCCATGCAACGCTACAGGCTTGGGGAGGAGTGGCTGGAGAGCTGCCCGGCGGAAAGGGACCTGGGGATGCTGGTTGACAGCCGGCTGAACATGAGCCAGCAGTGTGCCCAGGTGGCCAAGAAGGCCAACAGCATCCTGGCCTGTATCAGAAACAATGTGGCCAGCAGGAGCAGGGAAGTGATCATGCCCCTGTACTCGGCACTGGTGAGGCCGCACCTTGAATCTTGTGTTCAGTTTTGGGCCCCTCACTACAAGAAGGATGTTGAGGTGCTGGAGCATGTCCAGAGAAGGGCAACGAAGCTGGTGAGGGGTCTGGAGCATAAGTCTTATGAGGAGCAGCTGAGGGAACTGGGGTTGTTCAGTCTGGAGAAGAGGAGGCTGAGGGGAGACCTTATCGCTCTCTACAACTACCTGAAAGGGAGTTGTGGCGATGTGGGTGTTGGTCTCTTCTCCCAACTAACTAGTGATAGGACAAGAGGAAATGGCATCAAGTTGCACCAGGGGAGGTTTAGATTGGATATTAGGAAAAATTTCTTCACTGAGAGGGTGGTCAGGCATTGGAACAGGCTGCCCAGGGCGGTGGTGGAGTCGCCATCTCTGGAAGTGTTCAAAAAATGTGTGGATGTGGCACTTCAGGACATGGTTTAGGGATCATGGTGGCGCTGGATTAATGGTTGGACTTGATGATCTTGAAGGTCCTTTCCAACCTTAGTGATTCTGTAACTCTTTTAAAATGGAAGTGAGAAGGTACAATGAGGTTCTGTATGTTGGGGTATGTAGCCATGTGTATGAAAAGGGAGAGGGAGCGGATTTATGTGTGTACATGAGAACTGAAATGTCTTTGTGGTAACTTTCTTTTTAGCAGAAAGAGGATGAAGATAAGAAAGAAAACAAAATATACTATCCTAGACAACATAGATGAGCAGGAGAGAATGGAGCTACGACCCAAATATGGTAAGTGCTATCTGTTTCAGCTGGGAACTCATCCACCAAGTTTATAATTGATGTAAGTGAACTGACACCTGCAGTCAGGAGAAGCCCAGAAGCTGGCCTACAAGTTTGTGAATGACAGAGGCAAGCATAGACAGTGAAATGGTTGGGGGAGAATCACTTAATTTCTTTCATGAAGCCTTGGGCTTAGCCACTGCACTGGTCTTCTTTGTTAATCTTAATTTAGAACATCTAATTGTCCCGCAGACTTTCTCCATGTAACCCCTCCTTCCCTGCACACTCTTTAATTTGAAGCTATTTTTATTGTTGCACAGGAATTCCCTTCTGATCCATAAGTGCCCTGTTAAACAACAGTAGACTTTAACTGCTACCCTCTGTTCACATATATTTTGATTTACCTGAGTTTCAGTTTTCAGCAGGGCAGATACTGGAATCCAGGGAAGTAGAAGCATCCTGAAAAATTGCTGTCTGAGAAAGACATTAACACAAGTGACAATGAAATCTCATGGTTTCTACAGAAATGTAATCAGATAGTTGAGCGGACAGACTAATTTCCAGATTCAAGCTATTAAAAGTACATTAGCTGTGTACTAATGTCATACAATTGTTTCAAATTTAAATGCATATACTCACATCACTCATAAACTGATGAGCCTGCAGTGAAGTCAGAAGAGTATCTGCCTGACAGTATATGATACCTCCTAGGCTACTTTTCTTATCAGTAGTGGCAATGGTGCACGCTGTTACACCGGATTGCAGAGAATATTTTCACTTACCTTTCATACCCCAGCAGAGGAGAGGGTGGTTAGTTGTTACTAAAAAGCAAAACCTTTCAAATGAACTTGTTTTGCTTTTTTTATTGTCAGGTATAAAACATAGAAGTACAGAACACAACTCCAGTTTGATGGTCTCCGAGTCAGAGTTTGACAGTGATCAGGACACTATCTTCAGCAGAGAAAAGATTGAAAGAGAGAATCTGAAAACCCTCATGAATGGATCCGTCAGAAATGGAGTTTCCTTCAACTACAGCTCCAAAGACAGATAACTGAATGAGGGTAAAAGCACAGAACATGCTGGTCCAACAGGTCTGAAACATGTTGGCCCACCTCTGTTTTTGCAGAACTGAAAGCTTCCTAAAATATCAGCTAATTGCAGATGAAAGGGTAAATTTCTAGACAGTTAGGGGAGGGAAGGAGGAAGGAATAGATGATCAGCTAGCTCCTCTTGTCACTGTTATAGGAACAAGGAAAAGCGCATCTTATTGCTTGCATGTTCCATGCTGAATGTTTGTCTGAACTTCAGAAGGCCTTTTTTCCTGTATTGCTGCTACAAAACTAGCCAGGGCTGTTATGCTGTTAGCAGTGGTAACTGAGATGCATACAGATTTGTGTCCTGTGCTCCTATCTCTCTCTCAGAGAAGCAGTGTGATTTTGATGCTGACCTAAACCAGCAAAAAACAATATAGATAAATTCCCATACAGCTATAAAGAGCAGTGTGTGACCACAGGCTCCATCTTCATTTTCATTTTAGGTTGGGAACAGAGAGTATTTTTAGTGCATTGTATTTATTGCTGACTGTGCTTTGTGACTTCCTTTCTAGGGTAGTGGTCATCAGATGGAAATGTCTTCGTTTTCGAACAAAGTTTACAATTTAGCAGTTGCACTTAATCAGCTGTAATATGATACATCTGTGTCCTGTAGGATGCAGTGTTCCCTGTATTTGCATAGAAAGTATGGTGCCTGCAGGGAAGTCCAGCCTTTTTTAGGGTGGTTCTGTAATGATGAAGATACTTTGGCTCTCTGGAGTCTGCCATGTCCAGCCAGGAATCAGTAGCAGAAAGGCAGGAAGGATTTGGTGCAATGCACCTTCAGAAGCTTTTTGAGCATCCCAGACAACCTTTTGTTTAGAGAGTACTTTTAAGGAGCTCTGGACTTTTTAAGACTGAATGCTCAGCTGAGGTGAGTTTTCATCTGTCAGCCGCAGGTGCTCCATTAAAGCATGTGCCAGGCATTTGTGTAGGATACTTTGCCACAAGCACTTCACTATGTGGAACAGGAGGCTTAACACCTACCTTCCCTGAAATGGAAATTGGTACTGAGAAAGGTTTTAGCTCAAACATTAGATTGTTTTATGTTTTTCTCTGTGGCTATTTAGTGACTAGATGTGATGGCCTAAAGAGATCCCTTTCTGTGTTTGGGAAGGGTAGGTATGTTGGGGTTCTGATGTTCTTGTTCACAATCTGGGTAATCTCTGCATAGTTTGCTTGTTGGGCTTTAAAGCCATGCCCCCGATACTGTTCTTGAAATCCCAAACTGAAGCCCTGGCTTTCATACATCAGCCTCACTTGCTGGGGGCATTTGTGTCAGTGGTACTGCCTGGCCATGACATCAGCCTTTCCTGGGGATCCTTTACTGACATGCTGGAGTCTTGGGCTGAGCTGGAGGAATGGTGTGTTCTGAGGGAGAAAACATTCCTCCGGGAGTATTTTGGACAGGGTGGGGTTTTTGTTTGTTTGCTTGTTTGTTTGTTGTTTTGTTTTGGGTTTGTTTTTTTTTTTTAATCTGATGGTGGAGAATCCAGTAACAGAAGGGTAGAGCATTATAGAGGTCTAGGGGAGCAGATCAAAAGGGTCGGGGTGGGGGGACATAGCCTGCCTCCATCATAAAGAATAATTTGGTGGAGAATTTGGGGGCTTTCGCCATCCTTTCATAGAAGTCCAGAACAGAGTAGTTGGGTTGAACACTGTGGCTTCTGTGCTTCTCTTGTTAAAGGAGTTTGGCAAAATTCAGAAGAACTGTCTAGGTTGGAAGGAATCGGTAGTCAAAAGTTGCAGCAATGTGGCATGCTCATACCTGGTTTCATACCTTTGATTCTCAAATGCACCCAGCAACAGCCCCTAAGGCTCCTAATGCGGCACTGAGGAGCATTTATCCTGTGCCCAGCCCTGGGTTTCTCTGGAGAGCCGAGTGTGGCTGCAAGAGTCATAGTGGTGGGGGAGGTTGTGAAGAGATAGAAGGGGCTAATGCAAGTGTTTCCTGTGTTTTTCCCATACCCACCAGCAAGATGCAGTATAAATGGTATGATCTGCATTCTTCAGAAGCCAAGTTTTAACTCTAATGAGGGTTTTAGGCTATTTATTGAAAAAAACGTACTTTATCTCACCCTCTCCCTTCTTGAGTGTGTGTGTATATATATTTTTTAATAACTTGATCAATAAAAGCAAGGTCAGCTTTTGATGTCTTTCAATTTCTGCTCCAGATGTGTTAACATAATAACACAATGTTAACTTTAAAGCATTTCTGAAGAAAGTTAATGCCCACTCAGAATACTATTTTTTTCTTTTTAAATCAAAATGTTGGTGCTTAATCCATTCTGCACAAATTCTGCAGGAACTATGCTCTTGGAAACATGCATTTAAAAAAAAAAAGTTGCATAAGCAACTACAACTTTGTGTCTGCCATGTTGCCATTAGTGCTTCTGCTAAATACTGTATCCAGTGTGCCTTTGTCTATAAACTTAACTTTTAGACATATCAGTGCAGTCAGCAGCATCCTTCAGTTTTGTGAAGTCAGTCACTTGTGTGTTGGGTTTATTTTGCATTTTTAAAGCTGGTGCTGAAGCCTAGGAGGCTGTTCTTTCAAGAAATTAAAATTCAGACATCTTTTTTTTAAAAAAAAAACCACCACCCCACCACAAAACACACAGAAAACAACTAAAGACTGGTTCTGTAGTCAAACAGCTACAGGAATCATAAACCTGCTTTCCTCAATGCTGCAGAACTCCCAGGGCTATTTCCCCTCCCCCACACGCATGCTGTGGGCTCAGATCTTTGGATGGGTGGCAAGTTCACGTGTCATGAGAACATATGCATGATTTGGCTAAGTATTTCTCACTCTAACAAATATGAAACATTAGACCTATATCTTACTGCATAAGGCCCTAGCAGGTGGAAGTTGCTTACTAAATTCTATTCTTTAGATGATGCTTTGACATCTTCATTGCTGACAGTATTTTAGTTATGTTTTCAAAGTTGAATACAGTTTAAATTCTTGAGCTGCTTCTAATTCTACTAGTTTCATTCTTCTACCCCCTTGGAAGAAGTCATTCCTCTTACATAAGGTCAGGCTTGCTGTTAATATGAAACTTGCACCAAAGTTGAAAATAATAGTTTCTGACGCTCTGAATTTGTGATATCACGTCAGTGTCACTTGGCCAAGCATGATTTTGTCAGGAATGTAGGAGACACTATAGCAAGCCTTGTAACTTAGTTCAGTATATTTTTTATTTCTAGAACTGTTGTTTTTTTGCAGAATGTCAGGTTGTACCTGGAATGAACGGGTTGGAAAACCAGCACAATGGTAGCCCTAATGCTAGCCCTCTGCTTTGGGTTATGATGGGTTTGAAGCAGGTTCTCAGTCTGCATGTTTACTTTCACACAGTTTTCCTTCATATACAGAAAGAGTGCCAGCAACTTCTCTGTTAAGTAGGGATGGGAATATTCCCAACAGTCTCGTCTGCACTGAAAAGTAGAGGAGACCATATTTAGTTTGTCATGTATGGCTTAGAGTCCATTGAAAAGAAAGAATAAATTCAGTTCGTCAGTGATAAGATATTGCCTCTCTTTGAAGGCAAACAGTGTGCTGATACTTACAGTGCATCGTAGCCTTTGTGTACCCACTGGACTTTCATTTGCATCTTGATTTTTACATTTATACACGGTGATGCATGCACAAGTAGAGATTGTCCAGCTATGTGAAAGGGTTGCCTTGTTTTGGATTTTAAGTAAGGAGTATACTTTGGAAAAAAACTTCCTTACCATTACTGCCCAAGGCATTAAACAGGTTCAGTACTCAAGGCATTGTATATGCAGCACAGAACTGCCATGCTGTGAACAGGTCATTGGCTTGTGTTTTTCATTTTCTTAACTAAAATGCTACTGCAATATGAAACAAAATTTACCTTGGCAAATCTGCTGAGATCCACATCCACATTCTCTGTCCTGTAGTTCAACCTTTCATATTAACTGAGTAGATTGCTGAGAATTTCAAGCAGAATGTGAACAGTCTAATTGCAGAGGATTTTTTCATTTGGGGAGAGGAAAAAGGGTTGTTATTGTTTCATGTGTGAGAATACATTTTCAACTGTGTCCTTTTAGGTAAACAGTCTTAGCAGTCTCCCTCTGTCAGATGCATCAAATACAAGTACTGTTCAAGCATCTGTTTTGTGCTGTCAGATGTGTTTGCTTATATGATGCTAATTTCTTGGTCTTCTGTGGGCAAACAGAAGTGTGCACACATGCAAGGAGCTTCAGTGTGTGAACTTAACAGAGAGAGTGAGAACATGTGTGCGTTCTCTATGCTGAATTTAAACTTTCCTTAGACAGTTCTGATATTCTTGAAATAATTGAGTTCTTAGGCAAATTTCCTATTCCTGTTTTAAACCTCAGTGAAACTAGTTTTGTCCCTCAATATACTGCTAATGGGCTGTAGTCAGCTGGAGCTTTGGCATGGTGGTAATAAAATGACAGCTACTTTAGTATTCTGAGCCATTTAGGTGAAGGTAAACATTCCTCTAGAAGGGAAACGGGATAGAGGTGAACTAGAGTTTCTTCACATCAGCTATTGCTTATAATTGATCCCTAACTAGAATATTAATTGCATACTTCTGCAGCAAAGGAGAACCCATTTCACATACTTTTAGGTCCTGAGCTCCTGAAGGCAAAGGAGGGAACCTTAAAGCTTAGAAATAAAATTTTAAAAACGAAGGAGAAAAGGCAAGTAATTTTTTTCCTTTTGCACAGGCTACAAATCAAGTCCAGATGAGCCGCACAGCAGTAGTTTGTCTCTGTATGGAAGCACTTCTCCCTGTGGGTAGATGGGTGAGCTATTACAGAATTTGTATTAGGAATCTGTTTCTAGAAAATGTTATTTATTGTAAATGGTAATGTATTGTAATTGGAACCATTTCTGACCTGAAATTATTACATTTATGTAACTACTAATAAAGTTTTGTCTCTCCTTCTAGCAATTTGTCAGGTACTCTTTTAGACATGGTATTCTGTATTGGAGTCAACACTGAGGTCAGGCTAATAGAGATATGTTATGTATCATAGCTTATGTCTGTACTCAAACATAAAAGCAATGCAGTATCTGATCCCTTTCCTTCCTACTGACAAAAGCAAAACAGTATCTTTTTTTCAGAGGTAACATAATTCAGTACATCAGAGAGCACAAGAAAAATTTACTGCAGTTCACAGCACAAGTTTTCATGTGGCGCTTGTCCTTACTTGGTTTATTTGGCTGTGCGTAAGTATTTACCAGCTGTCCTACCAAGTGTGGTGGTTTCACAAGTTTTGTGGCTTATTCTATAGCAAATCCAATACTTGAGTGTTTGTAAGTAGAGTAGCTGCTTTGCAGTAATCAGAGGTGGCAGCATGCAATATAACCCAAAATTCTGCTATCAGCTAGGGGCAGGTTATGGGGCCTGTTTCTGAACTGGGAAAGAAAAATCCATGCATCAAGTGTGCATGAAGTTTGTGCTAAATCATGATAATAAAAGGTAATATGAGATACAAGTGTTTTTCTGTAAGGAAAAAACATAACACCATAAAAGCAACTTTAACTGGTTATATGGTGCTACAGTCTACATGGTACCTCTTAAATTCATACTTGACTTCTACAAGGGAATACTGGCTGCCGAATGAACTGATGAGATGATAGTGACCTTTATTGAAAAATGGGATCTGCCTGCTTCTTACTGCACTGTACATTTGGTAACAGCAATAGTCTCCTCTTTGAGTAGACTGATGCAAGCCTCTAGACTTGTGCAACAGAAGATAATCAGTAGTGATTCCTAAGTAACTTAAGCGAGTTGTGCTAAGTAGCTTCAGCATTCACTGATGAAGTAAATAAACTGCTAAATGCTCCAACCAACTTCTCACATCTTGGAAGGTCCTAGGCAGAGAGTTTTGACATGGAAAACACTTTAAACAAGTGCTAAAATTTAACTTGGAGCTTCTGAACACCATACTTATACCTTCTCCTTTAAGATGTCTCAAACCTTCCGTAAGCAGTAGGGCTAGAACAAACAGCATAAACAGTTATACTTACAACTTGGACAGTTACTTCAATGCCAAGTCAAAGCATGGAGCTTCTTTTACGTACAGGATTTCCCAACTCCTGACATGTGCATGACTGATTTAAAACAGTAAAAACCATTTAAACTGCTGTTTATGTTCTGTGACTTCATCATGAAAGCACACTTAATCATAAAAGCATAAAATGTGTCTAAAAACACTAGTGTTTGGATAGGCAGCAGAACACTAGCCTGCTTAAAAATTTTCTTGATCTTGCTGACAAGAGATAATGTAGTACAATCTGCTAGCTAACTGTAAGCAAAATTAAGTACTAGAGACATACTTCTCAGTAGCACTCATTGTCTGTCTTTAATGGTACTGGATCAGTGTTACCAGCATCAAGAGCCTCCTTCGCATGTAACTTTGCCAGCTTAGCATACCAATGGACAGGCATTACCTAGAGTGACTTGCCAAAAAAAAGGCTTCTGCCTTGGAGATAATTTCTGTTGGAGATAATTTCTGCCTATTTAAGCTAAAAAAGTTAGTATCTAGTAGAACAGGTAAACATAATTTCTTAAGAGCATTACACAGAGGTGACAGGCAGTGGGGGTCAAACAACAGCTGTTTAAAGAGTAACATAAGAAAATGAAATGAAAATTGGCCATGACTAAGTCAGGGTGGAAATCAGAAGACAGTCTCTGAGGCTTCAAAACTGTATTAACTAAATAGAAATAAAAAAAAGCTTCCAAAAATCTATTCTAAATATTAATAAATGAATAGTTCTCTACTTCAAGTAATAATATCCTGAAAGCAGGGAAAGGCAGTCTGATCCACAAAGCCTGTATCTTGTGCTAGAATGTTTGATTTGGCATAAAAGACTTGCATGCAAAATGACCGATGGCGTATTAGTATGTTAGTGTCATCTATTTGATTTAGATTCAAGGGACTGTAAGAGGATAACCAAAATCTTACACCTCATGAACATGGGGATGCAAAGAAATGTCTTCTTTCCAGTGCTAAAGTTGGTAGAACAAAACAATTCTATGGAAATCTTAGACTGAACTTAATGTGGCTGCTGTCAGCTTCTCAATTCAACATTCAATAAGGTAACAAATCACAAAATCCAGTGCTTTCACAGAAGTTATTTATTAACTGAAAACACTTTTCCATCACAGTTTTAATACCCAGAAATTGCTAAACTATTCACAAATGTAAACAACATAACTGAGGTGTGAGAATTCAAGTATACCTTTTGTTGAAGAATCACAGCTTTTGCTATGAAGACAACTTTAAGATTATTCTGTGCTTAACTGATGTAGACCTTACACAAGGATACTATGCTGGAATCCAACCACAATCCAATCTAGACAAAAATACTTTTAAAGTTTATTACATACCTTACCTTTAATTATGGTTTGTGCTTGTTATCAGGCATAGTAAAAGGTATTATTTGCTAGAAAAAAATGGTAAACATTAATTTTAACAGTGCTATTCTCAGAAAAGACATCCAGTTTTTAAATGCACCAATGCATCAGATCAGTAACTTTGCAGTGAATAGAGCAGCAGGTTAAAGAATTTATTTTTCAACTGCACTGTCATACATCAGTAAAGGAGAAAACTTTAATTTTGACCTTATACTGCGGTTCACAAGCAGACACATTTTAAGTCCGTGCAATTTCAACAGCAGATACTCTACCCGTGTACAATACTTATAAATGTGCCTGTATCACTGTATTGTGGTACCCAGGCACCAAGTTATGACCACCTTCTACCTAGTTACTCTTTCCAATAAGGAATAAACACGTACTGTCAGCCAAGGCTGGCAAACAGCTTCCTCTTCCACAACAGTGTATTCCCCAAATGAAGGCAGCCTGTACGCTCAATAGTGTAAGTTTAGAAATTGGCTGTAAGAAAGTTTCTTGCAACTAGTGTAGAAATAGGCCATCCTTTTTTTTTGTTCTTGACAACAAGCACATATGCTGCAACTGATAACACTATTAAGTTCTCAGTATCTTAACTGTGCATTTTTTGGTGCATTGGAAATGACTGGAAGGGCAGTAAGGTGTCCTTTAAATGCCCTTTGATTGGCACGATGCACACACACTCTACTGACAAATAATGTGTTCCAGACCCATCTGGTCTCAAGTATCACACAAATATAACCGTAAAAAATATTTAGAAATAATAAGTAGCAGTCAATGCTACCTTATGTGCGCTTTAAACTCCCCCCCCCCGTGAAACTCAGTTCCAGCTTGGTCGTGTGTTGTTCCCCCCTCCCCACCCCATCATCAAGTCTTGTGTTACCTGGTACCTCTTTGCCTGATTGGATAAAATATCTTAAAATATCCCATTTCACAGGGTACATTCATTAGTGTATAGGAAGAAGAGCTCTGTTGCCTTCTTTTAGTTGTTTTTAATGATTAATGGGTAAAGCCTCACCAAGTAACATTAACCAACGCAGGAAACAAAATCTATTCCCTTTAGCCTCTGCAGTGCGGATTTATTTGCCAAATTAACATCGTGCATTTTTAAAAGTGCTTCTTTTGACTGCCATTTAAATAATGCTTAAACAGCATTTCTTATTTCATATTAAGGAAGCTTTACATCATCTTTTGAAGATGACAATGTAAATAGTGAGGTGATGTGTAGAAGTCTCCCCTCTAATCACTTCTATTTCAATCTTTTTAATCTCTATTTAAAGGTCACAAGTTAGCCAAGTTCAAAGGTTTTTAAACCTTCCTTTTGGTTTGGTGGACATTCACCTGTGTAACCACATTACCCAATTCAAGGCACAAAGCCCACAGGAACAGAACCATCCATCTGCTTGTGTTCTTTGGAGCTGGTAAGTAACATTCCTTTAGACATTAAGCAACATTTACATCTGTAACTGTACTTCTACCCAAGGAGAGACATGTTCTTTTCATGGAAGGGAGTTTATCTGTATCATCGTGTCACCACTTGTGCTTCCTTCACACAGCCCTTACAGTGTTCCCTTACAATTCTGCAAGTTATTCCTGTAGGTAAGCATCCCATCTTCCTCCTGCTACTCACTAAGCCAGCAACAACTTGCCCTGTTGCCATGACCACTGAGGATCACAAACATCAAACAAGGGCCATAGTTGATCCCAGGTGTGCAAGCTGTTGCACCCAAGTTACAGCTCTTTGCTCAGAAGCCCAAAGCTGAACAGGTGGCAGTTCTGCAGCCAGCATTAACATGCCCTGAATAAGCTGACCGTTTGCCTGCATGGATGCATAACTGTAGCTAAAAGCAACTCCTCACCTTTCATAAGCCTCAGGTTCTCCCACAATTAAGACACACCTGCTTCTAAAAGGTCACATAACCACATTAGAAAATGTGAGCGAGTACACAAAGCTCTAAAGGGAGACTGCCATCTCCAAAGCCCCCGACATCCACACTGAAACATTAGAGGCAGTAGAAAATGGTGGTCTAGTTTCCCCTTGCCACAGACTATGATCTATTTTCATTATACACAAGTTTCCAAGTCCCCCCAGTTACACAGGGGTAATCCAAGAATAATAAATGTGCATTCTTCCCTACTCCTTACTAAAAATGATGGACATTGTGATGACATTGCTGAAAAACTGAATGTATGAATACAGAACATGTAAAAACATGGCAGCACAGAATACTGTAAATATCTCTACACATACAGAACAGGGTTGCTTAGTTTTAGAGAAGGTAGACATTGCATTCATACATATTTCTGGTTCAAGAAGCTTATTCTACAGCACTCTTTTCCAAGCTGTTGGGATTGTGCTTTCTGAAGACTTTTATAAGCCTCCAAAGCAGACATATTTTATTTCCAAGTATTCATCAATGCCGTATTTTGAACCTTCTCGCCCTAAGCCAGACTGTTTTACCCCACCAAAAGGACTCTCCACTGAGGAGACTATGCCTTCATTAACACCAACCATTCCAACTTCCAGCTGTTCTGCAACTCTCCAGATCTGAGCTGGATCTTGGGAGTAGAAATATCCTGTCATGCAGACACACAGATACAGGAATGAAAATTAAAATCAGGAAGAATAATTGCAGAAGACTCTGAAAAAAAGACTTACTGACATTATGTCTGCCATTGCATTAAAAATTGTCATCCCATAACACTAAAGCTCATAAAACCGCAGAAATACATTTATCTGACAGAGAGGCATACCTGCTAGACCCACATTAGCTGCATTTGCTATAGCAATAGCTTCTGCTTCAGTCTCAAATCTGTCAATATAAAGAGAAAAAATACAAATGAGGCCTGCAGTTCACCTACCATCTTGCTGACTTACTAACAAGAAGCAGCCTCATCAAAAATAAAAAAGTCAAGATGCATTTTTTCCTGAAAGTGTATTTTAAAAATCTAATTTAATTTTCCCCTTGCAGCAATGGAGGAATTTCTACCACTTCTCTTAATTTAAACTGCAGTTAAGTAGTTCAGATTGCCTTTATCCTCCCTAGATACTGGTACCTAAAACATTTCCTTCACATGTGTTAGTCCACCAATTTCCCCAACTATGCAAGCACTCCGAACTACGAGAGAGAACCGTATATTCTTCCATCACATTCAATTGCTCTGGACAGAAGCAGGGAAGGTTTCAAGAAGAGAGCTCCAAGTCATCCTTCATCAGAAAAATTTAAATCCTGCCTCCTCCTTTGTAACACAAATCATGAAGTTGGTGAGGGTTTTGCTGCTATCCACCCTTGCTTAACTACTGATGCAATTTAAAAGAAAATAATTTTGAAAACATTGCACAGTTGCTAAGATCTGGTCAAGAGAAAGAAGTGAATGAACCACATAGCCAAAGTAAGTTTTCACATGTGTACTCCAGTCTTACTACAAAACTTGTATGATCGTACAAAAATATCTTTTGGTAAACTGTCATTCAAATCTTATTTATTCAAAATAATCTTTTATTGTTTTTTTTACTTGCTATTTTTAATGTGGAAAATTAATAATCTTACTTGATAACTGGTGCTAAAGGGCCAAATGTCTCCTCTTGCGTGCAAAGCATTTTTGTTGTGACGTTACTCAGTAATGTTGGCTCAAAGAAATTCTTCCCCAAGCTGTGTCGTTTCCCTCCAGTAACAATAGAGGCTCCTTGAGAAACTGCATCATTAATGTGTCTCTCTACCTGAGGCATGCAAAACAAAAATCTCAAAGTTAGCATTTAGGAATTAACAAGTATATTTTCCACAGAAGAAATAATACTCTCCAGTATTAAATAGAAGATTTTGAAGAGAGGTTTGTACTTTGCAGAAGACCATTTGCAGTATTATAAAAACCTTCAATTTCTCTTGAATTTTTATTTCTCTCAGTCTGACATAACTTCAGAAGGATAAATTATGAGTATGGCCCCAGTCTCACAGATATTAAAGATTCATCTTTTCTGCTGAAAGGATTACATCTAACATGAGAAGAAATCTTTGCAGGACTAAGTATACTTGGTATCCATGATCAAGCACTATGAGAACCAAAAGTACATGACTCATTTAAAGAAAAACAGACAACTTTCAAGATGGTACTGGCAAGAACATTTTCCACACCCTACATCTAGAATTAATTCAAAGACAAGAAAGTAATGAGAAAACTGAAGTAGCAATCTCCACCTAGAATACTGTCCTTTGAAATTACAGACGAGCAGTTAAGTGACTATATACAGTGCTTGATTTTTTTTTATATAAATGTATATGATACACACACTAGATTTTTGTGATGCACAGCGGGAAAGCATGAAGGAAAGAAATGAAAGTATTATACCCTTTGTCTTCCAAATAACTTCAGTATTTAACTTAAGTATTTTCATATTCTATTATTTTATAGACAGAAAGAATCTAGCAGCATTCAAGTATAATGGGATTCTAACCAAGCCTGCATATAACTGAGCTGTAGTATCTTAAAAAGTATGAACCACATAATTTAATAATCTTTAACCTTAGGAAGGGTGAAATATTCTAGAAAATGTTATTTATTGTGATTTGAAATAAAAAATTTCCTGGAGTCACAAATCATCCAAAACAGAAGACCCAAACCATGCACGCAAGGTTTCAAGTGATTACAACATCCAGAGCTCTGGTATTTTTAACCTCAATGTGTTATTCTGCTTAGCTTTTGCCAAACAGGCACCATTCTTCAAAATAAGTTGTCATTCACAGTGCTTCTGAATTGCAGGATCACCACACAACTCTCACAGTGTATCCACTTTCAATAAGTGTTCTAGAACAGCTAGGAAGTAATCAGGAAAAATCAATTTCTCCTGAAGGAGGAATTTCTTTTTTCCCGTTAATGGAAATTGGGGAATGATACATTAACTGGCCACACCTGTTCATCTATATATACACATGCACTTGGAGAACAGAAAACACTTCCAGCCACACTGCAAATACATCATAACAAAACGATGAAAAAAATAAAATCTAAACCTAAAATTACTTTATGGATCATAAAAAGGAAATTAAAATGTCAAAAATTACATCTTTTATTTATACCTTCTCCACTGCTTTTTCATTAATTAGTGGCCCTTGGGTAGTTTTTTCATCAAATCCACTTCCGACATGTAGTTCTCTCTCTATAGCTTTAGCAAACTTTTCCACAAATTTGTCATGGATTCCCTTTTGCACCAGGAAACGGTTTGTGCAAACACAGGTCTGAAAAGAAACATGGAAAGGAAAAACAAACAGTAGTTTATATTGTATTTATTAATGATTCTTGCCTTCATGCCACAGTATTGGGTTACTACAGTGATCTGTCCTCTGCCTCTTCATCATCCTAAGGTGTGACCTAGTTCTGCCACTTCTTTCTTCACGCCACTCACTTTAGAAATACAATTTCAACAAATACGTGTGTGAAATATGCCATACTGCTAAACTGAAGCTATTCACACTGGGAAAAGGGTTTCTGAGTTCTGTGGACTCTGATACATGCATCAGCCAAGGTCCAGAAACTGCAAGAAATCCATCCTAATTACAGACACAGAATGCTGGACTGAGCAGCAGAACTTCAAATCACACTTGGTGGTGTGGGATCATTTTTTTCTAACTCCTCCATTAACTGAGTCTGCGTTTGCTTTCTTCCTTGAATTTGTTCAGCGGCCTACTTATTTGTGCTACCCCTTTGCTCTGACTGCATCCTATTTTAATTGCTACAGTCTCTGAAAAGTAACAGCTACTTTATCCCTCTATGAGGCTATCAGAGGTGTCTTTTACGTTAGATCTTGTCCAGTCTGTGTCTGATCACTCAGTGGTCCTTGTCCACATTCCAATCTATTTTGTTTCCTTTCTTCCCACCCCCCCCCGCCCCACCCCGCGACCAGTCTTATGTTTTCTTCTTGTGTTATTCAAGCAACATTTTCTCAACCAAATGACCCCCCAGTCCCACTGAAAACTTGCTGCTTCTCCAAAGCTGGAGTTCATCAACTTCATGTTCACAGGTAGGGAATATTCATTAAGGCTGGAACACGCTCCACACAGCCCTGCTCAACTGACTGTTCTGGAAAGTAATGGTCTTAACATATTTTTTTACTCTAAGAAAGATACATTTGAAACAATGTACACTTGAAGCCTGTTTCTCACTTTTTTAAACCTACTCATTGTGGAAAAATCTAGCCATCCGTCTCAACTGATTTCAATGCCCTTAACTCCTGCTGGGTGCTTTCAGAACACAAAAGACTTGAACACACAATGTTACAGATAGAAACACTTATCGTGAGCCTTGAAGCCATTATTTTAAGAAACAGCTAGGCACATGTTATAAAATACAATCCTGAGAACAGAGGCCAGATGGTGTCTTATCACAGCTCTAGTTCTCTGATTAATGCTAACAAAGCACATGACAAAATGCCTTATCACTTCTCACGCTCTTGTGAGGGGTCCTAGTGAACCTCTTCCTTCTCAGTGATACTACTGACTGCCATGTATGTTGTGAAAGTACATGGGATTTTAGTGGTGTTATTCAGACTTGCTGATAGCTGGCTTGAGTGCCCAAAGCCATGTGTAACTCCAGCATCTTTCTCTTCACAATGAAGGGTTCTCTGCTTTCGTTTTACATAAAATAGCTTATTTACAGCTTAAACTGTATGTACAGCTCTTCACTTTCCATAAACAAGGACAAAAAGGTTACTCTTACCTGCCCTGAGTTTCTATACTTAGAAGCAAGGGCTCCTGCAACAGCACGGTCCACACTGGCGCTGTCAAACACTATAAAAGGAGCATGTCCTCCGAGCTCCATGGAAACTCGCTTCACAGTGCCAGCTGCGTGTTTCAGCAGTATCTGTAGGCAACAGAGGAGACACGGAAATCTGTACCTCTACCACATGTGAACTGTGAAACCACAGATGGAAGGCAGTGAAAAACTAACTCTGGCAGGGAATTAATCTGTATCTTCTCTATAATGCTAGACCATCTGTTTTGTCCTATGACAAAAACAAGCACTAATTTCCTTCATTAAAATCTTCAGAGATTAAATTCTGGCCAAGAAATAATGAAGAGAAGGATTTACATCAACTTCAGTTGAGATCAGGCTTTTATACATTAATACCGTCACTCTTGTTTGCTTGTTCTTTCCTTTTTTGGTAATAAAAATCTTGACTACTCTTAGAAAATTTTTCCAAGATCTGACAGAATTTAGGATTAAGATTTGACTTGATAGCAGATTTTTTTCTTCATTCTGCAGGCAGCCATCCCATAGAATTCTATCATCTTCTAGCCACACTCTGCAGTTGTCACCATCTCTCATGAAATCAGTACAAGTAAGTTTATTGACTAAGGTTGATAGGAGAGATTCAAGGGCCTCACTTCTCTAATACTTTCTTTCAACTGCAGAAGCCATTCCTGAATATTACCTTTGAAACTCAATTTCAGTGTTGTTGTTAGTGTGTTGTCACCTTATGATATGAAACAAGAGCATCTTATACAGAACTATTCACTTTATAATTTAATAAAGGTCAATAATGCAGAAGTTGCACACAGGCAACCTTCTGAAGTACTGACACTAAAGTAAGCAAGCAGTATCTCAAGAAGTACAGAATTATTTGGACAATCTATGTATAGATGAAGGCTCTGTATAAAGGTACACACTTTCCTCATACTTTTCCAGTATAACCACAGCAATATCTTCAAACGTATTCTATGCACTTATGTACCTTTCCGGTTGCTGTGGAGCCAGTAAAAGATATTTTGGCTACCAATGGATCAGTGCACAGAACTTCCCCTACAGCTGGCGTCTGTTGTCTGGAACAAGGAACAACATTATACACTCCTGCTGGAATTCCAGCCTGGTTTGCAAGCTGCAACAGAAGAAATACAAAATTTGCATTACCAGTGCATTTTGTATGAGGAATAGTCACTTAATGTTTGTTCATTGTTTTGAAGAAACCAGTCTAAGTCAATGGAAGCCAAAAGCGTGCAGCACAACTAATAACAGATGCCACGGTGTCAAGAGAGTAGCTTTGCTCTGATTTAAGCTGGCTGTCATTCAAATTAACCAAAGGAAAGAGCTAAAGATGTTTTGTGTAGTTAAATGGCCGCATCCTCTTTGAGGCTCTAGACCATATTAAAGGCAACTTTCAAAGATTCTTGCTAAACTAAAACCTCTGGATCAATTCAGCCAACTTGTCCTTCCTTCAGGCATCAAGTTGGCCAAGGTTATCTTTGAAGCCCATCCGACTCCCCACTTACAGCTTCAGTCCATTGCTCATGTAAAGCTTAGCCTAAAAGCTCACCTCCCCAAGAGCTAATGCTGATAAAGGTGTGTCCTCTGCAGGTTTCACTACCACCGTACAGCCAGCTGCCAGAGCTGCACCAACCTTCCGAGTAATCATCGCGCTGGGGAAATTCCACTAGGATGAGAGAGAAAAGAACCGTCAAACTTGTGAAAATGTTGTCTCCTGGTTTTGCAGAAATAGCCAGCATTTTCTGTAATTATGCGATAACCTAAACAGACCTGCACAACGTGCTTTGTCCTAAGCGAACACTACAAAGAAGCACTGCCAATCCAGGAAGCAGGGAGTACAGGTAGAAATTAAACTTTACAGGGGTGTTTCCTGGGCAGGAGGAGCCATAAGGCCCCATGCTGCGGGCTGAGCGGAAAACCTTCATATGATTTGAAAAATTCATGTATGCTTACTGGGGTTATAATGGCTGCCACTCCTACTGGCTGCTTCAGCACCAGGATTCTTCTGTCTTTTGCAGATGCTGGAATGACATCACCATAAACCCGTCGAGCTTCCTCCGCAAACCACTCCAGAAAGGAGGCAGAATACAGGATTTCCCCCTGTGCTTCTTTCAGAGGCTTCCCCTTTGATTAAATCAGACGGAAGATACATTGTAAGTGGCAGACTGAAGCGATAAAAACAAATTCAAGTCATTTCAAGTTTCTGTTCTTTTCAGAGTACTTTGTGATCCCACTACCATGTATACTGCAGTCTCCAAAAATGATTGTATGATTGCAGCAGCAATAGTTGTGTGGCTTCAATATACCATCATTATATAGTCAACATTTTGTATGTTGTGCCTGGATTCATACCTGCCGAAGACAAGGAGCTGGAATAGCAAATGTAGCATGTGTTTGTTTACCAAGTCTGCAGCTAACTGCTATTACCATTCCAAAGAAGATGCAAATCATGGCAAACCAGTTACACTTTTATGCCAGGGACGTTTGTTTTGAGGAGTATTACTGTGGACTACCTTGAGGTCTGATCCCATGGACTGAATGACCACTACCAGCTGGGACACTACAGAGGAGCTGCTTAAGTATCTTCTAGCATGGTTTTATCCAAAAGGATACATCTGTGAGCTTCCAGACTGCGCTGCCATGTAAACCAAAGCACACTGAGTCCAACTTGGAGGCTTGCTTTAACAGTACTGCAATTTTTTTTCTGAGTCAGTGAAACTGATAAAACACAAACGTTCCTGCCATAAAGACCACAGCTGAGGTTGATGTATGTTGTTACACACCACAAAGCACAATGTGGGTCTGATTTCCTCTGGATTGTTAGGTACTATTGTCATCAAAGTAACGCATTGTATGTATGCCAGAAATAGAAAAGTCTGAAATGTTATCCATTGACCTAACAGAGCGGTGGCTAACTGGTGAAACGCATACAGGGTGCTTTGCCGGCTGGCCGTGCTACTTTATTTCAATGCAAGCACCCCGGTGTTACGCTTCTAGAACGGCCGAACGCTAACCCAGGGCAGAACCCACGCTGACAGCGGCAGCCGGCACCACGCCGCTCCCCGGCAGAGGCGGCCCCGCCGCCCTACTCACGTTCTCGGCCGTTATGATCCTCGCCAGGTCGTCCTTGTTCTCCATCATCAGCTCGTACCATCGGCGGAGGCGCACGCTCCGCTCCTGGGAAGACAGAAGGCTGCCATGGCCGCCGGCGGCAGGGAGGGCGCGGCGCCCGGGACGAGCTTCTCCCGGGGGGAAGCGAAGTCCCGGCAGACCCCCCCGGGGCGGACTCGCAGCCGCCGGGGGACGGGCGGCCCTCGGGGGACCGGCCCTCCCCGCCCCGGCCGCCTCCTGCCTCAGGCGGCGCTAGGAGCCGCGCTTCGGCCGGGGCCCCCTCGCCACCCAGGCGGCCGCCATCTTCCGCCGCCGCTCACCTTGGCGGGGAGGCGGCCCCACGCAGCGCCGGCCTCGTACGCGGCCCGCACGGCCGCCCGCGCCTCGGCCGCCCCGCAGTCGGCCACCCGACTGAGCTCCGCGCCGCTGGCCGGGTCCTGCACGGGGAAGACGGCTGGCGTCTCCAACCAGCAGCCGCCCACCAGGCCGCCCCGGCGCACCAGGGCGGCAGGCAGCGCACAGCTGCCGCGCCGAGCCGCCGCCGGGCCCGGGGGCGGCTGGGGGAGAAGGAGGAAGCGGCGGGCAGGGGCGGCGGCCCGCCGCGGCAGAAGGCTCGCCATGGCCACGCACCAGCAGCAGGCGACTGGGCTCGGGCCGAGCCCGCCTGACCCGCCCCGGAGGAGGAGCTGCGGAGGGGCCGGGCCAGAAGCGGCCTCTCGCTGGGGCACAGCGGGGTGGGGCGCCGGACGGAGGGGCTCGGTCTGTCCTTCCCTTGCGGCGGTGGGAGCCCGTCGGTTGGCGGCCGCTGCTTCCCGGACCCGCGTTTCCGCAGCCCCATAGCGACACACACCCCCGCTCCGGAGGTAGAGAGGGGGTCTTGTGCCGGATGGCTTGGCTGCAGGAGCACCGGCCCGTGGGAGGCTGTGGTTGTACCGGGCCGGTGGCTTTCGCCTCTGGGCCCCGAGGTGGCGGGGGTCGGTCTCTGGCGTGAGGGCCACGGGAAGCCCCTGCCCGGTGCCGCCATCTCGCTGGGCACCGGCGTGGCAGTGCCCTCCTTACCCGCAGGCTGAGCAGGGGCCGGGCCAGGTTTGCATGGGGATGGCTGGGAGCCGCAGCGTGCCCAGCCTCCACGCTCGGACAGAAGTGGGTAGCGATGTGTATGGCAGGAGTACTCTCATGATTTCCCCCAGTATATCGATTGGGCTTTCAGTCTGGATCGTAAGTTGCAGACGTATGTATGCAATGTCCTGTCGGCTCACCATAGCTTGTGAATTCGTATCACCCGCAGCTCTGGAGCTGGTATGTTTCAACGAATACAGCTTTGGCAATTGGCTTTAATTTTTTTGTGAAATCTGTCGTAGCTGTTGTAAGGCAAGTGCATCATGAGCTGGAAGAACTGTGGGAGGATGCTCTTACTTGCCATGCCTTTGTATGTTAAACAGAGCTCACTGGCTGCTGTGCAGTTACACTGCCCAAACCCCAAAGATATTACAGAATTGAACAGGGGAGAACACCTATAGGTTATCTCTTTTTTTATAAAGTACTTTTTTTGAGGTAAAAAAAAACATTGGTATAAACCAGCTTTTCAAATACAGCAGTTGTTTACTTGCTGTGTCAGCAATGTGTCTGAAAGAAAAGGCATGCTCCGTAACCTACATTTCAAAGGTCACAGTGCTACTGTTCCAGACTTCTGAAAATCACAGTTCGAGCCAGCATCATGGCTGGTTTGAAGATTTGGTCTGTTTTACTGGTTATACTACACCAATTCTGTCAAAGGTGTATCACAAGTGGAATTTCAACACATGTTGAAATAGGTAAGACACGTTCAGAATGAATTTTTGTGTCCTTTGAGTTGCTTGGGAAGAGAAGCAAATTCAGATTTGGCTGGAAAGCAAAGGGAGGACATAATGTTAAAGTAATGAGCATTCTATGTCATTTAAAAGAAGTGTGCATAACACATAGGATAGATGAATAGTTTGGTTTTGGAGTGTGAAACTTTACTCTTTTTATAAGCAAAATGCTTGAATTGATTTGGTTGCATATTTTTCCGTCTTCTAAAACACAGGCATTATGTAACTGGAATGTTTGTGTCTGTGTCGCAGACAGGGTTTGGTTTGGAGAAAGAAGAGGAATACTTTATGCAATTTATGGGATTGTTATATTTAACCTAGAGAGTAACACAGGTCATTATGGTAGCTCTGTTTTCAAATCACTGTGTATTAATTTTGCTATGCCTGCATAAAGTAGATAAATTGCTGTAATGTGTTTATGACTAACATCATAAAAATTTTGTTCTGTGTCTTTTTCTGGTAGGTTGCTATCTGTAGCCTGAACAGCCTAGATTTGTAGAGAATGAAGGAGAGAACTGAGTGAACATCAAAGTGGGGAAATACTTCTGTTTTGAATTTCTTGTTTTCATGTGTTATTTTTAAAATCTGGTTTCTGCTGTAGTTCTTGCAAGAACACTCCTGAGTAGTGTGAGGTTGTTCTGAAACGTTTACTCATAATAAATTGACAGTTTTAATTGTTTGTTCTTCTGATTCTAAATCCATTGCTCAAACAGATAGTAAAACGTATGATGTTGTCTCTATTCAGGTAATCTTCTCAGTCAGACCTTAACTACTGAATATGTGGAACTTTGAACAAGTTAAAGGCTGGGATTATTCTTGGCATTTATTTGAGACGGAGACTATGTTCCCTTACGGAGTGCTGTAGCCATGGTCAGCACCCTGCAACCATTTGCTTTTCCTAATGTTATGTCAAGAAACTCATAGTCGTGGTAGGAGAAGTCACACTGCCTGAAGTTAGGCAAGTGCATACATCTTTGCAAGCTTGGGGCTCTAACTACTGAGGGTTTTTTATTTACTAATTTACTTCTGAAAACTTGAAATAACAGATTTGGCAGAATAGAGTGTATTTGCAAGAAAACTACAAAGAGAAACAAGAGTTTATGGATCTGTCCCAAAGCAGTCATTTTTTTCTAATCAAGGAAGTATATTGCAGAAAACATGCATTTATATAATTAAAAGGTCTTTGTTGTCTGAGGAGTAGTGTGTACACTGAACTATTGGATCATAGTTTACAACAAATTTTGCCCATTTGTCTGAAAATGACATTAAACTGAGTTCAGCTCTGATGTTGCTAAAATCAGTGTTTTTATTAAGGTGAAAGTAAAAGTCCATGGTGATGAGATACTGAAAGTTATTGACAAAACCAAACACTCAGTATTCCAGGAAAAAAAACCAACCCAAACTGTAGGGGAACTCCTCTGACTCAAAACCAGTACCAAAGTCTATCCTGGACAGACTTCTGAAAGTACTGTTAAAGCGGTGAAAAGCTCTGCCTGTTCAGAATGTTGATCATGTTCGGTGTGCTCAACAGAGCTGTGCCATGTCCTACTTGCCATGGCCTTGTTGCTGGAGGCAGGTCTGAGCGGGGAGGCTCTTCGCCCCCAGGGGCTCCCGTCAGACCTGTGGGGCTCTGTGGAACTGTGGGGATCCATCACAAAATTCATTGCAAAGGTGAACTTGTAGGACCTGGGCCCACATGAGTAATGAGAGAAGTCAGGGGGGACAGGAGACAGGAAAGGCAAACTGCCAAGGTGAAAGTCTCCCGCACTGGAAATAGAGATGTGTGTTGAAAAGGCTAAACCTTAAAACTATAGACTTTTTATTATTATCATTTTTAAGTTATTCCTGTTTTGGTGCAAGATTGGTCCTTAAGATATCTTAACATATTTTATAAGGGTGGTTTAGATCGGTGGGTAAAATTCAAAGTGAAAGATCATTCAAATTCACACTGTTTTGTCTGAGAGAGGATTTTTGTCTGAGAGTGGTTTTTTTTTGTGATGTCGTAAGGATCAATTAAATTTAGCATATTCTGGGTTATCTTTATCAGTCTTGGTTTCTAAATAGCTTTAAGTGAGGAGTAAAACTTGCTGTGGAAAGGCAAGATGATAACCCATGCATGCAGTTTCAACCAAATAGTTTTAGAGGCAATGTTGGGTATTTTTAGAATAGTGTTACTAGATTATCCCTGGGATCTAACATTAATTAGAAGGAGACTTCATTAAAGAAAAGTGATGCCCATTTTTTCCATTCTCTTTGGCAGCAAGAATGTCTGCCTATTCAGTGACAAATAGTATTATTTACCTTGCTGGCTTCAGATTTTTGAAGTTTTCATACTTGTTAAAAATTAATCAAGCTGTTAAACATCTGCGTTGATTCCTGAGGTACCTTTTTCAATGATAATGGCAACAGTGAAACTGAAATGCAATTCACATTGGGTCCTTTACAGCTGGAGTTTTATGATCCGTACTCTATATGTGCTGGGTGAGATCTGTGTCAGTTCACTGTCGTAGCTCAGTTCTGCACATGGGGATTTCCTTTTCCCTGCAATTAAGCACTTCAGCTTTGTTCATCAGCTCGGGAGCTGGAGGCTAGAGAGTGACTGATAAGACCGAGTCTCATCAGTCCAGATGTGCCACAGAAACTGCATTTCCTTATTAGCTCCCTAGGTGAGAAAACACACGCTCTCACACGTACAGCATTTTCTGAGAAGTCATGTTTCATGCACCTCTGCCACTTGGCTTAGATACAGCAATGCAGCGTATTCTGTTTTTGATAAAGTTTCTAAAAAAATGTGAGTCTGGCCACAGTACTTATGAATCAATATTTCAATATGTTGTTTTTCAGCACATAGAGCTCTGGAATTTTTCATTAAGCGTGATGGGAGTGTTAATTATAGACAGGTAGGAAGCATATTATTGCTTAATTGTGTATGCCTTTCTTCTGAGTGTTTTTCTGTCTGTCATCTTGCCTTTCTTTATTATTTATTCTCAGTAATATGTGTGTAACTATTGTGGCTAGACTGTATTTTTACCTTGTTTTGTTGAAAATAATTTGACTCTTGAGTACTATTGCAAATACATAGTAATTATAATAATGTGTGTATACTGTGTGTGGTGTCTTGCATTTTTTCCCGTCATCTTAAGTCATACCTTCCGTGGGTAGTTGTATTAGAATCAGTAGAGCATTTTTGGAAAGGAGATTTAGTACACATAAGGATAGCAAAATGACAGCAAGGGTTTGAATTTAGTCCACCACATATATCACTTAACCAATTTCTCCTTGGTGCAAATAGCTTTTTCTTTTATGGGCTGTATCCAGCAGAGCACCATAAGCACGTGAACAGTTTTCATAAACACATGAACATGACACATATGTGTTTTGTGTTTAAAACATTTTTAATATCCTTTAGCACAATGTAAAGACCACCATTTTATACAATTTTGTCTTTTATCAAAGTAAAAGATCATTCAAGGGAAGTATTCACATTGTCCACTACAGACAGCTATGCTGCGATTCAGAGGATGGAAGATAGCAGACTAGGCTTTGTGTCTTAGTCCAAGAAGAGGAGGGCGCCTTCAGAAGGTGACTTCACCAGTACCTAAGTTAGATCATATGAATACTTTCCTAAATGGTCTTTCAAATTACAGTGTGTACTGATTAGCTTAGTTTTGCTTACAAGTATTTTGGCAAGGAGGGAAGTGGGGTGGGATGATGGGGGATGGTGATGGCACTGAAATAACGTATTTTACCAAGATGATAGTTGTATCTTGCTGGATATTTAAGTTTTGTCTTCAGTATTGGCAGTGAACTGTGGTTTTGTGCTCTGCAATAGCATTCTCATTCCTTTTTTCCTCATCCTTTTCCCAGTTATTACTAAACCACCAAGATGCATTTCAGGCTGGGAGCATTTATCCTGATGCCTTTTATCCTTCAATCTGCAAAAGTGGTAAGAAAAGCATTATAAATCCGATATTGTAACAACTGTATTTTTACATGAAAATCCTACAGAATTTAGTAGGGTTGTAAATAGTTATGTTGTAAGAAATGAACTATGGCCAAAAATGCATTCCTGCAAAAACATCCACCCACTTCTGTTAGTACTTTGAGCCTTTCTGTAGAACTATATAAGAAAACAATACATTTGAAAATGTTTTAAGAACATAACTTTTGGGTGAAATTACCTATTTAGTGTGTAGGGCAATTTGATAGAAGGATGCTGTTTGACTAAATTGGGTCAGATGACTGAGTACTACCTTGGGAAGAAATTGAGAAGGCAAAATGCTCTTTTTTCTAATTCTTAGGGAAAGCCTAGAGCTAACTTCTGTATTAGGAAGTATTAGTTTCTATCAGATCAGTCACCAAGATGATAGAATACAAAAAGCTCACAAAAACAAAATAGCATAGGACTTGCGGGGGCTGGGGGGGAAGTGTAACATCCCAGTTTAAAGCCTTTCTTTTACAGACTGCTGTCTTTTGCCTTTTCCTGTTTGAAATTAATGTCAGTCTCAGTTTTGGTGCTTGCAGATCTAAAGACTGCACTACAAAATTAGCACCCTGTTGCAGAGGCTGTAAAGAGTGTCTTGACTTGCAGCTGGTCCCCTGATTTTTCAACTCTGGTAGGTCAGCTCTTGATCATAATCAGCTTCTCCAGCAACGCCGGAGCTATAAAACAGCCAGCTAGGGCTTGGTCAGGATATTTGCTACTAAAGTGGTAAATCTGGATAGTGAACAATTAGAAAATGGGACAAAGACAGCCTGTCCTCCAGCAAACAAGCTATTAGGATGTTCAGGCAGATACCAGAGACAAGGCAGTGATACGTAGCTTGTGTGAGGCTATCTGGCCAATTGATTGCTGAGATCTTACTGAAAGTCTAAAGTCTGGGAGGTTCTTTATTTCAGTATGTCATGCAAGTTCAGATCCATTAAATTCAAAGTGTTCTTAGGATCTTTGTTTCGTTTGCCTCATCTTTTACATGTTTTTCAGTTGAGTGGCAGTGCCTTCACTTATCTCAGTATTTGGTTTTCCTGCCTCAAACTGCAAAATCCTTGTTTGTCTTTCCAAGGACGCTTTCCCCATCTTTTCTCATTGCCTGTTCTACTTGGAGTCTTAAATCACACAGTGGCAACTAGACTTCTGATTGTTTCTCAGTCACACGTTGTTGATGCTGACTGTTGTTTATGCCACCTACAGGCTGCTTGCCCCGTCCAGGTTGCCTAACAGTGGATCTTCTCTGTTGTTATGTAGTGGTGCTCATTTCACATCCAGATTGCCCCTCTGCTCTGGCATTTAATACTGGTTTTGTTTCCTGTCATTCACCAGGTCCCTGTTCCTGATCTTCTGCCTGGCTCTAACATCTTATCCCAAACTTGAGTCTTGCTTGCCTTGTTTTCAGGACTGATGTTCTCCTGCAATTTCTTCAATTACTGCCTTAACTTGGTTATTTCTATCTACCTTGTCTTTCTCTTCTAACAGTTTTGACTTCTGCCTTATACGAGGCCAGTGATCAAACCCTCTCTATCTGCAGCCTCCAGCTCACATTCCTTCACCAAAGTTGGGGTCCATCTTGCCTTGTTTTGTACTTGGGCCACTTGTCAGCAGTTGTCTTAGTCTATGTGGAAGAAATAGATAGCTCTACCGATCTGAGCCATTTTAACTGTGTGCCTCTAGATGAAGAACAAAGCTATCCAGACTGCCTTTCCAAGCAGGAGACAAACCTGGGTGTAGAATTCTACTCTGTGAATACTAAATTTTGGTCTAGCAAATCCCATCCTTATGTTATCTAGTTCAGCTGCACTATAAAATGTCAAGAGGCCAAGGAGGTGACTGAATCACCCACAAGGTCTGCTCTCTCAGTTTCAGCATTTAATATACCTTGATATTGTGCAGTTTCACAGTTCTTTCTGAACAAACATGTACTCTTCCTCCAAGTGTATTGATGGTCCAAACAATCTATCTGCTGCTTACCTTCTTGCCCCTTAGAGAATTTAGTACTGTGCTGCTTGGTCTCATCATGTCAGCATCACTCTGCCCTCAGCTCTATGTAGGTACACAGAAATTTTTAGGCAAGGTCACTGTTAGACCCTACATCATCTCTTCTGCATAAATCCAAGTGGGAGTAATAATTGATGCTTCAAAGGAAAACCTGATTTTTCCTGCTTTCCTCTGCCTTTTTTTCTGCTCATACACTGACTGTTTCTTGGCAAGTTTGCCATTCTGTTGAAAGTGATGATGATGATGACGTAGCCTGCCTTTGCCCTGTGGAAGCTGATACCTGTCCCAAAGCATGGTATTTTGAGTTGGCTGCCATGCCCATCAGCTTTTCTGCCATACGATTTGATGCATTCATTTAGTTAACAGCTTCTCTGTCAGCTCTCTCTATCCTTGCTGCTTGGGAGGCAGTTTTTCATTGTACTGTACCTATTCATAGGCACAGAGAAAGGGAGCAAGCACAAAATTTTCAGATGCTTCAAACTAAAATTGTAGAAGGTAAATCTAGTATCTCTCTTGATAGTATAAGTCATATAAAAATACATCTCATCTGGTTCTTCTCATATAAGTGGATGGCAAAATGTATCATCTGTATGATATGAAATTGAACACAAGTCTATGTTTTTTTAAATGGAAAGTAAAACCCCTCACCCCAAATGATAAATCAAATACTGATATAATTTTATTGCAATAGGTATATTCCATGATGTGTCTGAAGATACTCACTGGTCACCATTTCTTAATGCAAGTATTCACTACATCAGAAGGAATTATCCTCAGCCGTGGGAGGAGGTAAGAAAATTTCATTAGCTTTTGACTTTACTTTCTACTGTTTTCTTCACCTTCATTTGTTGCTGCAATTTCATCCTTTGGGAAATATTAATATTATTAAAAAATACATGTTTTTAAATTAAAGTCTCTGCTGATAGAGGAATATTTGAAATCCTGTTTCCATATTTACCAGATGAAAAAGTTATGGGTTCCATATAAAATCTATCAGTTATCTCCAGTGTGGTCTTATGGTGCTTATGATATATTTCATAGGTCCAAACTTTCAAATGTGATTGGTGGTCTTGCATTATTGTCAGATCTGGTTGAGTGTTTGCCATTTGAAAATTAAGTGTCTTTTAGAATTCTCACTTGTGAAATATTGGACTTAGTCCTGATTTGCTCTTGTTTATGGTATATGAGCTCCATAGGAAGAGAGGAAAAACAAATTGTCAAAAGTGAGAATGGTTTTAAAGGTAATACTGTTTTCTTTTCCTTACTGGAGAATTTGCTATTCTTTCTCTCTGCTTAGGAGTCATACAGGTGGAGCACCATTTGAGAGCATGCACAGTTTAAAACCTAAACAAGTCTGCCTACCTTTTGACTGGCCATTGGTGGTACTGATCTTGCGAACTATTAACCCTTGGAAAGTATAAATTCATCAAAAACAATGATTCACTTACATATTTTTAAAATACCTCTGGAACTTACAGTGTTTCGATGCAAAGAAGTCTTTTCTGGAGAAATTAAATTTCTGTTTCAGATAAATTTAATCTGAATAACTTTCCTGTTCATAGGAATAAGCTGAGTGATTTCAAACCTAGGCTTTAATCATGTACTTTCACAATGAACACCACTTGCACAGTAATGTCTTTCTCTCCTCTGCGTGTCTGCACAACACCCATGGTGGCAGAGACGGTTCACTCCTTGGAAGTGGAAGCGTTTGTCCTCAGTCCAGAAAAGCACTTTAGTACACATCTAACTTGAAGTACACCAGTTGTCCTGACATCAGCCATGTAATTCTATGGCCTTGGACTGTATGAAGTGCTTAAAGCTTCTCAAGTCACAAAAAGTGACTCCAGGATCAAGGAATGAGTGGTCAACACTTTGTCATGCTAAGTTCTTGTATTTTAAGGGTTTCTCACGTATATCCCTGTATAATGCACTAACATAAAATGCTCACCTCTTCTTAAAGACAGGACTAAAATTGCTGACATTACTACAAGTGGATTGTTGTTGTATAGGCTACAAAGAAGCTGGTGGCTTTCCTGTTTGGAATTGCCTCACATATGGTAGCAGACGTTAGCTGGCATAGCCTGGGCATCGACCAAGGATTTCTAAAGGCCATGGGAGAAGTAAGCCTGTATTATTATATTTATTGATATAACTGGATTTATTGGAATTGATAGCTTAGCTTTGGACTCTGGTGGGGAGGGAAGAGAGAAGCTGGAGCCCTGTTTCAGGAAGATTTTCAGAGACATGTAATGTCACAAACTCCATAAGAACAAAGTTGATCAGGTTTGGGACCTGTAAACTTCAGGGCTGCTTGGACAATTTGTTTCTGTTCATACGTTTGCATGGAAGGATAAGTAAAATAAACAGACAGTTCTCTTGTTTTTCTCTTTCTCCAGATTGATTTTCATGGTTCATACTCAGAAGCTCACAACGTTGGTGATTTTGGTAATGTTTCTGTTGGCTGATCATAGATCCTTCTATGGGAATAACTAGTCCCCTTCAAAACCACAATGGGTGATTCTGGGTCTTACCCTGTGCCATGCAGGAGCCAAGAATGAGTCTCATGAACACTGTATTCTCACCCTTCCCCCATAGCTGGCAAAGCCCTGCTATCTCTGTCCTCGTGCTCCATGTTTCAGCAGATGAGATGGGGCATATGGACACTTGTATTAAAGCCAAAACAGAGGCTGAAGGATGCTAAACTTTAAATGGAGTCACTACTGTGATTTTAAATTCTACATTATTACTATTCTCTGGAAGTATAAAATATGCAGCATACTTTCAGGTGAACCATTTATGTATTCTAAGTATGCATCTGGAGGATCTACCATATAAACATAGACAGCATAACCATACATAGCTTCATATGTGCTTTTATCCATGATAGATACTTAATGGATTTGGTTTGTTGGGCTTTTTTTTTTTTTTTTTTCATTCTTCCATCTGCAGGAGGAGATGTACTGAGTCAGTTTGAGCTGGATTTCAGTTATCTGGCATCGAATTGGTAAGATAATGAGGTTACCTTCTTTAACAATTATTTCTGCTTACTCTGTATACTCATTGTGTTTTAACAAAATGCTGTCCTCCTTTATCTTTCTTTCAAAAAGAATTTGAAAGCTACTGGAATTTTTCTGAGTTTGGTATTCCTTGTATGCAAGCTTACTGTTCCCTGGCATGAAAATCTGGAAGGACAGAAGGAAAAAGAGTTTTACATATAGGACCACAGCAAGAAAGATTAAATTATTTATCTCTGAAGGGAATTGTAAATAATTATATATCAAATAATCAGTGAAAAGGGTTTGCTGGACTCTCCCCGCAATTAGTTAAATAATTAAATAAATCTCACTTAGATTTCCATTTAAAGTTTGGAAGTTGAGGATGTTTATGGTTATAGATGCTGTGGAATTCAGACAGGTTTTAAAAGCATAAAAAGAAGCAGCAGTTTTATATATACACAATTTTTTTCTCACAGTTTTTAACTGAAATAAAAAACTCACTTTTTTTTTTGCATCAGCAGTAGGTCATTTGAGTTTTGTTTAAGTAGGATGTAGTTCATCTAGGTGTAGAAGGCACAGTTCATTAATAAAACTCTGGCACAGCTGTGGGAAATGTCTGTTTGGCTAGGAGTAGATTTGGCACAGCAGAGAGTTAGAGGACATCCTCCAAGACTATGTGATCACCAAGCCAAGGAACCATGTAGGGAGTGTGGAAACTACATGGAGTAGCCATAGAGGAGTGGTTCTACAGGTTTCTGAGTTTGAACCTAAACAGGAGGAGAGTGTTGTGCAAAGTAACTGCACCTGCAATCTTGGCCTTTCTGGCATTTGTAAATCTTCATGACTTTCTATAGTCTCTTGAAATGTAGACTATTTTAAAGCAGGCTACTGTTATTACAAAAACTGTAATCTTTTATCAGGTGATGTGGAAGAATTGTTACAATGCTTTCGTCTTGTTGTTAGGTATGTACCTGTCAAAGACCTAGCAGCTATCTACAAGGAGTTTTATGGAAGAGAGATCATAACTGAAAGCACAATTACTGACTGTACTTACCTGCTGTTTCTCGAACTGTAAGTTGATTAGCTTTGTCTGGGTTTTCATGAGTCAAACACATGTAGGAAAATTATGATAATCCTATTTGAAATGCTCGCTCAGAAATTTATGCACTGAGGACAGCAATATAGACTCACTACTAGATCTCAAGATCATAAAATACCTGAATTTTTTTAATGGCTAGAATACAAATTTGGACTGCTTAATAGCTGTTAAATTAATTATTACACCACAGATTCAGCATCTTAGCTATTTAACACATTTATGCATTTAATGTATTTATGCCTATTTGTGTGAGGACAGCTCACAGGCATGTTAGCAATATAATTTTCATGTACTGACAGAGTAGTGTACATACCTAAGTAGATGGCTTACCTACACTTTAGGTAGATCCTTTCAAGTCCAAGAATAATTCAGAAGAGGCTTTTGATACCTGGCAATGTCTGCTTTTGAATATCCTAAACAGCCTAGCTGTATCCCTTATTTCAGTTAATTACCAGGAGTCATGCAGCATTTACAAACGCTGTGAAGATCTCCAAATTAAGTGCAGCAATAAAGTTAAGAACATTACTTCTCACATTACAGCTTTTAAAAATATTTTAACAGCCAGCAAGGAGATGTAATGACTTGTATAGTGTTTACTATACAGAAGCCTTTAAAAGAACTGTTTAAATAATTAAATATTATTAAGTAAAGCAAATTTATTTCTGAAGATTTTTTTTTTTTCAGGCATGGAGAAAGGCTTGCTGTTGCCAAGGTTGGTCTTCTGTTTTCTTTATAAAAATGAACACATACCATGAAGACAGTGTAATCCCTCTTACTAATCATGTTGCTTGTCTCTCAGCTTTTTCCAACGTACGCTAGCAAATCTCCATTTCTGGTGGAGAAGTTCCACGAGTATTTCCTTGGAGGAGTGGATGACATGGCATTCTGGACTAACAATATTTTTGAGCTGACGAGCCATATGCTAGAGAATGGAACCAGGTATAGCTGTGTTTCCTGCCATATGAAAAGCATTAGTCAAGTTCTGACACCCATTTTGTTCTTCTGAAGGCAGGTTCTTTCCTAGAAGAGGTGCTGAGGTTTAAATCCTCACTTGGACAAAGGGATTTCTGTGGTTATCTTTTACCTGGGTGCACAGGATTACGTAGGCCTTGAGCTTGCGTTTGTTACATGTTCACAATCCTTTTCACAGGCAAGGCTCTGGCATGCCCAGCTGATACTCAACAGGGAAAATTTGGGGCATTGCTTTAAGACATACTCAAGGGCCTGCTTAAATGTTGCATAGCCATCCCCTGAGGTTCTGCCTGGCCTGGCAGTTTGAGCTGTGGCAGCACCTTCTGGCTACTGTCATCAGCCAGCAAAGATGTCCCTTCCTAGGGGAGGGCAGATACTGCCTTCAGACACTGAAGGCAGATAGGATTAGAAAGAGTAAGAGTATATATTCTGGTGTTGGAAGCTCAGGCTTGTACTCAGAATATCATATTTTTTTATAGAAGTTCTGGGCCTGTACTGCTCTAAGTGTAACCTTACTGTAAATAACTTTATAACACCAACAGTGGCAATTAATCCATCAATTTATATGGTAAATATCACTGCAGCTATTTTGGGAAATGATGTTTGAAATACAATATGGCATAATCTGTTGTGTTCTTTGTTCCAGAATGGCACTTTCATTAAAAGTGCTTTAAATTATTAGAATTAGCAGGACATGTTACAGTAAGTTTCCTTGAAGGGTTGTATGTGAGATTCATGTAGAACCTAATCAAGGTCACTAACTATCAAAGGGGTTTATCAGGATTATAATGATTCTCTGATTTTGAATAAGCAGGGTTTCTTGAGAACATTGATGAGGATAAAAGTTGTATTTTTAGTTTCACTTCCATTGCTGGAAAATCCTTAAAATGCATTCTGCATATTTCTTTAGTGGCTGCTTCCTGCCTGAGAACCCTCTGTTCATAAACTGCACAAGGGAGCACAAGGACAGCTATGTGTAAGTATAGCTCTGAAGGTTCAGAGATTTACTGATGAGAGTCCTCCACTAATGAGGACAGTAAGTTACTGAAAATTAGAGATATTTTGTTTTATCTTCTTGTGTGTGAATCTGAGAGTCTCTTAACATGAATAAATAAGCTTCATATAGGGCAGCTGTGCAGAACCTGGGTGAGACTTTTACGTTCCAGCCTAAGGACAAGAATACTTACCTAGCACTTGAAGTGCTAAGTCTTCACACTTTATTTGCTTGTCACTCTTTGTTCTGCTAATCATGAAACTACTGTTTCATGTTTACCCTAACCATAGCTAAATTCTGTCCTGATTTATGTACAGAAGTATGGAACTCAGAGCACAAGTGTATGTATTGCTCTAACAAACATCTCAAGAGAAACCAGCATAATTGGTATCTCTTGAGAACTCCATTTATACATGGGAGAAATGGCCACCTGATTGCATGCAATATGATTGCGTCTCCTAGCTTTGTCATAAAATACTCAAGTCATTAATTCAGTTATATTAATTGTTGCTACTGCCTTCTGTATTTTAGCAGAAACAAGCAATCAAAAAATGAACGTCAGAAGAATACAACTTCTTTGCTTACAAAAACACTTGAAAAGAATATAAATTATACAGAGAGAGGAGTTCATTTCAGCATACAGTCTTGGGCAACAGTAAGTGAGAAGTGACAGATGTGTCAGGTCAAATTCAGCTCTGTATAAAATTGTTTTAATTTCCATCTGAGATGCTGTGAGATGGAGCAGGGTCTCTGGATGTTAACAGTAGCCTTCACTTCACGGGGATTCCAGCAGCCATTATTAATCTGTATATTTATATGTACATCGTAAATATTCAATTTTTACACCTTGCTCATTGCGAAGTGAATTTAGAATATATCTTGCAGTGCCAAAAAAGACAAAATATATCTTTAGTACTTACACGTTAGTATTTACATTTTACAGAATCATATGATCGCTTTTTGGGGTTAAGAAGTCCCAACAAAGCATAGCAGTGAGCAATTAGCAGTGCTGCATTTAGAGCATACAGATTTTTGTTTCTTTCTGAAATGGTGCTTATGAGCTGAGTCAGAGTCCACTTAGATCAGTGTGGTGATATCCACTGTTGGTGACTTGGTTTGGAGGTGCTCCATAATGTTCTAGTTTCAGCCTGTGTTTTAACCGTTCTTGTGTCTCTTTATTATTTTTATTACAGAATTCCCTCCACTTGATAAACCGTGCTTTTGCAACCAGTGTCTGGGCAGCGTTAGCAGCTACACATCAAAAATCTTCTAAGTACATCTCCAAGCCAGCAGCTTCATATTTTCTGACCTCACCCTATGCTAGACTTGGGTGGTTGGTAATTTTTTTCTTCCTACCTCCCTCTTAATTTCTGAAAATTTTGAGTACCCACCAAAATATTGATGTTTAGTCTTTGGATGCTCTTTAAAGGTGACAGTCCAAATCAATTAGTGGTACAAATCTGGCTGAATGGTTTATATTGACTGGCCGGAACAAGAAGTTAACCTGTGAAACCTTTCTTTCAGAAAGGGTTGTCTTGTCATTTTTTTTTTTATATACATTCTCTCCTTAGTGAAGGAGCTCAGTGCTCTGTGTGTGATCAAGCTCAGAATGGAAGGAACCAAAATTAGAAACAGCATTGGCCCTCATTTTGAACAGTACAGGAACATTGTTACCCTTTTTGGTTATTTGTTGATGTTTGCACAGAATCAGTTGTCTGTCCCAAACTGATCACTGATAGAGCCTAGTGAGTGTTCTTGGAAACACTACAACACTAGTAGGGAATTCAAAGATAGATTCAGGACAGAGAAGGAGGCATATTCTCTCTCCTTGCCAGAGACATTCTAGCTTTACCTGCAACAGGGAAGACTAATGAAATAAATTTGCATTGCTGCTCATCTTGTTCTATTTATTCTGACTCAAAAATTGAAGATTCAATTCTTGAGTTTAATTTACACCAGCCCAATGAACAGTAGTTAGTTCGTTTCTCCCTAAACTCCAACATGTGACTGAGACCTGTGATCTCTTTGCTTATCTACTGTTAAGTCCATTGATTAAGTCAGAGATTCAGTTAAAAAGATATTTAATTTCATCTTTTGTATTCTGTGTCATATGCAAGCAGCCCTTTTTCATGCTCCCTCTGATTGCTCTCAGGTGCCTTGTGTCAGTAAGTAAAAAGCAGTTCCTACAGATCTCAGCTGCATTAGTGGAAGGTGAATCTTCAAGGCTGTTTTTATTTGATTCAAGAAAACAAAAATCAATTATATAATATGAAAAATGCTCTACAGATTTTTACAAAAGTAGATGGGAAAAGACAGATCTTGTTTTACCTAAAAAAAGTAAAAGTAATGATTTTCTGCTAATGTTATGGTAGCCTGGCAGCTAATGCTATGATTTTGTTGGTACAGGGCAATGATCTCAGCTGACCTAAACCAGGATGGATATGAAGATCTGGTGGTTGGAGCACCAGGGTACAGCACACTTGGCCGTGTTCAGATAGGACAGGTGTATGTGGTCTATGGCAACCAGTCAGGTTTGCCACCAGAGGACATGGATCTAGATGAGAAAGCTGACCAAGTACTACAGGGTCATCAGGTGAGGGGTCAAGTCAGATATTTGTCACTTAAAACTTTTTGCCTGAAAAGGTGGTAAGAAAAGATCATAAGATTAACATCAATGGTGTACTAGTCTCAGAAGAGGAAATAGCAAAGCAGCATGATATTGTGTTAGTTATCTTCTATTTTAACACCTCCAGATCCTCAAACAGAACAGTTGACTCTGAGTTAGTGTATTAATATGGCAGTTATTACTTGGGAAAACAGTGATACTAAGAAAATCTTAAGAATTGTTGGGACAGATTTTTGTCATCTCTGTTACCAGTTCTCCCGTTTCCAGTGCTGTGATTGCAAACGTGCATTAGGTTTTGATGGTTTTGTCTTGAAAACTTCTGTAATTTTCATGAGAGCAATCCCTCTTCTTCTAGCCTTCAGGAAGATTTGGTTCTGCCTTGGCAGTCCTGGACTTCAATGAGGATGGAGTGCCAGATCTGGCAATTGGAGCACCTTCTGTGGGATCTCAGTTTCTTACTTACAAAGTAAGCCACTTGATACATATTTTTTGAACAGTGAAACGAGAGAGAGAATTTCTTTTGTTGCTCAAGGTGATGTGATTTAAACATGTTAAAGGTTTAAAGGTTATAAACCTGTGTGGGTATTTTGACTAGAGCAATGACAGCTATCTGTATTTCTCTTTCAGTAGCTTTTATGCACATAAGAAATCCAAATCAAATTGCAACTTTGCAGTACTGATGTGCTGGAAATGTAAGGAGCCATTCATGAAATACAAGTGTACTCTTTTTATTTAGGAACAGAGAGTCTGGAACAGACCTCATGGGTCAGTGAGCTTTGTCATCTGCTGTCACAGGCCAACAGATGATTTCTAAAATGAGATAAGAACACAGACACACTTGCTAAAGTAATCAAGTTACAGAGGCTTAATGACTTGCAGCCTACCAGATAAGCATATGTAATGGTCCCTCATGAGCTGAGAGGCAAAATATTTTGGTTTAAACCGCATCCATTAAGCTTAAAACTCTTCAGAATTTCAGTTACTAACTTAGCTGCCTAAATAGGAATTTAAATGCTTTTATGTAAACCCACTAGCTTGGAAAATTGCATGCATCTGTTGTGCCTGGCATCGTGTGCCATTGCATTAAATAATAATTAACAAAATTTGAGGCACCTGAATGTGTGTGTAATGAATGTAATATACAGTATCCTGTCCTTGCTCCTTACCCATAGTATGATGAAAATGTACTTCTCTTTGTTGCCTGGTTATGGCAGTACCCATTATAGCATGGGTATTCTTAGTTTTGGGGTGGAAAAGACAGTATAATGAGAAGGCTCTGTTAGAAAAAATGTATTAATAGCCATTGCAGAACTGTTTCACTCCCTGTGCTTTGTCTTGGATTTCATACTTGGTGCTGACATGCAGATGCTCTCATGCTGTGTTTGTTTTTCCCGCTGTTTAGGGTGCTGTGTATGTCTATTTTGGCACTGAGGGAAGAGGCGTGGCATATCAACCAAATGTTACCATAACTTGTCAGGTATATTGATCAGGCTAACATAGGGCTATGCAAGCAGGAGGTGAGATAAAGGGCAAAGGGGCTTGTGGGCTTAAAAAGAGAACGTTAAAATCAAACTTCTAATTGCAAATGAATTTAGACTGATGGGGATGGTGCCAGAAGGTTGGTTGGGATGTGGGAAAGATACTTGTACTGCAGTGCAGGGGAGGCAGCAGGGTGAACAGAAAGATGCATAGCCCTCCAAAAAACCCCAGAGAAAACAAAATTGAAGGCAGGGAGTCAGAGTGTAATTTGATCAGAAGCAGACAAAGTTAACTCTTTAGAAGAGTTGCTCTGTTTTGTTACAGAATTGGTGGTTTCAGTTCCATTTCAGGCTTAAACTAACTGTTTATTGCAGTATTCCTACTGTAATCTTGGTTGGTCCCTCCTGGCAGCTGATGTTGATGGGGATGGAAATGCTGATCTCGTTGTGGGCTCTCCATATGCACCTGGTGGTGGGCAGCAGAGAGGATTTGTGGTTGCATTTTACTCTTATTTCAACAGAAGTGGCCAAGGTAATATTTAATGAGTAAATTAATCTATTCATATTTTATGTGACTGTTCATTTGTTCCTAATTAATCATGGGATAATTCAGGTTGGAAAGGATCTCAGGAGGTGTCTAGTCCAGCTTCCTACTCAATAAGGGGGCAGCTATGAAATCAGACCAGACTGCTCAGGGCTCAGTCTCAAAAACTTCCAATGATAGAGATTGCTTGGCTGTCCTAATAGGGAAAAAATGTCTTGTTACAGCCAGTATGAACCTCCCTTGTTTCAGTTTATGCTCATCGTGTATTTTCCTCCCACCTCCATGCATAGTGAAGTCAGAGGTACGCAAGGCGTTAAGTACCCCAGTACACTGGGAAGAGCCTGGCTCTATCTCCTTGTTAACCTTCTCATAGGTACTGGCAGGCTGCTGTTAAGTCTGCTCAAAACCTTCTCTTCTCGAGGCTGCCTAAGTCCTGTCCCTCAGTCTCTGCTTACAGTGCAAGTGCTCCAACTATCTTTGTGGCCCTTTATTAAATTTGCTCCAGTTTATCAACATCTTCCCTGTTTTGTAGGGTCCAAAACCAAACAATGTATTATAGGTGTGGTCGAGGGGTGAGTAGAGGGGGAGTAATCACTTCTCTCAATCTCTTTACCATGCTTCTGCTTATATAGCCTGGGATGCTGTTGGCCATCTCTACTATCAGAGCCTCATGCTCATCCCTCTGCCCACCAGCATCTCCAGGACCTTTTCCACACGGCTGGTCCCCAGCTGGTCTGTCCCCAGCCTGTATCTCTGCAAGGGCACCTCCTTTCCCAGGGACAGGTCTTTGCATTTGTCTTCGCTGAATTTTGTGAGGTTCCTGTCAGCCTGTTCCTCCACTCTGTCTGGGTCCCTCTGAATGGTGGCAGTGCCTTGAAGTGATAGCCCCCCGCAATCTCCTGTCATCTGCCAACTTCATGAAAGGGCATGTTGTTGCCTTCTGCAGATCGTTTATAAAAATGTTTAACAGGATGAGCCTAAAGATAGACCCCTGAAGGCACTCCACTTATCACAGGCATTCAGAGTATAACCCACTAACTGCTGTCCTGTGAGGGTGATCATCTCAACCAGATTTTTCCATCTGGTTGTCCACCCATTTAGACTGCAGGGTCCAAGCTTGGATACAAGAACACTGTGGGAGATAGTGTTGAAAGCCTTGCTAAAGCAATGGATTCAACTGTGTATTGGTGATACCAGGGCAGACTCAGCAGTCTTCCTTGGAAATTTGCAAATGTACCTCAAAAGATAAATTTTTATCATTCTGTATGCTCCTTCATGTGGCTAAAGAGGAATGCTACAAGTGAATACAGCTAACGAGTACAGGTGAGGAGGATTGTTTTCAATGAGGGAGGAAAGGCCACATATAGAGCTAAATAAAGTTAATAGGGATTGGGCAAGATACGCAGGTATTCAGAGCTTCATCAGAATCATGTAACTGAGATTTGCAATAACGCTTAATTTTTGTAGCTTATTCTACTTAATGTAAAATTAGAAACCACACGGAAAATGGTTTTCAAAACACTGCTGACTGACACTTTTGCAAAACCAAAACACAGAACGAATTATTTGAATTAAAGCCAGAATTATTTGAAGCTTCCCTGACCACAACTCTTGAAGAATTACAAGTTCTGATAAACAGTTTCAATATTGTCCTATCCCTAAGAAGGAGTCACTAGTTTAAGGCAGGCTTGACTGATAGCTTTCATGTACTTTGTGTAGGCTATTGCAAGGATTTACAAGCAGGCTGTGTTGAATAAAGGCTTTCACCAGCCAGTACCGTTGTAGACTGAGCAAGCAAAGTTAGCAATAACTGGTGCCATATCATAGACGGTATAACTTTGCTTATAGAAACTTCTTGTTATAGGATAAATCAGTGGAGGATTGCTAAGAGATTTTTCTGTGCTGGGGTACACCAAGATTTAATTAATATTTTTCTGGTCTGTCAGGACTTCTGTCAGTACAAGATGCCAACTGGATGGTAAAGGGGGAAGAAAACTATGCTTGGTTTGGATTTTCACTTGACAGCTGCCAGCTGGAGAACGTAACACTGCTGCTGATTGGTAGCCCTACGTGGAAGAGTTGTGCTGGGTGTGTTGTATATGGCAGCTTGCTTATCCCTCCATTCTGCCCTACTTCTACAGTGGTTAAGATTTGTAATAGATTAGACTTCCAGCTTTTCAGGAAGTTTCCTCTTTGTCCTGCTTAGAACATTTTATTAAATTCATATTTTTATGTCTTCATCCTTCCTCATGAAGGGGGGGTGGGTATCTTTAGACCCTTTATAGAGAGGGTCTTTGTTATTAGAGACACTTAAGAATTTGTTGGGTTTTCTTTGGAAGTGGGAGAGGGAGCACAAAAATGCTAACAGGTAAGCATGCCTAAAATAATCCTATAGATAGCACTTTGGGATTTTAAAAAGCAAACTGAACACAAAAATATATGGGGTGATAAAGAAGTGGATAGACAGACCAGGTTTGTGCCCTAAACGTCTCGTAACTAGTTAGAATAAGCATGGGAATTACTAAAGTAGATTTTTAGAATTTGGCAGCCACTGTTACTCCAAACGAAAAGGGGAAAATACTTTAAACAAAGCAATCCTAGCTGAAAGTACAAAAATACATTGTTACATACTAATATATTTTGAATTGTAATTCAAGCTGCAATCGCTTCTCATCGTCTGCCAGACAGAGTGTTGGGAAGGTGTATGGATATAACCTACCAAGCACAAAGCGCTGGTTTACAGTAACTGGAGACAAGGTAGGGCTCCTTCTATAGTATGTGACCTTGTAAATAATTTGAACTAATGTGACAGTCTGTAGAAATGACATAGGTCTTTTAAAAATCTAACAGGTGATGGGCAGAATGGGTTTGTCTCTGGCCAGTGGTGTGATGTCTGTGGCTGGGATCATAAGGACAGTTTTGGTGGTGGGTGCGCCTACTGCAGGTATGTCCTGAAAATGGGAAACCATTTCTGTGTTGGGACATTTGTTTCTATATGGCTGGAGGATAGATACAAAATTAAAAGTTAGAAAAGGGACCTTTTAATTGCCATGTAATTTAAAAGAAAAAAAAAAATCACTGTAATCACCTACAAGTGTAGATGTAACCTGTAGATTCCTCACTTCAGTGGGTTTTTTCCTTCCTTAAAATTAGTTTAGCAGCATTATTACCTTGCATTATTTATGTAGCACTGATTTGCTAGTAGACTTCCTATTTCTTGTAATCAAAACAACACAGTATTTTGTCCTTACTCTGGCAGTAGGTAGTAAAGAATTAGGAAAGTCAAAATGTAGAATTGTAACTTGAATGCATTTTCCCCCTGCTACTGTTGCCAGGAGATTGTTTCTATGCTAATTAGTGTTAATGCCATATAACGTAAATTATATTGATTTCATCCATGTTATGTAATGCTAGTATTATCTGCTGTCAGTGTGTTGCAAGTATTAAACCTAAGTTCCTATGTCTGATGCTCACCTTCTGTTACTTCTGTGTTTTTTCCAGATAGCTTGTCTCGGATTTCATTTATATCTTCAGTGCTGCACCAGGCTGGACTGGCTCTGGTATACGATCTGACAGACAGCACCAAGCCTTCCTTGCTCAGCACATTCAGTGGGGACAGGAGGTTTTCACGCTTTGGAGGAGATATATACTTGAGTGACCTGGATAACGATGGACTAGGTAAAGCTTGATGAATCTAGATCAAAGGTGCAATGTTTTACTTTAGCCAGTGGCAAAACTGGTCATCTACCTATTTATACAAGTGCTAAATACATTCTGCTTCCTCAACTAACTTGTACAAGTATTCCATCATGCCTTGTGGGGAGGCATCTCTAAAATCCCAAGCAACTTAGTGAGAAATTGAAACATTTTTATCTGTCATCATTAATAGGAATCATGGCACCTAGAGGTATGTAATGCCAACTCTCTCGTGTTTTCATTTAGCATTATTTCATTTTTGATGTCTTATGCCATCCTTGTAATATTTGCAGATGAAATGCTTGTGACATCCCCACTGCGAACTAACGATATCACCACAATACTGTTTGGTGGGGCAGCTGGCCGTGTTTACATTTACAACGGAAAGCAGGCATCCTCAGGGAATGTGACAGGCCACTGCAAATCATGGATATCTCCCTGTCCTGAGGACTGGGTAAGAAAACATAAAAGTGAAATCAGGACATGAGGTCATAATGACACATTAATTACATCCAGTGCAAATAGCTGGTCCGTTCTGACTTGGTTTCAAAAAACAGAAGGTTACTTATGTTTCTGAATCTGTGTGATTTGGCTCCTCTTGTTTGTTCTTGAATTACTTTGCTGTTTAGGAGCCAGGGTTACTGCACTGGTCTTCTACTCTCCTAGTGTGGTTCACACTACTGACTTTTTATTTTCTTTCTTTTTTTCTTCTTCTTCAGGCACAATATGTCCTGATTTCTCCTGAGGTAAGTAACCAGAAAACAAACTACTGAGAGAAATGAAAAAGTCCCACTTTAAAAAAACTAACAAACAGCATTATAACAAGCAAACTTATTTTACAGGAACTATCAAGATTTGGGAGTGCCGTTATCACTGTGAAATCTGAACGAAAGGTGAGAAAAATTACTGTTGTCAGCTGCTTCGTAACATCTTTCTACCTCACTTGTTTATAATAGCCAACACCTCACATGTGTATCTTACTCCTTTGCAGAAATCTTAAGTGCTTTACATAGTTAATCAAGTTTTCATTTAAGTCACGCTCTGAGCTGATAATTAAAACCATTTCATAGGTGGACGACCTATGGAGTTATCAAAATTTTGGTACATGACACCTGAATTGAAAGAGACCACTTTAAAACAGCCTGAGATGCAAACTACTAAGGAGTTTGCCGAAAGGTTGCATAGTGCATAGAGTGTAGGTGCCAAGTGGCTTTACCGTTCATGCCAACGTGTATGCAAAGTGGATACTCAGCTATGGGGAAACCAGGCACTGAACCACCACTCTCATTTCATATTTACAGGCTCGTTGTCCTGTCTGTCACTTGCAGTGAATGCTGTTTACATGTCAAGTATTTCCAAGCTTAGAGAGGCCCAGTTCTTACCTGAATGATTTGGATGTGTTTGTGTACCTGTTTCTCTTTGTTTCCCTCAGGTGCCCGTTATTTTTACCAGAAGTAAATCCCTATGTTTGTATGGTGCACTAAGGAACCCTTTTTTTTCCAGCTTGAAGGTTACTTAGTGCTTGTTCAGCTGAGGGGAGTCCAATGTTCTGCACACTCTGACAAAACCAGTGTGAAAACTGAGGTTCTCAGAGTACTGAGAAAGCCTCAGTACTAGGCTGAGGAGCTGTGCAACTGGTCTTCAACAAATGGTGTTTTAACTTTTTGCTGTTGAAACATGCATTGGAGAAACACCTGGAGAAGCAAATGCTTCTAAACTAGGCTAGGGTGTATAATCCAACACCTGAAACAAAGGCATCGCTGATGGTTTCTGCCTGAGTATGAGTCTGTTCTCCAAGTAGTTGTGTTCCTTTGCTATGGCACCAATCCAGTCCACACTCCAGATTCATCTATGTGGATATTACCCCCGAGAAATAGTTTACACTGGCAAGAGAGTTGACTGGTTCCAACTTCTTCCAGTTCCCCAAATGAAATAGTCTTGTTTGCCAAATTGTTTTGTTAACTGCTGTTCTGATGAGGTGGGTTGCTCTCTCGTATCGCATTTCTGTATGACACGATACGGACAAAAATCTGGTTTCCATTAGGGAAGATTAAGGCAATCGTATACCTGCAGTTACATTCTGCTAACCTTTGTTCTGTGTCTCTGCAGAAAGAAGTCATAGTGGCAGCAGAGAGAAGTTCGGTGAAAGCTCGACTTGGTGGAAGGCTTTTTGTCTACTCGCTCTAGAAGTTCATGGTAGCCTTTAAGACCAGATATAGATGTCCCAGATCAGGTCCTAGACAGTATTAAGGGAGGGAAGGATGGTCACTGTTTTTAAGTGAAGGGGAATATGAGTATTCATGGTAGTTTAACTTACAAACCAACCAAAACTGTCAGTCATGTAAAAGCACAAATTAATTCTGCTGTGAGCAGTAGCATCACTTAACCTAGAACAAGCAAGCTAGCCTGAAATGCTTTTAGAGGCTGAAATGAGCAGAAGGCTTGATTTTGGTAGTAATATTTGGCTTTAGAAGGAACGTTCAGTGGTCACCACCTTTTACTGGTCAGACTTGAGTATTATTCTTGACAAAACCAGGGAAGAATAGCATATAATTTACAATTCCTTGTATACAGTTATACAAACAAGGATTCCAAACAAGTTTTAGGAAATGCTTTTTCTTTCACACTTGTGGCTGAGACTATTCTTGACACTGTTTCTTTGTGTTTCCATGTAAAATTCCATGACCATGGTAACTTAGAATTGTTAACAGCTTTTATTGTTAACAGTAGTCTTCATCTAATTAACTAATGATGCAGGTTTAATGGAGTGTGCATCAATTATGTATTAAACAACTTGAGCAGCAAGATGTGATGCTATTATTACCAACACTAGTCTGTAGACACATACATGTGTATCTATTTTCTCTCTCCTGCCTCCTTCACAAACATAAAGCATTACTTTTATTTCAAATAACACAAGTCAGTGGAATAGCACAGAATGCTAAAGGTCATACTCCAACATGACACACCTCAACTTACCTTCTGAGGAATCGTCTCTCTCAAGGGAGGTTGTTTTGTTTAAAAAAAAAAAAAAACACACCCAAAACAGGGAAACAAAATGCAACAAAAAAAGGCAAGGTGAACAAGCTTGATGTATAATTCATTCTGCTATCTGTTTTGGGGACTTTACTTGCCCACATAGCAGAACGCTTTTTAAAAAAAAAAGTTTGCAATCTGAAATTTATGAAGGAAGTAACTGGATGGGACGGGGAGTACAGTAATTTACTTACCTTACAAATCTGTGAACTGTGGTGTGAGGCAAAACAAGCAGTGTAAGGGCAGAACAAAAAGAGTTTTCCTTTCTAAATGAAAATTGAAGCCAGTACGTTCTGTAGCAATTCCATGCTGAACATACAGCCCCCAATGGCTTTGTTTTTTTCTGTGCATGATCTCAGAGTAATTTTATTGCACCTGAATGCATTTTGATTACTTGAATTATAAGAAAACCATTTGCCTATGTCTGTAGAGAGGAAGACAGTCCTGTAAAAGATGTGTCTTTCTCTCAGTGCTTTTATTGTGCTTTCAGTCAGTTATGTACAGAAAAAGGAGTCAATACAGTTCACAGAAACCCGTCTGCACAAAAGACAGAGCTTGGAAAGCTTATGTGAAAGCTTCCCAAACAGCTGCACCAACACGTCAGTCCTGGCCCAACGCAATGACAACATGGCTGAAAACATCAGCATCCTTGTCCCTTCACACACTGGGCTTTCCTGGGGTTTATCAGCCAAGGTATGAGCCATTGTTTTTTCCACTGGATTGCTCAGTTCAGAGTTTTTTTCATGTCTCTACCTGCTAAGCAAAAAAGGCTGCAAAAAAATTCAGACTAAAAAAACCCTCAAAACCATTACAAACTCCATTAATTTTCTCACCTTCTCATGGCTTTCCTATCTGTAGTTGAAGTCACATACAGAGCAAGAACAACTGTGTGAAAATAATTACATACAACCTATTCAACCAAACTAGGATGACAGGCTTACGTAATTCTAGTTTCTGTATCTTTTTATTTCCATTTTTAACTCGTTAGTCCCAAGTAAAAATGTTCACAGCTACAGTATTGTCTTTTCAACCCCCACCCGTACAGTGATTTATCTGGTGGCACCTAAAGAGCTACTCAATTTATGTTACAGAGAGGTTAAAAAAACCCAAAGGAAAACTAGACAGTTTTGCTCCCTCTACCGCCTGAGAAAAACCAGTGGAGAACTATGCCCTCAGAGGTCAGAGAGAAGTCCTAAGAAAAAAACACAACTAGCAAGCCAAAGAATTTTACTCCTTCCTTCAGTCCATCACAGGACAATGGGCTTCCACACCCTTCACTAATCCAGCCACTTACCGTGGTGCAGGCTAGTCCATGGTTTGTCTTGTCTTCTTGTGGAGAAGAGAGAGAAAGCAGAGCCCAGCTTAAAAGAAACCAATGGGTCTGTTGATTTTTACCAGCATTTGAATCAGTCCATATGACAACACCAGGAGTTGATAAACTGCAGCTGCATCAGTGCGTGTGGAAATGGTGGCAGATGGCAAGCACAAGCGCGTGTTATCAATAGGGCCGCCTTTCCCGTTACTAAAACTGCGTACGTGTTGGGCGTATGTGTAAGTTAATTGTTACGGAATACCCAAAATAAGTAGCCACATTTCAAAACCTGTTGTTGCTCACTTAAAATGAGCAAAACTATTATTTCTGGTTACTGCCAGTTTAGAGGTGATGCTTCACAAGAGATGCAGGCATGCTTTTTGCTTTGGAAAATCTGTTCTTTGCAATTAGATAAGAGACTTAAAAAAAATCCATTAAAAAGGCCACTTTTGGGGTTGACTTGCTGACATTTGAAGTCAGATTCCTAAACCTGCAGCTCAGAACCAGCATTACTGATGAATGCTGACCACTGTCATCCTTTAAGCTGCAAATACTATTCTCTTTAAGAAAGGCCAGCATGTGAAGAAGTATTTGAAACACTTGAAATGAGAATTCCCCAAAAATACATACATGTATGTAATACAGAAAACTAGTGGAACACATGTGGGGTGGAGGTGAGACTACTGTGGAAAGCATGTCACTGTTTTCCCCTATGTTTCTCTCCTTTTGTGTGTGAGCATTAAAGTCTCACCATAGATTTTTGGCACAAAATATATATTAAATTATCAAGTTTAGAAATTCTTGCAGTTTTCAGTAAAGAAGAACAAATGCAAGGAAAGCATCCAAAGTCCACCCTGTAACAACAAAAGTCTCTTCACTCCTGCATTTCCTATTGGTTTGTTAATGTGCTTCTGCTCAGTCCAAAAGTTTCTGCTTTAAGGTTGTTCTTTATCTCCACTCTTCCAGCTGCTGGTTGGGATTTCTTCAAAACTGCAGGGACCTAGGCAAGATACAAAACAGCCTGTGATTACATGAGAAGCTGCTCTACATGCAGCAGAAGGAAATAAACCTCCACAGAAGCCTGAACCCTGACTTTTCTCCTCTTATTTGCAGACACCATCTCTGGCTTCTCCCTCCCCAATCCCTTTCAGTACATTTCTCCAAGCCAGAGTCAGTATGTGATGCAGCTGGTTCTGAGCAACACTTGAGGATAATCCAGTTAGTTGTAGCCATAGTCAACAATCCACAATGAACTAATGCCATCTGCCTCTTTAGTGGTAAAGGAGGGGAGGGAAGAAGGGGAGCTTATCTGAGTCTCTCTTTCATCACTTGTAGCAACTTCAACATTTGAATCTGCCCATAATTCCCTGTTATAAATGTTACAGTGCAGAACAGATAGACAATACGGTCCCACAAGCTTTGAAAGGAAAGGGTAGTCAACAGGGAAAATGACCCATACAAAATCTTGCTAATCTGAAGACAATCTCCTTCGAAATCTTCATACAGCTTCATGCAACAGGGCTCTACGATGCCATCAGCATCAATGGCAAAGATAGCTGGTGTGCATGTAAGGAGCTATTACAAACTCTGGATTGGGAGTCAGGACATCACAACCACGGCATCATTCTCCAAACAGCTGTCACAGCTAGCACCTGTCCTCATCACCCTTTTATCTTTACCTTCTCTTTTACAAGAGAGGGACTAGAGATCGAGAGTTAGTATGTGGGTGGGAGGAGGAGGGCAGCATCCATTATGTCCCCCACAATGAACAGATTACTGCATCAGTTGAGAAGGCAAATTAGGGCTGATTCTGTTAGCCTCAGATTCCCTTGGGCTGCCAGGTGAAAGGAAATACAGCATGTCTCAAGGAAGAGCCTGCAGCTTCACTTCTGGCAACAGTGAGCAGTATCTTACTGCTCAAGTGTATCTTTGCCAGTGCTGGGGCTATCCACCTCTTCAATCCAGCTAAGGAGAACCTTCTCCTTTATCAAGGAGCAGACACTGAGCTGAATTCCCCCATGCTCCGTGGCCCACCCCTCTACAACTGCTTGTTTCCTGCTTTAGAAATGGACTGTACATGCAGAGTCTGGCACAGAAACCCTAGCCAGCCGTACGTACGTGAGGAGGTAGTGGAGGTTCTAGGTGCCGCCCAAGGAAGGAAAGCAAGCGTCGCCATATCAGACCGCTTCCCAGAAACATAATCCCTGTCACCAGCCAAAATATTCTGGGGTCCTACAAACAGAACGTTCCCATTAGTCATGCAACTCTCTCTTCAGAAAAAAGGTTAGCCAAAGATAATCTCTCACTCCCCACCAGTGTTCTCCTCCTTCATGGGATAAAGTGGTAAACTCTCTACCGTCAACCGCCAACCCCTACCCTTGGGAAAAGGGCTGTTTCATCACAAAGCACTTTATTTAGGAATCACCTAGCGTATTCCATTACTGTCCTATGCAGTTTTCCTTCCTTCATCAGGAAGTTTGGAAATTCAACCCTTCTATTTAATGGATTTGGAAAGGAAGAAGTCTTTGCTTTGTTTGTTTGTTTTAAGGATAGCATGTACAATTGTAAATTTGTACCCCCTAGTCTATACCTGCCCGCAGTCTAGGTGTAAATGTGTAATTGACAGCACAGTATTTCCTCTGGTGTGCTGGAAACGTGCTGGCTGCTTCCCAGATACCCTTGTATCTGGAAGACAAAGCTGGTCTTTTCAGAAGAATAGATTATCACTAAAGAAGCCTTAATACTGCTTTATAGTCAGTCCTTATACAACCATAAATTTGTCTTCCCATTTCTTTTCCATGGGCATTACATAGAAAAAAGGCTGCAATACTGTGCAGTTAGCCATACAGTAATTTGCTTACAAAAAAGTGACTGCATGAACACATGAATCACTGGACTAAATTATATTCACACACTAATATAAATCTGGAGCTCTACCTATGGAAAAAATGAAGCTGTACTGAATGTAAGAGTAGGGGACACGTTTTACGTCCGTGATAAAAGCAGCACTCATTCCTTACCTCTTCAAGAGATGACTCCAAGTTCATACCAAATGCAACTCCTATGAGTCCAAAGAGGGAGAGAGAGAAAGTCCCCATAGTCAGCTGCAAGTTCAGTCTCATCATCACATTACGGTGGCTAAACAAGGGAGAAACATCTGTAAGCAGAACCCAAAAACTGATGTGCTGCCTAAATTCTCAAATCCCAGACAGCATGCACTAAAACCAAATAGCGAAAGAGAAGAAGTCATTCTGGAATTAGGCAACCCCGTGACAAAGCTTATGAAACAACAGTATAAAGCGGCTATCGTTTTGCAATTGTGGCATCAGGATACCTCTAAGGCCAGCAGGTTCTGCTTAATCTTGATCAGACTTTCCAGCAATGCTCACTTCTTAGCGGTCTATATGCACAGAGTAACAGTAAATTTCCATGTGAATTTGTGTTCTCTCACCACTAACTGGCTAGAAGTTATATGTCCGTATTCACAAGAAACAAAAATTTGCTGTTACCTTGCAAATAACATATTATGTAAGTTTTAATATATTAAATCTTTCTAATATTAATATATTAATTTAATATATTAAAACTTACAAAGAAGTAGAGTTGGTAAATGCTGCAGACTATAAACTTGAGCCTGTTTTGGAAAATTCCATATTCAAGTCTTCCCCAAAAGGATTTCTGTGGTTTCCTGATGCAACATGTACCAATTGCTTCTACAGCTAACTCGCCAGTAAACAGGAGAAAGGATATTAAACACTGACCTCAACGACAAGAGTGGCATGTGCTTGAAAATGCAAGCTATAATTATTTTTCCGTAAGAAAGCTGACTAACAGCGAAAACTGTAGCATACAGAGAGAGAAAATACTCACTCCAAAGTCATGCATTCTTGTATCACTCCATAGACTGAACACCCGAGTAGCCTAACCAGACTCTTAAATTTGTTCTGTGGAATTAAGAGTAAACTTTCCTGGGTAGAATTTTATTTTGCCCCTAAATTTGCAGACATTTCCTTTAGTGAATAGCTCTCCAGCAGGTTCTAGGAGAAGCCTGGTTTCTCCTGCTAGGGAAAACTGATGCCTAGCTAGAGAGGTTTTTACACATACTCATTAGGGTGTCCTGTTGCTTTATCCATTTCACTGATAAGGAAAATGCAATGCAGCTTCTTGCAGCTTCTGCAAGTCCACTCAAACCCTCATGAAGATGGAATTCCCCAACTTTCCTTGTAGGCAGATTTGAGAAAGACTAGGCAGCATTAAACTCTGCTGAGCTTTTGGCAGTCCAACAGATAGGGTAGCTAACCTGTCTAGGTTGATAAAGATTATGCTTTCTGAGTCGTCAATCAGTACTCTGAGCTCACGAGCTTCATTTGCAAGATCTTCTGCTTGTCTGTAATAGTTCTCCAGCAGCAGCTCCATTTCCTCTGCGTGGTCAATCCCAGATGTGCTCTCCTCACTGTGAGCAACAATTTATATTTTTCTGGTTAGCTACATGTTGTATAGAAGTGTATTATTGACATGTTAAGACAAGGCACATAAGACACTAGATCTCAAAATCCAATCTTTTCAATGAGGAACTTCCATCAATACCAACATCTTAAAATAAAAGGCATATTTTTATATCTATCAGCTGATCAACATATACAGTCAATTATTTTGAGCAGAGCAGTTAGCATTTGATGTGCTGAAGGTATGCACAACACCACAAATCTTACTTTTTCAGATATTAAAAAGTTATAAGGTTATATAAATTTTATATTATTTACGAAGTTTATATTATTAAGTTATTATAAAGTGCTGACAATTTTGAAAGGAGATGCTTAATTTCTTCTTGCCCTCAAGTGGTGAAAGCTGGTAACAGTGCAGTCAAAAACTCCCAAGAATAAAACATAACCAAAAATCAACAGACAATTGCATGGTGAGGGAGGTGTTTTAGCTGTATATTGAAATAGTTTAGTTGCAAGGTGTTTCAGCTACACACAGTAATTACTGCAAAACATTTTGGAAGCCTCAAGCAGCTGAAGAGCAAGCATTAAATGGAAGATGCTGCTCTCCTAAGTGAAGTCTGTCTGAGAGACTTTCATCTTACTTCATGGTCTGCCTGCTGGTACAGCAGCCTTCTCTGGAACTGTGCCTACGTTTCTGGCAGCGTACTGGATTGTTCACTGTGTAGATGAAAGCTGAGGCACCTGAGATCCACAAGAGCTCGGAAACTAGCAGCAAAGCCAGGAGATTCTTCACCATTTTTCCTTTTACGGTATGACCTCATTTCTCTAGAGAGACTAAACTTTTTAAATCTCCTCCTGGCATTGCTGACTGTTAAAGGAACCTCTCCGAAATAGTTTTCCAAGAAAGTAAGTGATATGTCTTAAGAATCAACTCGTGTAAGCTCCCTGAGGACCTTTAACAGAGCCCCTAGTTTCTCTCTTACAGGGTAGAAACTTTGAGTTAGCTAGGCTGATTTTAGAGCCCTTCAGACATTGAGGTTTTTAATAAAAAAAAAAAAATAGGCATGCAGATGAGGGGAGTTGCAAACTGGGAAGCCTTGGAGCACTATCTGCTCTATTACGGATTCAACTCAAGGTCTTATTTGATGATTACCTTTACATCAGCTCCTCTGTGGATATAGAAAGGGAAACAACAGGCATATGGATGTGAAAATAACTGCCACCTGATTTGCTTTCACTAACGGGCCTCCATCTGCCTCATGAGTCTTCAACAGTATGCCACCCCTTCACACATGATGTCTGCCTCGTTTTTCTGGGCTCAGCTCACCATTCCTGCTGCAAGTGATCTCTGCCAGCACCTATATGCCTAACTGGGTTCCTCCATACCTTCTCAGGCTTCTGAGTTCATCAAATACCACAACTTCCCAAAAGACTCTGAAAGGTAGTTTCTGTTTCTGCTTAAACATAAAAAGTGTGTACGCCCAGGATTTACATACCATTCAGCCCCAAACACATTGGGATCTGATATACATTATCTTTTTGCTTTTTAGTTTTTGTTAAAGTGTCCACTGCTGCTGCCAGGTGCTGTCTTTCACTAGGCTGCAACGGGACTATTTCTGCATGTACATTTTTCCTGAAATGCTGCTCTTCAGTTGCACAACAAGATTGCTCCAGGCCCTCTTTCCTTCAGGTTCTGCTGGCGAGCAAAAAGCTAGAAGCAAGGTGTTCAGAACACTTCTAACAAAGAAAGTGTGGTGTCTGACCTATTCGAGACTGCCTCTTCAGTTTTTTGGTGAAACTGAAGAAAATTCTCCCAGAAATTGTTAATTTGTATTGAAAAATAGTATTTTCTTTTTCACCTCCTGCCATCCTGCTCCCATCCCATTATGTGCTAGATGAGCTGGCCTGTTATGCCAAGAACTATTTGGAACTGCGTAATATCACTAGTGCTAATGGAGACCCTCTCCAAAATGCCAAATACAATGATTTCTGAAGCAGCAAGCATGAAGGCTTTAAAAAAAAATCTATAGAAAGTCTTTTTCTTTCTGCTTTTTGGCAGGGAACACCCAGTTTAGTGTTCAAGTTCTCCTTAAACAAAACACACTCTTAAAAAACTATGTGGTTTCAAAATATACATACAATACTTGTGGATCAGTCCATTTAGATAGACAGAGCTCTTCTATTAATTCTTCTTCATCTAAGATCTCCAGAATTGTTTCTCTGAAAACTTTGAGATCTGTTTCCAGTTCTGACAAGCTGAAGAAAGAACAGGCAAGAGGTCAAGTAATCCCCACTGGCACCAGTGTGCACAAAAGTAATCTCTACATGAGTTTGCTAGCCGGCGCCTTTGCCAGACTAAGCGGACAGGGATGACTTCCTTGCAGGGTTCTAAGAGCTCCTATCAAGCAGTTCTCTACAGGCCACACACTTAGCAGTGGCAGTGACCTGGCTAGGGGCCAGTGAGCGACAGACACACATTACAACAGATTCAGATGTGTTTTCTGGGTATATTCCCAAGTCAGGAAAAACAAGCCACTCTGTGAGCATGTACTGAGTGCGTACGTGCACTGTGATATCAGAGAGGCTAATACACGAAGGTATCAGTGTATTACTCCTAGTAACCTTACGGTACCTAGTAACTTTAAGCACAGATCCATAGGCTAATCTCGTTTTACATTATGGGGAACATTTTCATGATGTTATTTTGTTCTCTTAGGTATTATTTTTTTCCGTCAGATGCTATTTAAGAAACTCCACTGTATTTCTGATAACTTGGAATTAGATTTCCCTTTTTCTGTTTTCCCCATATCACCAGGTATTTCATATACCGATTGTTACATTTACAAGATGCACAACCCAGCATTACAGTAATTTAGGAAATTAATATTAGATACTATTTTGCTAACATTTCATTGCATATCATTTTCTATGGTCATCTTCTAGTCTCTTCACGGCTTAACTCTTATTTACCTCTTGCCATTTTGCAGGAGAATGTGTAGTCTACTCCTATCCACAGACAAAAACTTGGGGTCCACTAGAGCTTCCAGTGTCTCAAGGATCTGAGGCTGCAAAGTGTTAAGTCTCCCCTGCAGTTTGCTGATCTAGATAACAACATGATCCTTCATAAGAATTAAAGCAATCCCTTTAGAATGACTTGGGCAACGGACTCCTGTCTCTGAATGCAGAATTCACAGTAACAGGCAGTTAACATTATCTCCTTTTCAATGCCCAGGAAACACTTGCTATAGGGATACCACTTATAGGATAAAGCCAGTTCAAAATACAGTATTTTGTAAAAAGTGATTTGCACTGAACTGAAACCCAGTGACAACCACACCAATAAGGCTGATAAAGCTAAAACACTATTTGTCTAGAAATGTCATATGAGCATTAGCAAGCACAGATTTTTAAGGATAGTTAGAAATTACTATCTGACCCCTGCCCAAGAGGCCAAAAACCTCAGTGCTTTTATGTGACTTCCATTTCAGCTACAGCCTGTCTCTAGAAAGGTACTCTGACTTGTTTTTTAATTGTCCAAATGATGGTGAAGCCATCACATCCAACTAGCACTTTCCTGGGAAGCAAATGGAAACACACATACACACAAAATCATAAAAACTAAAGCAAAAAAAGCCAAAACAAAAAAAGAGCTCCTACAGTAAGGGTGGAATACATATACAAATGTGTATGTATAAATATTAATACAAGAATAAAATCATACTGTCCTTTCTACAAAGCAACAAATTCCAAACCAATTTAAATAAAAATGAGACAGCTCACCCGGTACTGCAAGATTGCTTCTATGGCTCGGAATTCAAAGGGCAGGGAATATGTAACTAGTTGACCTTCCCCAGCCAGCTGAGATGCTAGTTCATTGAAGAGCCAGTGTTCCAGATTTAAATGACAATAATCTAGTATCAGAAGAAACTCTGGTGTTATGACAGCCTTCAAGAACTGAAAAAGACAGTACATGTAGGAGTCTGAAAAAAAAAACACCTCTGAAGATTTCTCATAACTCTGTAGTGCATTTGATAATTTAGGCTTTGATAAAGCCACTCTTCAAATGTCTTTTCAGGCAGGAAAATAACAGAATCTCATGCTAACTGCAAATTAGTGGATTCCCCATGGTTCAGACACAGCACTATGCTCGTGGTGGTACGACTGAGAAGAGGCTCCTCATAAGCCCCTTACTTCTATGACAATGTCACTAATGTTTATCCTGTGCTCCACTAGGAAAACGGTCAATAATATGTGCTGTTTGTAAACCTGTACCTCTGATTGCTAGGTAGAGCTCCAAAGACACATTTACTGCTGGACTGCATGTCATAGAAAGCTGGTAGTAAAAGAACTGTGCAAGAAAATGCAGCTGCAAGGATAAGACACAGTTCAAGTTTACACTTAGCTGTAGGGAAACCATTACCTCCATTCTCATGATGATCCTGTTGTTCCTAGTTGCAATGCTCATTAGGTGTTGAAATCTTAGATCTCGAGCTTGAAGACCCAACTCCTGGTACAATTCTGTTTTCTTCTTTTCTATCATAAAAATATTTTAGATTAAGACATTTAGGGGACAAGCATATATGTTCTGAAATTACATTTCAGTGTATTACTAAGTCCTGCAAAAGAAAAAGAAGCTGTGTGACCTTTAGAACTGTCTTCCTCCCATTGATTCCTCAATGTAATTTATTTTTTACGAAGTTTAGAAGATTGTCTCTTGGGTGGAAAGAGAAAAATTCTAGATATAAGTGAAAAAGTTGGCCATGACAATTAATTTCATGTCAGAAACCAAGTGACTTGTTTGAGAAAGCACATCTAATCCTAAAGGAAGGGAAACACAAGGCAGGGAAAGTAACATACTGGTCAAAAAGGGAAAAGACAAAATAAAAATGACCTTCCTCTGAGAGATGGTATATATTATTTTCAAAATATTACTTAAAAATATACAAAACTTGTAACAATAAAGATGGTATGAAGACCAAAAGAAGGCAGCAAAACAGAGGAAACATTGCAACATCCCAAATAAACACAGTGAAGTATTCCAAACATAATTTTCTACCCCATGCAGATTCCCAATTGGGCTTTTCTGTATTGGACAAGGAAAAAAGGCAAACAAAACCACAATGAAAACTCACCAAAATAAGTTGTATTTCCCTCTTTGTCAAACTTCATCTAAAGGAGTAGGGAAAAAATATTTGTTTTTCACGGAACTACTACAGAACAAGAAATCAATTTCTAAAATTGTTTGCACTTTCCTAGAAGTAAAATGGAAAACACGTTATGAAGAAAAAGCAACTTTTTAATGCCTTCTCTTCACAGTTCATCCCAATTAAGAAAAATATTGCACCAAATTGACATATATTTCCACTGTGTGTGTACACACCAAACAAAACCAGTGTCATCTGCATGACCATGTTTCTATGTAAACCTTGGGAAGGAGGTGACTTACAGAGAATCAGACTTAGGATAGAATATACAATATAGAACAGAATAGTTCATCTGGAAGGGACCTACAATGATCATCTAGTCCAACTGACCACTTCAGCGCTGACCAAAAGTTAAAGCATGGTATTAAGGGCATTGTCCAAATAAATGCCTCTTAAACACTGACAGGCATGGGGCATCAACCACTTCTCCAAGAAGCCTGTTCCAGGGTTTGACCATCCTCCTCTCAGTAAAAAAATGCTTCCTAATGTCCAATCTAAACCTCGCCTGGTGGAGCTCTGAACCATTCCCATGCATCCTGTCACTGGATACCAGGGAGAAGAGATCAGCAGGGCATCTTATATTTTGGACTACAAATTTTGCTATTTCCTCTGGAGAAATCTGAAAAATTTACAAATAAAATTTAAAAAGAGAACCACAAATTGGGTAGTTAGGCCTTGTGCCCATGTCAAGTATTAACATGCTATTCAGCTAGGAATCTGCATCTAAATCCTTCTTGTCTTAGCACTTGCCATTCAGATTATTAATTTAACACTTGTATCTCCTAGTAAAATTATTTTATTGGAAAAACTGCAATGTCTGGTTTAATCAGAAAGTTTGCTCTTTTGCTCATAAACCATGTAGCTTAATTCCATATTACTGGCTTTAAGAATAACTTTCTGTGAATTAAACATACCTAAGCATATACTCCAGAGGAGCTGCAACAGAGGTTCATGGCCAGAAGGACCTTGCCGCATGCACCTTGTTGCAGAATGCCTACTTTTTGCTCTCAACAGGGAGGCCTTACCTTCCCTGACATGCACCAGGACTAATCAAGCAGTTTGTAAGTGGCTTTTGGACTCATTTTTTCAAAAAAAAGAATATATAGAGAACTTGTTTTTCCTCAAATCCCGTGTTTTCTTAGAATTGCAGCTACCAAGACACAGGAAGAATATGAAAAACAAGCAAGCTTTGATGAGCTTAACAAGAAACCTTCTGACTGCAGCACTTCTAAGAGTTGACCGGCCTTCACAATTAAAGCAAGAGAACTTCCAGCAGATGCTGGATCTTAGAAATAACATCTTAATGAATGCTGTATACCATAAATGGTCCTCAAGTCAGAATACCTTAACCCAACAACTCAGAAGTAGGGATGTTCTCTGAAAGACAAATCTACCTGCTCTTATGAGGATTTAAGAAAAAAACGCAAAAGAGGGAGCACCATCATTGAGCACAAGTGCCCTCGCTGGTGGAAACACCTGCACGTACTTACCACTGCAAAAACAGGAGAGACGCTAGCTAAGGTGGCTTGGGAGGCCTCTGTTGTGGTATGTTGGTAGCATTCACCTGAAGACAGACAAGACATTTCTACTCCCAGCACACCGCGCTTGGCCTGTAGTGACGCGGTGCCCTGCTGTAAGCCATCCACATAACGCGCCGGCACAGAAACTAAGCAGCACCGGTGACCTGAAGGCCCCCACGAACTCGACACGCGCCCAGCAGAGCCCGGGCAGCAGGCCGGCGCCGCACCCGGTGCGGCTACTGCCGCTTTCGTTTCCTAGTCCCCGGCCGGCGCGTCCCCCTTCCTCGCCTCCCCGCACCGCGAGGCCTGCCAGGGCGCACCGCGGGGCCGCCGCCGCGCGGGACCAGGGCCCGCCGGGGCCTAGTCGCAGAAGCTGGCGGGCGGCAATCCCGACCCGTCCCGGCCCAGCCCACCCCAACGCTGCCCAGCCCGGCCCGGCCCGGCCCCGCCGCCTACCCGCCCAGCGCAGTCCCCGGGCGCACGCCGGCGCCGCCAGCCCTGCGGGCGGGCCCCGGCCCGGCAGCAGCCCCAGGGCGGCCCGCAGGCGGGTCCCGCCACCCGCCGCGCCCGCCCAGCCGCGGGGCACGCAGCAGGAGCCCCGCACGGCGCCGTGGGGGCGGCCCAAGCCGCGGGGTAGCAGCCCGGCGCGCAGCATAGGCGCGCAGGCCCCACGCAACGCCCAGCCCGACTCCCAGCGCGCAGCCGCAGCGAAGGCGGAACCGGGTCGGACTGACGGGGTTACCCCGGTGCAGGCTGGGAGGAGCACGGTCATCGGCGCCTCCGCGCTGGGGGCCGGGCTCGGGCAGCCGGCGTGGGTTACAGCCGCCGCTGCTAGCCGGGCTGGCACTTTGCCCTGGCCTTGCCGCTGCCGGGCGCAGCCGGTAACGAAGCAGCGGGCGCAGGCTGCGGCGTCCAACGCGCCCCCACCAGCAGCTGGCGCGGCGGGCTGGCCCGCCCGCAGCCGCGGAGGTGTCCCGCCGGACCCTGCCCCGACGGCCAGAGGTGCGCCGCAACGCGCGTAAGCTCTGCGGTGGCTGGGGCTGGCCCTGCCGCGTCTGGCCGCTTGTTGAGGGTTTTACTTCTAAAACGCGTTTTTTTTCCAAGCGTAGAACAACTTTGCCCCCAATGGAGGTCTTCCAATTAAATTTCCTTGCCCTGCCTGTGTATCTGAAATAGCGAGACAAGCTGGTGAGTTGAGATATGAAAGGTTATTTAGTAACATACTAGTTTCCACTATTACATATTATTTTTAGACCGCAGCTTTTATGCACGAAAGGACCATGGAAATAGCGGGAGTATCCTGTGGTTGGTTCTACTGAAGCACGTAACGGGCATGACGGCGAAGCTTGCGTTCGAAGCCCATTTACCAAGACGTGCGTACAGCATTCGCTGCTGCTTAGGCGGGGGCGGGAGAGGATGTCATTATGCGGCTAGCGGCAGGACACGTACGGCCTGGCCGCCCCAACAGGTGCGCACAAATCCACACACTGTCCCGAATGTGGTCCGAGTTTTGAGGACAAGGGGGTCAGGGACATAGTCTCTTGGCTGGACTGTAAGTTAAGGAGAAGTCACCCGAGGGCAGGTGCTGTCCCCTCCTTTCTGACACTGCATCACCTGTGTGTTTGTGCACCTGTTTGTACGGCGCGTGCATTAGCATGCACAGGTAAGCATTTGTTCAAAGTGGACTCGTGTGCGGGATCAGAAGGATGGTTTATGCACAGGTTGCACAAAGAGAAATGACTTCACGAGGAAGTAATTACACAAAAAACTTCCTTAGTAGTTATATCCCGCATGTACGTGCAGACTGAAGCCATCAGAGGTTTTCAGTTTCAGGGTAAGCAAACGTTGGCCCCGTTTATACTTGATAAAAAGCTGAAATCTAAAATGGTTTTAGCTCTAATTTTCGTTAATTACAGCAGGTGGCAGTATCTACAAGACTAATGTAATACTCTTGGATGTCAGAGATACTTAAAATTTGGAAATACCAGACAGCACAGAAAGCACCGCAGCAGAGCAGGAAGCAAACACGCACCAACTAACGGCAGCTTATGTTGACTCTGCACATTTGGAATGCAAAAGCTAGGGAAGCATCTGAAGCATATCTGCCAGAAATTTACATTTAATGAATTTGCAGTCAGTCTCACAGAGCTGACATTTCCTGCTCTTCAATAAAAAAGGGAAAAGATACTGGGTTTATCTATTTGTTTTCCCTTGTCTATCTGTTATTCTGGCTGCTTACAGAACAGAAGCATTGGAAATAAGATGACATAACTTCACAACAAATATACGTTGATATGAACTTTGATATGTATGCTATAATAGGCCAGCATATCAGTAAGTATTAGTATTGTATCTCATTATAGCTGCATTATCAGTCATCATCATAACTGTCTGGAAGGGCAGACAATAACCAAATATCACCTTTACACCTCTATCTTTAGAGGTGAAGGCGACACATTGGTGTGAACTGGCAGCCAGGGTTAAGTGATGAACCATAGGCTATGATGCTGCTGAGAAAATGAAACAAAGGTCTGAGACAAGGAAGAAGGTTTTAACATGTAAAATCAATCAAATGTGAGTTTTGTAAATTTCCTTTTGTATGCGAGGATTGTGTAAGATAAACTACTGTGGACAACACCTTTCATCTTAACCAAGTAACTGGCAGGAACCGATAAGAACCAGTACAATGTTAAAATACAAGCTAAGCAAGTAGATAAGAAAAGAGTTCCTCTGGAGGACAGACAAGTTAAGGGGACCTTAACTGCAGAAACCCACCAGAGACCACCAGAGGACCACCAACTCATTTAACAGCGCATGCATCAGGGACATTTGAGTTATGTTAAACATTTCTCGGAAATGTCATGAATATGCTAACAATTGCAATGACTATGAATGTATGTACTCTATATGATTCAGATGCTGGTAACATGAGGCACACATATTAGGAGGAGATATCCCCCACACGTCCGGCGCTGTAATAAAGATATCTGCTTAATAACACTTTGATGTTATTAAGTTTGAATTTCTTAAATTTGAATTGCTTTGAATCAAAAAGATAACTGGACATCTAGAACTGCCATCTATTTATTGCAGCTCAAAATACCAATGCGCTGCTTGTTGCTTCTGCTGTACGCACGTGTCAGGTGTGCTGTGCCAACCTTTGGGAGCTGTTTGCTGTATTTCATCAAAAAACAATGCACCAAGCTCATCTGCTGTTTGTTGAAGAAGCTCATTGACACAAACAGGCGTGATGGTTGTTCATTCAGACAAAAGGAGAGAACAGCTCCTGCATAGGGTTGCATAGCCATGAAATTGCCATCCAAAACACAAGCTAATTGTGAGGTTGAATTATGCAAGCAACTAGTTCCATGGCCAGCTGAATGTCAGTGCAGATGTGAGGGACTGGTCCAATTGTAATTGGGGTACGTGGGAGAGAAAGAGCAGAAACACCAAAGAAAAACACACAGAAAAAGGAGGAAATCGTAGGTATCGTCAGAGGAGTCCTTGTAAGTATCTACTGAAAAAAAGCTCAGAGAACTTTTTGGTAAAATTATGGTAGAAAGGCATATAGATGTCTGTCTACAGAGAAATTATCCTCCAGTGCATGTTTGTACATTTAATCAATCCTGTTTATATACAAAGATGTGCCTGAACCTACTACCCATTTATTTTCCTAAAAGAAATGCTCACAGGAGCCCCATTTTATTCACGCTGAGAAAAAAAACAACAACAAACAACAAATGAAAAAACAGATTAACCAAAAATACCTAAGTTTGCTTGCAGACAGTATATGCATGTCTGGTGGATCATGAGTGCAGATGAGTAAGAATAGAAAGAGAGAAAAGGAAAGACCCCATGGAAAACTTAAAAAATGTAACATTCATATTTAGAATTATTTCTCTTATGTGAATGAATTGGGAATACTCAATCGATAATCTCAGGCGCCTTGATCAAAGGTCGCTACAGTAACACACTGAGAAATCTTTGCCTAGAAAGGATGACTTCACTTTCATCACTCTGTACAAGACCACATGAAAGATATTTTTCAACTCTTTCCCTACTTAAGCTACCCCCCTGGAATTTGTTTCTCCATGGAGAACCATTTCATCATCTGCCTTTAAGGATTTGACAAAGCCTTTTCCCCATGTCACCCTTTATCATCTCAGCTGTTTCAAGAATACTGTTACAAAAGACTGTGTCATCAAAAGCTGTAGCTTAAACTCTGATTGTCTAATGCTTTTTTTTGCAAGTACAAGTAACTGATCTTGGTATTCTAAGGACTTTTTATCTGGAAATTGCATAAGTAGGTGGAATTGCTATGACATGGGTTTTAAAATTTACAACTGCATCAGTGCATCAGTATTTTGTTTCTTCCAATTAGTGTGGGTGCGTGACAGTTGAACCACCTGGTATTTATGTACTTTAAACTGTCGATGCAGACAGACCGATGACCCCAGAACTTCCCCTGGGAATAAAGTGGCTGCTATTGCTTAGTCTGATTTTTAGATAAGCGGCACAAAGGTGCAGTGTGAAGTGTGATTCTCAGCACTGTGTGCAGTAGAACAAGCTGAATTTCATTCTCTGTGTTTAGAAACGGTATCCTTTTCCATTCTGTGGGTCTTTTCTTCAGCACTAAGACATGTTCTTGTCTTCATGACCTCATGTTTTGCTGTCACTGAGCCTTGTTGTCAGCGACCTGCAATGAGCTGCAAAATTTTTCCTGGTCCTGAAAGGGCCAAGACCTCACAGCATTTTGCTGCAGAAAAAGCGACCCTGTTTGATGGTACATTGCTATGCCATGGCTCTGTTCTCATCACATCCCCCAACAAGTGCTCATTATGTGACCTCAGGTCCACCATTCGATCCTGACACATGACCTCACTGTTGTGGTCTCATGCATCAACCTCAAGTAAGATGAGAGGTCTGACATTACTCCACCATGACGAGATTATGTGTCTCTGCATTTATCTTTGTGTCAGTGGGTTCAGCAGCTCATCTTGTTACTGTTGAGAACGTGATAGGAGATTGCTTAGAAACTGAAACAATAGTTGGAATAAGAGGTCAGGCCCTGAAAAGGCTGGAAGGAGCAGATTCTCGTGGACGAAGGCCCTGCTTTCATGGGCTAAAGTGTTTGAGCTTTTCTTAGCTTTTGGGCAGTGGTTGTACTTAGGCAAGATGGAGAACATGCTGACTTTATACTGTATTGGAATCACACTGGTTTTGTTTTGTTCCTATTACTGAAGAAAATAAAGTTCTCTTTTTGTTCTGAAAAGATTGGTGTGAAATAGTGGGCTCTGTAGCCCACAGTGGGCTGGCCAGTCATGGTTGCTTTTCAGGGGCTGAATTTGAAGGTGTTTCCTTAAGAGTAAGAAAATGGTGAGATTCCACTGCAGCAGACAAGTAAAGGGATAGAGGGCAGACATGCAATCATCTGCATTTGAAAGGTGAAGTCTTTAGAGGCACAGCTATTAGCTATGTAAATGTTAAACTGTGGGCAAAATTCTGCATTGCAAGTCTTCAAAGGATTTGTAATATGCTCCCAGTTTTGGACAAAGATTTTGGGCACTAGTTCTAGGCTTCTTTAAGGCTAGCAATGCTCTGGTACCATTTAAGGAGTATTTTATTGCAATCCACAAAAGTGATTGTAACTATTGTGGCCATAGGTAAAGACCAACAGTATTTTGGAATAGCACAAGTAGCACTCAAAATGGGTGCACGAGTGAAATATTCAGTGCCTTATTCATATGGCAAAGATGTGTGATTGTATATTAGGCCTAAGATCACCGGAAGTGGTGAAATCTGGCACAAAATAGCAGATAGTTGACATATCACTACTTAACTGCAGAACAGTGTGAAGGTCATAATTTTTTGTTTTGACATAGAAGCATATTTTTAATACAAATTTTCATTTCAGGGTGCAATAGATCAATGTTAAGCAGTATTAATCTGAGGACGGTAATGTGCTTGGTTCTCCCATGTATCTAGAAGAAAACAAGAAGCAAGCAGAGAAATTGAACTGTTAACCAATAACAGTAGCATATTTGACTTCCCTCACCCTGAAATTGCTCTTTCTGTAATGGTTAACTGCCCTGCTGTAACTCACAGCAGGGGGTTAATTTTCCCATCAGGGGAGGTAAGATAAAAGGACAGAATAATTCCTTCCATCCCATATGCTGAAATCCATTTGGAAGAACAATCATTACTGTACACTGAACAATTCCAGGTAGGAAGGTCTAGATCAGTTTTAGTCTTGTGACAATCAGTGGGGAAAAGGGGCTGTTAAAGGAATTCAGTCTGAATTTAAGGCATTTTCTGTTTATTTTCTCTCAGGTTTTATGGCTTCTTGTATCCAAAGTATGGCAAAAATCCAGTGGAATCAAAAGCTCTGTATTTTATTACGCAGCTTCCTGTAAAAAGCAAAGTGGATGGCCTTAAAAAATACAGCAAAAAAGTCATGTCCCAAGCATACGTACACAGTGTTTTCAAGTAAAGAAAACTTACCTGTAGTTAGAATTTGTTTGGACACATCAGAGACCCATCTGTTCATTGAATAAGTCCATAAGATGCATGCTTGATTGATTTTTTACAATTTTTAATAATCTGAGGAGATTTAAAAAAAATCAGCTGTTCTGATGATGGAATATCCAAAGTTAATTCCCAAACGTTGGACAGTCTGGAGACGTTTGGCTGAGAATTAGCAAGGAAAATGCAGCTTCAAGTGGATAATTTGTTTACAAAGTTTTAAAAATAATTTCAGATATAAATGCTATCAGGATGATTTCATGATCTGATATATTCATCTGTGAAATCTAAGGGAGTCTTTTGATGATGGTAGTGGTTGGATCTGGTCCTTAATATGTACAGCAATATATTTTTTATATCTGCTCTATCATATGTACTATGTAGAATTATAGAAATTGACTTAGGAAAGAGCGCAACATCAACCCGATTTGACTTTACATTATGTTCTTTGAACCACAAATAGGTTATTTTACATTTTTCATCTATTATTTTTCTGTTTTATTCTGTTAATGTATTTTTGTTAAAAAGAAATTGTGCCCAAGGTGTTCTTCTGATTCATCAGGCTACTGTTCGTGGTGTATTTCAAATTTGCGCTCGGTTTAGCGGGCAAGTCACCTCTGAATCTTATTAACTGAAATTATCCACACAGACGTGTAAGTTTGGACCAGCTCAGCAGAACTGATAGTAGCTCTTGTGACAGATCCTGAATTCTTAAGAGAACAAATCATAACAGACTCACTCAAGCAAAGAATGATAGGAGTACTGAAAAGCTTTTAAATATTTCAGGAACGCAAATAACTAAATAAACTTACCCAAATACTGGGGGAGTGCAGTGTAGTTTTGTGGTACTAGCAAAATTTGCCCATTCAGATGGTAGGGTGGGGGAAGAGTACCCAAACAGTGTCTGTAACTTTTATGTATCATCTCAAAAAGACATTCAGAGGGCATCATGTTAGTAAGCACATTAAAACAAAAAAAATAATAAATTGCCCGTACATAGATGCAATTAATTTGTCTAGTCCAAGAGCCTAATTTCAACCCCACTGATAATTTTTTTTCCCTTGCAAGATTACGGCACAGCTTTGTTTCTGAATTGCAGCAAATGTAAACAGTAAATGGCAACAGGTGACCTGGATCAAAGGTCCAGTTTTCAGGTGGGATTATTAATAACTGACAGGAAGGAAAGTAAGAATGGAAAAAATAATGGTAGGTATGATTTTTCAGTGTTTCGTTTGCTTTGTACATGGACCATCCTGCACACACAAGTGGTAATTGTTAGATGTTAATAATGAACCAGTGGCAAAAACCGGGCACCAAATAACTAAGTCTCCGGTGAAGAAAGCACATACCAGAATCGGCAAAGTAATGGGGAAAAGAAGCCGGGGCAGAGCGCCTGCAACAGTCACTTGTGTTGTAGAAACTGCCTTTTGGCGATGGTTGTGGCTTGCCCTCGCCTCCACGCCAGGCCAGCTGCTCTAGCATTTTCATGACCTTCATCTGGAAGGTCTAGTAAAAGTCTGCTTTATTCTTGAGAGGGGAAAAGCTGACCCCTTCAGTAAGAAACCCCAAGAAGAGCTGGCCAGGCGTGAATGAAATACGTGGTTTCCAGGCAGCCGGCTCCCCCGCTCGCCCCGGCGGGCCCCAACCCGGCAGAGCGGCGGGGCGGGCGCCAGACGGCAGCCTGCAACGCCTCAACCTCCCGGCCCTTTACGGCGGGGCCAGAGCCCGTGACGGGACGGACTCGCGGGTGGTTAAGCCTATACTCACCGACACCCGTGTGAAGGGCAGCCCCTCCGCGGCGACCGTTACCGGCGTAAAACGGCCGCTTCGCTAGCAGCCTGCCTCGCGCGGAGCCGCCATTACAGGGCAGCTCCGGCTCGTCCTGCCCGCCCCGGCCCGGCCGCCTCCTTCCGCTCGCTGTCGGAGCGCTGAGCTGGCTCAGCGTTTCCCCGCTGCCGCCGCTCCCCCCTCAGGGCAGCTCAGCCGTCCGGCCTTTCCCTTGTAGCGGGCAGCCCCGGAGGGCTGCAAGGGAGAGGCGGCGGTAGGCAGCACCCGGGCCAGCGGGGAGGAGGAAGAGGAGGCAGAGCGGGGACTTCCCTCCCTGGCTCAGGTGCGGGGCTCTTGGTCCGGTTCCTTCTGCACCTGGTTCCCCCGCGTCCCCCTCCTCGCCTCCGGGCACGACGCCTCCTCGTCCTCCTTCCCCCAGCCACCGCCTGGTGAATGATTCAGCCGTGATTTGCGCTGGCCCCTGCGCTGTCCTGCCCCTGGCGCGGCCGGTGGTTCTGGGTCTGTCAGGCTCCTGGCGGGCTCTCGCCTGGCTGGGCAAAAGGAAGGGCGATCAACATGCGGGATAAAGATTCCCGAGGAAACGAGGGTGGTAGCGGCAAGCCGCTTTCCGCGATGGCGAAGCCGGAGGATGAAGACCCTAGGAGGCCATGGGTCCCTGGGAGCCCCTTCTCTTGCTGGGTCGCATCTCCTTCCGTGCGGTGGTGGTTTTTTTTGGTTTTTTTTTTTTTCCTTTTTTTGCCTGGGTTAGTGTAACCCGCGTTAGCCCCCCCAGGCGCCAGGGAGCAGCCAAAGCAGGTTGCCTAGGAGGAGCGGCTCTTCGAAAAGGCTGAACAGAGCTGTGCCGTAAACCTCGGGGAGGCTGTAATCCCTCCCCGCGGCGCCGGACTCCCTCCTCTGCCTCCCGGAGGTGGGCCCTGGTGCCCAGGCGTGGGTGTGGGCTCTTCACCCCCGGCAGGGAGTTGTCAGGGCGGAGGTGAGAGGGGTGCTCAGGCAGGAACCCTCTCCTGAGTAAACGGGTGCAGGCAGCGCGCCAGAGTGGCTTGCTGCGCTGGAGGTCCAAGGCCACCGACCATGACTAGTCCTGGCACCAAGGCGTCCTGGCTCTCGCAGCCGATGGTGAAGAGCGTGGTGGTGTATCGCAACGGGGACCCTTTCTTCCCGGGGCGACGCATTGTCATCAATGAGAAGAAGGTGTCCAACTTCGAGGTCTTCTTGAAAGAGGTGACAGGCGGGGTGAAAGCACCCTTTGGAGCTGTACGTAACATCTATACCCCCCGGGGTGGGCATCGTGTCCGGCAGCTGGAGGAGCTTCAGAGTGGAGAGCAGTATGTGGCTGGTGGCAGGGAAGCCTTCAAGAAACTCAAGTGAGTGGCTACAAAGTAACATAAGATTTATGTGGAACTTGAATATCAGCATTTGAGATTTGGCTCTGTGGCAATACTTCAGAGGAACCCCCACCCCTTTTATTAGGCATTGGACAAAGAGGACTTGAAAGCTGTGACCCAAGGAAAAAAGAAAGGTACTTTTAACAGATAAAACTGCAAAAGACCTTTAGAGGTGAGCTGTTGCCATCAGTCACCCAGTGCCATCTCCTTGACATGATGGTAGAGGAGAAACAGCCCTTTAACCCCAAGGACATGCAGCAATGGCATGTTGTGATGTGTGTGCTTAACTGAGGGGTGAGTGTCAGTATTTGTGCTCAGTGGTAACAGCTGTAGAAAGGTGGAGTGTTGACAGTCCTGCCATGAAGTTGATGAGCCTGAGAACTTACTTCCCAACACAAAAGGAATTTAATTCCTTTCTTGCTTATTTAAAAAAATTATAATATATTCTACCCAGCTATCCACCTCTTCATCACTTCATTTTGGGTAGGTATATAGCCTTTTTATGACCAAAATAGCTCAGTCCCTCCTGTTATTTAAAAGATGACTGTTTGCTTTCTTTTCCCTGCCTAAACACCAAGAATTAAGCTGTCAGTTTCTCTGTTTTCTAGTGAGTGACTGGGAGAGTATTGTGGAGGAGATCTGGGCTTTTAGGTGTGTTTTCCAAGTGGCTCTGCATGTGATCAGTAATGGTTCTTAATTCTGGCAGTGAATTTCATGGTCTCAGTTGCCTAATTATATGTTTTATTCAGTCTTTGTAGGCATTTTTCCTACAGTTGAATTAAAAAAAAAAAATCTCACAATTAACAGTCCCATCTGGAGGTGGTTGGGAATTTATATACTAAACTACCAGCTTTATGGGACCTCACTCATCTTGGTTGTGTAGAGTTGAGGACACTACACTTTTCAGAATAGCTCATGATGTTTCAGGACAAAACCCTGTGTATAACAAACAGGATCTCTGTCAGCACTCTTGCCATTTTTGTCACTGCTTCTGAAGATTTATTGAAGCTTCTTGTGCTTCAATTGCAAAGCTAAAGAGAAAGATGTATGACAGGCTAAATATAAACCCCTTTCTGTACTCTCTTCCATGTCAAATGCAGTGCTCAGCTCTCAAGAAAGCTGTACCTTATCTTTTTGGTATTAAATCCTGTGATTCTGTGGATGGCTTAAAGTTGTTAGTTGTCAGCCCATCATGTTTCACCTCCCTAAATGTGTTTTATGTTCAACAGACAGGCTAAAAGTAAGTACGTGTTTGGCATTAGCATGCACTGTGTAGAGAATTGGGGACTCTGAATCTGTTTTGGGTGGGAAAAAGCATTTGTTTTTGTAATTTCATATTTTATGGTCAGAGTTTTATGGTGAGAGCTTTTCAGACTTTTAAGGTTGCAACATGCAACAAGATACCCAAGTATTTAAGGTCAATGAAGAGAATACTTTTAAGAAAAGCTAACCTAAAGGACTCAGTAAAAGCAGACTGATTTATATATCCCTTGATAGTATGCCATAGTCCTGTGCTGTAGGGAGGATGAATGGGATGACCGAGAACTTTTACATTTCTACATTCAAAGTTGGAGTTCTTCACTATTAATATTTATTTATATAGTGCTGTAAATGTTGGCAGTGCTTTTACAAGCATTATTTAAGACAGGCTGAGATAACATTGATCTTGTTCTTAACTGGGTTGTAGACAGAATGATAATTAGCCAGAAAGATCAGGGGAGGGGGTAATTGAAAGGGATGGTTTTCTGGAAGGAATTGAAGGAATTAAAGAAAAGAGCATATGTTTGTGTGTGTGGCATAGGCAAAGGTAAAGCAGTTGCAGCTGTGGGAGATCAAAGCATCTGCCCTAAAGGATCTGAATCTGGTCTGATAGCAGCAAGAAGTTTGTACATTTCTTACAATTTTTTTGCAGTGATGCTTGTTGGGCACATTTATTGCTGTGATAGACTATGCAGGGCTGAACTTTGAAATAGAGGCTTGTGGCACTGATGTGTGGGAGCATAGTGGAAAGGAGAGGGTATCCAAGGAGAAGCAGAAGCTGAAAGTGTCATTGTTCGACTTTGAGCAGTGCATTTGTTTCCTCTCAGATGCCTTATATTGAGAACAGAATCTTTTACTTTCCTGTTCACAGTGAATTCTAGACTAAACTGTGCTCACCTTTAGCATGTGAACCTCTGTCATTCCAAGCCCTGAATCTTAACATCTTCAGATAGATACTTCTGAGGGCATATAGTCAATATAAATTGCTGATAAGTTTCATTTTTTTAAATAAAAATTATCAGCATTTTAAAGTTCTGCTTTTAGAAAAATATGCAGAAATTTTCTTTAAAGGAAGGATTATTAGCCAATGTTGGGAATTTCCATAACATGTATCAAGTTTCCCAGCTTGTTTTGTCATTTACAGGTGTGCTAAGTGAATACAAGCTTTTTTTGTGTATATACAGTGAGCTGTGTTGGTGTATTGTAGTTGTTGCAGTTGTGGGTGAGAATGCACATTCGGGCCTGCACCCCTGTGGAGTTCTTCCCTGACTCTCAGCTTGCTGAAAGAAAAATGTCTAGGCTGGAACTGGTTTAGATTTTTAGCTTTTTTCCAGCATGCTACTCTACCCTCCTCCTTCCTTTGCCTATTTACTTGTATCTTGTCCTCATTGGTTAATGGTAGATTGTCCTCTCATCAGCAATGTCTCTTTAAACAACACTGTAGTTTCATCACTGGCTCGGGTAGTCATTGGGTGGAAATATTTCTGCTTTCTTAGCCATGGGAATACTTTTGTAAAGTTTTTGGTCTGGGATGTTTTTGGGTGCCCTTATCTCAAGAAAAAGCTTTTGGCTCTATTTAGACGTTTTCAGATTTGTAGATCCCTGGAATTTGATAACTGAATGCCCAGACCTCTATATAGTGAATTTAAGCCTTTGACTATATATTTGCTTTTCTTTGTCACTCCTCTTAGCTCCTCTCCAAGTAATTCACAGATGCCCAGAAAACAAGAATCACAGTCAGTAGCTGTTGTTATAGGCTGTTGAAATTGTTTAGTCTGAGGTGTTTATTTCTTTTCAGTCCTGCAGGCTTTTAAGACTCCTTTTTTTTGGTCTCAAGTGAACTCGTTCCTTTTTACATGGAGAAGCTTGCAACAGTTGTTTTTGTTTGTTTTTAAACATTAGGCTTGGACACTTTGTTTTTAAACACGGTCCTATATTGCTACATTTACCTTTTTCAAAGCATTGGCATGCACTTTCAAGCATTGCCTGGAAGCCTTGCTATGTCTTACTGTCCCCATACACTGAAGCCTTGAAATCCATGTGACCATTTTGTGGTACCATGATAAACAATTGCCATTCCTTCAAAGAATGAACAATGCTTTTTCTTTCTCTCTCTCTTCCCCCCCCCCGCCTCTATACCTTCATGCAGGTCTCATGAATTCTCAACTTTGGCCAGGCAGAAAAGTTTCCTCTGGCAAACAAATCTTATTGTAGTCATTAGCTACAAAGCATGACGTTACTGGAAGGCTGCAGATGTATTATGGGCTCTGAGGTCCTTTGGTGAGCCTTGCACTGATGCTTGCCATCAGGTATTCCTGACATTCTCAGATAGCGTCTTCTAGTCTTAAAAGCCTGCCAAAGCACCTGTGGTTTCCCACTGAAAGTAGGGATTAGGGAGAACCTGTAACAAATGCAGGTCACCTGATGTTGGGTTAGATGCTCCCGGTGTAGAATAGATGCTCCAGCCATTTTTGTTCCCAGAGAATAGTTTGTGTTGGAAGGGACATTTAAAGGCCATCTAGTCCAACCCCCCTGCAATGAGCAGGGACATCTTCAACTAGATCAGGTTGCTCGGAGCCCTATCCAACCTGGCCTTAAATGTTTCCAGAGATTGGGCATCTACCACTTTCAGCAGAAGGTGCTGAAAGGTGCTGCTGTACTGAGTTACAACTGCCCGCAAAGGTGTCTCTTCCTACAGTGCTGAGAACTAGAAACATCTTGCAGTGCCAGCAGCTTCTGAGAGCTGCATTTGTGAGAAGAGCTGCTCTCATGGCTCTCAGAGTGCTGACAAGGGAAAGGAGTTGGTGTAGTCTGGGTACCTAGACAGTTGCCTGTTTGCCGGTCTATGGGTTACTTATAGTTGAAGGCTTATTTAATTCCTGTTGTTTGGAAAGGCAACATACAGTTAGTGTCCATCACTGTGTGTTTTAACTAACGCTTTTGTGTTAATGCTTAATGTTTTTGTGGGAATATGTACTCTGATGGAGAGCAACATTGTTCAAATACATATATTTTTTTTCTTGTCCAGTTGAGGTTTGTGTTTTATATATTCATAAAATAATTATAAAGATGCTATTGGTTCATCACAACCAAGAGAAACCAGGATATACAGTGTTCAGATGTGTCCACATCCTATTGAAATACAAGTGGTGTAGGTCCTTTTAAACTTTAGCTGATGCCCTGGGTTAAACTTGTGTATGGAGGAAAGCTTTAAATCTATCAGAGACTAAGTGTGAGAAACTAAGAGGCAAGATAATGACTTTGAAAACTCTGGTAGGTTGATATTGTGCTGTGATGACTTTGAAAACTCTGGTAGGTTGATATTGTCCTGAGATTTATTAATCCACCTCACAGTAGTACATGAGCTTCTTTCTGACAAGGGAGTTATTGACAGTCTATCCTAATCACCAGTGACTTGAAGGTACATGGTTGGTTCTCCCCTGTGTTTTGTATTAACCCAGAGGGCTAGCTTTCAAGTTTGTATTAACATTCCTTCATGAAAATCTTGAATTAGTTACTTTTTATGTTGAGGCATGGTGAATTTTAAGAGCTTCATGTATGAAAAAAGTGCAGAAATATTTGTATTGTGTAAGTTGGATGCTCTGTAAATAATCGTTACTGTTGTCCTTCCACAGCTATTTGGACATTGGAGAAACAAAGAAAAAACCTGCTGAAGTCAATAATGAGGTAGGATGTCTGAAATATTTAAGAAGTAAACCTGCAGTTAATGTTAGTGACATGCCTGCATTTGTGACTGTTTTTTAATATATATTTATTATGTTTAATAATAATAATACAATTATCTAGAATTCTGGACATATTCTTTCAGTGATTATTACTCTGCTCTGAGCATGATGCACTGATTGTCTTTGGCTCAACTTTCTCAATTGCTTCATCCACTTAAAAACTTTCAGTAAAGAAAATCTCATGTTGTTATCACTGGATCTGGTCATAAACCTAAGGGAGCTTTTTTCATGCAGAAAAAAAGTTTCTCCAAAACTTGGTATTTTCTCTGGAGAAAAGAAATTTTTGTTTGAAAAACTCACACTTAGTTGAAATGCTTTTCCCAGTCGCTGCCAGTATCAGCTGTAAACTTCTAACTAGTTCTAGCCCATAATTCTCCAAAGTCACCTGTTTCTCTTCAACAGTGCTATGCTGTAGCCTGAGGAGATAACGGCAGGCTTCAAAAAACACTATGTGTTTTTTTGTGAGACACATGAGACTGCATTATTTTTACTGTTTTATTCTGTATGGAGATAGCAAAGATTTCCAACAAACATTTGAATTACAGATGGGTCCTGACAAGAAGCATCAGCTCACTATTTTTTCAATTGCTTTTACCTTGTGCTCTCATGCCAGGTTTCCAGCAATTTAATGGTTTGTGTAGCAGGTGTCTCCAGACAGTAGGACACCTTGTACTAAGAGACTCTCAAAAGTGAGGCCTTAGTGCACTGATGACATTTGCTGCAGTACTCAGACACTTCTTATTCAGAGGCTACGAAATATGACACCTGCGTTTTATAAATGATCATAACTTTGTAACTCTTTTTTTTTTTCATTCAAGTGGGCACAATCAGCAGGAAAATCAAACTCAAGTCAGAGATTTGATTTGCTGCTACAAGTACCATATAAATTTACTCTAAATTGGATTTTTTTCTGGTTTATTTATTTATGCAATTGACCAGAACATTACAGAGAGAGTTTTGTTGGTTTTGTGTAGCCATTCACGTCTCCCTGTTGTTTGGGTCTTTTTTTTACAAAGGAAAGAGAACTATTTTAAAAAATAGGAAAAAAATGAATTAAACACTGATGAGGCAGCACGGTTATACTGTGTGGCTGACACGTATATAAAACCGAGCAACATACCTTCACATATCCACTACCTAAGCTTTCCCATGTCTTTTATTCATAAATTCCATTGTTGACCTACAGAATTTTCTTGTTCTAGTCCTGAGTCTCCTCTGATCAAACTTTGTGAATCTTGCTGAAACTAGTTACTTGTGGTGTTATAAGATGCACAGGCAGAGAATCAAGTAATTCATCTCACTTTCAATTGTGATCTAAGAAAGATATAATAATTTTGGGGGGAGGCAAAATGTTTGTACAATAGCAATATTGCACTTATCTGAACCTTCAACACATAAAACATAATTCTGAAGCAAAAACCCCACATTTGGATGTATGACCAGTCTTCACTATTTTTTCTGAACACCTGAATGTGTGGATAGCATCACATTTTATGCTAAAACAGTGTCTTGGTGAAAAAGAAAATTATTCTTGCATATCCAGAACAAGAAAAATAGAACTTGAGAAATTACTTCTAGTTATCTCTGAAAATGTGATAGTGTGCATTCATTATTATGTGTGACTCCTGTTAATAGTGTACAGTGTGACTAATTCCATATGCCCTTTGCTGAGAAGGTAGTTGTCTTCATGGAAGACTCTTAACCAAATCTCCCAATACTGCCAGTTATCAGGACAACCACAGACTTGCTATTTTAAGGGTAGTTTTAAGGCTGATGATTTTGCAGCAAATACTTAGCAGATTTTTGTTATAATAGAAAATCTGTGCAGTTGGAGAAGTAGTGGTAGAAGTTGTGAGTTTTTTACTTACAGTTGCATGTTTGATAAGAGAGGCTTCTATTATTTCTTCTGGAATAAGTGCTTACTGTATATTAACACTTTCAGCCATCTCTCGGTGCTTTGAAGTAAACATTATCTCAGCTTTCTTTCTTCCTATTTGACTTATGTTTTCAATCTTCACGGTCTCTGTGGAGAGCTTAATTCCCCATGTTGCGTTTAACCTTACGTGATTAATTTATTTGAGGAGTCATAAAAATGAGATGAAACCTAGTAATAGTCTACAGATTTTTATCTGGGCTTATGAATAACACAATTGTTTTCATGCCTTAATCATTTAGTCCTAGGAACGAACTTTCAAGGGGCTAGTAACAGTTTTAATGCCTAAATATATTTATGTTAAAACAATTTGAGGAAGCAAGTTCTGGTTTTACTTTTTTCAAGCATTCACTTAGAAATCAAAAACCTAGATGGTCTGGACCATCTAGGACCAGGAAGCCAGCATTATTGCTACATTTTTATTCTCTTTGATTCTGCTGGATTTGCATCAGCAAACAAAAAAAATCATGTTTTTCCATAGAGCCTTGTAGCAACCTTTGATGCTAGCCTACAAAGGTGCTTTGCTTTCATAAGGCATTATTTTAGATTGAATTTCAGAAATAAAATCCTCCCTTGTTTGTTTCATTAGAAGAAGAAAAAAAACATCAGTGTATGTGTGAATAACAACATTGCTAAACAGAGAAATTTATGGCTCAGTCCTGCAAGTTCAGGATGGTGTAGTTTATGAATTGTCTCAAAGACTTCAGTAGGAAGATTACCACGGAGTTATGCATGTACAGAGAAATTTGTGGGTCAAGTCTGAGTTTCTAGTGTTCTGGTGAGCTGGGGTGAGAGGGGAAGGAAAGAAATGAATAAAATTATTTGGTTTATTATTTGGCTCACTGCAGCTTTGCAGGCTTCTTGCAGATCAAGGACCAGTGTGCTAGGTGTTGAATAAAAGCTCACTGATGGCCATACAGGCAACTCCAGGCTAACATCAGGGTGTATTTTCAGACTGATCTTTACCAGGGCAATTCCTGCTCTCTTTGTGCTGGTGCTGAACTATTAGCCTAGCTCCACCTCTTTTTTTCATTCCTTCCTTCCCTTGGTTCTCTTCCTTCACTTCCTTTCCTTCTTTGCTCCCCTCCAACCCCTCAAATGTTTTTAGAACACAGTATAATTTGCCAGGGCTCCCACATTAATGCGCTGGATACCAGCCCATTCTCATGACCTCAGTAGTGCTGTTGTTAGCTGGAGCCTGGAGACAGCAAAGACTGTTCTTCAAGCATGCTCCTGGGGATTGCCTCCCACCTTTCTCACCTGGCAGCTGGCCTTGCTCTGGCCATGGCCTCAAGGGTGAGCAGTCACAGCAATAAATGGCCTTGTGCCACAGTACTCCTGAGTGCTGGTGGTGCATTTGGAACCTGTTGCCCACAGGAGGAGATGGTCTTAGAGCTGTTAGAGCTGGCTTCCCCTAGACCAAGTCTTGGAAGCACATTGATGCTGGCCTGGTGGTGATGACAATTTTTCTGTACCTGCGTAGTGCCGTATATCAAGGACCTGAAAAATTCAAAAAGGTAGCACAGAAACAGTATTTGAGAAATTAATGATCAGTGATTAAGGATGCTATCATCATGCTTAGATACAAGGGTATCAATTCTGGTTGTATGAAGCACACCTAATTTGGCATTTCCTACCTCATGAGTGTTTCTCGGTCTGGGTTTTTCTCCAGTAAAATGGTTACAAATATCTATTTCTGATTCTGGCTAGTGAGGAGAGAGGCAAAAGGAAGAAAATCTTATGCAGCAGCTGTAGGTTTTCTTTTGTGTAAGTTAAACTGCCAAATGTTTGACATCTGCTTTTGGAGTACTTTAATGTTATTCTTTGAAGGCAGCATCTCAATTGCTTTAAATTTACATGAAACTAGAAAATGTGTGTCAAACTAGAATTAAATAAGAAAAAAATCATGCTCAAGACAGTGTAAATACGGTGGCCTACATTCAGAAAGAAGAATAGTGAGGAAGTGTAAAGCACTAAACCCTCTTCTCACTTTTCTCATAGAGTGACAAGACAGAAAAGGTAGTCCATCAGAAATAGGTTTCTCTTCTTTACTGAAATCTCTGTCCTGGTGTTCCAGAGAGGGGGGAAAAGGAAAAATTAAGGAGAGTTCTCCACCGCGTGTATTCTGGGAACTCACCTAATAAAGTCCTTTAGCATCTGTTCTTGCAAGGTGCTGAGATTTAACATTTGGGAACAGGTTCTGTCCCTGATGAGAACAATATTATTTCTCTCTGTTATGCCCTGGTTCAGTTTTAGCTGGAGCTTCTCAAATACCATGGTCTGTAAGTTGCACCTTACTGTGCCTGACACGTTTGGAGCTAACAAGGGTTTACAGGTAGTGAGCACTTGTGTTCTCTCTGTGTCCTCTACTAGTTGACAAGAGGAGCTCTGGGGAAGGTTTTATCAAGAAGGTCTTAACATAGATCTGTTGTAACAACACAGCAATGAACCAATTATGTAATGTTGTGTAATTCATTAGGCACTATCCATCTATTTAATGTGAGAAGTGGAACACGCAAATAGCTGTGATTGTCTATATGGGTTAGGCTAGTTTGAGAGGACACATTTTTTTCTGTCTAAACAGCTAGGTTTATAGATGAGGGTCTATACCTCTAAATACCTTAATAGTTTCAGTAGCTGCTTTCACCATAGGCTGTCTTCAGTGAAAGATAGATGAGGTAGAAAGACTGTATTACATGTCCCCCATCAGTAGTGTCAGCATCCAAAAGCGCATAAGCAGAGCAATGCAAGAAAGCTTGTATTTCTACTTTTTTTCCAGTGTATCAACTGCATATAGCTGTTTAATTTCAAGGGCTTTTCTTTTAAAAATAAACATTGTTTTAAAAATGCTTGAAGTATGACAGTAATAACAATGCTCTTAAAATCTTGCAAAACAACTGTAGTCCTGGTCTGTAAGTCCGAACCATCAGAGTTGGGTCTTCTAAAAAAAATTATTTTAAAAGCCCTTAGTCTTTCTACTGCTGATATAAATCAGGTTTCAAGGTGGTCTTCAGTGAAATAATCTCATTATCAGTTAGTATTTCTGATATCAATGGTAGATTTCTTTAATCCAGTGTCTAATTTCTAAAAATCTAATTTACTAGTCTAAGCCCTCCAAACAATGGAAATAAATGGGTCAAATGCTCAGATGATGGAAAATATGTATTTTTATTGACTAATCTAACCCAGATATGGACTTGAACTTACAGCCCTATTCTTCTGGGTGAAGTTTTGTGTATAGACTAGTGTCAGTTTAGGATGGTGAATGAGGGACAGCCACTCTGATATCCTATTGCAGGATGATATAATTTGTGATAGAAGCAAAGTGCAGGAAAATTATACTGATGAACAGTGCATGAAAATGATACTGATGAACATTTATTAAATGTTTCTAAGCAGCAGGAGTTCCAGTAGTGTCACTTCAGGTGATGTCTGAAGTTCAGTGATCATTGCCTTCAGTAGACTTTGAGCTATGCCTAGGGCCTGGAAAGAGATAGGATGCTGTTGTTTTTTCAAAAATACCAATGGTAGTTGTGGTACTTTGTCACTGGATTTCAAAGATAGTTAGATGCCTTGATACCAGTTTTGCTTTTGCAAATCTTCCTCAGACTGTCAGACATATGCATGGGAATAGTCCAAGAGAAAATTGATAACTGTGCAGAAGAAAGGAAGGAGGTTAGAATGGGAAAGGCCTGCAAGATCCTTTTCACTTCAGAATATGTCTGCAATTTGTTTAGTTTCATATTAACACCTGATCACCGTTCCCTGGTTTCTGAGATAATCTTGATGCAGTAACGTCTGAGCAATTATCAAGCACATTCTCACAAGTTATCTCCTGCTGCATGCTGCTAGAGCTGGTGTGATTTGAAAGCCACATATCTGTCTCTTCTCACTTCATCCACTGTTAAGTGAGTTGGGCACTTCCTTGCCTGCTTGTACCTTGATCTCCTTAGCAACAGGAGCAGTGCAGCTGTTTAGGAAAAGCCCCTTGGTTCTCGTGCTGCTGTAACACCAGATCAGTGTGCCACTCAGCTGATTTTCACAGTGCCACAAATTCACTTGACTAGGAGTGTGCATGATGTTCAGAAGGGTGAGCTGCAGGTTATGAAGAGGGAGAAAGAAAAGATCAAATCAGAGCTAAAGGCAGTGAGCAGTAGTTGTGGAGAGAGAGAGACTGCCTGTATGAGCAAATTTGTATCTGGCTCAAGTGTTTTACTGACATGGCAATACTCTTTCCCTTCCATTTTGCTGTTTATCTCAGCAGGTAAGTGATGACATGTCTGTTGCACTGTAGCATTGTCGTAATTGTTCTGCATAGAGGGCTGGAGCAAGTTTCCTAGGAAAAGTCTGATTTTTCAATTCCCTTTGATGGCCTCTGCAACAAGCTAATCCCTCAGAATTGTCACATCCCATCTTAGTTTAGACTTTTTGGGGAGAGAGCAAGAGTAGAGACTAAGTTCAGATTTCTGCCTTCTCTCTCTTTCAACCGAGGACTGCAGTAAGGGTGAAAGAAGACATTTGTCCCAGAAACATAGGAATATTGTCAGTCTCAGCAAATGGCAGCTTTCTGGCAGAGCCCTCATGCTGTAATATATCTCAAAACTTTTTCTGGTTACATTACTGGTAGGGAAAGTAGTAATAAGATTTCATCCTGACCCACGCTAAAGCTTTGATACAAACTATTCCTCAGGTATGTTTCCATCCATCACTTCTTTTGGCAGCTGAGCCTCTTGTTTTGCAAGAGAGATCCCTTTTGTACTGAAGGTGCTCTGCAAGTACAAATACACTTTAAATTATGTGCTTGAGGAATCTAACAATTAATCTCTTGAGGAAATATGGACTGACAGAGTTACCATTTGTTTATTATAAGCTTAATTGTTTGTAAAAGATACTGAATGTTATTTTCCAATTATAATGTGTAGGGTGTGGACATTTATTTTTTTCTAAGCAGTATCTCTGATCTAGATGGTGTATCCCTGTGCACTCAAAAAAATTAATTTTACTTGTCATTGGGGCTGGGTAAGCTGCTGAATAATTAACTGAGCTTTTGTATTTACAAATCCTGTGGGCAACTATTTGTTTTAAATTCTCTTTGTTTCACAAAACTGTGTTCAGCTGAAACCTTCTTTCTTCTTTGAATTCTTATGACCAACAGTTTTTTAAACACATCAAAGTAAATGGACTTTGCAATGTGTTATAGTAAAAGCAAAGAATTGCAGGCACTTAAGAAAAACAGATGTATTTTGATATTGAAGAATGAGTCACTTGCAACTGAAAGAAAAAAGGAAGGTTATAGTGTCTGTATGAAACAGCATCTATTATCAAATGTTCATTGTAGGCCTGCATTAAGCTGCTTTACTGACCATGTAGATAGATTTGCCCTTGGTTGATAGCAGACAGATTTTCTTGGGTGGTAAAAACATTGAGGTTTTTTGCCTGCATTTCACTTTTTCTCCTGGGCTTCTAGGTCAAGGTGATTGTGTGGCAAGCTCCAACACAAGTATTTTTTGTGCTGCTCAAGATTCATTGTCATTTGTGTTCCATTTAGATTTTTTTTTTGCAGACTTATATTCTAGAAAAACATTTATGAAGTTATTTAAGAAAAATCTACTTACTTTACTTACTTTATTTACTCTTCATAAGGCACATCCGGAGTTAGCTGTATACTATAGAGAGATAAGGAGGATGTAGACTCCTTTCCTTAGGTTCGCCGCAGTTTTCCATGATGTTTAAGCAATGAAAACATCCTGGTCCACATTTTATGACATTTGCCTACTTACAGTCTGTTTATAACATTATTACACATCAACTGGGAACTGCTGTAGGGCAGTAAGTATGAAAATGGGCATTGTAAGAGCTGGTTGAGGCAAGTGTGTGGCTGGTTGAGGCAGAGTCACTTTACCTAATTTCTCTGAGTGGTGGGTTCATTCTGGAGTGCTGTCATTTAGCATTACAAGTGGCTGTGTATGGCTTCTGGACTGTCAGATTCAGTGATGCATGTCAGGGGCCCTGGTGCAAGAGATACACTAGAGACTCGCTGCCCAGCACCCACCAGGTCTTGTCCCACCTTTCCAGCTCTACATTCCTCCCATGTTCAGCCTGGGTACCCTTCTGCAGTTCTGTTGCCTCACATGTAGTAGTTGTGTCCTGGTCACATTCTTCCAGTGATTCATCATTTTTTTCCCCACTGTTTTACGTAAGCATATTTTATCGTTCCATAGCTCTATCTCAGTTGCAGCTGCTTCTTTTATCAGGTGGTTTAGGTGCGGTCATATTCAGAGGAGTATTTGTAGAATGGAATAATCAATATTTTTACTAATGATTCTTCAGAGGATTAGTAAAGATTCTTCAAAGCTTTCACACATGTATGACCTGAATATTTGTATCTGCATGCAACCCCAGAACATCTCTCCCTCTAGTGAAAACACTTGGTAGCCACAAGGATTTGAATGAGTGTTTGAACATTTTGAAACTTCTTAATTTCTTTTTCCAATCCAGTGCCTGTTAATCCTCGCATTGGTCACATGCTGGATGACACAGACATATGCTAGGACGTGGAGTAGAGCACGTTTGCTTGCTAGGGAACTTCATAGAGTGTGTCTGTTCCTGCGATGAAGCATGACTGCAGAATGAAACTGACTGGCAGAACATGCCTTCTACTGGTGATCTCCAGTTGCAGCACATCAGCTTAGTACCGCTCCTGCTGTGGGGTCTTGTGGGCCATAGTTAATCAGCAAATCACAGCCTAGGTCAGTCGGCCACTGAGTTCTTGGTGAGATCCTGGGCCAGGAAATGTTCCCTTGTTGTCCAGTGCTGACAAAAGTGGTGGGCACCATGACAGGAGGATGTGAGGTAGAAAACACAATGCTTGAGACTTGGTAGATCTGAACTTGCTATCAGAATTTTCCAAAAAAACATCTGAGATGTTGCTATAAAAGCATTTTGAGGAGCTGTCATTTCTCTGTGTCCCTCTGTTCCTCCATATTTTAAAATTCAATTTTTTTAGTATCATACACAGCAATTGTTTCTTCTGCATCCTTGTGCATCTTTGTTGCTAGACAGTGGAGTCACCACTCATCTGTCAGCAGTGATATGATTGGATTAGTTTGCAAAAATTGAATTTTGTAAGTTTATAGTGTTGTCTTGATTTCACAAATTATTTTGGTATATTTATGCTGGATATACCTTGTCCCTAACATACTTGCATATTTTTTCCAAGTACATTCTAATAAAAAATTGCAGTATTTATAATTATTGTTTATTTCAAACCTAGCATTTATCATATCTGACAAATAATGCACATGTCTAATCATAAGAAAAAACTTGTAAGTTTTCCATGAGTGGACTCTTGATTCACTTTAACTTTTAATTGTAAATTAGAAATGGTTCATTGATATTTTCTCTGATAGATTTGTGAGGGTAAGAGAGTGCCTGAAAAGATACTAGAAATGATCCCAGCATGTGCAAATTATAGCCATTTGATTTCAAAACAATCTGTCTTCACAGAACATTATTTCCTAATTCTTTCCTAAGAATTAGAAAGAAATAAACATGATTTGTGCTACCCAAAATTACTGTACACAAAATATTTGTATGTCTGGAAATGAATTGTGTATAAAGGTCCACTTGATATTCCTGTGCCAATATGCAAAACTAAACCCTCTTGCTACTCCATATCTGACCAATGTGATTGCTGTTGTCGCAGACTGAATAAGGAATTTCTCATTTTCTGATGCTGAATTACTTAGGAATTCTACTGTAGGTGTAGTTTAGTGAATAAAACTATCAAAATACAAAGATTAAAAAAAATGTGATAGACATCTTTAATCTCCTGGGCAACATCTTTAATAGTTAAACTTTATATGTCATTGTTTGGTATTTAGTATCCTGGAAACATAATTAGCAGAGCCAAACATACAAAACAGATACTCTTCCTGAGTGTTTATAATCTAATACCAGGAGGAATCAGAGAAGAACTGACCAGACATCCTGTTAAAACATAAACTGTGTTATTTTTTCTAATGGGGCCTGTGAATTAATAAAATTTCTCTTTTTACAGTTCTGTATTCCCGAATTGTGTAATTCTGAGCATTTTAATTGACAGCTTGCTTACAGATGAATTTAGTGGATTTTGGAGAAAAAGAAAGACTTGTAGAGGTTTTGGTTTATGCCACTGGAGATTTAATTGTCTGTATTGAGTTTGGTATGAAACCTGAAAGTTGGTCTCTTACTTGATTAACGTGTCTGCCTTGTTCTGTAGGGTAACTGCTCTTTCTGGTCTGTGGGGAGGCTGGGAGGAAGGGATGAAATGCCAGTACTGAAGCTTTTAATGAGTTAGGCTCATGTTAGTCTCACTAAAAACTTGTTGCTGCATACTAAATTGACTTACTAGAAACATTAACAACTTTTACCTTTGATTAAAAATTATGTAAAAAAAAATTATTTTTGGGGGGTTGCTTTTTGTTCTTCAGCTGTCGCTTGTTCACAGGTTCAGGCCCTTCTGATCAGCCATGAAGGCCAGAGACTTTCTTTTGGTTTAAACGAGTCTGAGGAATTTGGGGAAAATACACAAATTATGAGGGGCAAAAAGTCATCAGAATTGGCAGTATTATGTCAGTGACAAACATGAGCATCAGGATCATTTTATTTGCTTGAATAAAATCTATGTTACTGATCCCATCATTGTGTGTGTTGTAAGCAGCGTAGGGTATAGCATCATGCAACTCGGAGAAAAACTAGGAGCTATTCTTGGGATCCAGAAGGCACACAGGTGTGATCTATTTTGGAGCACTGTACAGGCTAAGTGCCTGGGCAGTAAGGCCATGCCATTGTCTGATTTATCCCAGCTGAAGATCTGGCCCCTGATCCAATGCCCCAAAACTATGACAGTTCCCCAGGGAAACATTTTTCTTTCCAGGGCTTAGCTAGATGGGGTGAGACTTAGGCCCGGATGCATAGGGGAGATGAACTCCATTTCACTTACCATGGCTGAAAAGGAGGGTGATTTACCTTGGAGGTGAACAGGGCAGTTTTAAATACTTTGGGAATTTCGTAGTAGCCTTGTGCTCTAGAAGGCTCCCTGAATCAGTATATGGGCATTTGTTCTGGTATAGTTCATTTCGGGCTCATCTATGCTTTATGTGGGCTGAGAAGTTTGTGTACTGCCGTGGTGTTGTGACCTATTTATGTAAACTTGGATATCCGGTCAGTTAATAGCAGTTTGAGTGGTGCTTTGTATCCACACCGGTAGAAAGGCTAGTAGTCTCTTGCTCGAGGCTGTTTTATACTATCCAGTGTACCATCTAGCAATGTCAAAATAGCCTGGGAAATGTAGATTATCCAGGTTAATTACTGCATAGGATAACTGAAGTAGTTTTGTACTGACCAAACACCTGAGTGAATTTGACTCTGCATCTTTTGTCAAAGTGTATAAAAATGCCCGTTTAAAAAAAAGTCACGTTTCTATGAAATAGGTAAGTTGTTTCCTATGCTGTAATAGCTTTAGAAAACTTATCGTTCTAATTTGCTTTTGATCACTGAACCTTGAACATTCCTTTCTTTCACATCAGAGGGTGGTGATGGTGTGTATAAACGGGGTTTTGGTTCTTTTGACCCCCGTTCTACCCTGGGGGAATGCAAATATTTGTTCTCAATTTTCCTGGGCACATTGATTAACAAACAGGCCATTGTAACAAACTGGCAAAGCCATGGCTCATTGCATGAGCTGATAAATTTGGAATGTGACATTGTGTTGAAATATTAAAAACTTCAAAAGGTTAGTTATAAAGTGACGTGAGTAATGAGTGAGATGTTCATAGCACCCAGGACTATATTAATAGAGCAATAAGAAAGGCCAGCACTTAAAACTGTATAAATCAAACCAGCACAGAACATCTGGTTCAAGGAGGTTACGGTTTTTTGACTGTTGCTTTGCTGCCATCCAGTATGGCTTTTTTTTTTTTTTAATGTGTAAACCTGTAAATCTTGCAGTTGTTCAGTTGCTCCCTTTGATGGGGGGCACTTCTGGTAAGAAAAGGAAATAAATCAGATAGTCATACCATTTCTTAGCTATGGGTAACTAGCCTGTGTCTTCATGGCAGCTTGTGAAAGTGCTTGCCAGACCTCTGTAGTTAGCATGTCTCTAATTATTTAACATTCAGTGGAGGGAAAAGAAAAGCTAAGAATGTCACATTTCTATTTGAAACTATTCTCAAGTGCATAAAAGTCACCTTTTTAGATACTAAATATGCAGCATGGTATGTTCAGAGGACAATTAAAATACTATTTAATGAACTGTATACTTTTCTGATATACAAGGGTTGATTCTCTGAAGTGTCACACACCTCTTGCAAGCCCTGAGTAGCCAACAGGAGGTTGTGTAGTTTGCTGGGTCTGTCCTACTTTCCAGTCTCTATTTGAATAATGAGTGTGAAAAGTATAATGTAGCATTCATAGAAGCGAAGACTTTATGCATGGGGGTCAGCAAATAGATTCACACCAACCAAAACAAATACACACCATTTTACTACAACTCCATTTTAGGGATTATGTTTTTTACCTTTTACTAGTTAGCACATTTCTGAAGAAAGGAGCGAAAACTATTCTTATTTATCTGTGTATTTCAAACCAATGTGTGGGTTGCTCAGAGTCTTTACATGAATAGCAATTCCCAATGGTGATTTCCCTGTAATGCCATACTGGTAACATTCTCTTCCCAATGTAACACTTTGAGTTAGAAGCATTGCATGAGCAAGCCCATCCATAGCATTCTAAAAAGAAGTAACATGGTTTTAACTGATCTTCAGTCTTTCCTGGGGTCAGCTGAACGTAACCATAATAGATTTTTTTTTTAACAAAGATTGTGTTAAATTATTGTATATATGTATGCATACGCACACATTATATGCATTTATACACATGTGGATATGCACACACGAATTCAAAATTATTTTCCTACAAAGCCTATTTTTCATATGTGTATATATGATAGTATACCTGAGGTAGTGGTTTGGCTGCTGAATCATTTTGTTGTTTTTTTGTTTGTTTTTTTTTCCCGACAGTCTACAGTGGAAGGTGTAAGTACCTAAAGTAGATTGTGCAATGTGTTGTATGTGTTTGCTAAGTTGTCTGTGTTTGTTAAATTTTGTGAATGTTTAACATATTTTTTAGTGTAAGGTAAAAATGTATAGAATGTTGTTATAAAGCAGCTGTGAGGGTGTGGAATTTTTTACCATGTTTCAATTAGATGCTGATCTGCGATCTTGGCTTTGTATTTTCAAAGGGATCTTAGGAGGCACTCAGCGGCAGCTAACATTCAGCAAATACAAATTCAATCACAGTGAATTACTACTGAAAATGAATGTGGGGCTCTAAGAGACTCTGCAGAATGTATTCTGAAATTGGAGTGTTTACAGAGATCTTAAGACTGCAGATTGATCCCCGCTCCCAGAACCTAGCCTGTGTTGAGTTTAGCTGCTTTGTTTTTCCCCAGACCCTGCAAGCGGCTTTGCAAAGTTCTTTCACAGGTGGTAGCTCCTCTCTGCCACAAGAAAGATCCACACTGCTATTGTTGTAAGAGGCACAGTGGGAAATAACAAATTCTTTGTAGAATAGAAAGGTAAAAATTATGGTGGTTTTGAGTGTCTGTGATCCTATGGTGTATTTCCAACTGTGTTTAGCCCCTGTTGGCTTGCAAATTCTCATTTGACGGAATGCCTCCAGCTTACTTAAAGTTCCTTCTAAGTTTCAACCGATACAATGCTTTCTCCTTCCTCTAAATGCTTTGTGTTGCTGCTGTATGTTGTCATGTAATGCCTCAGATGAGTATCTCATCACAAATTATGAAATGTTGGCAACATTTGCCAGCAGGATATGGAAGCTGCCCTTGAATGGGTCTTTTCATGCAAACTGAAAATATATGAAACTTAAAGATAAAATCATAATGGGACCCGACCATTGATTAATGTAAATCTGCTTACAATTGCTGACGTAAATGGGAAAGTGCTGATTTACATCAGCTGAGAATGTGGCTGGTGAAATTAAAAGAAAATAAAGAGTTTAGGGGGCTAGTGGTGCTGGTCTCTTAATGTAAGTGCAAACTTTCACCCAGGACCACATTGTTGTTAATATGTAACTCGGCAGTGCCAGAGGGGTCAGGCTATTCCAGACACTGCAATGCTGAAGTACCTCCTACAAACAAAATAGGAGCAGAACCATGTATTCTTTAATTAAATCCTGGATCAGGTCTTCCGCTGGGGTGGTTTGGCATAACTCCATATACTTCAAAGGAAGTAGATTGATTTACAGTGGCTGAGCACTTGGTCTTTTACTAATGTATACTTCTGTATACTGAAATAATGTGGCTTGCTTTTCATAACTATAAATGGTTTAACGTTGTTCAGACAGAAATTGTTCTAAACTATATGAGGTGGTAACTTGAAGACTGTGCCAAAAAGAAAAAAGAACAGGAGTCAGGTTAATTAGAGGAATGGTGTATGGGGTGGAGTGGGTTGGTTGGTTTGTTTGTTTGTGGGTTTTTTGTTTGTTTGGGGGTTTTTTTTGTAAATCACAGTGCAGTGTAAATCTAGCCAAACTGTTTTTTTAAAAATGTGGCTTCAGAGCAGGCTGGGGTTGCTTGTGCTGAGTTTTTGAGCTGTTGTACTTGGAGAGCTTGATATACTATGCTGTAGCCAGAACATACATTGGGCATCTGTAAGAGTTATCTGTTGTGCATTGTGGAATACTATAGTATACTATATTGTAGTTGCTTGTATGTCTGCATGCTTGCCAGCTTCAAAATTAAAGGTGGTGTACACAGCTCATTTGCAGCACCCCTGTGCAGGCACTTCCCTCTGCTTGTTTTTTTAAAAATTTCTATATAATTTAGATATTTATTTTCTCCTTTCCTCTCTCTCATTTGCAGCATCAGAGTGTCCCTGTGTCCTGGATGAAGATAAATATTTATCTTTCTTTTGGCCCCTGAATTAGACCAGGTGTAAAATGTGCCTTCAGGAGGCAAGCAGTCCCAAAGGCGTTAGTTATCGCTCTTCCAGACAAACAATGATAGCCTCAACACCTGCCTGAGAGCATGTGGATCCCAAGAAAAGATACAGTACGCTCGCCCCCGCTGTTCATGTCAGGTGTGGCAAAAGACTCTTCAGAGAGTTCTGTGGCACTGCATTCCAGCATCTGCTTAATTTAGTCTGGGCTACTCTGTTCCAAGCCCGCAGGAACTGAGGTCTTCTCTATGCACTGTGCTAAATACTTGGGAGTGTTTTAATAGTGTCATAGTCATCTTAGTGTTTCCATGCACTGACTTTTGTGGTGTTACATTCACAAATGTAACATTGCACTAACATATTCTTTTCACCTTTTAATATAGGAGGTCCGTTTGTTTTAGACACACTTTGCAGAACAATGCAAGATTGTATTTTGTTCTGATTTAGGCCTTGTTTAGGTAGAAAAGACAAAAATTAAGTTTCTGCCCAAGCTGGTCCTATCTTGCAGTCCCCTGCTGTTTGCTTGAGCAACAGTGCTGACTTGTTAGGCCACAGAAGGCTGCCAGGAATATTAACGTCTCTTTGAGAGAATAACCCAAAAGACAGGCTTGCAAGCTGATGCCACAGTATCTATTACTGGCAGAAATACAATGCTTTGAATAATAAATGAGCTCTTAACATCTGTCAGGTTGCTTGTTTTCTCAGGGGCCCGGTGACTGGGCTGCATGCAATAACATGATGGCCCTCTGAGGAGCCTACATCAAAATTAACGGTTTCATCAGCTTGCAGGAACAACTAAGTAATTGGGTACACCTGGGACTATCCTAAAGGGCTCCTTTATGCTTAGCGAATGCTTTCTAACTAGTTCCAGTGGTGTGTATCATTGAAGCCTGTGTGTTGCAGACTGGATTTGAGAACTTAGTTTGATGGGCTGTTTGGAGTGTGTGAGAGCTTGAGCATAGGTATCAGCAGCATAAGTGAGCATCAGGAATGGATGAGGAATCAACTTTTGGAAAAAGCGATAGACGGCTTTACTAGTTATATATTGGATACTTTATAGGGGATTAGCCTGGCAACCTAGCAGCTATGCAGAAGGGTGTAAGTGCAGCAAGTTAAGTCATTCCCATTTTGGATGCCTAAATATTAGGACCTGATGCTATGGAAGTAAATCAATATTGCCTCAGCCTTCAGTAGCATACTCTTTAGGAATTTACTTTATTTTTTCTGTATTCTGAAGCTCTCTATTAGATTGCTATTGCTGCTGTCAGCCGTTAAGGGTTATTTGCCCAATGTAAGCAATGTTTTCAGATGTTGCAGTTTAAGATGTGTTTTCTTTTTCTTCCTAGAGACTCAGTAAACTTTCTTCTCAAATTTTGGTGACATAAGCAACCAGTTATGGTCTGAAAAATGTGCTTTAAATGTTTCTGCAAGAATGGCTGAGCTCCTAAATTATTTGGCAGTCTCCAAAAATTCCTTTGCCTCCCCTAATGAGCTGTATGGTAACAATCTATTGCTCTCTTTCCAAGCCTGTAGTAGAGGTGTGAATCTTCCACCTGATTGAGAGCACACTGTAATTAACAGCAAGTGTGTGTATTGCAATTACCTTAGGCATTAAGGCATAGTTTATGTACAGTATAGTACAAAAATTCTCATTGTATGAGAGCAAGACGAACTAAAAGGCAAGAAGGAAATGCACAGGCAGGGGAAGCAGGGACAGGTATTGTAGGAAGCGTGCAAGGACACTGCCCGGTTGTGTAGGGATGGGGTCAGGAAGGCCAAGGCGTGGCTGGAGCTGAATTTGTCTAGGGATGCAAAGAATAAGAAGGGCTTCTATAGGTGTGTCAGCCAGAAAAGGAAGGTCAAAGAAACAGTACCCAGCTTGATGAGCAAGACTGACAGACTGGTAACAAGAGATAAGGAGAAGGCTGAGGTACTCAATGACTTCTTTGCCTCAGTCTTCACTAGCAATCTCTCTTCCCACACCTCCCGAGTGGATGGACTGCAAGATGGGGACTGGAGGAGCAAAGTGCCTCCCACTGTAAGAGAAGATCAGGTTCAAGACCACCTGAGGAACCTGAGCATACATAAGTCTATTGCACCTTTTATGGTCATCTAGTCCAACCCTCCTGCAATGAGCAGGGACATTTTCAGCTAGATCAGGTTGCTCAGAGCCTTGTCCAACCTGACCTTCAGTGTTTCCAGGGATGGGGCATCCACCACCTCTCTGGGAAACCTGTGCCAGTGTTCCAGCACCCCCATTGTGAAAAATTTCTTCATTCTATCTAGTCTAAATCTACCATCTTTTAGTTTAAACCCATTATCCCTTGTCCTATAGCTACAGGCCCTGCTAAAAAGTCTGTCACCATCTTTCTTATAAGCCCCCTTTAAGTACTGGAAGGAAGACCTGCAATAAGGTCTCCCTGGAGCCTTTTTTTCTCCAGGCTGAACAACCCCAACTCTCTCAGCCTGTCCTCATAGGATAGGTGTTCCATCCCTCTGACCATTTTGGTGGCCCTCCTCCTGACCCGCTCCAACAGGTCCATGTCTTTCCTGTGCTGGGGACTCCAGAGCTCTATGCAGTACCCCAGGTACTCCATGTCCTCTAAGTCTCTTAGAAAACAGAGATTGGGAGGGCTACACTGCTCAGAAGGGCCTTTGAGAAATGTGAGAACCTGAAGTGATTCGAATTAAGAATAGGCACACTTCTCTTTTGAGGCACTGAGAACAGATTTTGTTTAACAGATTTACCTGTTGCTGTCTTTCACTTGAAGTGTACTTCAAGGAATGCCACTTTTGCTTTTGTTTTGTTGGTTGCTTTTTCCCTGAGAGCTATCTTAGCTCCAGAACTTGGTGCAGAATTTGCTGGGTGATGATCTTTGGGTTATGTGGGAAGTCAGATTTGATTATTTTAATAATAATTTTTAGCTGATTTGGAATATCTAGCACCTTTCTTGCATTTTTCAATATATACAAGAGAAAGATCTGGAAAGCAGTCCTGTCTGTACTAAATGAATTAGTGTGAAAATCCAAGCAAAGACTTACAGCACTGGAGCTGAGACCGTTTTCCAGAAATTAAGTGAGAAGTATTGGTTAAGTTAACACAGAGTGTGATAAAGCTGCAACGCATCACATCATTAGACTGTTTTACATAGTGACTGGAGCATTGCCAGTTTAAATAACCTTTGTACATCTATTTAAAAGCATGTGTCTGTGCATGCTGGCTATTTAATCCTTTAAGCTTTCATGGTCTTTTTTAGAAATGTAGCCAACTTGTTAATGCATGTACTATGACTTTTGAATGTTTGTTTGGGTTTGACACCTTATTTTGTTTATAATTAGCAAAATTATGGAGAAGTAAAAAAATCCTAATGATTTTGGAGTTTGGGTTTATCTCTTTTTATTTTTAATTTGAAAGTGTGTTTATAAATGCAATAGGGAATCCTAGCTAGGCAGTATCGCATAACTTTCTGTTCTGTATAATGGCATTAATACTGAGCCACCTGATTGATCTCAATGCAGTGTCTGTTCAAAAGAGTATACGGAATAATGCTGGGAATTAAGTAGTCTCTTTTTTATTCTGAGAGCTAAAAATCTGCAGTTTTTCTCACTTGTGAGTCATTGCCCTAAAATGTGAGTCATTGCCCTAAAATGAGTGTTGTATTCCTTTATAAATCACTGGTGGATGTAAAGACCTCTATAAGAGCAAAAGTACTTATTACATAATAGCAGAGAGACCTAGAAATGGCGTTTATTGTTAAAAAGAGAAGATGGTTTAATTGCCTGGGCCATGGTCACAAGCAGTAAAGACTAAGAAAGCAAGAACAGCATTTGGGAGTGTTGCTTTGGGTCTCTAGAAACAACAGCTGAGAAGTCACCAAAGATGTCCATACAATTCTGACCTCTCAGTGGAAACCATATGTTGTGCCATGCTGCACTGTGGTATACTATGCTGTGGTTGATATTCAACAGATATATCTAAACCTGCAGCAGTAATTATGTATACTCTGTAGAAAGTGAAGCTGGAACGGAATAAAATGCATGTTTTAAAAACAAGAACTTCTTTCTGCAGATACGTTGCCCCCCCTTGCTGGTGGTGGTGAGGGCAAATTCTTTCCAACGTGAAGACTGAGTAATTTCTAATTCTTTTTGTCCTTGCAGGTCAAGCCAGTTACTCACAGTAGAATCACTGTGTCAGCACGGTTTCGAAAACCACTCCAGGAGCCCTACACTATTTTGTATGTAGAATTTTCAGTTAGTGATCTACCATTTTCAGGGAGGGGTGATGGTGTCTTAACTTCAGATGAGTTTTGTTTAAAAAGCTCCTCAAAATTATTTTACTTTGCTTTATTTCAGCCTGATTGCTAATGGAGACCTTATTAGTCCTGTGGTGCGCCTCCTCATTCCCAGGAAAACACTGAATCACTGGGATCATATTCTCGAAATGGTCACAGGAAAAGTTACCCTTAGAAGTGGAGCAGTTCACAGGTATTGGGAAGATGATTATTTGCAAGATACATTTGATATGCATAGATATGTTTTTAAAACTCCATAGGTAGATATAATGAATAATTCCTGCTTCATAAAAAATTCCACTATAAGAAAATTAAAATACATCAAAAAGTCAAAAAATGGAAATATGTTGACTCGAAGTAACCTTCCGGTTTCATTTCAACTGCTATTTAAAAAAAGAAAAACCTCAGTTTGTTTCAACTCTTATTTCTTAATTAAATAGTTAGTTAGCAGGCATGTAATAATACAATAATAATGCAATATATTCAGTATTAATAATTATGTGTCAGAATAATATAAATGAGCACGGTAAAGTTGTTGAAGATGTTTGGAATGCGCAATAATAGATGTGATCCATGTTACCTTTTAATTTTGATAGTTATTTAAATTCATTGGGGCAAACCATTTCAAAGAAAATATAGATTCTTTGGTTTTTGAAGACCTGTGCTATGATGTGCTTTGTACTCAGCCAGCTCCACCTCCTAATAAGAGCCAAGGCCAAAGCTGTAGTTGGGGGTGTGCCAGTTCCAGGATCTCAGCTTGTCTGAGTTGTTGTGGTACCCCAAGAAAGGAGGTGACCTCTTGGATGGGTATGTTTCAGTCCCTTAAGGCTTTTACAACGTAAAAAAGCTCTCTAAAATAGGATTTGGTAGTTGTTGCAAGTTCTAGAGCAAAATGATATATGCAGTTTCCATGAGAAACATTGTAAGCGGACTGCCAAGGTGTGTACAGGCAAATTACTGACATTCCAGTGTTGCCCCATGCAGAGCACATTACAGAAAACCGTTCCTCAGATGGGAAAGGGCCTTTTGTGGAAAATCATTCTTCACAGCTTACGCAATGTCTGAGGCTAAGCTTGCAAAATCTTTCTCAAATCAGTGAAGATAAGGTAGTCTTTCAGTTCTTCTGATTGCTTTCCCAGAGCTGATACAGATGATAAAAGATTAAGGTAATGCTCTCTGTTGATTGTTGGCTCACATCTAATTTTTCCTTTCAGCCCTGCATTTCTTCACTCCTATTATCTGGCTACTTAGCACTTTTATTTGCAGTAAAGTAAACCTACACACGTGTTGGAGCTTTCCGGATATGGTTCTCAGCTAGGGTGACTCGGAAGTGAGCAAAGTAACAGCCATTTACAACATACCAATTCTTTCTGTTCTCAGGTTGTTTAGCAATTTAAGAACCTTTCACATTTTGTTCTCATTACTTGGCGTCACTCCTTGGTGAAACTGAATGATGCATGTGAAAGCATAAATCATTCCATACATAGCTAGGATTGCTTTTGAGATGTTCCCTTCGGTGATCAGTTTTAATCCTTTAAAAAATAAGATAATGTACATGACATTCTGAATTATTTAATGTTTTCCTTTTTCTGGTTTTTTATTAACTCAGTTTTCATTTTCTTTTCCTTAAATTGCTAGGAATACATATTGAATACGTTAGTAAAGTGATCGTTGTTCTCTAATAAGTTACACATTAATTGCTGGGGTTTACTGAAACTATGTTAGCATTAAGTTCTGTAAGACCACTGATGCTGGGAAGATATAATTTCTCATTAAAGACGGATAAGTGGAATTACGAGAACCTGCATTATGTATATGACAGTTTTCCTTTTCCATATTATTAAAAGACATACAAAGCTGCCAAGTCTTTGCATTTTCACATGTGACTTTTGAAAAAAAAAAAGTTATTGATCATCCCCATCAGAATAAGAATGTAAGAAATATGAGAGAGGAGACAATTAGAAAGAAGCTTTTCTGCTTGCCAAATGGTGCATGGGAATGGGGTACAGCAACCTGATGGGCAGGTACGTGGTGCATCGGCGACTGGGAAATTGGGGATATTGGTCCCACAAGTTGTGTCTATGCTGTGTCCTTTGTCAGCCTGTATGCTTGCTTTGTTTTGGCTGCCACTTTTTGGCTTGAATTCAGAAGGGAAAATGGAAATCCACTGACATCCCACAGGACAAGCCCTAGGTTATCCCCCAGTAACCAGAAGTGACCACAAGAACATCTTTGTTGCACAATACTAGCCAGAGAGAACCCAACTGATCTTTGAATGGTTGTGGCGGGGTGGTACCCACAGGCTTAGCATTAGGTAGGAGGCTTCAGAAGTGAGTGTCACAAAACTTCTGCTTGTTAAGTCAATAGTTATTTATTTGTCTGAAGTTCCATTTTTTTCAAATGCATTTTTAATTTCACTTTCATCTTCAATGACTGATTATGTTTGATTCAGTTATTGTGATTATTATTTTCAGAGTGAAAAATACAACTAGAGGTTGCCAGAGAATCCACAATATTTTGAGGAGTTATATTAAGCAAACAGCTTTTGTGCATTAAACATTAAAACACTAGCAAAGTGAAAGATCAGGAACAAAAACCCACAGTCATGTTTGTATGTACCCCTATATACCTGCAGCACCATACAAATAAAGAAACCAGTTTTAAACTGTGGTACACGGATTTGCTGTTTTTCTCCCCGACTTACCCAAAGCAAAATGTAATCTAGCAAAACACAGTGAGATTAATTCAGAAATAGGCTTCTTGCTGATTTTTGTATTGTTTTTTTGACTTTTACTCTTGAGCAACCACTCAGGAACTGGTATCAGTCTTATACTGAGGAAAATGATAAACTTTAGGAAATCCCCAAAGATCTTGTAATATACAAGATTGCGTGTTTTATTTTCATTGTCTGTAACTGATGTTATCTGTGTGGTAGTGAAACATAAATTGCTCTCTGAATTGCTGGCATGCCTGTGAAATGTTTGCATGAAAATGTAAATCTGAGTAATACAAAGGGGATCCTTCAGAGTTAGCATACCCCTTCGCAAAGAAGCAGCAATGTGATCGAGATTTTAAAAAGCTGCAATTTCACCTTTGAGAACTTTTGGTCTTTGCACTTAGAAAACCAAGGTACTTCTATATGACAGGAGGCACCTAGAAAATGAAGGTAATTTCATGAGGGGAATATAAGAAAGTTGTGGACACACTGGAGCACGCGCAGTAAAGGGCCACGAAGATGTAGGGCTTGGAGATATTGTCATGTGCGGAGGACTGGGAGAGCTGGGACTCTGCAGCCTAGGGGAGGCAAGGCTCAGGGGGATCTTGTTAATGTATATAAATACCTGGTGGGAAGGACTGAAGAAGTCAGAGCTGGCCTCTTCTCAGTGGTGCCCAGTGACAGGAAAAGAAGTAATGGGCACAAACTGAAATACAGGAAATTCCGCTTGAACAGAAGAAAAAAAAAAAATTACTGTAAGGGTCATCAAACACTGGAACAGGTTTCCCAGAGAGGCTGTGGAGTCTCCGTCATTGCAGTTATTCAAAACACACCTGGACACAGCCCCGATAAACCTACTCTAGTTGCTCTTGCTCTGTACGGGGTGGTTGGACTAGACGGTCCCCAGAGACCATGTCCAACATCAGCTATTCTGTGATTCCTGGTTCTATAAATTATGTCTTTTTTTCTGTGTTTATTCAAGGTTGTGCCATTGTGTGTATGAACTTAAGTAGCAACTTTTTCTCTATTAAATGGAAAATTTTTGCACTTTATGTCAGGGGTGTTCTCAGGACAGTCTATTGATATCCTTCCTAAAAGGTTCCTTGTATAGGTGTATATATAATTTTATATCTCCTTGCATTGTGTTGAAATTTATGAATAACACATATAGTAGCTCCTGTAGAAGGCTTCTAGAAAGGCAATTAAGATGGCCATTCAACATTCCTGCATTTAAGACTTAAATGCAAAACTGTTGGTCAACTTTTTAATGAAATATAAATATTGTTGAGTTTTGGAACATGCTTCATAGGAAAGAGCTTATTTTTTACTGAATGTTTCCTCCTTCCTCATTGTTTTGACCATCCTTAAACAGAATCACAAACTCAACAGTGAATTAATTGGGATAGCATAGAAATAATATGTTGACTGCCCCTGCCCAAGTCCCTAATACATTTCTTCCTTCTCAGTAAAGTGTACGAACAGAAATTATTGTGGTAAAAACCTACCTGGTATAATAGACATATTAATTATTGGTATTGTAGGTGCCTAAGATATACAGCATCTTTTTATATAGTATTATTATATTTTCTGCTACTTCCAGCCTTACCCCACCAGGTACATCCATGTTCCAACCTTCTGATCTATAAAATATAACAATGAAAGTGCAGTGTTATCAACTCGGTCTGTGTTAGGTGGACAGGTCCTGGGTTCTTGGTCATGGGGTATGAGTGCCCTGTTCTATGAGAGAGGTCAGTAACTCATGGAATAGATCTCTTCCAAGGTATCCAGGGAAAGACATTAAAGACCTTCTAAGTACAAAGAGGTTTATTTCATTTTAGAAATTATGAAAGTATTTCATACTTCATTGTGATTTAGGTCATTATTTTGCTATGTCTTTCCTTGTCTTTTGTTTTTTATGTAGCGACTGATCATTGTATGACATCCACTGCACTTTATTTGGTTTCAAATCTGGAAATTCAATGTGATTTAATGAGTTTAGGTTAACATAGCTTTTAACTCTCTTAGTACAGCTAACTGAATGTTAAGGTTTATTATATTAAGCCTTTTCATATTTTTCAGACTTTACACTTTAGATGGAAAACTTGTTCAGAATGGGTCAGACTTGGAGAATGGGCAAATATATGTTGCAGTGGGTAGAGAAAAGTTTAAGAAGTTGCCATATGGTGATCTGCTCTTCAGCAAATCTACAATGAAAAGGCCACAAGGGTAAGTTCTATAGGTGTGTGATATACTTCTCATGTGCTTGTGTGTGTCAGTTTGTTTACAAAGTAGCACCAATAAGGTACAAAATCATAATTCCAAGAATGAGGGATGGATGGATGGGTTAGTATGGATGCAAAACTTTATTCACAACTTCTGAGAAAGTTGAGATAACAAAAACAAAAGAGAAAATGGAAATTAAGAAGACTATTTCAACTCATAAACATGCCATTGATAATGTGTCACAAAATTAACGTCAGAGAAAGGATTATTTTGACTTGGTTTAATTTGTTTTTTTCCTGGTATATAAATGTATACAGCTGAATGAGATTAGGTGCAGCTACACCAGTCTAGATCTACTCTTGCTTGGTAATGTTTTGTGAAATATGTACTCGCTCAAGAATGCTTTATGTTTGGGTCTATTTTTTGTAGGCTAGAATTATCACATAATAGAGTGTGAAACGGGGTGTCTGTAAGGAGAAACTTGGGCTTTTAGTATCTTGGAAAACATGAAAATTGGGAGCCATTTCATTGAACTAAATGGAGAGAAATGGAAATTTGTCCCACAAATTAGTGTAATTTAGAGAATTTGGCCCATATTCTGCATATGAACTGGGGTGTAATTTTATTATGGTTTTTTTTAGTGAGCAACTGTAAGCAATGTGAATAACTTGAAAGTATTTTGGGAAACAGCATCTGCAATAAATGAATTTAAGGACTGTGAAAAGCTGTGTTGATCGATTAACGTAAATAGAGTTTTGTTGAAATTGCTGTAACTTTTCGTTATAGTAGTTGTAAGGTTCTTTCATGCAGCATTCACTGAATACTGCTTTGCAGATTTTTGATATATGAAGTATGCATTGTGGGGAAATGTAATGCATTTGTTTGAGTAAGTTAATGATTATATGTTTATATACAGTCTAGTGATCAGAAATTAGTGATTCTTAGTAAAAACATGCAATTAATAAAACAATTAACTCTTGCCGTGGCCAACTTGGTGCTATCTGACTTGGTTATAGATACACAGTGACTATGATAGTGACAGTGTACACAATTCTAAGATATTTCTTAGAATATTCTTAGAATATTCATCTTATTTCTGCAGTTCCAAAACCTCTGTACTACCTCCGATTGTGGGATCTCGAAAGTCTAAAGGCAGTGTAAGTATCAAGTGCCATAGTAAAGCTTGTTTCTAATTTTACTTAACTCCAGCAGATGGAAAGTCCCTGTCCTTTGGGTTTTAATTAAATCTGAAGAGAAAAAATCCACAGTCACTTTGTGGTATCCTTATTGAAGCTTGATGAATCTGTACCTATTTGCAGTGTCAATTAGACAAAAGAAATCTGAGAAAATATTATTGCCATAATGGCTGCTTTATTTTTTTATAAAACCTTCCATAACCAAGATCAGCTGCTGCCCTGGGGCCTTTGCCATAAACCTTGTCAGCTATCTTTGTGTATTTGTTTGTTTATTTATTCAAATTATACACCTGAAGGAAAAACACAGAACCTTTTACAAAACGTCTTGCAGAAAATGGTGCTTCTGCATGCTGAGTCTGAATAAGACCCTATAACAGTCTCCTATCTGATGTGTTTTGTCCTAGCTAACCATTAAATACAGAGCTTGAGCCTCCACTGCTTTGTATCCTGTACAGATATTTATATGTTTATAAAATGAGTCCACTGTGGATTTAAAACAGTGCCAAATGAGAATATAAGTATGTTTGCACCGATTCTGTACAAGTGCAGTTTTCTGTACATGTACAAGACAGTGGAGAGTCAGACTCACAGCCTGTCATTATAATTGTGGTAGTTGATCATGTCCATTTGCTGTTTACAAAACAGAAAATCCTGGAGCCACTAAATAAAATAAGCAATAAAATATACAAATCTCTGTTCCATTCTGCTGAAATTCAGTCGAAGATAAAACCTCAGTAAAGAACATACTTTCAAGTGGTATTTGTTTTTAAAATGTGAGCTTTGCAATTTTAGCATTCATAAAAATAACTCATCAACAGTTTTAACTTCTTGCCTCTTCTACTATTACTTAACAGTATGTACTGAAAATTATTTGATATCCACTTTCATTCCATTGGGATTGTAACACACACTGATAACAAGTGTCAAAACTTAAGGAGGCAGGAATATGTACTACTGCTCTTAAATATCTAATGCAACACTTGAACTGGTATAAATCATACAACTGTTTGCTTCAATTTCATATCTACACTGTTTTACTGTTATTGCTTGGGGGTAACAGTCTCCAGTTTGAATCAGAAGAGACTGAAGTATTGCCATGCCCTCATTTCCCTTTATAGAGAAAGGATAAGTGGTAGATTATTTGATGGTATTGGTAGATAAATGGTAGATTAGATGGTAAAACCTAGTTGCTATTTAAGTAAGATATTTTAAACAGAACTGATTTCTACTGATTATGTGAAAACTAGAAGAATCACATAAAAATGTAATAATGTATGCAGGATTTTTTGAGAGATGCAGGTTTTTGTTCAGGATTTATTTTTCTGAATTATTTTAATTTTATATAGTATTACCTTTTAGCTTTAGCAGCGAGTCAAAAAGAATTGTCCATGACCATTGCAGAATGAAAGGCCTTTCTGGTGGGCAGGTTCTAAAATGGCACAAATTGTTCATGCAGCTACACTAAGCAAAGCAGTGACGTAGCATATATTTGTCTTCTGTGATTTGCCTAAGTCTGTGATGAGGTGGACATTTCCAGGTTCTGAGAAGGTTTTCTGCCCTATCTGCTTAAGTGTTTATTGTTACATGGAGCGTTTTGACAGAACTGGATTAGGAAGAAACTACATGAGCTGTTAGACTGGCAAAAGTAGGAGGCTGACTGCCTCTAGTGAGAGGCAACGATGAGGGTGTTCAGTTGGTAAAGTCTTTGTGCAGCCCAGAATCATATAAACAGCACTCTAAAGGGCTGCTACATACAGTTTGGGTTTTTACGATGTTGACTGTGAACAGATTTAGACTGAAGAAAAGAGTGTATAAATAATAAAATCTCTGGCTAATACACACAGGATCATACATACATCAAAGCTGTTAAAATAAGGACCAGGTTTCTGGTTCTGTTTCTAGATACAGCACAGAGCGAGCAGAGGAACTGCCTGATGTCTTTGGAGGTGATTCAGAGGTGATGTGTTGGCAGAACCCTTTCTTAGTGTCCACCTGGCAGTCAGCGTTACTGCCACACGAAGACTGGCATCCTCTTCCAGCTGCTTTTGACACTTAGGCGAGACATAGCCCATGTCTCATTTACGTAGGCAATGAATTATTCACTTGTGACTTTCCACACATATGCATAGATGACATATAGCTGTATAACATATGCATGCATGTATAGATTCACTTAGCCATTCTTTTCATCAAATGAAGCATTATTTCCATATAATAAATGTGTTATTTTCTTCTGGGAGTTGCTGAGGAGCATTTAATCCATCAGATCATATAGTAAGTTGATGATATAGTTACAGTTTTCTAGATAGTTTAAGATATCACTTAACTGTGTTGATGGTAAATTACTATGCTTCTTTAACACCTGATACCAATCCGCACTATCAAAAAGTTGAAATAATATTGAAATTAAAAAATTAAACATTGTAATTTTCATCAGTGGTAATTACATACACTTTTTTTCAGGGAAATGATCGGCAATCTAAATCCACTGTTGGATCCAGTGACCCTGGAGAAAACAGTTCCTCACCTCAACTTCCCAAAGGCAAAGATAAAAAAAGCCAGAATCCAGAGGATTATGTGTCCAGACGACACTTTTCTAACAACTCTACAAAAGTAAAACAGACAGTAAGAGTAACAGCTTCCACAGGAGTCCTTCAAGATAATGGTCAGTACTGAGATAAACACTATCGTAGCATAGTGGCTTTTGATCTTCAGTTAAAGCAGTGAAACAGTGGAACAATATGCTTGTATAGTTCTTGAATTGTCTGTTTACTCTGGCTAACTGAATTTACAAAAGTTCTTTATGCTTAGGAAATGTACCTATGCATAACTGCTACATTCCTGGCTTCATTTACGTACCACAGGAGGCTGTATATGATTTTTAGTGTATCTTGGAAGTAATATGGTTCTATCTTTATGCTTTTGATAAAAGCATAGTATAAAACATATTTTGACTATTTTCCCACTGTTCTGCCCTGCAAAAAAGTGAAGAAAACGAGCTGGTCTGCTCAAAGGACACCTTGCTGTCCCTGAGGATCCCTGGTTATCTGTCTGGTTCTGTATAACAAAATGACTATACCCTGGGGGAATAACACAAACATGAACTCCAGTTAGCCAATAGCTGCTGAGACTAATCATACAGCAGAGCTGCTGGAAGCACTTTGGGAATTTCTCCTCCACTGTGCTGTGGCAGCAATTTAGAAATTTAGCTGTAAATATCCTTTTTGAGAAACTGCTTTTCTTATCTTATGGTGTGATATTCCCCCATTTTTTTTTTTAATGTCTAGAAGACTGTCCCCTCACTACAGATATTGCTGCCATGCTGGGATGGCTATTTTTCCTCATTAGTAATAGTTCTAAAAGTCATTAATACAGGCCAATTAATATCTGCCAAGAGAAATAAATTATACTTTTCATAGCATTTGACATTTCTTCTTACTGCTGTTTCAGTGTTAATAATTAAGTGTGGAGTAACAAATTGTGGTCTAAAACTTCAGTATATGTCATCCAACAGCACAGTTTTGTACCTGTTTGTCAAGATTAATGAGTTGTAAATTTACTTTGATTCAGGAGTAGGTTTGTAAATTTGAGTTTTAAGAGATCAATGAAATATAAACTTTTGTAATGTAATTGTCTTTTCAAGAGTTAGCTTGTTGAATTTCAGGTTTATTTTAGTCTTGATTCAAATACCATTCCATCCTTTTGCTGGTAAGTGGGCATAATTTTAGCTAACTCCTTTTCGGTTAAGATTTTTTTTTACTGAAGAACAACGATTATATTATAATGAAAGTGACTGGAAACATTTGCCCTTTATAACTCATGAAATGACTGAGTATATTCATAGAATCATAGAATCTTTGGGTTGGAAGGAACCTTTTAAGGTCATCTAGTCCAACTCTCCTGCAATAAGCAGGGACATCTTCAACTAGACCGTGTTGCTCAGAGCCCTGTCCAACATGACCTTGAATATTTCCAGGGATGGGCTGTCTACCACCTCTCCTGGAAACCTGTTCCAGTGTTTCACCACTCTCATTGGGAAAAATTTCTTCCTTATATCTAGTCTAAATCTACCCTCTTTTAGTTTAAAACTGTTACCCTTTGTCCTGTTGCAACAGGCCCTGCTAAAAAGTCTGTCCCCGTCTTTCTTATAAGCCCCCTTTAAGTACTGGAAGGAAGACCTGCAATAAAGTCTCCTCAGACCCTTCTCTTCTCTAGGCTGAACAACCCCTACTGTCTCAGCCTGTCCTCATAGGAGAGCTGTTCCATCCTTCTGACAATTTTGGCAGCCCTCCTCTGGACCTGCTCCAACAGGTCCATGTCTTTCCAGTGCTGAGGACTCCAGAGCTGGACGCAGGACTCCAGCTGGGGTCTCACCAGAGCAGAGTAGAGGGGCAGAATCACCTCCCTCGACCTGCTGGCCATGCTTCTTTTGATGCAGCCCAGGATACTGTTGGCCTTCTGGGCTACAAGCGCACATTGCTGGCTTATGTCTAGCTTTTTGTCCACCAGTACACCTACTTAAGTCTTTCTCGGCAGGGCTGCTCTCAATCCCTTCATCCCCCAGCCTGTACTGATACCAGGGGTTGCCCCAACCCAGGTGCAGGACCCTGCACTTGGCCTTGTTGAACTTCATGAGGTTCACACAGGCCCATTCCTCGAGCTTGTATTTTTTTCCTTGACATCATCATGGCTTATCCCTATTTTTCACAGAATGAGTGGTGCATGCTAAAAATATATGAGGGAGAGGCTGCCAGACTCAGAGGGGGTCTTTCATGCTTGGTTTACCATTTTTAAAGGCTCAGAATCATTATGTAAGGTCAGAATCATTATGTAAGGAATGCAGGGAAAGGCTTTTACATTTAGGCAGTTGTCTACCCTGGATACCTTCAATTGTTGATGTTTTCTTATAGAAGCAGTGACTTCTGTTGGGAAATGCCACTGCAGAATTCTTTATACAGAGCTCAAAATCCACATGTTCTGGTCTACTCTCCTGTTCAGAGTACTGAACTGCTCTGAACACCTCTACTTATGACTAGACAGATGTCAGTCAGACTTCTTACATTAAGAACAGCCAAGCCACATAACTTTTTCTGATAGCTATAGTGCCACTATGGTGGTTTTCTATACGCTATTTTTTCTGGCATGAGGATTTTTGTAAGTAAAGTTTCTACAGATGTTTCCGGGTAGCAAACCGACCCCTCTTGCCAAGGTGAGAGAAAACTTTGCCTTTGTGGGCTTTACATTAGCTTATCGGAGGTTTCCGATTGCTTTCTTTCATTTCTCAGTGGAGGGAAGAGTACTTGAAGCAGCAATAGTTTCTGTGTCCTTTCAGTAGGCAGTGACTAAGAGACAAATCTTACTTTGGTAGATAGCAGACAAATATAGGGAGATATTTACCTCTCCATACTTAGCACTATTACTGCTCCACCTACTGACAGAAATGGTTGGAAAGACAGTAAGTTTATTGAAGGAGTGGCTTCTTCTCACTTCAGCTTTTCCATGCTTTGTGATTCTTGCCTAGCTAGAAAAAGCTGTTCAAGGCAGCCAATTCTCTGGTTTGAGCTAAAGTGTATGTTGAGAGAAGCTTTCTGTTCTTTCTGCGCTAATCTGTTTAGAAGTGGGAATGGGCGGTTTGGTGTGTGCTGTTCTGCAAGTCTAGACAGATCTAGGTGGTCATGCGGGCAGTTGCGGAGAGAGATGAAGCATCTAAGTTGAATTCAGACAACAGTACAGGATGAGAAATCCAGAGCTGTGTAATGGATTTCTGGTGGGGTGCAATCTCTGCTCTCAGTGGATCCCTGTTGATGAGGGGATGAATACTAAGCTAGTGAGAACATTTTTCTTTTGCCAAGCACAAAAAGGAAACCATCTCATGCTCCTGTAAGTATTTAAGCCAACCACATTGACATTTGCAGCCTTGTGAATATCTACAGTTAAACTCCCCAATATTTGTTCAGACAGATCAAATGGAAAATATCCCAGGAAGGAGTTGCCTTAAGCTTCTCAACACAAGGCTACCATTCAAAGTGATTTTCAGCCCTGCTTGTATTTTAACAAGAGGTGCATCATTATTATTACATTAATCTGGCTCTGCTTAAATGTATTTCCTTGCCATTTTATTCAAACTAAATATAAGGATTTATGTATTTATGTATGTATGTATTTATTTATTTATTCTCTCCTTCCCTTTCTGGTTCCATTTTTCTTTCTGGTACTTTCTTGTAAGTGTGATAATTTTTTTTTCTGTTATCAAGAGCAAAATTAGGATGTCCCATTTCCTGCTTTTTGCTTTACAAGCCCTTAATAACACTAGCTAATATCCTATATTCACCATTTCATGTGAGAAACCATGTGCAGTTGTTCTGAGTCTGTTAGCTCTCAGTAGAACACTTTTTTGCTATGGCATTTTTCTAAATAAGTGGTTTATCATTGTGTGGAAAACATGTAAAGGGTGCCTGGAGCACTGGAGAGACATCTCACTTGTCCTTTTCTTTCCCTTTAGTAATTTTGGCTGAAAATTTGTAAGGGAGTGCTCCAGGTCCCTTAAAATCCACAGAGGTTTTTTTTGTTGGTTTTAGATTTCTTTCACCTCTCCAGAAGAGGTACAGCTGTGCTTGCTGCAATAGTTTTTGTCACAGTCGGCAAGCAATGTATCTGAACCACAGTCTGAAATAGGTGTGTCTCATCATGAGAGAAGGTAATTGAGCCTCTGTTCCCAGTTTATTTTCTGAATTGTCCGAGGTCTAAACAGACTGGTAGAGGTACTCAACATTTTGACAAGAGCTGATGCTGTTGGCAAAACGTCTGAGGTTTCTTTTGACCCACTGAGGCAAGTGGCATGCGTCACCATTTAAAGAGAAGCGGGAATGTGGGTGTGGATGGAAGTGGATGGCGTTTGAGGTGCAGCGTTGGAGGGGAGGCCGAGCCAGGACTAACGAGAGTGCTAATAGCTGTTGCTGCTTCTACTGCAGGAAGCAGGCAAGGCATTCATATCAAATGATATGTTTTTTCATAATCACCCTGTTAACCCAGCCAAACCCAAAGACAGCACTGAGTGCAGTTTCTTCTTGTTTTGTTCTGAAGCATGGTGAGTTGGGTAACTTACCCATATAGTGGCAAAATCTAAAAATTCACAAAGTTTAATCCAGTGATAACTGTTTACAAGAACATTTTAATGTGCTATTATTGTGAATGGGGCACATAAATATAGGAAATTATTTCTTACTGAAATAATTAATGTGCCAGAAAAAAATTCATATGTTTCATCATTAACATTTCAACACTTAAATGCACCTATAAGACTGTTAGTGGTACCTAACACCACTCAATTACTTTGAAATTGAGTGCTTCAATGTACTCAGTATACACATTTCCCTAGGATGCAATAATGTCTTTCAGAGAGACAGGAAATGTCTAGATTTAGAGCTACAACTGTTTAAATTTACCCTTATCTTTGAGAATCTCTGAAGACAGCATTTCTTTTTTAAAATATTTTTTAAAAAATTATTATTGTGATGATAGTTTTACAGCTGGAACTATTCCTGAGCAATATATTAATAGTAGGTTGTGTGTTACTCAGATAATAAGTTTTCTAGGTTTTATGCATGCAGATTTTTTCCTTTTTTTCCTATTGAATCCTAGCAATGTAAAAGAGGAGTTAACACACCATGCCATGTGTATCTATTACTGTATGTTCCTTTTCATTGTTCTTTCCCATGTAAATGAACAGCAGGCTTCTCTCTGGAGCCTCTAGTCAAAAGCACTAGGAAATAAACCTCTCCATGTGGGATGTGAAGGATTCTTAAATTGCTCTTGCACTTTCTTGCCCATGTTTGTCTGCCTGTGAGAGACCGTGGCACTTGCAGGCAAATTTGGGGAAGGAGGACAACTCTTGAAAAATCAGAGCAAAGGCCTTCGCTCAGGTCTGACCCTGTGTGGGAGCTCCACTGTAGTCAAAACATACATAGCTTGTACTGACGTGGTTCAAAGAAAATGTACTATACTGACTCCAAAGGGTCATCTTCTATGAAGTATTGTCTCCTGAGTGTTTCTTCTGGTCACATCTCAAGAAGGACTGACCTGAAGCACAGGCCAGGCAGGCTCTAGGAGCTGTGAGCTGTTAGTGTGGAGTGCTGCTGCTTCAGTTATCCTCTTGCCCAGCTAACTCTCCATGTCAAAGACCGCCCTTGACAGAAAGCCAGCTGGACCATAAAAATATAGGGTTGCAAAGGTCAGCATTACACCGTATTTCTGTCCTTTATGATTTGAAGGGACTGAACTGCTGTGTGATTTGTCATGTGAAACTTACTGCCAAAGGCATATTATTTTGTGACTTGATAGCCTGTTTTGCTATCAAGTTTGTTTATTTCCCATTAACTGAATATTTTTCACCCGTGGGACTGTCTATTGAGTTAAATACAGCACAGGAGCTCCATTAAGTATTTCCACCACATTATCTGTCTGCAGGTGAGAAGTGGAAGAACAGAGGTAGATGGCAGAGTAATCCCCTTGAAAACTTTCCCTAGAGAGTCTCATCAGTCAAATCAGTCAGACAAGCCCACTGAATACAACTCTGTCAGTGGGGGATCTGAAACAAGTAGATGAGTTGAAGTAAGCAAAGCCTGAAACATTCTGTCCTCATCAACACTGGCATTGTTTTTATGGCGCACCATAGAAGAGTCACCTGGCTCAGTTTTGACCTGTGCAGCCCTTTACCAGAAAAAAAGCTCACAGTGGTGAAGTCTCACTGCCGTGTTTCCTTGCTAACCAAAGAAAGAAACCAGTCTGCCTCTAGACCAGGTTGTGGCTGGCTTCTCTGCCTGCTTCTTTTGACGTATGAAGGTGACCTTTTGGTATACCAATGAAGCAGGAAAGAAAGAAATGTTAGAAATACGCAAACACTGAAAATACTTTAATACCCAAATGACCTAATGTGTCTCTATCCTACAGCTTTTTGTTCATGAGTCAGTAGGCCGCTTGGGTTTAATCTGCCATGGAGTACATCTGAAGGTACATACCATCTTCTTGAAATTAGAACAGAAAATGTGAGGATCACCACTTGCAGCGTTCTTTAGAAAAAATGTGTTCAGGTACATCATCTGAGGCACCAGATACACCAGGCAGCCTGTCTGGTTGTATTTCCAACTTCCTGTGTGTCAAGCAACAGTGTTATCATTGTTCTTGACCGAGTGTTCCCAAACATGACTGCTACTGAAGTTGGATTTCAGCCTGCTGTTACGAACTTCATTTCTGCACTTTGCAGAAATCAGTATCCTGACTAGGCAGGTCTTCAAGCAAATGTGTAAGCTAAGTCCACTTCTTGTACCTGTGTCCTGCAGTGGTCATGGTCCTGCTGCCAGGAAAGCTTTCTCACCCAAATGAGACTGTCTTTGACAACCTTTGTTCTGATTAATCCCATGGAGAGCTCCCAGTAGAGAAGATGAACTGCAGGAGAAGTTCCCAACTCCGTTTCTACTTGTCTTTTTTTATCCCTTAGAGGACATCTTGTAGGGAGTCACTGTTGTCTGCCATGCTTTCCATACTGTTGAAGTAGTGCATAAGGGAGAGGCTTACTTCTTGCTGATGACTGAACCAGGTGGCCTTCAGCAGCTTTCTAGTTTATCCTGTAGGGTGCTGTGACACTTTCATACCTGTGTCGTTGCCAATTGCTCATCTGTAAAGCTGAAGCTGTTAATAGTGTATGTATACATTGTTTATCTGTCTTTTTTTAAAGGAAATTCATAGTGACTAATACTTTGGAGCCTTTCAGATTCTCTTGTTATTATAGCTTTCATTAAGCTTGAGAGGGGTAATAGGTAGAGAGCATCTAACTTCTTTCTAAGGAAATAAACCTATTTCTGTGGAAATAATTTTTTCTTATTGCTAGAATTGTTTGAATGCATTAATATGGCAAAGACAAATAATAATAAAAGTGCTGAATAAAAGGGTGCTAGCGGGGTTGCAAGATTTGCTGATGAAGAATTCATTGTATATTCATAGTTTCTGTGCAGAAAGCTAAGTATAGCTTAGAACATGTAGATGATGTGGTATCAAGTTGATGTTGGTAAAGCAAAAGAAATGCAGAATGGTAGGTAAATGGTGAACTGATTAAATACTTTATAGGGTGCTACTTTAGTGATAAAGGTTTAGAAAAACATTGATAAAGCCAGTTTTGTGAAAATCTCTTCTGACAATACAGCTGAGGTCATTAAAAAGTCAGTAAGATGATGTGATATGTAGAGATAAAAAATAATGAATATCACATGGTATCAAAATTTTAGGTGATCTGTAATTCTTTGAAATTGTACCTCAGAAGGAGGCATTGTAGATTTAGGAAAACCTCACGGAAAGAAAAAAAAAAGGTTAGGGATCTGAAAAAATACACATGAAACAAAAGAAGCTGGGATTTTTTTATTGCATCAAAAAGGAAGTCTTTTTATTTAAAAATAATCTATGTTGGATAAGAACAATACCCAGCATTATGATAGATATTCCTAACAAACTGTGGGTGTGATGTAGGAATTCATATATCAAGTTCTAAACTAGTTGCTAATTAGGAGGAGTATTTCAAATCAAAGCATAATTATCCATCATCTGACTACTGTTGGGGTTTTATTTCTTTTCTTTCTCCGCCACGCCCCCCCCCCCAGCATCTCGTGCTGTCATTGTCAGACATAGGGTGCTGGTGTGGATGAACCGCAGACCTGATCTGGTACAACAGTTTCTACAGTGCGCTACATTCTGTTTCTTAGAAAATCATACCTTTCTTTCAAATAGCCATCAGCAGAGGCTTAAAACTGGCTAAAAACACATAGTGGTGCGACGGGTTGACCTTGGCTAGATGCCAGGTGCCCACCAAAGCTGTTCTATCACTCCCCCTCCTCAGCTGGACAAGGGAGAGAAAATATAACGAGAAGCTTGTGGGTTGAGATAAGGACAGCTAGAGAGATCATTCACCAATTACTGTCACGAGCAATACAGACTCGACTTGGGGAAACTAGTTTAATTTATTGCCAATCAAAATCAGAGTAGCATAATGAGAAATAAAACCAAATCTTAACACACCTTCCCCCCACCCCTCCCTTCTTTCCGGGCTCAACTTTGCTCCCAATTTCTCTACCTTCTCCCCCTGAGGGAGGCGCAGGGAGACGGGAAATGGGGGTTGTGGTCAGTTCATGACATGTTGTTTCTGCCACTCCTTCCTCCTCAGGGGGAGGACTACTCACACTCTTCCCCTGCTCCAATGTGAGGTCCCTCCTATGGGAGACAGTTCTCCACAAACTTCTCCCACAGGCTGCAGTTCTTCACGAACTGTTCCATCCTGGGTCCTTTGCATGGGGTGTAGTCCTTCAGGAACAGACTGCTCCAGCATGTGTACCCCATGGAGTCACAAGTCCTGCCAGCAAACCTACTCCACCATGGGCTCTTCTCTCCACAGGTCCTGCCAAGAGCCTGCTCCAGCGTGGGCTTCCCATGGGGTCACAGCCTCCTTTGAGCATCCACCTGCTCTGGTGTGGGGTCCTCCACGTGCTGGAGGTGGATATCTGTTCCACTGTGGAGCTCCACGGGCTGCAGGGGGACAGCCTGTCTCGCTATGGTCTTCACCATGGGCTGCAGCCAGAATCTCTGGTCCTCCGCTCCTTCTTCACTGACCTTGGTGTCTGCAGACTTGTTTTCACATTCTCACTCCTCTCTCTGGCTGCAATAGCTGCATGCTGGTTTTTTTTCCCCTTAAATCGGTTATCCCAGAGGCGCTGCCACCATTGCTGATGGACTCGGCCTTGGCCAGCAGTAGGTCTGTCTTGGAGCTGGCTGGCATTGGCTTTCTCAGACACAAGGGAACCTCCTAGCATCTTCTCACAAAAGCCACTCCTGCAACCCCCCATTACCAAAACCTTGCCACACAAACCAAATACAAGTGGTTAGAGCGTTCATTTTTATTTTTGCATGAACGGTGTGACAGATTGCACATGGCAATCTCCATGTTTTCCCTCCATCCTTCTAGCTCTGTGAAATGAGGCTTTTAGTGTCTGCCATATGATAACTTTCTGTTTTCATATGAATGCTGTGATAGTCTGGTTTCCCACAGAAAGATTTTCTTAATGCCTTTTCAGATCTCTGATGTTGTTTTATTCTTACAGTAGCTAGTAATTGTTCTTGTGGAGGGTAAAATCATAGGAAATTAATTTAAGGAATTATGGCAATAATTTAGGACAACTGACATTAAGAGTACCATGCATTTAGTAATGAAGAATACTGGTAAAGCAATAGGACTTTTAAGGCAGAGTAGAGATGTGAAGTAGAAAATACTCTTTTTCTTACACTCTTCATTTGTTTGAAGTCAATTATTTAGTGTTAGTCTTTATCATTTTTGCTGCCAGAGTCTAAATATGCTGCTGTCTGAATATATTAATAAGTTTTATAAATTTTGGTTCAATTAAATTCACAATTAAAATATATGAATATATTTATTTCAAGTGTAAGATACATAGCCCTCTACATTTCCAAATAAGTTCAGTCAATTTCTTCTGCAAGTGTATCTAAAGAGGTGGATGATATTGTGATGTGAGTCAGTGCATCAAGGTCTCTATACCTCTGTTTGTCTCACTTTATTTGGCTTGTGTTTTGAATTAATCCCTGAGTTCCACAGCATGGCTTTCTTGCCTTAACTCACAGCTCAGCTAAAGGTTTTGTAAGCATCTGAATTTTGAGATCTCAGTGGTGAAGGACACTCCATATGAAAGGTTCTTGCAAGAAGAGGTGTGGGATTCTGCAGGAGATGACATGGCATCTGAAGTCAAGATGAACCACTATCAAAAGAGCCAAATTTCAGAATGTGCTTAAGCATGTATATTTTTTTCCCCCATTAAGGATGCAGTCTAGGTTTCTGTTTCTTTTTTACTGGGACTCTGGCACCTGCTCTCTTAAAAGTAAAAGAGCATGTTTGTGAAGAGACCCAATCCATCAGTCACATACTCGCTTAACTGTGTCTTTGTCAGACTCACTCATGTGCTTATATTTAAGCACAGACATGTGGATCTGGAAGCTCAAGGCTTTACACATATTTACTCTTTGAAGAAGGAGCTATTATCCTAAACCTAAAATACATAAATCACCACACAAATCACTGGGAAAACACAGGAGTGTGTTCAGTGCTATTATTTAATACTTAATGGCAGTTTTCACACATTTCACACATGGTGTTCTCAGTATCATCATTAAACAACGTGGATAAAACAGTTCATATTTCATATGGCACAATTTACAGTCTCTGTTACAAGAATACAGCTAAAACCTCAAAATATATAATTCCTAAATATATGAATTACTAGTGATTGATATATGTTTCACAGAGACATATTCTGAACCAAAGAATTATTCAGCATGTATATGATCATATGAGTGTATCTGCATTACAATATTAAGTGAAATAATCTCTTAATGTCAGTGATATTGAAAAAACAGATTTAAAACATAATATGTAAGTCAAGCCTTATAAAATCCTTTGATCAATACAGTGGTCGAGTGTAAATATGTGCCCATTGCACCTTTGTCTTTTATTCCCTTCTTCATTTACCATGAACAATGTTAAGGATGCTTCTGTCCGTCATAAGCTGCACAATTTAAAATATAAAATGTACACACAGCTCAGATGAAATATATGAATATCCTATCCTTTTAATAGGGTGGTGTGAGTGTTCTGTTAGTTCAATAGGAGGCCTATTGCATTTATTTTTTTATTTCAATGGAAATATTTTTAAAGGACTTATGGTTAAAATGCTGGTGTTTAAATAGTCCCTAGCTGACATTTGAAGATTCTCAAGCTGAATCAGATGTAAGGGAGAGGACTGGATTAGTCCAGAGCCAGGATCCTGCTCTTTGTGTAAATAGCAAAAACATATAATGTGCGTTAGTACTTAGCACTCCTTGTACTGTACTTCTATAATTAAAGTAAGGAATGCAACCAAGGTAGTATGTGTCAATTTACTCCTTAATGGGACTATCAGTATTTTCTCAGCGCAGAAAAATTGTCGGATGACCCCAAGTTTGTGACAGATGCATTTCATAACTGCAGTTTTCTCCTGTTCCTCATACTATTATGGAAGAAAGCTTCTGTTTGTTTTTATTGATCCTGTAGCACCCATGAATAGCTGTGGCAAGCTTACCCTAACAACTCTTTCACTGCTTCTCAGTCTGGCCTCCCTGCACACTTTCTACCTCCTTTGCTTTGCTCCCTTCCTCCTCCCCTTGCATCCCTCCCCACCTTTTATTGTTCTTTCCTCTGCTCTTTACACTTTCTTTTCCAGTTACTCTATGATGCTTTTCCTTGGGTCCATGTGGCACTTCATTAATTTTATCTATTTTCATCTGTTTTCTTTCCATGCCATTTGTTGGTCTTTCCTCAAGTAATCCTTTCTATCAGGCATTGATTCTCCAGGATCTGGAGGTCTGTGTTCAACCCCTCTTTCTCTCTTAGCCTTCCTGTTCATCTTTGGACAATTGCTTGGGCCTAGATGCATTCTGCAGCCAGTAGAGCATCTACAGGGAGACCAATGTGTGTAACAGGAGGCAGTTCAGCCCTCCTAAACTGTTCCTACCACCTCTCTGAAACTTCTTCCATGGCTAAAGGATATGTCAGAGCGCAGCTGTGGAAGTGCTTGGTTTGCCAAGGCTCTTGTGGAGTTCCTGCATAGGATCAGAGGTGGTGAATGGGAAGACTCAAGCCTTTTCCTTTAATCAGCTTGGGAGCAGACAGGATGTGCCATTCTCATTTGACTATTTTTCACCTCCTTTTGTACTCAGCCATGTGTAGCTTTGCAACAGGCGCTGACATGTGCTGTGGTTTTGAAGAGTAGACTTTTCAAGAGGCTGCATCACCACTTGTACAACAGGCATCTCTTTAAAGTAGCTTCACAGCTTGAAAAGTTTTCTTTAGACTTTATTCAAGTCATAATTCATAGCTTTGTAGCTTTCTTTTGGAGTGATTTATAGCTCCAAGTCATTATGTGAGCATGAAATATAACTTTTTTTCTGACTAATACAAAGCTATTCTTTTCAATGTATCCATTAAATGTATGTCCTGATGATCTTTAAAATGTCTTATGTGTACTTTCAATGGTTGTTTTATGGACTGTGACTTTTTAAAGCAAAAGTAGTTTTCTGTGCAATTCCAGTATACTTTGTATTAAAATAATTGTAGTGTGACAAGAACTCAACAGAGCAAAGAATATTGGTTTTTTGCATTTTAAGTATTCATTACAAGTTAATGTGAATGCTGTGCTACAACTGGAACAAGAATCTTTGATTCAGTTAAAAGGAAAGAAAACGAACAGGCAAACCCTGGACAAATTTTGTTTAAAAACTGAAGAACCATTGTTTAGTTTTAACAAAAAAAGCTTAATTGAAGTTAATGTTAAAGATACTGAGCCTCTGGGTTTCAGAATACAAATAAGTGACTATGGCTTACACTAGCACTCAGACATGCCATGTGCATATTTGTACTTACGCTGTGCTTATATGCTTTATTTACATGCACGCTGAGGACCCATTGTGCTCCCCTTTGGGTGTGCAAGGAGCTTGTACTGTTGGGATGGTATGTTAAGATCTAGAGGGCAGATGAAGGGTACATGTCTTTTCCTAAGGGTACTGTTTTTCTTCATCTGTTATTTTCAGTACTTCTTTATATACGAAAGACCTGCATTAACATCCAGTCCTACTTGAAAGGACATATAGGCTGTTGCTTTGTGTATCAGTGCAGACTCTTTCCCCTCTAACCATGTATGATTTAAGTGCTCTGAAATGTCTCCCTGTCAATAGGATCTTTCCCTCAGTCCTGGTTTGCCACCTTGTCTCTGGGTCAGATGGTTTTCTGCAGCAGTTGTGTGACTAGTGGGGCTAAAGTGGATGATAAAAAGGCTTTAAAAGCTGTGAATGGGAGTGGTTTATTCTATGTTAAGGCCCTTCTGTTTCACCTGGAGATGACTGTATGCTTCCCTCCTAGGCAGGCAACTAGTACCATACAGTTGATTAGCTCTAGTATTTCAGCTAGATTCAGTCAGTAGAAAGGAGCATTGCAGCTTTCTTCCCAGTTTGCTTGTGCATTTTGAAGACATATGTTTGAGGAACAGAAATTGAGAGGGAAGTGTGTGTGTGGCCCTCTTTCTACCTTTGCCGACAATTGCCAAGCTGTAAGCTCTGCCCTTGTGGGGTGAAGAGCAAAAGTAAGAGCGGGCATGAGCACACCAGAATTCTCAGCACATCCATGGTCCATCTGCATTACTAGCTGTTCACCAACACGCTGCTTGGGCTAATAGCATTCAAACTCTGCAGGAGTTTGAATGCTATTAGCAAGAACTAAAAGAGGATTATTTGCAAATACTCCAGCTGTAGTGTACTTGGCCTCCCCTTTGCCTTGTCTATTAAGAAGGCATGAACAGAAGCTCAGAAAAGGCTATTTATTTGGAGAGGCTGTTTGTTTCAATCTCTTTCCCCATGGCAACAAGAAAGATGCAGTAAGTCCTGAAGGTTTCTTGACCGTGGTACACTTTCAGATCCCAGCTGCTCCTGGAAGTTTGTTGAGGACAAGATGCATCTTGCCTGCCTCCTATTGTATGAGGGTGAGAGGATTAATTTAAGCTGGACTTCTAGGCTCCAGCCATCAAGGATATACAAATGCGTCTGGAGATGCCCATTCTCTCATCTGACAGTGAAATTAGAAATCTTGCTTAGACCAGATGCGACGTACTGTATGGATCATGTAGGTAATTCCTGCCTTGAATGATGACATTTTCAGTTTCATTTTAGAGTGAGGAGTCTTATTCTGAAATGGAGATGGATTTTTGATGGAGAGCTAGAAGCCAACTCCAGGAACACAGTGATAATGATTGCTCCCAAGTACTGTTTTGATCAGTATAGCTCCACTGTCTACTCTGAAGGCTCATTGCAGTTCCTCAGCTGGCTTTGTAGGTTTATTAAAAAAAATTCCTTCAAATTCAAAGGCTTTGGATTGGGTGTGGGAAGCACTTATCGCTATCTTACAATTTTTATTTTATATTTTCCCTGATGGACAGTGAAAAAGACTCTTGGCATTTTAGTTGGCTGAATTTGGCTGTCACAGATGTGGGATTAATTTATTTTAAACTGAAACCAATAAACTGCACAGTGAGTTTACACATGCACATTTTGGAGTGTTCTGACATAGATAAATAGAAAATATTCATAGCTGAAAATGTATCCCATATTCTTTGCTGTCCTTGTCCCTGAAAATTTAGCAGTTACGTGGAAACTTCTCTCTTTTGAGTGCCAGAGTGCTGGAAAGTGATTGTTTCCTGGGACTTAAAATCTGAAGAATTATGCTTATAGCATATTTAAAGCTTAACCTAATCTTCCAACAGAGTTTAGTTGGGCTAACCATGTATTTACTTTGAATTTTTTTTTTTTTAATACACTGAAAATTTCACCAGCATGCCATTCATATTACAACTGATCCATGTCATAATCCTCTCAAATCAAGATGATTAAAGAATTTCTTAATGTTGAAAGCTCTTTGTGCAAGATTTAAATTCACCGCTTCTTAAAGCAAATCCAGTAACTGTGACTGTGAGCTGGTGCTTTCATTTTTGTAACTTATAAGGCATGCTATTAATGTTATGACTGGACTCTCATTGCACTGGTAGAAATCTAAATAATATTGAATATATTACATATAACAGTAATTGCAACTGGAAATGTGAGGTTTAGATCTTAGACTACTGCAACTGTTTCATCAGAATTTGGGCTTATGAAAGTGACACCAAAGGCACATTTAATTATCAGCATCTTGGTTTAAGATTTAAAAAAAAAACAAAACCAAACCTACTTATTTTTTGGTTTGCACCACATTCTGTAAATAGTATACTGTAGGATTTTGAACAGCAAAGTAGCAAATCCAGAAGTGCAGTAGAAAATTCTTGTAAGGGAGCACCCTCATTTTAAAGCCTATTCCATTCAAATACAGTAGTTTAATTGTGATTATATGGCTTTCAAACTAACCCCCCACCCAAACTATAACAGAAGTTCTAGAGATAACAGAATGTGAAGTTTGATTTCTCACTATGATTTGGAAAAGTACTATACTGGAGATGGGCTGAGCCAATCCACAGTTTTTCAGATCTAGTTTTGAGTATTGTGAGGTCTTAGAAATTAGAAATAATTTCAATTTCCTCATTTTGCTATTGGCTAAAAATTAATTAAAAGGAAAGCTGCATAGAGCATCAGGTATGGCAGCCACTCTTGCTACCATGCTCTGAATTGCTTTCAATAAAATTATGAACTTACCAAAGAGTATAAACCTGGACTGCTGAATATCAGCTGTGCATTGTGAGCTAAAATTGTTGTTGTCCATGCTTTCCTACTGACAATTTTTAGGGTTAAAAACTCACTGTAGTTAAAACATAGACACACAAGACTGTATCACTGCTGTGTTGTCAAAGCAGGCAAAAACTGTGCTGAAGAGAGAGCGATCATCTTGTTTCTTATTTGCAGAGATTTTACAGGGCCTGAAGGTTTATTCCTTGCATTACAGGAGATAAAATCGCAATCTATAGTAAGAAATGAGAACCCTTGTTGCTGTTAGTGTGTATTGTTATAATGCTGAATCACCGTAGTCAGAATACATTAATGCCAGTGGGGAACTAAGATGATTGTAAATCTTGCAGGCTCTTTCTTTGAGCACAGGGGTTTGCTTTTAGTAAAATGAATGCATTACAAAACATAAACTGGGCAAATAGTACTTGGCAGCAGGAAAGCCACGTTGCTTAACTCACTGCAGGATGGAGTGTAGGTGTACTGATGCTCAGTTTGGAATGACTGGACCAGGACAGACATTTCAGGGCTTTTGCATTTGCTTCGTGACAGTTTAGCTCTTAAGATCCAGCCGTACCCAAGAGAAGGCTGAGTTTTGGAACAGGCATAGAATTAAAAAAGTTGTGGCTGAATGAGAGCTGCTTGATTAATTTCAAAATGCAAATGGTCTTAATAAGCTGTCATTTAAATAAATTAATAAATTAGATGCCTAGAAACATGGAGAATAAATGAGGTGAATGACCAAAGTAGGGAGAAGGAAGAAAAATCCTCGTATTATGACACACAATCCTTTATTTTTGTAGTTGTTTATGTATAAAGACGACTGAGCTATTGCAGCTGACAAAGGCAGCTTTTCCTTTGCTCTAGCATTACCACATTTCTTATCAGTAAAGGAGACTGCCGTATACAAGGTCAACCTCTAGCAGCACCTTTTGCAGTTTCTGTTGAGGTAGTCAGATGTCAGCAATCTATAATGGTTTGAAATCTTATTAGAAATTCAGTATTTACTGAAGAGAGGAACTAATTGCTTAGAAGCTTGAGACTGCAATATTATCAGGTGAAGAAAAATACATATTTTTTAATATTCCCAACAGTTTCATATGTACATTGCTACCAGCTTCTTTTTAATTCTATTAACTTTTTGATGACAGAAGCCACAGGCACGCACGCACATGCAAACCTATCACAAAGGCAGTGGCTTTTTGTTGGAAATGGGCCTTGTACAACAGTGAAAATTTGAACAAAAAAAAAAAACAGCCACCAAAAAAACCCCAGAAAAGAAAATTGTACTGTGGACAAGCATAAACCTACAAGTCCTCCCTATTCCTCATAGCAATTTATTCAATTTAATGAGCCACAGATTTTTTACATTTTGTTTCTAATTTGACTTAACATTTTTATGAGGCAGCCTCTGTGGTAAGTCACATTAATTTTTTTTATAGTCATATTAACTTCCTTGCTTACATACAGAGCTTACAGTTAGTAAATGCCTCTGATTTCCATAAAATATTCAGGGCAGGCTACTATTACAATGATTTTTTTTATCCCTACTGCTAAACTTCAATCAGTTTAAAATTTGAAATGCATTAATGACTGTATAATGTTGTAATTTGTGCTGCAATAAATGTTTTACAGTTAATGCTGATTAGGAAAGGAGCTTATACAAGTGTCATTAATTGCTATGCTTAATTATTTAAAATTTATAGATTTCTTATGAGTTAATTGAACGTATAACTCAACTACTATTTAATAAAACCATATAACTTTCTTGTTTATTGAAGTGTACAAAAGGATTCCATCTGAAATACTGAATGGCATCAGACAGAAAATGATCTTTGCACTTTAGGCAGCATTTGTTCAGTTATACATGCACCAATTCATTGCTTCTTTCTGTACATACTGAACTGAGTGGCTGCACAATACACTGAACACCTGCATATTGAGACAACCAGTAACATGTATCAGGTGAAATGTTGTTACTCAAAATGTTTTGGGCATTTATAAATTTACTGTTGATGATAATTAATCTGTTCTATACCTGTCAGGAAATTAGCCAGAAGTATAAAATATCTAGAAAATTCCCCTGAGTGGTCAGTGGACTCCCTTTCACAGAAATGAATTCTCAGGGATGGCAAAACCAGCGTAGCTGGCATGGGTAAGGGGACAGGACAGAGTAGGTAACAGAAGATTAAAATCCTTGGCTGTTAAGAGCCATTATACAAGAAGCATAATTTACAGCAGTCTTAATATTGTCTTAAATTGTATTGGTTTTATTTGTCCATTTGCAAAAAAGTCAGAGGTGAAAAAGTAATGTAAGAATACAGTACCACCTTTTCTTATCTTTGGTGAAACCAGCTGAGCACTGACCTGCTTACTTTATGAAACAGATCTTGGTCAAATACAAAATCAGAAACCCCATGCCCTATTTATCAGTCATCATCCTTTCTAAGGTTCTGATCCAAACCTGACTACTCTGCCTTTCACCCATAGCCTCTGGACCTGATTTCCAAAGCCTAAGCCTTCTAAGAACATCCTCCCTTATGTAATTTCACCACGTTTTTCTGCTGAAAACGTTCTCTTGTTCTTATTATTTGTGTGGCTCCATTGCTGCTAGCTGCAGAGGCTAGCCATAACATAGGTGCCAGTGTTTCAACAGCTGTATCATTTGACTTTGCTTAGGGCAGGTTGAGTTGGTTCCCCCCCTCCCTTTTTTTTTTTTTTTTTTTTTTTTTTGAGACACTAGCCTACCTCTCTTCAGTGGAGCTGTTACCAGGCTCCAAGTGTTCCCTTTCCTGGTAACCCACACAAGGCTTTGGAGAATTCAGAGCTTGAAGCACTCTGGGTCCTTTTGAGATTTCATCAGCCTTTCTTTCTGTGGGATTACAGAGCTGGAGAAGAGGTGAGAGAGAGCATAACTCTTGGAGAAGCTCTATAGGAAACCACTTGTGGTTGCAGTTTTCATTCACCTTTTCAGCCTGAAGCCAAAAAATGCTGTAATAATTCTTTCCCCAGACTGTAAAGCCACTATCCAGAGGCTTACTAAATATTGTTTGTTCTAAGAATAAACAAGAATAAGAAATCAAGAAAAATATTTGCATTTTTTCATTGTTGTTTTTTGCCTCACCTCTGTCACAAACGAGTATGTGTGGGAGCATCTGAACATAGAAATTCAGTTGCAGATAAGTACTAGTAAAATGACATTCCTTTTCTTGGGCTTTCCTGAAGGAAAATTCCTTTAAGAAGCTTAAATTGGCATGGGTACCTGCTGGCTTGTTCTTTCCTTCCCTCTCATTCTTTCAAGCTTCTACTCTTCTGCTGCACATAGCCCATTTTTTTTTGCCTTCCTGCCAGTGTGCTGGACCTAATTTCTTCCCTTAATTTGCATCTGTGTTTCCTCATCTTTCTATTTGCTCTTGTACAGTTCCTCATTCCACAGATTCCTTCTAACATTACTGTGCCCTCATCAACTCCCTCTGCGTCCATATCCTCCAGCCTCTGCTCTCTCTCCAGTTGGCTCCTTCCTCTTGAATGCCTTTTCCCTCTTGTGATCTTCTCTTTCCCCTTCTGCAGGTTCTTCTTTCTCCTTCTTGTCTGAATTACTGAACATGGCCCTGCTCTAAAATGATCAGAAATAATGGGAGAAGATTGTTAGGTTACCCCACTTCTCTCAGTATAGGGTATAAAAAATAGTGGTGATTTTTAGCTCAAGACAGTGTTTTCACGCAGTGACTAACAAAAACTGAAAAATTCCAGTTTCTTCTTGTTTTCTGGGCACCATGGAAAAATATCCTCACAGAAGATTGGGAGACTCTTGATAATATTTTGCTTGGCCTGTTGACAGAAGGAGCACTCACTGTAGCACGGAGAACTGAGAACCTAACTGAAATAAATCCTCTGATCTATAGTTGTCAGCAAAGCTGTAGGGAGACATTTTGGAGCTCAAAGTGCCCTTGAATCTTTTGCTGCCATAGTATTCTACTCAAATTGAAGCAAATGGGTAGAGTATGCAGCCTTACAGATTGACTGTAAGGCTTGGACTTAACTTCCTTTCTTATTCCCTTTTAGAGTTCTTCTGCCCCAATGTTGCCATGATCCTGACTGTGGCCAATTCTGAATTAGTTTGAGGCACAGAAATTCAGAACTAGCTCTTGCATGAGGAGCCTGTTTGATCTACAATATTTTATGAGCCATTTATTTTATGAACCAGGGTTGTCAAGCTTTGGAACAGGCTGTCCAGGGAAGTGGTTGAGTCACCATCTCTAGAGGTATTTAAAAGATGGTTAGATGTGGTTCTTAAGGACATGGTTTAGTGGTGGACTTGGCAGTGCTAGGTTAATGGTTGGACTTGATGATCTTAAAGGTCTTTTCCCACCTGAACGATTCTATGATTCTGTTTGGGGTAGGCATAAATGTTCCATCTAATGGAAGTGCTGGGAATTCTCTTTTCAGTAAGATATGCTACTTATTCCTAACTTCAGTACAGTTTGCAATATAAGCCCATAACAATATAGAATGAAGCCTTGCAAAATGTTTTTTCATGTAATTTATAGCATTATCTAAAATGTTTTCTTGTTTTTTGTCTCCCTTAGAGACATGTGTAGAAAGTGATTAATGATTCAGAGACAGAGATGTGAAATACTGCATCAATAAGACTTTTTGGGTGCTTTTTTTTTTCCCTAAACCAAAAGGCACTTCTGAAATATTACCTATAAAATATGAAGCAAAATTACCCAACCTAACACATTTTCTTGGGAGGTGCTAACTCACAACACTGATAATAGTGATTAATGTGGTCTGCAAACTCCTGCTGAAAAGATCTTGACACAGAATCACATAAACAAGTAATATGTTGACCTTTCACTCAGCCACCCTCCTCCAGATATTTGTAAATTCACATGCAAAAAGTGTAAATACTTCTGGCTGAAGTAGAGTAGCAACACTAATAATCTTTACATTTTTAGCTATTTTCTTAATTCTCCATTTAATCAAGTTAAGTTTTTGTAAATTATTCTACAATTTCTGTATTTCTTTTCACTTTTGGTAGCAAAAGACAAGAGTACGTCCTAAAGACTAATTTCATTTTTAGCCATTTTCTTAGGAATTTTTTATTTGTTCAAGTGTTACAACTTTCCCATTTTTCAGTTAGTGTCATTTTTTTCCTCACATGTTTTGGCACATTTCAGACTAAAGTGTTTTTCTTCCTTCTCTGACTATTAAATGGTACATGTGTTTTGGACATTTGTCTTCCATACTCTCATCTTTGTGCAGAGGTAAATAACTAATTTCCCTTTGGTTGTCAATTTTCTTATTTCCTTAAATAGTTTTTCTTTTCCTTTTCTGACAACAAATCTTTTCTGCCATCCTTTCAGAAGCCAACTAATGATCTTTTGTGTTGTATGCATTTGAAATACGCTATTCTTTAACTACTTGTTTTCTTCAAAGAATATAGCTGTTCTGAAAACGGGATAATTTCCCATTTTGTCTGAAAACATTGTCCTTGAAGTTTTTTTAATTACTTCTGTGGTCGCTATTCTTTCCCATTGCAACCTGCCATCTTGTTTTGGCATCTTCCATTCTGTGGAAGTGCAGGAATGCTATTTCAATTTAGAGTGCTTTCTGTGCAAGACAATGAACAGTGGTTTCCTTGAGAGATGCTGGAAGGTTGTGCAGAGCTCTTTTCAACTAATCTCTTTTCATTTATGACCAGCTTTCTGAGTAGCCACCAGTTAGAAAGTGCTTGGAGGAAATCCCCTGGGGATTTCAGGTTTTGCTTACTGAACCCCCCCTGTTACTAGCTTTTTGGGTACACTCTTTTGAATGGGAAAGTTGGTTGCATGACCTGGGTATAAACTTATTGTCTTCTTCCCTCTCCCTCACTCCCTCCTGGTTTCATGATTAAGGTTTTTGAAAATAATGGCATGACTCTCTCCTTGTGTGGGGTTCAGTTGCTGGGTTATTCAACACAGCCCTGAGGCTGATCTACTCTTCTAAGGAGAGGTGCTTTAAAATTGAGAATCCTCAATTCTTGAGATGAGTTTTGTGGATTTGGCCTCCAAGGCCAACACATGTTCATCTCCCTTGTACTTATTCTTTTGCCCTGCAGGAGAAAAATCTGATGAGGATTATCTCTGTACCAAAGTCCTTGTACCTCTAGAGGCCAGACAATCCCCATTTTGGTTGAAAGACTTGGGGATCTTGAAGGCAAAGGTGTTATTACAGAGTCTAAATGAAATAACGGTGATATTAAATGTAGTTATCTCAGACATTGAGTTGACTTTTTATAATTCAATGAGCCAAGGAATCAAGGAAAAGGTTATTTTCTTAAAGTACTTAAGGGAAGGCCTTGAGTTAGGACAGTCATCGTGATGGCTTTCAAGGAACACACTACATTCTCTCAGAATATGGTGGTGATCTGTATCTCAATCAAATGTCTATGATAAGAGGCAACAAAGATAATATCAGGTAAGAGAAACAGAACCTTTTGTCCCTTAGAGAGCTCAGAAAAATGGGAAATGTGAAGTGCATTGATTATTTGAAAAAGTACAAATAACATCCATGCAGACACATTTTGTTGCTACTCTCAACCACTCCATGTTTGTATTGCTGAATTTGTCAGAAGACCCCTGTCTCAGCAAAGGAGTCTGTAATGAGATATATATATGTAGATTGTCCAAGATTTACCACGCTGAAGCAAATATTGGGTGACCTTAGTGTTTAGTTGTTTTCAAGGGAACATACTAAACCTGATGCATTATATTTAATAATCCACAAAAAAAAGAAATTAAGAAAAGAAAATTATTATTTCCATGCTAAATATGAAGATGGAACCTTCTTCAAGACGTGTGAGATGTTTAGGATAAGAATCCAACAAAACATGCTAAGAACCCAGTAGTATTTCCAACACTGGTACTTTCAGAGGACAAGTAATATAGATCTTTTGGTGTGGTGAAGTTTTCAGTGGGACTGATGCTCAGGTACTCAAGCTGCTATGTCCATCAAAAATCCCTCTCCTAAGATGCAGTCAGCAGTACCACTCTGGAATATCATTGTGGTGTTCCATAGACATCTGCCATTCTGCCAGATGTCCGTTTCTACATCTTCATTTCGAACTGTGAGAAAGCTTGAATTTCTGGTGCTCTGGTTAGTGGTCAGTAAACATCTAAAGCCATCTGGATGACCTGCACCTCCTCTCCAGTTAGCCATTTGCAGTGGTATGGTATGCCTCAGAATTTTGTTCCCAGGGTAAACTCTTTCCTTGGCTCTCATAGCGATGAGAATGTAACAGGAAAACTAACTTCCAGAGTAGTCAATGCTGACTTTTTATGCAGGTAGATTCCAGATTTCTCTAAGTCTTGGGTTTTTTTATCCATTCTTTTTCATCTTTCTCAATGGTTCTGTGAATGGTTCAGCTGTTGGTAGAAAGGTAGCGCTGTTTATTTAACAGTGTCCAGCAATGTAGATCAATTTGCATGGTCAGTTGATATTATTAAGTTCAAATCCTTTTATGAAGAATTAAGAGGCAATCCAAAACAGCACAAGTATTTTTTCCTCTTTCTTATTGTAGTTACTTACTATGTTGGATATGAACATGTCAACAGAGGACCATCTGTCTTTCCTAGATAGGTGGAGAGAGAGGGAGATGATTTGAAGTAACCTGTGCTCTGGGCTCTTTTCAGTTTGAGGGGAAGGGAGAGAGGATGCTTGTCACTTGGAAATTGTTTGTTTTCTTATGTACCTGTCTTCACTTTCCTAGTTAGCTAATACAGAAAGACCCACATTAGAAACCTCAAAGACCCTAGTTATTACTTACACCTGGGGAAAAAATAAATTACCCAAACTAAATGGTATAAAATCTTTGCAAAATTGAATATCATTGTGACCATTAACCTTGTTAGCTAGGAGTATGTGCTTTTTAAATGTGGATGTGAAGTTTCAGCTATAATTCTACTTTCATGTGCCCAAGGGTAGGGATTAGCATTAATCCCACTGTTTCTGTTAATCTTTTATTCCTTTCCTGGTTCACCATGTTTGCTGTTGATCCAGAACCTGATATTTTTGCTAGATTTGTGTTATAATGCTAATTACTAGAGGGTACTATCATTGACTGTAGAAAAAGAAGTAATATGCTGTTGTAATGTGTTAATTTCAGATTTATTCCTTACCTTTGCCAGAAGTGAAGGAACTTCAGATCCAGGGTTTTGTTCATTCAGTCTCTGTTTCTTTCACTTTCCTTCCCCCTCTTCCCCCTCTTCCCCCTTTTTCCTTTCCTTCCCCAAATGGTGTAGCATGTAAGTATTTGTTACTAAAAAGGAAAGGAAAACAAATTGACAGCAATGGGAGACTGAAAATTTAATTAAAGAATTGTATAGGGAATGGTGGGTCAGCTGAGAAACCTGCTCTCAGAAACAAATCGCCTGCAATTCAGCAGTTGTGCCACATAGTGTCGCAATCGGACTTAACTTCCTTCCACTCTGTATCTACCCCCATGGTAGGTGAAGATCTTTATAAAGCCAGAGAAGAGCAGTCTGAAGTGTGGGGGGCAGCTGAAGTGCAGGAAGATGAAGATACTCGTGTAGAAGTTCCACTGGACCAGGTACTGATCGAGCTTTAAATAAATGGCTTTTTTTAGGACCCCAGCCTGTGTGTTGTTATTCTTTCCCCAGTTTCTTTCAAGTGTACAGCATAATTCTGTGGGGATCATTGTAACAAGCTCAATGATGCGGCTTCTTTTATGGGAGCAAATCTTCCTTTCTCTGTTAATGTGTCAAATATCAGTTACCTTTTCATCATACATCAGCTTGAGAATTGCTCTGAGAGCCCTTAAGAGCCATAGAGAATCAGGACTTCCTACCTACCGAATAGATCCACATGGATTGCAGTCCCTTTGTACTGATGGAGCAGTGTAGAGGGCCTATGGCATAGGATCAAGAATTCCTGCAGTCCTGAACCACAAACAGGTGTAGATTTATCTGATTTTTATTAAAGCTGACAGTACTTTCTTCTGTTGGAACAACAGGGTACTTAGTTGTCCAACTTTTTCATTGAAAGACTTATGTGCAATAAATAGGTCTTGATAACTAAACATGACATTATATCCACATCATTTTACTTTGATTTGTTTTAAAAGAAACTCCTGTGAACTGAAATAATACAGGAAACAGGTAAGTTGAAGTTTATTCCAATGAAGTGGAGAGTAGAACTGCTTAAATTATTTGCTGAAAACTTACCTTATTTTTTTTTCTGCTAGTGAATTGCTCAAAAGACAGTCCTCTTTTTCATCTTACATATTCGTAGGAATTTGCCAACTTGTTCAACTTTGTGTTCAGTCCACAAGAAGTTGCACTGTGCTTTTCATGTCTGTTGATAATGGCTTGGGGCCGGCCAGGCCACAAGATAATATTTCTGATCCATGCTGCAGTGTAAGGAATCACAGTTTACCCAATAGATTTCTCAGGCTAAAAATCATCCCAACAACATTAGGGATTCTCAGGCATTTTTCTGCCTTCCGAGTGGTCAGCTCAGTGCTGAGGAACAATTGTTAATGTGAAATTTGTAGACAAATGGGAGAGAGTTAAAAATTGTTGTTTGTAAATACACTTTAACTACCCAGGGCATAAACAATCCAGGAGATTTCTGGACTGCACTGGAGACAATTTTTTTATGTAAGTAGTTGGATACATGATTAGGAGAGACATTCTGCTGGATCTGCTACTCGTGAATGAAGAGAAACCGGTTGGGGATGTGATACTCGGTGGCAGCCTTAGTTGCAGTGGCCATGAGATGATAGGGTTTAAGACCCTGAAGGAAGGGGGGATTGCAAATAACCATGTTAAAAATCCTGGAGTTCAAGAGAGTGGTCTTCAGCTTGTTTGGGAAACTGGCAGGCAGGATCCTGTGCGAGGCTGTCCTGAAATGCAGAGGAACACAGGAGATCTGGTTGATCAGTACTTAAAGGGGGCTTATAAGAAAGATGGGTACAGGCTTTTTAGCAGGGCCTGTTGCAACAGGACAAGAGGTAACAGTTTTAAACTAAAAGAGGGTAGGTTCAGACTAGATATAAGGAAGAAATTTTTCCCAATGACGGTGGTGAAACACTGGCACAGGTTGCCCAGAGGGGTGGTGGATGCCCCATCCCTGGATACTTTCCAGGTCAGGCTGGACGGGGCTCTGAGCAACCTGATCTAGTTGAAGATGTCCTGGCTCATTGCAGGGGGGTTGGACTAGATGACCTTTAAGGTCCTTTCCAACCCAAACTATTCTATGATTCTACACTAGGGATATGTGCTCAAAAATTTTTTACTGATATGGGTGTGCAATAAAACCAGCTTGGAGAGCACTGCTCTAGATGTCTCTTCCACCCTATTTTTTCTGTGATTCTGTATTTGTTCATCTTTGATTATTTCAGTCCTATAATCAAATTTTTTTTTTTAGTAAGCTTTGGTTTTTTGTTCCTATTATTTAGCTGGCTGGGGTTTTTTTTCAGTTTCTTTGAATTGGGTAAAAGAATACTAGACATATACATTTTGCTTGTCTCCTGCCTTTAAAAAGTGCCTCAGGGGAAAACAGACAGAAGTTTTATGTGCTTAAACTTTGTTTTAATTTCTGCCTGTGATATCAATCTGTACATTAACAGAAGCCACATATGAAGTTGCTGCTGTAGCCATTTTGAAGAATGGCACCATACCCATCTGAAAAAAAAATCTGGATCTCTCCATTTTATTTTAGGCTGCTGTTTCTAAGAAGGACCATTCTCAGTGATTTATTCACTTTAATGGGAAGGAGTCACCTTTTGTCACCACGAATAAGGATAAGGTTGAGGTACTTAATGCCGCCTTTGCCTCAGTCTTTAATAGCCAGACCAGGTATCTGCAGGGTATTCGGCACCCTGAGCTGGAAGACAGTGATGGAGAACACAATAAACTCCCCATGATCCAGCAGGAAACAGTTAAGGACCTGCTAAGCCACCTGGATACCCACAAGTCTATGGGGCCCGATGGGATCCACCCGAGAGTACTGAGAGAGCTGGCGGAGGAGCTTGCCAAGCCACTCTCCATCATTTATTAGCAGTCCTGGTTAACAGGGGAGGTCCCAGAAGACTGGAGGCTTGCCAATGTGACGCCCGTCTGCAAGAAAGGCCGGAAGAAGTATCCTGGAAACTACAGGCCTGTCAGCCTGACCTTGGTAACGGGGAAGATCATGGAGTGGTTCATCTTGAGAGTGCTCACAGGATATGTGCAGGACCACCAAGGGATCAGGCCCAGCCAGCACTGGTTCATGAAAGGCAGGTCCTGCTTGACCAACCTGGTCTCCTTCTATGACCAGGTGACATGCCTAGTGGATGAGGGAAAGGCTGTGAATGTTGTCTACCTGGACTTTAGTAAAGCCTTTGACACCCTCTCGCACAGCATTCTCCTGGAGAAACTGGCGGCTCGTGGCTTAGACAAGTGTATTCTTCGCTGGGTAAAGAACTGGCTGGATGGCTGAGCTCAGAGAGTCGTGGTGACTGGTGTTAAATCCAGTTGGTGTCCGGTCACAAGTGGTGTTCTCCAGTGCTCTCTTCTGGGGCTGGTCTTGTTTAATATCTTTACTGATGATCTGGATGAGGGGATCGAGTGCTCCCTCAGTAAGTTTGCAGATGACAGACACCAAGTTGGGTGGGAGTGTTGATCTGCTGGAGGGCGGGAAGGCTCTGCAAGAGGGATCTGGACAGGCTGGATCGATGGGCAGAGGTCAACTGTATGAGGTTTAATAAGGCCAAGTGCAGGGTCCTGCACTTGGGTCACAACAACCCCATGCAACACTACAGGCTTGGGGAGGAGTGGCTGGAGAGCAGCCCGGTGGAAAAGGACCTGGGGGTGCTGGTTGACAGCCGGCTGAATATGAGCTGGCAGTGTGCCCAGGTGGCCAAGAAGGCCAGCAGCATCCTGGCCTGTATCAGAAATAGTGTGGCCAGCAGGAGTAGGGAAGCGATCGTGCCCCTGTAGTCGGCACTGGTGAGGCCGCACCTTGAATACTGTGTTCAGTTTTGGGTCCCTCACTACAAAGGGACGTTGAGTTGCTGGAGCGTGTCCATAGAAGGGCAACAAAGCTGGTGAGGGGTCTGGAGCACAAGTCTTATGAGGAGCGGCTGAGGGAACTGGGGTTGTTTAGTCTGGAGAAGAGGAGGCTGAGGGGAGACCTTATCGCTCTCTACAACTACCTGAAAGGGGGTTGTGGTGAGGTGGGTGTTGATAGCTTCTCCCAAGTAACTAGTGATAGGACGAGAGGAAATGGCCTCGAGTTGTGCCAGGGGAGGTTTAGACTGGATATTAGGAAAAATTTCTTCACTGAGAGAGTGGTCAGGCATTGGAACAGGCTGCCCAGGGAAGTGGTGGAGTCACCATCCCTGGAAGTATTAAAAAAACATGTGGACGTGGCACTTGAGGACATGTTTAGTGGGCATGGTGGTGTTGGGTTGATGGTTGGACTTGATGATTTTAAAGGTCTTTTCCAACCTTAATGATACTGTGGTTCTGTGAGTGTTGCTCAGCTATTTTATAGACATTGTTCTTGAAGATGTGTGAATCACGTGATTGAAAGAGGCAAAACTATGACTGTCCTGGTCCCTGTAAGAACTGCTACAGCTGTGTCTTTTCACAGCAAATACTGGCCCTGCCTGTAGAGACTTACGTGCTAAATACCATTGGGCTCATCAGCCCTGTTAATTGCAGCTGTCTTTGTGAGGTGTTGTGATAATTAGGATGTGTTGAGTTGTAGTGATGGTACTGACACTGGGGAAGAACATGCCGTCTGTTGTCTTGATCTATGTTTCTTATGACATCCTGAAGTATATCCTGCCCTGGTCTTGATGGTGTAATAATCACATTTATAAATTATTAGCCTGTTCATTGGCCTCTGAATGTGCGTATAGAAGTCCTCCGGGTAAAGGATTTGACAAGTGTAAATTGGGTTGTCAGGTCTTATTTTTTAGGTTGACTGCAATTCACGTGAAATCCAAGAGCCCTGGAGACAGCAGCCTTACTTCTCCATGGAGATGCTACAGGCAACAGCTCTGCCAGTGGGTCTCATCAGTTTGCATCAACCAGGAGATGGTGACTGTCACTAGGGAGGGGAGAACAGCTGGCTAACTCTCCACCACCACTTCTGTACTTGACAGTGGTAGCTGCAGTTGTCGATACAGTTGCCAGTGAACGTTGGTTGTGCTGGTGAGCTTGCTTGGTACTTCTAAGCTGGTGTAGCAAGGCCCATGCATTGTCCTCAGATTTTTCAGTTGCTACCAACCGATTTTGCTGCCTGGAGAAGGAACTGGAAGCAGGTGTGTTGTGGGGGGGGATTTAAAAATCATTTTAAAAATCAGTCATGCACACTATTAATAAACTGATTTTCATATTTTCAGAAAAGCCAAACAAAACACCAAAATTTATTGCAACTCAAGCCATGGTTTACTTCTCAATTCAAAACTTAATGTATAGTTTTCTAGGTAATCTGGCAAGAAGCCAGGTCCTTCTGATTAGCACTGAGTACTTTTTATTCCCAAATAACTGAGTTTGCTCAGACCTTGCAAGCATTTAGTATTTTACACGTTCAGGTTCTTATTAATGACCATTCTAAATAATTTTAAATTCTGTAATGTAAAGTTTTATAGCTTTTTCTTATCTGAACTGCAGTTTCTGTTATTGCTAAAAATATGGAAAGGACAGCCAGCCAGGGCTTGACTATTTTGCGTAATGCATAAATATTTACATGCCACCTTTCACTAGAATGCTGACACTTCTGATGTGCTATCATTTCCATCAGCCACATAAATGAGGTGGTGAAGACAGAGCTTAGTCTTTTTTCTTTTTATGCACCTTCTCTGTTTTGCCATTTGAAGTACATGGTTGAACAAATGCCAGATTAGCCATTAACTAAACTTAGTGTAATACTGGCTAGACACCCACTTATGTCCTATTCTGTAAAACGCTGTCTGCCAGCTGAGAACACATTAAAAGAACAGGATTTGCTTTACTCCAGACTAGCTGACAGTTGTAATTGAACATCAAGGAGGAAAAAACCAAAACCAAACCAGACCCTTCTGTTCTATATTCTGCACTGAGACTCCAGCTTCTAAATACAAAATGGATAGTTTCTTCTTTTGACAGGCAGACTTACTCCAGGTTGGCTGTTTACATTCACTGTGTCAACATCCATGGGAACTGATGACAGACTATGAAATCAATTGTGCAAATAGCACAACAATAGCACAAAGGGAACAAGGTGGTTTTATTGCAGTTCTTGGTAGGGAGGCAGCAAAACAATACAAGTTTCTTATTTGAAATGGTAATTAAGTGTGTTACTTTGAGTTTGCTCTTAGTAATATAAATCTATTCAAAGTAACTTTCTGAGATAGAAATTTTTCTAATTTGTAAAGCTTTCAGAACAAACTACTACTTTTTCTTTATTTTTATATATGTTGTGAAATACAAAAAACAGCAGTTAGTAGTAATAGTGTCGAAATAACACTGCATGTTTGCATTGGTTTATCCATTTCCATAAGCATGGTGGTTGTTCTCCCACGCTGAGCCCTTGGGAGGTGGGGTAAGCATGAGACTTATGAAATACAAAGTTGTACATTTCATGATCCCTACAAGGAATTCAGGCATGTTGCTGTGTCAGCCTACTTTGCCGTGGGGTATATGATACTGGCTATTAAGATGCAACTGATGTAGAACGAGTCTGTGTTGTCCCCCCCTCCCCGATTCATCATCCCCATCTCCCCTTTTCTTTCTGTGTTCATTTGTAAAAATAACTGGATGATAAACTTGTCTAACGGGCACTGATTTGATTTTTTTGTAGATGTTCACATTCTTGGTTCTTTCAGTAGCCATTTGCTTTCCCTTATTACAGACATGTCCACTGATTAATGCAGTCCTAATGTCACTCATTATTCCCCATTTCCTGGCCTGTGATGTGATGTGAGATTGTGTAGCTCCCCTAGGTGCTCTCTCTGTAGCTGAAGTGTATCATCAGTAGCAGAAAATTTGCACCTTTCATTTGCAGTTTTCATTATGGAGTATACATTTTGCTTTAGAGACCCAAGATTCACCTCAGTGAACAGAACAAAATGTTTATCTTCCCTGTTGCTGAAGGCAAAATGTTAATTTTTCATTGATTCAACATTAAAATGGACTGACTTCTCAAAGAGACATTCCGTGATTAAAAAGGCTAGAACTTTTCATGAGGAAACATTTTGTACTACATCAGTAAGGATTTCAAAATGGCATTTGGAAAGGATACATGCAGAACTTTTTATGCTCAGATTTCATTACAAATGATGCAGCTGTAATTTAAGCCTTCTGGATTTTGAGTGCTGACAAGCCAGCAGATAATGTTTTTCCCTGCATGTTCTTCTTTCAGCTCCTTGGATTTACACTTAATTTTTCTTACTGTTTGTCTGTGTGAGATAGGGAAACTTATTCTGGCTTGTTCCTTGCAGCTCAGAATGAAAAGAGAGATCTTCCCTTGGTTTCTGCATTGGATGACTGATTCCTGAAGCTATAGCAGCAAGGTGTGATCTTTTCTTTAGAGGCTTGTGTGGCCAACTGTTGGACGGAGTTCACTTCTTCTGAGTGAAGCCTGCAAACACAATTCTGCTGTAAAACTAGTGTTCATAACGCTTTGAAAAGTTTCCTCTCTCCTTATGCATCTGTCTTGGAAAAATCTAGAAATCGTAGAGCAGACAATTTCTCAAATTGCTTAACTTTTAGGGCATTTTTCATTCACTGTTCAAAAGTCTGCTTCTGGAAAAAAAAAAAATCTGTATTTTTGCAACCTCAGTGGCACTTCTTTTTAAATGCTTATTGAAAAGATCTTTTCATTGTCTACAGGAATGCTCAACAGATCATATTGTGTTGTAGGGTGTGAAGTTTAGGTAAATTTTAATGTACATATGGAAAATGTTATGGAAAAACTACACACGATTGTCAGTGAAATAGATGGAGAAAAATATTGTTGACTTAGGTATATTGTAGAAAAGTAAAGATCTGATCAGATGTTTTCTTCTCTGCCATGGCTGTCTCATGATTAAGGAATTATGCACGCTTCCAGTTACGACACAATGAAACTGAGGAATGGAGTTTGAAAAGCTGTTTTTTCTACACCTCAAGTAACATAGTTTCCATTCATTCCAGTTAGACTTCTGTGTGTTATGATCTTATGCAGAATTAAACTCTGTGGACTCAGGTGCTGCATTTGTTTAAAAAAAAAAAATGCATCCAACTCATAAAAAGGTTGGAGTTTAATAGTTGTGGGGGATAAAGACTTTTTTACCTTCAGGAGCAACAGCACATTTACTATGTAGGAAGTGTAAGACTGATAAACCCTTAACTACTCATTTGCTTGTTTTGAAGAGCCTGGGTTTTGTAAATGATGTGGAAGAGATGAGGGCTGCTGTCACTTAGCAACCTTATCTGGTTTGGGAACAAAATGTTTTGCTGTTGGAATCTGTGCGGTGTGGCTACAAAGCATTCCTGACTGGGTAGGAGCAGGGGTAGCTCTGTTCTGGAGAGGTTCAGTGCAAAGTTAAGTGCTCCTGATGCTGCGTTTATGAGAAGTATTTATGCCGGTATTTGTTACCATTAAGGTTTTTGTTGTCTACCTCATTGTTTGTCTGTTGTGACCATTAGCCAAGTAAACATTTCCAAATGGCTTCAATAAAGCAAAATTATGTTTTACATTAATGGTACAAAATAATTTCTGCCTTAAATGATTGTGACACTGCACTTTTCAATATTCTAGTATCAGTCATGTACAAACATTCTGAGAGGTTACATTAGCATCCCTAGAGGAAAAGAAGCCAAATGCTTCAATGTCTGAAGATTTCCTGACTTACTGCTTTTGAATGATGATTGCATTTGGTAATGTAGCTCTTAATGAATGATGGCATGATGAGTGTAATTAGAATACATCTTTCTTTTTTAAACACTGTTTTTGCTGAGATTAAAAATACCATCAGGCAATCATACTTCTTGAGTGCAAAATGAAATTCATTCTATTCCTCATCAACCTGCTAGTAAGTCAGGAGGTTTCCAGAAGGCAAGCTAGGTACATGTTTCCAGCATGAAGTTGAGAATGACTTCAGTTGTTCTATGTGCCTTTGGTTGAGTATGCCTTTCAATATACATATACAAGTCTTTTGTCAGTGAGTCTTTTTATTGCTAGTCCATGACAACCAAAGAATTGTGCTCACAGTCATAAAGGAATGGTTTGAAAACTAGTTACTTTAACTACTGTACTTTCAACTGGGAAACTGCAAAATCATCATCTTCACTTAAAAGATGCAGCCAATAATACAAGGAAGAAGCTTACTTCCTATGTTCTTACAACCATACAAAAGGCAAAATTACAAACCTTATTATGAGTAGTTCCGACTATAGGAGGAATGAGGGTAATCTATCACAGTCACCAGAAAAGTCCCCTGTTTTAGAAGTCGCTTACTTCTCCGTGAAATTTACTTCAAGGAATAAGAATGTAATCACATCATGCTTCTCTCATCCTAGGTTTATTGCTGTCAGGTTCAAGTTGTGCTGCTGTTTTTTGTAATGTGGACACAGGACTAAAGTAACACAGGAACACTTATTCTGTAGTTCATTACAGTTTAAATGTTTAGTTACCCTGGGCTACAACTGGCTGGGTGCTTCCAACATGAATTTTTGAAGTGACCCTTGTTCTCTGTTATGATCCTGGAATCTCTCATGTCGACATGTTGATATCAATATTTGATGTTCATGTTCATTTAGCTGTTTTACAAAGTGGTGAGAGACCTCAGTCACTCAGGCCTGGAGATATAGCTGGTTCTCTGGATTTGAGATGCCCTGAGCTTTTACAGGAATCCCAAATGTAATGTACAACCTCCCATGAGCCAACACACTGGCTGAAAGCGGAACTCTGACTTCTCAGGTGCGAAGAGGAGCAGTAGAGTCCCACATCTGTCTTGGCTATCCAGCCAATACAATCCATATATAGGAGGCTCTTACTGGGAATATTCTGCTTATTTAAAAGATGACTGATGAAAAGCTAAAAAATAAGATGTGAACTGTCGCTGCTTTCCTTAAATAATAATACAAGACCATTGCTGACTTCTAGAAATGAGTCTGATAATTTCTGCAAGGACCTGTAGGTCTGAATTGGCATACCGGTTTTGCTTTCAGCACACCCATCTTGATTTACCCTGACTGAGAGAACACAGCTTGCGGTGACTTAGGTGTATACATAATAGGCACTTTGTACAGTTGCAGGTGGAGACATGGCTGGAGTGTATCGAATTCAATTAAAAGGTTCCTGTTGACTCCAGGGGACTTTGACCCTGACCCAGCAAGCAATTTAATGGAGGCTTTCGCTTGCTATTTCAGGTTTACTGAAATAATTGGAATTGTTCAAGAAGGTAAAGTTAAGGATGTACATCATTTACAGGCTTTGGACCGTAAAAACCTTCTTCTGTATTCTGAAATGAGCCACCATACTAAAGCAGTTCAGGCAAGAACTGAGCTATTCTCTTCTGATAGTACCCACTATCAGGCAGTAACAAAAAGATGGAAATAATAATATCTTGGATGACTTACAAGATTTAACTGAGAAAGCCTGGGTTTACTTTTCTTCTTTTCTTACCATCTCTTCATCTGGTGTTTGTAATGTCATAGCAAGCAGGTGTCATTAAGCAAAATCAAAACTGCTTACTTTTAGCTAGCAGTGGCTGGTGCATTTAATTTGTCCTGCCCTCCCCTGTCTCTGTTCAGAATCCAGAGTTGCTACTTTCCTTAGCAGACTGAAAATAAATCAGTAGGTCACATGTGTAAGACCAGCAGGTAACTTCTGAGAATTTATGGATCTACAGATTCTTTGCTATCTTTAGGTGCAGGAGGTTACTGAAGTTGCCTCAAGTTTGCTTTGGACGGTGGCTTCTTTGAAGGTGTCTGTAAAGACTTGGCTTGTTTAATTTTTATTTTAGTGGTAATAAGCCCAGTTTGATGCTACCAGATGAAAGTGAGTCGGGAAGGCCGGAATAAAAAACACACAGAGACCACTGTACTTAAAAAATTACTTATGGAGCCATTATTTATCTGGTCAGGTAACCATGTAATCTTTCTAGTAATTTGTCATTCTAGGGATTATTACAACACAATGACTTGTTCTTTTTGAAGCTGTGTCAATCTGGTATTGTGCACTGGCATAACAAAGTTGTCTTATGTTGCTACTTAGATATCAAAGCAAAAGCAAGGTGTCTCATCAAGAGGCTTCCGTCAATTGTTGGTATTGCTGAATTGGCTTTTACTGATATGTTGAAGGTGATGAGAGAATTCTTTTGAAATGTTAGTATTAGTGAGTGAAAGAGATTTTTAGAAGACATAACTTATAGGTCTGTAGCAGATAACTACCTGCATAAAGGAGCTGGTAATGATAGTAAAATTCCAAACCCTTTTTATTCGGAGATAATCTATTGCTCTCAGCTTGTTTGCTTTAGATTTAGTCTGATGAGGCTGTGTGGGAGGCAGACACCCTGTCACTCCTGTGGGATTTTTTTTCTTTTTTTTTTTTTTCATTCAAAACTTAGCACAAGTACATAAGTCATTTTGGCAGCAGGGGCACTGGTTCACTGAATAATCAGGTGAATCTTCAAAACTGAAACTGGAAGAGAAGTGACAAAAACTAGATAGTATGTGCATCAGTCTTCCAGGTTGTCATGAAAGGATGCAGCTGGCAGCTTTACCCGTAGTGAGTTGCCACATACTCTTCTTCAGTATGGGACAAGATCCTCTTCCTCCTGTCTGCTGGTTTGACTCTGCGTAAGGCAAATTAATTGCTAAATATCAAACAAATCCTAACCATGACACCCTACATAGGTGTCTTTGAGAAGAGGAATGATGTTCTGAGAGTGACCAGTAGGTCTGCTTCATCTCTCCTGCTACCTTTCTGTGGATGCAAAGAAGACAGGCTGCACAGTTGGACTGACTGGCATGGCCTGGCCTGGTCCATAGGCAAAACGCTTCTCCAGGAACAGTTTGCAGGCTAGTGATGTATGATATTTTATTGTGACAGGATTTTATAAACAAGCATGTACTAAATGCTAGAATGTTGGAGAACCTGGAACTGCTGGAACAAAATAGCTGTTGCTGTATTAATTAAATCTAGCTCATTCCAGTTGTTTTGAGTATGGTCAAATGGATTACCCCAGTGTAATACATTTAAATCTCACTAACGCATTTTTTATGTAGAATAAGAGTGCATTATGGGGTGTTAATACAGGAGCATCATTTTCTGTCCATGTAGACAAACCTCAAATTGGCATACTAACTCCCCAGTAATGATGTAATTGTGATTTTGGTGTCTGTCATGTTTCAGAATTGTGTGAGGCATTCTGATTAAAAATGCCTCATAATGCTGCTGCTTTTCCTTTCATCAGAGGCCAGCAGAAACTGTAGATGAAGAAGAAGATGCAGAAGAGGAAAATGACAAGGAAGAGGATGCATATAAAGGAGAGGAAGAATATCCAGAAGCGAACAGAGGGAAAAGTGGGGAAACTGTTAAAGAAAGAAATGAAGTGGAAGAAAACAAGAAGAAATTAAATGGGAATTATGAAGATGAAGCAGAAGAAACAGAGAATATTGACCAAGCAGAGGAAGAGAAACTTACCCATTTAAATCGCAAGAAAAATGAAGAAAATGGTGAGGGAATGGAGCACTTGAACTACCAAGGTGATCTTCAGCCTGAAGAAGAAACAAAAAAAGAGGATTCTGACAGTCAGGACCAGGTGAGTGTTTATTCTTTCAGTTTGTTGTTCTTAAGTTATTGTTCCTCATTCATCTCAGCTTTAGGCTTCTCAGCTAGTCTCTAAGTAGCTCACTCCTGATAAGGTTCTAAGAGCATTTATGAGAACTTTAGTTTGTGGGGAAAGCTGTTTTCCATCTGTATAGATTAGTTACATCAGTAATTACATTATATGCCCTCCAACTGAGAAAGCAGATGTTTCTCACTATTTGATGAATCTGCATCTCCTGCTTTCCTGAGTGTGATGAATTCTGGAAAAAAAAAAAAAAATCTTGCAATTTCCAGAAAAGCATAATCATTATATATTTCCACACTACATTGTCCTTTAGAGCAGAGCAGAAGTTTGCGTTTATAAAACCACAGTCCCTCATTGTTTTGGTGAGTTGACTTTCACGGAAGCTGCATTTCATGAAGGGCTCTTCCATTGCTTTATGGAAGTTTCACCTCTTTTTCTTAGAAACTGGAAAAGACAGCAGAGATTAACAAGATCCTCAAAGCAAGGGGCTTTAGTTGGTTTAAAAGCAAATATCCCGTTAATTAAGGAGATACGGTAACATGCTCTTGGCTTAGATGAAGGCATGTAGTCCAGAAAAATCAAGTGGAGTACCCTGACTGTTAGATGAACTGATCTGCAAAGAGAATGTGTGAAACAAAGTGTTTTGTTTGATGGGGAGAATTCAGATCTGGCAAGACTGGGATTCGCGAGTGTCAGAAGCAGAACACCTTGCTGCATATTCCCTGCCTATAGGCTGCTGAACAACAGAATCTTTCTCTGCTGCTTGTGACACTGTGAATGGTTTCTCGCACCTTGCAACGGGGCTTTCTTCTGTTTCTGTATGACACACAAGAATGTTTGTCAGTTAAGAGAGTGAGTAATGTGACATTTTCTTGGGCCCTGAATTTATTCTATCCTTGAGATATTGATTTTTTTTTTTGTTAATTTTTAGAATAACTGAAGTTATTTATGGAAGTGCAGAAAGTGAGTGAGCATTCACTTTAAATGGATATGTGGGTAACTGGATATTTGGTGAAAGAACTGCGCGGGGGAAACTCTAATTTGAGTACTTTCTCCTTTGGAAGGTATATAAGTATAAGGTAAATAAAAATGTTAATGTGATCACTTTCAGAATATATTTTTCATGTTAAGAATACCTTGTGGAAATTTTAGTATGAGTGCTAACTCTGTATTTAAATGGATTGCAATCCTTGTTACCCGATGAAATTAACAGTACCTGTCCTTTTTCTCTAGGTTGATTCCCATCTTGAACAAACAACCACAAATCCAAGGGTGACAATCACCAGCCCACAGGAAAGTGAAAAAAAAGACCAGAGCAATGACTATGCTGCAGTTGCATAGGTAGAAAAAATGTAATGAGCAGAAAATGAGAGATTATAATACTCTAAATATAAAGCATGTTATTTCTTGTAATTGATAACTTATAATGGGAAGATAGGTTGAGTACCCATATATGGAGTCTTGAAATGATAACGACATATGGAATGATATAGAAAACAAACATTAATAGCTACTAAAAGAACACTGAATTATTTTTACAAGGTGAGATTTTCCAGTAGAATTTGAGGGGGGAAATACAAGAGTACTATATAGTAGTATTAGAAATAAATGAACTATGCTGTGGTATAAAATGGTTAGCAGTAATAGAATAACCACAAAAATGATGTTGTTCCAGAAAAAGGAAGAAAACCGACCCAGATTCAATGTCAAAACTTTTTTGTACACTTGTTCAGAAGAGAGAAACAATTTTTGATGTTTAATAATGACATATGTAATTTTTCCTTTAAAATTCCACATGATATATAAGATTTCCAGGCATAACATTAAGATATAAATAGAATAAGTTGCTCACTTAATGGACTTACGCCCACAAAAAATGTTGTACTATAACGAGGTATCAGTCCTAATGTTACTAAATAGTAGATTTTCAATATATTAATTAGAATTGTTAGTTTTTACATTCATAAATAGCATTTATTTAGCACTGTGAAAGTATGTAGACAGCCTACAGTACTACAGCTTGTTCTAATTTACAGCAAGAATTTTGTTGATTGTCCTGCATCAATTCACTGAACAGTGAATTGTTATCATAGTGAAAAAAAGTAAGGAAGAGTATGTAGCAGATTAGTTTCAAAAGTTGAGTTTGGATGTATTTGTAGTTCAATCTATGTGAAATTTGATTTATTAATGAAAAAAATGAATAGACCTGGATTCAAACTGAAATTACCATGAAACCATTGTTATCAATGGAGCCATTTTAATATGAAACACATTAGGATGAGCCCACCAGTTTTCTGTAAAAGTCGGCAACAATTGCTGCATTTATGAATCCTTTAAGTAACCTTAATGGTTGGAAGTGTATCATCAACTTTTTGAGCAAGCTGGCTCCTGATAAGCTGTGGCTTAATTAGCATTAGGAAATAAGACATTGATCCACAGTATTAGTTCTCTTAATGACACCAATACTATTGCTCTTATTGTTTCTCTGTTAGTAATGGGAATAATTTCTAGTTCATAGAAATACAGCCCTGAGCATAATTTTATTAATTATACAAAAGAAATAGTGGGTTTCCTTATTGTTAATGCTGGTAAATTATTACTATGAGAAATTAAATGTCATTTTTGTTGATTTCATGCCATTAAGAAAAAAATTACATTTATGAACAGATTAAACTTGAAGGACTGTTTGAGGAATGTGAAGAACCACCTGTCATGACTGAAACTCATGACAGACATACTCGCTTTTTCTAGTAACAATGAAATATATTTTTCCAATGGAGTAGAAATATGTAGTGATCCTTCAGCATGTTTCTGAGTATTGGCAATGTAATTATAAAAAATACAATGTTAAAAATCACAGGAACAGGGTTAGAATGGCTTGCTCTGCGGCATCTCTGAATTGTTCATGATTTGTGTGTCCTTTGTTGAAGTGTCTGACAAAGATCTGAGGGAATATTACATTTTTGATCAGTTCAAAATAAGCTCCTAATTTAGCCAAGCTTGCAAGTGTGTATGCTTCTTTCATTTGATACAGCAAGTAAGCCTATGCTCAAATATCTTTGATTTCACTGGGATTTAAGACATCTAAAGTTAAGCAGAAGTGAAAAACAACCAACCCTCACCACTACCACCACCCCACTACCCCCCAAACAGAATTAATAAAATAACTGTACATGCTAGTGAGTAAAAATGACACACAGAAATCCTCTAGGTACCTTTATAGTTAATCCTGCACTGGAATAATATACGCAGTAGCATTAAAAGCCCTCAAATAATAACCAGCCAGAGAAGGCAGCTCTGTCTCCTTGGGGAACTTGGGGGAACTTATCCACTGAACCTTCTGTGCAAAGATGACCAAGAAAAACGGCTACCACTGTGTCTTTGCTCACTTAGAGCTGAATAGCTCATATGCTTACCAGTAAGCATGGGCTTAAATGTGTTGCTGAATCAAGACAAATGAGAGTAACCTTGTGTTGACATTACTATGAATGGGCTCTTCGCTAGAAGTTGACTGCGTACCAAATACAGAACTCTACTTGCTGTTGTCTTATTCCAGATTAAGGCTTGAATAGCCTCTGAGGTGTTCTTCATCCTCAAAAGTTTGAAGTTAAATCGACACCCAAAAATATCTGATGGAGATACTTGATATGGAGAACGTTTGCTGAAAAAGTTGTACCTAGAGGCAATATTTAGAAGAAACTGAGGGATTTGTATGGTGATACTTTTCTCCCTTTGGTTTCTATTTATAGCTTCTGTCTGCCAACAGTTTCTGTCTGTTCTTCCCTTTTCCACAAATGTTCGGTGTCTTCCATGCTTAGAAGACTTACAGATATCAATAAGAGTAATTTAAAAGCTTAAACTAAATTCTAGGGAAGTGCAATATGATAATTTTCTTTCATGGGAACATGAAATCCCTACAAGTGTTATTCAGCCTTTAAAATGTTTTCCCTTCTGTTTTCTTGTAAGATAGGATATATTTCTTCAGAATAGCAAATCAGACTTTTTGGAAATAGAGATATAACCATTTTATCATTCACCTTACAACACTGACAACATGAATTTTGTATCAGGTTCTTTTACATAGAGAAATTAGTTTATGCATAACAAATAAATCTGATGTTAAAGTAGAAATTAAACAACAGGCATACAGGTGGTGTTGCTAATCTGTCTGGATTTACTGTGTGTGATGGCTTAACTCAGTTTTACATAAGAAATACATTATTTTGTTAAGATTATATAATGTTATGTTATTAAGCTTATATGCAACAATTCTGAGGGTTTTTTTAAGACTTGTTTTGGTTTTATTTTTAAAAATAATTTGCTATTAAAGAGAACTAGCATACAGATATTCCTGTGTTTTATCTTGTATCGAGGCCTGTTTGATGTTAAGTCTATCTTTGGGTGACTGACTTTATAAACCTGGTGATTTTGCAGTTGATAGGATTCTTCCATAACTAGAACTGTAAAAAAAAAAGTATCGGATTTGGTAGTTTTCATATTGTGAAAGAAAATATGCTGACAATTTGGCTGTTACATAGTTATGAATCTAAGAATAACAGCACAGTTAAACTGGCCACTGGTTTTTACTGTCATTGTTCAGGTTAGAACTGGAGTATCAGTATGTATATATTGTTCAGCTGATACTCAGTAAATAACGTGAGTTTTATCTTTTCACTGGAAATACTTGAGAAAAATACCAAAAGTTCTAGACGTCTCCCTGCTGAAATTCCTAATTTCAGCAAACCATTAAAGCATATGCTTAAATCCCATAGGACTGCAGTTTTCATTAAATTTTATCTAATGTTTCAGTGCTTTGACATATCAGAGACAAAATAAAGTTAGTTTGTGGAAGGAAATGGATGAAAATAAGGAGAATATAACCCCTGTTCAGTCTCATCTAAAGTAAAGCAAAATAAACCTGCATGCAGATGTAAAAGGGAGTAAGTATTCTGATTACTTGAAAATATGGGGAAAGGATTGTTCCTTAGGTGTTTTGATTGATTATCCCAGGTACATTAAAATAACCATTAGATAATAAATGTAAGTACGACATGAAGTATCTCGAGGAAGAGTGTATTTATTAAGTAGTAGCAGTCAGAACGATTTAATGGGATGCAGCTCCAGGATGTATTGTTTTGGGTTGCTGACGGCCTTCAATCTCGGTTTTAATCAAAAGAAGTGCTTTAGACATGGCAAACAGACAGGGAAGATGTCTGCTATCTTTAGATTGTTGTGCATGTGCATATTTGTATGCATTAATGTACAGGCATGTCTGTGAGCACTGTAACTGAATGCATTTGCTGTGTGTTTGCACACGCTGCACAGATAAATAATGTGCATATATAATAATCTAATCTTGGTTTTTTGTTAGTGATGGGAAAAATATTATTGATTATAGCTCAGATTTGCTATAATTACACAAGAAAATACAGCTAAATCTAGTAATAACCAACATCATAAAAAGGGTGACATGCCTCTTTTTAAATTACGTGTATACTGTGGTGCTTTGAGCCAAGCTCAGAATGCTTGGAACACTGAAGTAAAATGGAAATAGCAGCCTCAAACTGACTGGGAGCTATGTGGGTCATAAGGAAGTGGAAAAGATTTGGAAAATTCAGGAAAGAAACGATAAGTCTTTACTACAACATGTGATACCAAAACTTTCAAAGGTCTTTAGTACTAGCTACAGTGCAGAGAACATCAGAGTTAAATGAAGAGGTATTTTGAAACAGTAGGCAGACTTCCAACAACCTATGCGGTTACTAGGAATGCCTTTAAACGTTCACGTTTTTCTTTCAGCTACACCACCACCTACAGCTGTGATGATGCTTGGCTCTAACATAAATGAATCCCTAACTCAAGTATACTTTTCCCTTTTCCTCAGTGGGACCAACATTTAATTCAAAATACAGGTTTTATTAGTTGAGACCTTCTACACTCTAATCCTAGAAAGGTTTCAAAATCCCTTGTTTGGTGTAAACGAGAAGGAATCTGATTCTCCGTAAAATGATTCACAGTTCTGTATATCAAGAACATGTAGATTCATGGTTATGGTTGACAGGTGTTCAAAGGCATAGGTCTCATGCATACTATTTGTGCTGTGGACTCTCTGATTAATGTCCATGCATTTCAACGTAAAAACAAATGTCAGGACTCTCTTCTGTAAGAATGGTTTGCCTGGATGCTCACTGTCATATTCTGGACCCCAGCCTTTGTGCTGGCACTGATATGTGTGTGCAGCAGGTGAAATCAAGCTCCTAATCCAAGCTCCCTCCATAGAACAATTTCTGAAAGCATTTCCTTTTTTTCAGACTCCAAAATAAAACATGAAAAAGTTTGAATTCCTTTCCTGAACACCCACATTACAGCCTTAACACTGGTGATTTCCAGGAGAGTGGTCCTGACCTGTTCCCGGCTTCCAGGTGTGCAAAAAAGCACCAGCCAGGTCACCAAACCACTGCACTGAACAGATTTGGCCTTGGTGGTTATACTGGTTATACTGGCCTCGAGGCTTCCCAGGTCGTGACTGGAGAAAAATTGCCCTCCAGAGGATGATACCAAGGATCTGAGATCCTGGCTGAGTCACTTTTAATGGAAGAGGCAGCTTAAGAATTAGCCTAAAATTAGATGATATGAAAGGATAACATCCACTTGGGATCTGCTTCAAAATCCTTCCCCTTCCTCTCCTACTTTGAAGAAACTGATTTTCACAAGAAGGAGAAACTTTGGCTGGTGCTTGCAAAAGGCAATAATAGCATGTAATAAAGCATAAATAACATAATACCAAAGCACTGTTGACCCTGTAACAACTTCCAGTGGTGTTGAACAAATGGTGGCCTGTGTTATTCCCTCCTCGGCGCAGTCCGATTTCCTCCTGTCTGTTCAGATAGGAAGAAAAGGAGCACTAGGAGTTATTCCATAGCTGCCCCCGCCACAAAGTTAAGCACTTATCTTTTTAAAGAAGCATAAAATAAAGACCAGCTTGCAAAGGTGGTGTGTAAATCAAAACCTGTACAGTAAAGTGGCAGGTGCTTTTGGTCACAAAAGGCATGTATCTACAAAGAGAGTTGTGCGCTTTTTTTCATTGCACTACTCATGGTTTGAGGTTTTCTTCTCCTCCACCCTTTTCCCAGAGGAACATCAGGCATGTGAGCCCCTCCTGACGGGTGTGGCAAAAAGTCAGGCACAAACAAAAATTGGTTTGTAACAGCTCAAATAAAGGGGAAAGTACCAAAACACAGAGCAGGGCTCTAGCACCAACAGTCTACAGTCACTGGATCAGCCTTCAGGTGTCAGGGCTGCAGAGGCTGTAGTGGTGTGAGGAGCATCCTCTGGCAGGCTGCACGCAGGAAGGGAGGCAGGGTCGACGTGGGTGATACAGGTCAAACTGGTGCTCGCGTTGTAAACTGGCAACGAGAGTGACTTTTGCCCCTAAGTCTAACACACTTCAAGCCTCAGCATTCGGAGTAAAAATCACATTTTCCCCACAGTGGGAGACTGTCTTGAGATGTTGAACAGAAGGTTTTATAAGAGTTTAAGGGAAACTACATTTCTTAAGACTCACTGCATTGCATTCAGATCTTTTTAGGGCCATTCCTTCTCTTTTCTTTCTCATACTATCGATATCAGAAACCAAAAAAACCCCAATGTTCAGCTTGTCAGCTTTCAAGTAGGACACCATTTGAGTTTCCTCCTCGTTCAAAAACTGTTCAACACCACAGAATGAAAAACCATTGCTAGAAGCTCATACTCGAAATCCAATGCATTATCTGGTAAGATAGATCCTGCCAAGATGCTGAAAAACACTAAATATACATAATTTATTTTTAAGCAACATTTAAAAAAAAAACAAAAAAACAATCTTACGGAAATTAGTCACTAAGAAAACTTTTCTCCTGTAGCTGAGCAAGACTCGCCCACACTGGGGGTACACTTGCGGCATGCTGGTGGCTGATCCAGCTGCTTCCCAGGTAAAACTTGTGACATGGGGACTCTGGCAGCCTGGCTGGTACCGCAGGGAACCAGTCTCCTTTGCCCTGCAGGCTACAACCCTGCCATAGCTGTACCTCTTTGCTGTGCCCCTTAGCCCTTGTCTTGGCTCACTTTCCTGGCGCAGGTGGATCATGTGAGTGAGGCTCAGCCCCCACCTGGGAAGTGCAGCTGCTGGGGCAGAGGTAAGCTGGTGGGAGTCCCTGGGACTCCTGCTCCTGCTTGAGAGGCTGGGAACAGCCAGCCCTTGGGGAGAGGGATAAGTACCCCAGCCTTCAGCTGAAGCAGTTTTGTGGAAGAACCAGTTGAATGTCATAGAAGCGAGGAGCTGCATCTTAGGAGACCACAAAGTCAATGCTTGAGGTAGGAGAAAATGCCTGTTCTATTAGCAAGTACTTGGGGGGTGGGTACCATCCCTTTGCCTTTGCGCTCTTGAGGGGAGAAAATACCTTCAGATCTTGGTGATATGTAGATTTTTCTGCTTGTCTCAGGTGGAAAGGACTTCTGATTTCAACTCCTCTGCCTCATTGATGAAGTGGTAGTGTCAGATTTGAGCAGTCATGCTGCTGGTGTACTTCGGACACCCAGCTTGGCAGCCTCATGCAGAAGTTGCCCTCATTTCCTCTACTGCTACAGGTCATGGTTTTGTTACCACATACCACCTCTGCACCTTTCTGCTTCTTGGTTGTGAGAAAAGGTATTTCTCAAAATAATACCTGTCCTCCATGTTATTTCTCCCTTAGAAATTGTTGGTACAAAGCTGGCATCCTCAGAGAAACCTGAGCTTTACACCTTCCCCTGCCATTCTCTTGTTGCTCCTACTGCCCCTTAGAGTTAGCAACAAACAGGAATTAACTTGGTAAGCCAAGAGTTACGACTTGCACCCACTGTTTAAAAGTAGTCTCCTTCTGCAGAGAAAGAGAAGTGGGTGAAGGCTATTTCTCTTTTCTGTGCACCACAAGGCCTGGTTCAAGATGACCGAAAGGTTCACCGTTCAAAGCATCCTGACCGCGTGGCTATTCAGCGGCTAATCGAAGGACAAGGAAGGTAGGGTAGCTCACTGTCCTGGGTGCTTCTGGCTGGGGACCTCGCCCTCAAATGCTCACAGGTAGGCCTGTGCGTGCGAAGGGAGGCGGCTGTCTGCTGCAGTAGCGTTGCTCCGTTCGCGTGGATTAGAGCCTTTCCCTGGCAGAGCCTCCTCAGATGTGAGTTTCCGTGGGCAAACTGAAGCAGAGGGGCTTTTTGCACAAAAGGTGGGGTTTTGGGGGAGGGGGGAATGGTTCTCCTCAAAGGCCTTAAGGTTAGTGTTGCGCTTGTTTCACTTACGAACACTTGCCCACACTCAGCTGCACGGCTACAGCGCCGCAGCAGGGAGCCGCCGCGCTGCGAAGGGCCCCTGAGCTTGGCTGCCGGGGGCCTGGGCAGGTCCCTGGCTGGTGGGCAGGGGAGGGAGGTCGCGGCTGGCTGCCTGGCCCAGTAACGCCTGCGCCTGCTGGCCGGCAAGCGCCCGCTTCTGCGGGAGCCGGTTGCTTCCACCAGCGAATGAAAAGGACTGCGCGCCCTACTTCCCCGTCGGGGCTCCCGTGCCAAAAGGGGCGATGTACGTGTCGGGCGCTCAGCAGCCACGTGTATCCGTGGGCGGTCGGCCCCATCCCGCCATGGCTCATTTCCCTGGCACAGTCCTGCCCCCAGCAGCTCTGCCCCCCTTACTGCTCGCCCCTGCTTATGAGCAATAAGCCTGTGCTGTAGCAATTCCCTTACGCGTGGGGTGCAGATTGCAATCTTCGACACCTCTGGTTTCTGCGCTTTGCTCATGTCTGCGGGCTGTGTGTCTGCCTGTGACCTGTGCGGGGGACAACAGCCAGTGGCCCCCTTGCAGAGCAGATCTGGAGATGTTTTGTGTATACTCTGAGGTTCTTCTAAACCAATGTCTGTGCAATCCATACCTGGGTGTTTTGAGGGTGAGGACTCAGTGGCCTGGTCTACGCTGCTCTTGCAGAGTGGTTTGGGAACTGCCTTGTGTGTGCCTGTCCGCTGCGCTGCCTGCAGACAGCCTGTATGGATAGACTTGGCAGCTTCCCCAACAACTAGGTATCTTAGGACCAAGCCCTCTCAACGTGGATGCCATGCATGCATCTGCAGAGAGAAAACAATCTGGTTATCGGCTCTGGAACTACTTTTGAGCTGAGGCCTTCGGTTTATGCTATTGATTCAGGCAGGTGAACTTCTGTGTGATCTGGAGAACACTTTCCTGTCACACGTTACATTAATCTTGTATGATGTGTGGTTTCTGGAGAAAGGGCAGTTTGGTTCAGAGGGCAATGCTGGGTCACTCCTCAGAGGGCAGTTCGCATGGCCAGAGGAACAACAGTGGGGCAGCGGGTCCAGAGAACGCTCCATGTTGGCGCAAAGATTTGATGGCAGCTCACGTAGACATGTGGTTAAACACAAGACATGGTTAAACCAACTAACTCAGTCCATCACTTTTCACAGTTATGTGGTTGCCTGGAGGTCAGCAGAAGCTAGTTGCAGTCTGTTCTTCTGTGATTTTTGAGCAGGACGGGGGCTGGTTACATGCACTGCAATCATCTCTCTCTGACAAGCATCCACTTCAAGGGACCAAGGTCTTATCACAGCCCGTGTCACAAGTACTCCAAGAGGTGATGTCCTCCCCCAGGGAAATCTGAGACCTTGGCTCTTGGGGCACGTCGAAATTCACGTGTCTTCTATGGTGGTTTTGGAAAAATGCTGGAGCTGCCCCTACCCTCAGAGCTCAGTTACAGGACAGAGCTGAAAGGCGCTGGTGCTGGCTCCTGTGGTCCCAGCTCCACGGGGTCCCAGTGACTGCCTCTGCTCTGCTTCGCGTGGATGGCGTGTCTTGCTCTGGGCTGGCTCGGCCACCTCTGCTTTGCAAGGGAGAGGCAGATGAGCCCACTTAGTTGTGGCCTTACAAAGCAGTGAGCCAGCCAGCCTGTGTGTGATGGGTACGGGGGGACCCTCCGAGTACCTGTGCTTCGCGGAGATAGTGGCAAAGTGTTCAGCAGCCTTTGAAGTAAGTGGTGTTTTGTTTTTTTTTTTTCTCTTGGCACGAACTTGCTCTGGTTTTGAGAGAAATCCCTTTGCAAGGGGTCAGGTGAGAGCTGAACCCAGTCTGAGCAAGAGCTATCAGAAGAGATTTCTTTATTATAGTATATTAAAGGGAAAAATGTATTCTCACACTGGGGATAACACACTTCTCCAAGAATAAGGTCCTCATGCTTGTCTAGCTATCTGCGGTGAACAGAATACTAATGTTAAAAGTTGGGTTTTTTTTAAATGTTTACTTCCAAGAGGATTTTAGCCACCATATTTATGTTGTTCTGGTCACAGGTTTTAGACCTGCAGCAAGTTTTTCTGTGCTTTCAATATTCACTGTCTGTCTGTTCTGATCTTCATTGACAGTGACTAATACTGATGCTTGAAAAGGCTGCATTTTGCCAGGTCTTCCCCTGGGATTCTTCCCTCTTGCCTCTCTCTCCCCCTTCATCTCCCTCCTGCCTGTGCTGGGGACCTGCCTCCCCTGTGCCGCCGTTTCAGGCAGGCGCCTTTTGCACACCCCCAAGACGTGCCTGGGGCAAGGGTCCCTCTGGCCTCACCCCTGCTTGCTGCCCCAAAAATAGGTGCAGAGGCTTAGGAAGGAAATGTCAGGGCTCGAGGTTCCTGAAGGAGGCAGGGAGAGAACAGGCAGCGGATGCTGTAGTCTTTAGGCCAGCAGGCGCGGGGAAATAATGACAGTCCAGAAAGGCCTCTCGCCGGCCAAACGAGCATCCTTCTAGCCTCAGGCTGGGGGCTGCCTTTAGCTAGGCAACAGCCTGAAGTCATGAGTCTTGAGGCTGAAATTGCTGGGGCAGCATATCTAGTATGTCGTTAAATTGACTAGCTTCTCAGCAGTCTTTAAAAATGATCTCCCGTCTTAATTTTAAAAAAACCCATGAATAGTAAATTAGGGGAAAAGAGGGCCTTAGGCAAAAAAAGCTGCAAATGATTAGACAAAACAATAAAAGAAGTTACTTGATGCTGTCTCTTCTGTCTGCAGGGCTGTTAGAAGTATTTGCCTGACCTACTGTTAATGTGCAGAGATTATTTTCATAACAGTCCCTCTGTGAATTATCTGACAGCAAAACTGAGCTTTGCCCTGCTTAATGTATACCAAGTGAACTGATGCAGGAAATGCGTACTGTGTGGTCTGCCGCGCGTCCAGATAAGAGCCGAAGAAGATCGGGGCATGCGTGGATAGTTTGCCCAGAGGTCAGAAGGTTCCAGAAGGAGCACACGCCGTCTCTATCTATTGGCAATAGGAGGAGACTACGTGGGTCTCCCCGCTCGCAATGATGCTCCTCGGGAACAAGCTGTGCCATGGGGATGACCTGGCAAAACCCAGACATCGCTTCTGTAAGTGGTGCGTGGGCATTGACACCAAACCGCCAGCGTAGGGTAACGCTCCATAGGGATGCTGCTTCTCTCGGCTGTGGAAGTGATGGGACAAGGAGGGAGTGAGGCTGCGCCTCCGAAGCCAGCGCGGGGAGCATCGTATTTACTTGCTTCCCCTGATGTGCAGTGAGCTGAGAGGGCAGCCTGCTGTGTCATGGCAGGATGACCGATTGGTGCCGAATGAGCTGAAGTGCTAATTCCTTTATTTTACAAAAATTGTTGCTCTGCTATTAGCCCTTTGATAGAAAGCTGCTGGCAAAGTGCATCCAGCTAAGGTGCCTGTATTTTTTTGCCATCTCTCCTGGCTTTCACATCCTCAGGGGCTGAGCAGCCTCCCCACCGTGCAGGCTCTGCCGCTGTTCTCCCCCGCCCAGCCCCTCTCTCCGCGGGCTGCTGGTCGGGATGCTGCAGCCTCCCCACTCTGCCGCTGCCGCCGCTTTCGTGAAGAGCCGTTTGCTTGCACTTGCGCATGATTAAAAATCTCGTGCTTGGCAATGGCAGGCTGAGGCTGTAGCAGAAACTGGGAATTAAATCTGCTCACAGTCAGCTCAGGAGGAGGGGATGTTTCTGCGTCTCTGCCTTTGCCTGTGATTCACTGTGCACTGGGAAAAAGTGGAAAATAAAGGGGTCAAGACAGCCTGGAGTGGAGAGGACAGAACAGGTGCTAAAGATGCTGTGCCTTTTCTGCAGAGTGTGGTAGGGGAAGCAGGAGAGCAAGTATTAACCAAAACGAAGTCAGTGATTACCACTCAGACTGAAAAATGGGATTTCTTTCGCCACAATTGCAGAGAAACTGGTGTTGGGCTAAGAGGGGTTGCATTGTAATTTTGAGCCAAATGAGGCTAGAAGCGGGGCAAGAAACATTGCAAGGTGAGCATGAAGACATTGAAAGAAGAGTCTTGAGCGGGGATGTCAGAGGGTTGGAAAAAGAAAAGCTTGGCTGCTTAAGCCATATTATATTTGCATTAGGGAGTCCATTAGTGTGCCCTTTGGAAAGGTGATGGCAGCCAGTGCCGGTAGGGGAAGTCCCAGGCAGTCCTGGAATGGAGCGTGCGCCGCAATGTAGCGGGAAAAGGGAAAAAGATCTACGCTAGGGAAACAGTATGAGCAGGGACAGATTGCCCTCAGCCTCCCTGGAACGTTCCCAGGGAGCTTGGCTGCCCCTCGCTGCTCCCCAGCTGGAGGCTGTATCACAGCCATTTTCCATGAGACCAGCAACAAGCACATCTCCGCTGCTCTCCTGCCGATGCTTCAGCTCCCGCACCAAAGGATGAAGGTGTTAAAACATTACAAGGAAATAGATATTTAAAATGTTTCTAACACGTCTTAAACTTTCCAGTATGTGGTTTCTTAATAGCAGCAGAGCAATTTTCTGCTCAGTATTTCTACAAAAGCCCTGTGTGGCACTGATTCTCTGCTGTGAAGGATTGCAGCCTCCGACAGTCTCAGCTCTGGAAAAGCTCTAAGCAACACAAACAAGGGTTTAATGAAGTGAAATGTGTGTGGCAACGTTAGCCATGACAGCGTTACCACCTTTGCTGCTGCTGATAAATCCCAAACGCATTTCCTATCCCAGCAAGCTTCCCTAAGAACCTTGAGGTTTGTGGGTTTTTTTTTTCCCTCCCCAATGCCTGGGTAATGCCACGCATGACTCATCCTCTCTCCTACTGCCAAAGCATGTTCAGCTCTGCAGGAGGGATGCGCAACGTGACCGAACGCCTGGTGCTTGGGTCAGCTCTGTTACCCACCAGGTCACCTGTCCTCTGGACAAAAATTTAGCAGCACTTGCACATGTGTATCTATGTGTGGGGCGTGTTTTAAGGAGAACATATACCCATAGAGCTACTTTGGGTAACCAAGCACAACCTGTTCTTTCTTTTCCAACTGGATTTTTCAGTCAGACTTCCAGTACAGTGTTAGCAAACGGTAGGTGGAGAGAAGGGACTCAGTAAGAGCTACAGGAGCCCTCACTGTCACCTCCTTCGGTGAACTTCACTGTAAAATGTAAAATGTCACATTTCCTCCACGCACAATTTTTAATTAAAAACTCCCCACTGAAAAGGTCAGGACAGCTTGACTCTCTGCTGCCCACGCACCAATAACCCGGCAGCAGTGAAAGCTAATGGCAGTAAACAAAATTGCTCCCAACCTGAAATGCAAGCGCTGAGAACCCTCTCTACCTGGAATAACTAAGGAACAGCACTGGTGACAGCCTGTCCCCATCTCCCAGTCCTGCCACGTGCCTCAGGAGTAATCGCCACCCACCACCCCTGTTCTTCCTGGCTTTCTTTATAAACAATACACAGCTCATCACCTTACCAGTCTTCTCATCTTCTCCTCTTTAGCACTGCTTCTTCTGCTCCTTCCCAGAGATTACAATCTTATTTTTAAGATTGGGTGCAGATATATATTAAATAATACATTAAAATAATATAATTATTTATTATATAATTTTCAGATGCACCAAAGCCTACTTTGTTTCATTCTCTGTAATTGCATGCACGTGAGGAGCTCTTGATTGTCCAGCTCTTCAGTGCTAATGTTTGGACATTGCAATTGCATTGCTAAGATAGGCACTTTCTTTTCAGAAGGAAATTTTACTTCCGATGCTGTTGTCAGCCACGATAATTATTGCAGATTCAGCTGAAACTTCCAAACACACATGTTCTGGTTTAAGTTGTGGAAGTATGAACTGAGTCACAGACCACAAAACATTTTTATCAGCAAGGGAAAGAGCACAGCTGTTAACCACATACCTGTCGTTAATGTGCTGGAATCTTTTTGATTCAGCACCAAAGTGACTTCGTCGCCTATGAAGGCTGAAAACACAGACTGTGTTAATAGACTGGTGAGTTTCAGCTGCTGATTTCTCTTTTCAAACTGAAATATTAAATTTATAGAGAAACCTGTTTGACTAGAAAGAGACTTTTCACAAAATCCATGGTTGGCTCACGCCTAGAATTTTATTCAATCCATTCAAAAAATAGACAGAACTATAAGGTGGCACATATTGTCAGAGAGTACAAATGTCACATCTTTCTTTATACAGTTTAGTTTAAATCCATAGATTAAGACAACGAGATAATTGCCCTGGGTGGGAAAATAATTAACGGTCTACCATGAAAGGACAAGTCTTCAGGTAAGCATTTACACAAATGTATCTGGTTAAGCATAACTTTTTCTATCCTCTATAAAAATATAAACGGCATTTCAAAATGTCTTTCGACAACTATGTTAAGGGTCATCTAACATAGCATTAATGTTCCTGACAGAATATGGGGCCTGGGCATATTAAACCACATTTACTAATCCATACCCACCCAGAACTGAAGTATTTGTATACGCTTCAAACATAACATAATATAATGAAAGAAACAGTATCAAACCAAAAGATAACACAAATATGGCGTTCCTCCTCCCATACGAATTCTTTATTTTGTAATTTCTTTTTTGTTAATATGGCAATGACTAAGACGAAAGTGGCAGTTTTGCACAGGTTAATTATAATGTAGGGTCAAGTATAACCTGCCTTTCCCAGAAAGTAACACTGCTGGGAAGTGACGTGTGCCAGGATCAAATAAAGGGCACTCACTGTCATGTATGTTTTACCTGTGCAGTATTACTGTAAGACAGACTGTAGCATGTGACAGGAGGACAAGTGCAAATTACAAGGGCAGAATCTTGGCTTCTCTGACAGCAGAACCAGGCAGTAAGACTAAACAGTATTTTAAAGGCAAGAAGAAAATTAGACAAAAAACCAACTCATCTAAACTTTAAACAGTGGCATGTAGGGTGCTCCTGGTACAACTGTCATAAATGTACCCTATGTTTTCCAGGGATGCAATCTGATAAGCTAAACACTCAGTCGTTGTTGCAAGGACTTATTGGTTCAACACAGATTAAAATGTTTGAACACACTTAATATATTGGCCACAGGTCTAATCACGTAATTTCCCTTTTCCCAATCCTAAATTTGTATTGGAGCAGCTTCCCCATCATCAGCTGTGTGTTTGTACAGCAGAGCACTCGATGTTGTAATTGACTAGTACGTATGCCAACAACAGCTGATACTTTCCAGCTAAAGTGATCTACAAGTGAGAAACAAAACCTAAGGGTCAGGTTTCAGATAAAGGTTGGACATTTTGAACTTTGGACAAAGTGACAGGTATCTTTGATTCTCCTGGTGCTGGCGCTTTTGTGACTGGGTTTCCATGGGCTTTTATATCAGCTATTCTCTCTTTAAATCTTTGCTGGAGGTACCTTTCTTCTTTGGAGTAACTTTTAGCAAAAGCAGACATCAGCAGACACGCTGCCACGGTGGACCCTCCAATGCAAAACAAGATTGCTCCTGCCAGCTTGCATATATCAAGGGACCCATTAAACTGAATGGCACGGGTATCCACCACAATAAAATCATCTTTCCCAAGAGCTTCGATTTTTGGTGGCACAAGAAAACCCACTACAAGAACCGTTAAACCTATCAGCATAAAAGCCGTCCCAGAGATGAGTCCGACCTGGAAAACAAACAAACAAAAAACCCCAATTAATATGGCTTTCCAGTTTTTAGCTGGTAAGTGGTCCTAGGAGGCACTTAGCTTTCACAGTGTCTTGCAGGTAGAGTTCTCTCTTCTAGGAGAAGGCTGATATATTTCTTTTAGTTCATATATGGCCCTACTACAACTAGAATATATGGAGAAACTCTTTTTACAACTCCTATTTATATAATTCAGCACTGACATTTCTGGAAGCAATAGAATAGAATACGCATCTATATGACTAAATAGCATTTCATGTCTAACAGCCCCATCACAGAGAGGATCACAGTTTAACCCCAGTGCTGTGTGACTTACTGTTTCTTTAGCTTTAGGTGGTGGTCAGCACCAACAGTTCAGTACCTGCTGTCTGTGTCCTATCCACCACGAAATGTCACTCCTTTGCAGGGATTAGAAGGAAGTCACTATTGCCATGAACAGATCATGGAATATTTCTAGCACATTTCAAGTGTAAGCGCAAAATCCGGTTCACACAGGATGGCCCGACCATCAGAGCAGAGGGGTTGGATTAGATGGCCTCACAGGCCCCTTCCAATCTCTGCCGTTCTCCAGTTCTGTTGAGTTCCCTGGCCTTAATGGAGATCTTGTGGTTTTCTTGATCCCTAGGTCACACAGTCCCAGAGTTACTGCTGTTAAACTACCAGTCCCATTCGCAATAATCTGGCAGGACTACTGTGAGTGCAAAGCAGAGGTGAACTACACTGTCAAGCTATGGGTGGGGTTTCCCAGACAAGACTTTGATGTTTCGGTGACATGGCTCCTTGCGACAGAGAAACAAGAGGAACCAAAGGTCCCGGGACTCTCTTGAAAGCGGATGGATTTTTGTGGGAGTGCCCTGTTTTCAGACAGTTATCAGTCATCTCAGTGAAAACTAAGCAACAGAATGCCTTTCTGGATGAATACCTAATATCATTAGCTACATGTGAAAAATCTCAAAATGGAAGTTTCTCTCTCCAGCAATGGGCAGTACCTTCCAGAATGTAGAGCTCCACCTGCTAGGCGATCTCTGCATCTGAAAATCATCCTCATACTCCCAAATTGAAGCTGTGCAGTCCTCATAAAACTGATGCAGGTAGGACCGAACTCCGTAGCGTTGGTACCCTCCCTCGGTGCTGCCCTGCGCATGCTTGGACCCGCAGACGTCAGCATAGGAGCTCATCCTTCCTACCTGCAATGAGAGGTTTCATGCAAAGCAGATCTAATTACTGATGTGGCAAGACAGCAAAGCTGGCTACAAACTCTCCAGGTGACACGAAGAAAAGCAGCCCAGGAAAGACCTTTCCTTTCCTACACTTGTTTTTTTTTTTCCCCAAACTAAGAAATGAGCCTGGAAGAGTTGTGTGCACTGACTCAGCTCAAGCGAGCCCAAGGCACTCGGCGCCTCAGCGCAGCACAGCCTGAAGGTGCTGCAGGGAACATGCCCTCCCATACGCAGGGTGCCTGCTCCCCATCCTTCGCACTACTGTGCTACTGGGTTTCTGTGGAGGTGATTGAAAAAGGCAGAATAGATCAGGTAACAAAAGCCAGCATCCCTCAAGGGCTCATGTTACCTCTCATGCAGACTCTGCTTCTATCGGTTGACTAGAGTTTGCAACCTTAGGAACTTTCCAAACTGCTGTGTAATGTTTTTTTCATGTTTTTGCCCAAGCTTCTGAACTGTAGGACTGAGCATTAATGTAACATTCATAGCCATGAGAAACAGAGGCAAAGTCAGTCCTAGACAGATTGAAACTGTATATATCCTGTACTTAAATACTGATAATTAAAAATGATGGAATGATGTAACAGCATCAATTTGCTCACCAAAGGGAATGAGATGAAAATACTAAACTTGTGGCAAACCACTGCTCCCTTGGAGAAGTCAATGCCCAGGCTCCTGCTGCCTTTAATAAAATCAGAACTGTTACTGCTATGAAAACTACCAACAATGTTCCTTACTCTCTCCATTTCATGGAAGTCCTCCTAACACACAAAATTCGTATTTAACTATGCAGGTTCCAGGCCTGAACTTGCTTGCACAAGTGCGATGCTACTGAATTCATTAAATTAATTCTAGCCCCTAAAAAAACCTCGAGCAACAGGTCAATGTTACTTAAGCTGACTGACTTCCCTTTAAAGAAGTTCAAAAAGTCCTAGTCCAAAGGGAACTGTTAATCAGTATTTGCATCTGAATGTCACAGCTCAATTTATATCAGCTTCAAGCAGTTCATCTGATCGCTACAATTTTACTTAGAGGGAGGGAAGGAAGGAAAGTTTGACCTGCTCATAGCAGCTAGGACCTCCCAATTTTGCAGCCCTACCGCCCTTTGCCCGTCAGGAACAGGTGATCTGGCTGGGTATGAAATACCTGAGTGTGCAAGAAAAACAAACACTGCTGCATTTAAACTAAGGAGAAGCCATAAAGTATCGATGGGGAATGGCAACAGCCTGAATGAAGCTCTTGGCTGGCTCCAAAATCACTGTTGGTATGACAATGATCTTCCACCCTTTGGGAATCTGGTTGCGTTCTGGGTTGTCAGGGACAAAGAGGGTTTTGCTTTTTCCTCTCTATTGCTAATAATGATAATCTTGGGTTTTATTTATTTTGTGTATCTAGTATGTATTTTGTTTGGGATTTCATGATCTCAACATCTTATAATTGCAATTCTCTCTTGCAACTCATGATGAGGCTTCAAGGCTCTCACAGAAGTCACGACCAAGTGGAAGAGGAGGCCTGTGTGGTGCTGGCGGCCCTAGCAAGGGCCAGAGCTCCCTCCAGGAGATGGGGGGACAAGTGCTGTGGCAGAGCTTTGCAAAGCAGCAGGGATAGCGCCAGGCACAGCTTCTGGCAGAAGCCCCTTCTCTGAACCCAGAACTGCCTTTGCCTCCCCCGTGGGTTTCCCTTTTCCACTTCAGCCACCATAAAGTGTCGGGAAATTAAAGAAATGCCCTCTGACTCTGTGGATGGGCTTGCTCTCTGCAGACGGTGCAGCGTCAGTGCCCTTCGGAGTGTGCTCAAGGTGCTGCCCTTCCCAGGCAAGGCGGTGAAACAAGGTGGGGTGGACAGAGACCTTGAGACAGCCGGAAACTCCTGGGCAGCGCCAGCTGCTCATCAGGTGAGCAGGGAGAGCCTGGCACCTGGGCCACCCCGTGTCAAGTTGTATGTCGCTAATACTGACGTTTCCCACAGTTAATATATTGAAAAAAATTAATGTGCTGTGTTCTTTTACAATACTATGAGCTTTTGAACACTATTACTTTTTGAGGTACAAAAAAAAAAAAGGAATAGTGATATGGATATAAGTATATAATCTGAACTCTGGTGAAAGCTGAAAGTTAGTCTACTTTTGGAGCCTATTTACTCTTTTGCGAAAGAGTTCTTTTTGTTTCCCTTGGGAGTCTCTCCTTCTGCTATATATTCCCTACCTGAAAAGAGAGGAAAAGAAGTCCCCTTTTCTCACTGCCACCATTTCTTCAATAGCTAGCTGCCATCTTCCACAGCACAAGCACTGAGGAGTTCTTGTAAAAACAGAGTTCTGCCCACCTCCTAAATATACCTTAGGGTGAAAGGAGAGGATGAAGCAATGGTGTAGGTTACCATAGCTGCCCCAGCTCTCACACACAGGGTCACACGACCTCAAGGATAAGAACAGTTTATGCCTGTATCCCTCAACATGTCTTTTGGTTATGAGTAAGCCAGCACTCCATCTCCCACATTAGAAAGAAAAGAAAGTAACGAGGTGAACCAAAGCTCTGCAGCGACCCATTCTCTCAGGTCCTTACTTAGGTCTTTATTTGCACATCAACCCTACTTCCTTAAATAAATTATGCTTAACTCCTTGCCAACTTAAGTCATCCAGGTAAGCATATTTAGCATCACATCATGAGCAGTAAGGGAGGTATTTTCCCCAGGTATAAGTGACTCCATAAGGTCAATGCAGGGAAGGACCAGACCTAAAAAGACCCAGTAATGTGTCCTGCCAAAGCTCACCTGCATTACTCTGGCTGCCACCAGGAGACAATTTTAGACTTTATTCGGTTTCTCCAGAATTCAGAAAGCAGGTGAGTCTGAACCACCAACTGTAGTTATTGCAATTAATCTAAGAAAACTCAATGTAATGTGACAGAAAGCTGTGTAAACACTATCTTGCATTCACTGCACTCTCCATAGGTTTGGTCAAGAGAGAGAAAGGAGGATGTGGTGTTTCTAACAGCTTGATGAAGAATTGCCTATAAGAACCACACAGCCTAGAATCACTTATATTACATATACTTTTTCTTTACATACATTATTTCTCTTTACCAATCTAAAATGCTAATAGGTGGTTTTGGTCAGGCGTATGAGCAAAATGGTAAATAAAAGCTTGGGAGGTGGACTAGGAAACAAAAGAATGATCTTTTGCTCGAAAGAGTTGTGATAGCATCAAGTAGTATGACTTTTTAAAATGGAAGGGAAAAAAACCCCAAAACTGCCAGCATTTTCAAGCACTGCATATTACTAGTCCTACTGAACATTGTCTTTATGCTCAGACTCTTCCGCTTATTATAAGTAATCTCCTATCTTTTGCAAAATATCTTGGCCCTCAGAGAGATGGGAAGAAGGCTTCCCAGCCCTATATGACTCATTGAAGCAGCCTGGTAATTTGGCCTAAAATGGCCTCTCTTCTCAGCTGCAATGTAAACATAATGTTGTTCTTGCTACTTACAGATGGGGCAGAGAACTGAAACAGAGTATGGTAGGAGAAAACAGTTCTCCACAAATAAGAAGGAGTCACAGCATCAACTTACACTGAAAGAATAAATACTGGAGCAGCTATGATCTCTTGAGTGTTGATGTGTATTTGCATGTCTCACCTTCATGGCTGAGAAACTAAACGCTGAAGTGTTGGGCAATTTTCGCTAAAAAGAGTCACTGTTGCCCAAGTCTGCATTACGCACCATCTGAGAACGTGCATCCAGGTCGCACGAAGTGGTTTAATCATTAAAAGTTTCTCAGTGCCTAAACTCGAGGTGCCTAGGAACATGTGGGATGTACGATCACAGCTTGCGATCACACCACTGTGTAGTAGCAATCTATCCCCTAGCAACTTTTGTTTCCATGGCAAAAGCTGTCCTGTTTACTTTGAGCTTTACTATTCTCCACTGATCTGGGGAGATGTGACTGGATTGGTGAACAGGCAGATTAACAGATGAGCATGCTCCAAGAAAAATTACCCAATATGTTTTCCAGCTACTTAGCTTTCTTATTGAAGGGCTGGACACATTTTTTAAAAAAACAAACCATAAGGCACTGGCATTTGAAGGGCAGGACAAAGCAAATAAGGATGCGCCATTGCTCCGTGACACCACGCAGCCACCAAATATAAGGCGCAAATGCTGATGGGTTCGCACAGGTGAAGTTCCCCTCTCCCTTCTCCAGACCTACACACTGTGGCCCTTCTGGTCAGAGGACTGTGCTTCTGATCTTTACCTACAGAAAGCAAGACCCCTGTGAAGAGTGTATACCAGAATAAATAACCTGTCTTTGACAGCTGTCTCCGAGATGGCCTTTTTCATGCCTCAGCTACCTGTCATGCCGGTGCCCAGGCCAGAGCCTGGGCCAAGCTGTGCTTGGCCTGACCCGGTCCCACCACAGCTGTTGGGAGCCCTTGCACGGACACTGCTCCCGCCCGGCACCCTGCCCTCACACGGGGCTGGGGCAGCAGGCCGGGCAGCTGCCGCCCTTCCCCCGAGGACCTCTGGGGTGCCCGGCTGCTTTCCGGGGCGACTCCCGCGCCCCGGCCGTGCACGGGGGAGCGAGCAGGGCCTTCTTCCGTGCAGAAGGGGGAGACTCCGCGGGGGGCACAGGCCCGGGGCCTCGCCCCCGTGGGGCGGCGGCCCCGCCCGCTTCCCAGGCGCCAGGTCGCGGCCCCGCGGGCCAACGGCCGCGCAGGCCGGAGCGGGACCCCCCGCCGGCCGGGCAGGACGCACTGGCGATGGTCCGGTTCCCCGGGCGAAGCTGAGAAACTCCGCAGCGCTCGCGCCTCGGCGGAGAGCTTCGGCCCCCACGAACCGACCGGCGCCAGCAGCTCCACGTACGGCCCGGTCCGGGTCCGCCGCCCTGCCCCTGCCCCGCAGTGCCCGGCGGCGGCGCCCCCTAGCGCGGCGCGGCGGCGCAGCCCCCTCCCGGCGGCGGCGCAGCGGGCACCGGCCTCCCCGCGGAGGGCCGCTCCCTCCCCCGGGCCGGGAGACGAAGCTCGGGGGCCCCGCTGTACCCCCTCCTCCTCCCCCGCCGGGCGGCCGGCGCCCCACCGCCACCTCCCCTCGCGGGAAGCTCCGCGCCGTACAGCCCCCCGTGAGGGCGTCGGCGGTCGCAGGAGCCTCCCCCGCCCGCCGGCCCCGCCAAACTGCCGAGTCCAAGTTTGCTGAGAGGCCGGCAGCGGCGGCCCCGGGGCGGTGGGGTTACCTGTCCCTCCCGCCGCTCCCCTCGGCCGGCTGAGCAACCGCGGCGGCGCTAGCTGCAGCTCTCCCAGCCCGGTCCCATCTCCGCTCTGCGCCGCGCCGGCCCCAGACACCACGTATTATGTACGGCCCGGAGCGCCGCTCGCTCCCGCGCCGTGCCTGCGCACTGAGCCGCCGCCGCCGCCGGGCGCCGAGGGGCGCCGGGCCGCGCTCGCACCGCCGCCCCCGCCCGCGAACGGCTCCCCGGGGCGGCGGGAGCGGGCGCCGGGCTCTCCCCGGCAGCCGTCCGCAGCCCGGCGGCGGTGAAGAGGGTCCCTCCGGCCGCGACACCGGCGGGGCCGCCCCCGGGGCTGGGCAGGCCCTCGCCGGAGTAGGGAGCGGCTGCCCCAGGTGCCCTCCAAGGTCACCGGGGTGTCCTCCCTGGGTGGTGGGAGCGGGAGGGGCCTTGGGCCAGGCCTCTGATCGCCACCCCCACCTTCCCTCACTTTTAATCAGCATTGAAAAACGCTGAGACTCGCTGCTCTGTAATTTGTCCGGTCGAGTGGATAAGGCACCACAACAAGCGATATAGGAGCTACGGAGAATGAAGCGCTGAGATTTGGGCGTTGGCGCAATAAATCGTTCAGCAGGAGACCCAGCCGGCCTTTTCAGTGAAACAGAGGGGGCTGGGGGCCAAGCGTCAATGTCTGGGGTCTGCCCGAGTAACAACAGGTTGAGTGGTCAGTGGGAACGGGTTTCAAGTAGGCAAGTTTGGGGAATTCAGGAAGCTAGTGAGGGAAGAGTTAGAGAGCACAACAAGGCACTAAGAACTGGAGATGCCAAAATGTACCCCACAAAGAGGCAATATGCAGTTTCTCTGACAAAAGGATGAGAAAGTAAAGGGCAAGAATGCTGAAGAGGCATTTTAATGCTCTGTACTGAAATATGCACAAAAGTATAGTATCGTTGCATGCAGAAAAAATGGAAGTGCATTAAAGCAAAATGGGGTAGTATTAGCCAAAGGAAAAACAAGGTCTTTTTAAAGTGCTTAAGGTGAGGTCACTGGTGGTTTCATTAATAGGAATGCCCAAGCTCCTTTGAAAAAAACCTTCATTTGACAACAGCAGTAAGTTTGGGCAGCTGCAAACTAGTAATCATAAAAACAGCTATTAAAAAAAAGCAAGTAAGGGACTACGTCTGGAGGAAGAAATGCTGGTTTCAGTGGATTTCATCCCGTCCTTCGAAAGCTGCTATGCCTTTCTTGTTTCAAGTAATGAGTAATGCCAAAAGTGATTCCCCTGACCTGAGCAGGGCTTCTTCCATAGCAGTATGCTATTCAGTGAGTGGCATTGGCGTACCCCAGCCCAAGGCAATAAACTGACAATTATTTGTGAAAAAAACAGGAAAATACAGTGATGTGGTAAATGACTGAAAAGCAGGATGGAGTATCAGTCTTAAAAGAGATTTCCTGATTGATTGTCCTGTAAGACTAAAACCAGATTTGCATGTAGTATCACAGTTACGACTGAATGCTGCTTTATCCCAGATAAGGAAGATGTCTTCTATAGAAAAAAAATTAATCTACATGAGCTGTCCTCTCTCTATTCACAAAGCTAGCTTCTTTTGATTACTTACCTACTGACAAAGGGAATAAATAAAAAGAGTATGAAATACCTGTGTTGGCCCAGTACAATTTTGTTTCCTGACACAGAAATGATATGCTCAGCGAACCAAGACAAATTAGTATTGTAGCAACGGGGACATTTGCAGTAACGCTAAAAATGATCTGTGAACTTCCAAATTAAAAACCCTGAAGGTTAATTGATAATCTCAGAAGCTGCTTTTAGGGCACTTTCAATGCATTAGGAAAACTGTAAATTCAGTCTGCGATCAGAGCTGTTCTTGAAGTACAGCTGAGCTTGGTCATGAGAGGTGTCGAACAGAAGAATGTAAATGTCCTGTTTAGCCTTGAAATCAGTAACATCAATGCAAAGATGTTTTGGAATACCAGGACCTATAGGTCATGATGTGACTCATGATGTGAGCTGCTGTTATATGAAGGTGTTTCTGAATTTAGGTTTTTCCTCAGTTCTCAGCTTTCACAAAATTCAGACCGTGTTTATCGTGAAGGCTTCAGCTGGGAGTGGCATGGAAAGCAAGTGTCATAGTCTACCTCAAGCCATAGATGTTGTTAACTTGATTTTTTTTCCTTTGTGGAGAGGGAACCTAAGTCTAGTGTTTTCCTTATCTTCCACACACTGTGCTAAAGGTTTGTGGTGGACAGTAGTGAGAATGCCGAGGAAAAAAATCCCGTATTGTCAAGAACTTTTGTAGGTGGTGGTGTTGGTTGCCATAGAGTTTACAGGCTTCTCTCATGCCGAGAGGTGAAGTGATTCTATCAGCCAGCTTAGTTAGCTTCTGGGAGCCTGTGCTGAATAGGAAGAATTACAGCTTCTGGAAAACACATTTCTCTTGTAGCAAAATGCAGCAATTGGTATGAGACTCATGTTCACTGAATTGCAGATGTCTGTCCCTTTTTGCTTAACGGTGATGGCAAGCTTCCAGAGGTTCTTCTTCTGCTTCATGTGTTGTGGGATACCATGGCCTGAATAGTTCTGCTGTAGTGACATTATTGACGAGGTTGCCTGTCCTTCCCTTCCTAGTCCTAGGCTCACATTCACCTGGAGAGAAAGGCCCATAACACTCCCACTTCCTGGAAGACCTTCAGTTGACACAGAACCACGAGGAGGAGCTTGGGCTTTAAAGGTGCTCCTCCCACCCATCTTCCAGACTTTAAAGGGCAGCAGAAGAGAGGTGGGAGAGCTCTTTCCCCTGTGGAAGGGGGCCATGAGGAGCAGAAGCTAATAGCTGTCATCTGCCCTGCTTCTGGCTCTGAGTCTTCTTCAGGAACTGATGCTGCCATTCAGGTGGTGCCTCTGTGGGCAGAAATACTGGGAGGGGAGTGGGGCAAAAAGGCAGAGGTCAGTTCAGGTCTGTAGTGCTTTTTTGGTATTCTTTCTGCTGCCACCATGGCAGTTCAAAATGACTAGAGGAGTCTGTGAGGGGAAAGGTGGCAGTTTCTCGTCCCTTGCCGTGTGACATTCAGAGCAGATGCTTCTCTTAGGATGCCCGGTATCCACACTATTTTCTGATAGCAGAACCTGGAGGACAAATCCGTAGCTGTCACAAGTGCAGATTTGATATGTTAGCTTAAAAGACATGAATACCTTTGTGATCATGTTGGGTTCTTGCCTGCCTTTCTCCTGCCTGAAAGGAGATTGGTGTCCTCTTCCAGCTGCTTTGGGGGAGATACCTGGTGAGACTGGCTGGTTCTAGGGGAGGCAGCCATTGCCATTTGCTCTGCATACTGACTTGAACTAAGTAGCCAGTGCGGGTATATTATAAAGAATATGTTTTTTTTTCCAAAACGTCTGATGCAGAGGGTCATTTATGAATGGAAGAGGTATTTTTTTCAGACTCTAGACAGATACTGGCAGCTGCTCCATTCCTGTTTTGTCTGAGGTGATTTGCCTGTTAATATTTTCTAGAAATCTGTGCTTAGCTACTTGTTTTTCAAATATTGCTGTATTTCCCAATGCTTTCTTCAGAATGTTCTAGGTAGCAAAAATGGTTAATTGTGATAATTTTTCATATTCTGCCATCACCATTTTTGTATATAGACTTGTCCTTGTACCTGAGCCAGAAATACAGAAGATGCTTTTTTGACAATCAAAATCATAAATCTAGGTGCTTTTTTCTATCTTAGCCTGAAAATATATAGGCTAGGAATTGTTAGAGTTCTCTTTTTCATTCCCTTTGGTGCTGATGTATTTGAATATTATGACACCATATGACACAGGTAATATTTGGGAGCTGTCTAACCCAAAACACATATAGGCAAGTAATTGAAGGCGTGGCAACAACGAGTTCATACGAGGGAGCAAACATTTGCCTGTGAGGGGATGCTGGGCAAAGAGGGATAGGCAGGAGAATTAGAAGTATTCCAGTGACCCATCTGCACTCAGAGACTGCTTCCATTCATCATGTTCATGTTTCCAGAGTTCAGTAAGAAACTTGCTTGCTCTTAGGCCTGGTAGTTTCCACATAAGCTTTGCAGATGCAGTGTGTCTGCAGGGTTTAGAGGCAAAAAGCCTTATTTTAGATCCAAATGAAATGGCAAAATGTCAAAACCACCACTTTCTAGAGGTGTCAAGTGTTGGACAGCAAAAGTGTGCAGCAGGGAGTGGTTTATTTGCAGCAGCAAGTATTGCCGTGTGCTGGTTTCAGCTGGGATAGAGTTAATTTTCTCCATGGTAGCTAGTATGGGGCTGTGTTTTGGATTTGTGCTGAAAACAGTGTTGAAAATTCAGGGATGTTTTAATCATTGCTGAGCAGTGCTTACACAGAGTCAAGACCTTTTCTGCTCCTCACACTGCCCCACCAGCGAGCAGGCTGGGGGTGCACAAAAAGTTTGGAGAGGACACAGCCAGGACAGCTGACTCCAATTGAACAAAGGAATATTCCATACCATATGATGTCATGCTCAGCATATAAACTAGGGGGAAAGCTGGCTGCGGACCGCTGCTTGGGGACAGGCTGGGCATTGGCCAGTTGGTGCTGAGCACTTGGGTTTTTTGCATCATTTACCTTTCTTGGGTTTTATTTCTCTCTCTTTTTTGTTCTTTTCGTTTTCATTATTATTATTGTTATTATTATTAATAATAATGATAAATTATAAAATTCCTCTTATCTCAACCCACAAGTTTTCTCACTTCTACCTTTCTCCCCTATCCCATGGCAGGTATGGAGTGAGCGAGCAGCTGTGTGGTGCTTAGTTGCCTGCTGGGGTTAAACTGTGACAGTCCTTTTTGGCACCCAACAAGGGACTTGAAAGTTTTGAAATAATAACAGATTGACCAGAGCGTATTAGAAGGGATTTATATCTGTTAACAGTTGCGGGTCATGATATTGATTTATCTGTTCTTGGTATTAGTTTATATGATCTGCACCATACTGCAATGCTGGGATATTGGGGCCAGTAGTCAGGAATTAGAGGGTAAGGAAGCCCAGCAGCTAGGATCTCTTGCTAAGAATAAGGCCATTGACAAACAGATTGGAAAAAAGGCAGGTGACTCCAGTCAAGTGTGGAGGACAGGTATCCCTTCAAGGAAGAACTTGCAAATTCCCAAAACAAATGGACCAACACTGAGGGAGGTATCCAGTATCTGAGCGAATTAGCCATATTGGAGGTAATCTATAATGACCAGGCATCCAAAGACCCAGGTGAAATCTGGGTCATGCAGTCCATGTGGCAAAAGTTTGAAGCACACTGATGTCATACACCCTCACCCTGGCGATACTGAGCTGGACAGACACGGAGGCAACAACTATAGATAACTGGCCAGTAAGAATAGAAAGATAACCTTGGTCCCTCCATGTGTGCCTTTGTCTTGGCTGTGGACAGACTGACCCAAAAAATGTCTGAGCAAGCCGAGAAGGGTAGGTCTTCCTCATGGACTCCAACCAAGGCCTCAGCTATTAAGTCAGCCTTTTTCTGTCCAAGGGAAAGGGTGGTGGACACCACATGCAGCCCTGTGGTTCTTCCTGCATGACCTGGGGGAGGACATGAGGAAGTGGCATGGTGAACCTACCTGGAGACTAGAAGCTCGGGTACATAGGCTCAGAGGAGACCTTACTGCAGCCTTCCAGCACCTGGAGGGGACTTATAAGAAATGGGGACAGAATTTTTAGCAGGGCCTGTTGAGACAGGGAAGTGACTTAGGGAAGTGATTGTGCCCCTGTACTTGGCACTGATGAGGCCACACCTTGAATCCTGTGTTCAGTTTTGGGCCCCTCACTACAAGAAGGACACCGAGTTGCTGGAGCGTGTCCAGAGAAGGGCAACGAAGCTGGTGAGGGGTCTGGAGCACAAGTCTTACAAGAAGCGGCTGAGGGAACTGGGGTTGTTCAGTCTGGAGAAGAGGAGGCTGGGGGGAGACCTTATCGTTCTCTACAACTACCTGAAAAGGGGTTGTGGTGAGGTGGATGTTGGTCTCTTCTCCTAAGTAACTGGTGACAGGACAAGAGGAAACGGCCTCAAGTTGCACCAGGGGAGGTTTAGACTGGATACTAGGAAAAACTTCTTTACTGAAAGAGTGGTCAAGCATTGGAACAGGCTGCCCAGGGAGGTGGTAGAGTGACCATCCCTGGAAGTGTTTAAAAAAAAATGTGTAGACATGGCACTTCAGGACATAGTTTAGTGGGCATGGTGGTGTTGGGTTGATGGTTGGACTTGATGATTTTAAAGGTCTTTTCCAACCTTTATGATTCTGTGAAGGGACAAGGGGCAATGGTTTTAAACCAAAAGAGGGTAGGTTCAGACTAGATAGAAGGAAGAAATTTTTCCCATTGAGGGTGGTGAAACACTGGCACAGGTTGCCCAGAGAGGTGGTGGATGCCCCATCTCTGGAAACGTTTGAGGTCAGGTTGGGCAGGGCTCAGAGCAGCCTGATCTAGTTGAAGATGTCCCTGCTCATTTCAGGGAGAGTTGGACTAGGTGACCTTTAAAGGTCCCTTCCCACCCAAACCATTCTGTGTGACTTCTGTCTATTAGGAAAAGCCTTAAATTCTGTGATTCTGTGATGTGCTTACAATGGTGGAAGTGACTACTAGATGGTTGGAAACATACCCTGTGACCTATGCCAGTGCCCGGAATACTATCTTGGCCCTTGAAAAGCAAATTTCATGGCAACACAGCACCCTGAAAGAATTGAGGTAGACTCATTTCCGAAACAACCACAAAAACACCTGGGCCAAGGAGCATGGCTTTTACTGGGTATATCACATCCCTCATCATGCACCAGCCCCCAGGAAAATTGAACACTACAATGCGCTGTTAAAGACTACACTGATAGCAGTAGGTGCTGGGATACACATTTAGTGGAAAGTTAGGAAAAATGCATGAACCAAAGCATCTTGCAGTAACTCTTGCACACCTGTGCTTTCTGTTCCTGTATGTGAGGTTGCTAAAGATGCTCCACATGCCACGCGCCAAGTTCTTCTGTGTTTTGGTGCCGACATGGAAATGGAGGCATCTGAAAACTTGACCTCTACAGTGAATGCGGATGTTTATGAGGGTAACATTAATAAACTGCTCTCAAAATGCCCTGGAGTCTTCACATTTTATCTGACTGATCACTATCCCAGAAGTCATTATACTGCTTCCTATCAGCTTTTGATAAACTGGATGGCTTTTATAAAGCAGCCATTGTAAGTTTACAATACAATTACTCTGTGGTTGGTCTTTCATATACCTTTTTTGTATAATCTGAACGTCAACAGCACGGCAGAGTGAAGCTAGCGCACAAATACAGTGCAATCGATGTTAACGAGTTTTAAGAAGCATAGTTTGATTATGAGGCCAAAGATGGGAAGGATGACACCGTGATGTTGTTACTGCCCATGTATGCTGGCAGGGTCTGAGAGTGGCTGTTATCAGGCAGGAACTGCGCTGTCTGGAGGATGCTGTACAAACTCTGTGCAAAGGCATCTTCTGGTTCAAAGAGTTATTTGTTTTTATTGTCTAAAACAGTGTAATCACACTGTATTTGTAATGTAATTAACCACTATATCAAGTGCCAATTGCCAGGCTGTCATTGATTGTCTGTTAATCTATACTTCTTGTTCAGAAAACACTGCTGGATTTTAGCAATGGAAGTCTCTCTCCAAACAGTTGCTTCCCCGGGAGTGGTGAGAAGGATTAGATGAACGCTGTCTCAGCTTTTCAACCAACTATATATTTACTTTCAAGAGAACCTGTATCCAACTGCAACCCAAAGATGGCCCCTGTGTTTCTAAGAGGCTCTCTGGAACTTTTAACCCCTGTTTAGAAGGAAAACCCCAAACTGAGGAGAGCGTGCGCTGATTGTTCACACTATTTATAGATGTTATGGCAAAATAAATGTGTCATATCTGTCCAAGGTGTTTGAACAGAGACACGAGGGAAATGTGATCTTCTTTTTAACCAGTCCAGTAAAAATTCTATTCTGCCTTTGACCCTGATGCACTTTTGGAGGGCATGGGACCAGTGGGCTTACAGGCAGGTACTCTCAAGAGAGCAGAACACTATTATTTCTGAACTAAAAAATAATTGAAGTTCTGTGGTGACATTGTCCACCTTAATTAATTGATGATGTTCAAAAGTAAATAGGCAACAATCATAAGCAGCCCAGTTCCACTCTAGTGGACACCTGCGAGTGAGAAGAGTAACCAGATGCTCTCTGATGTATAAACCAGCAAGCTTCCAGAGTGAATATCATCCTTTTGACGTTATCCTCGGACTTGCATGCAGGACATTTAAAACATTGCTGCCTTAGTGAAGATGTCACAAGGACAAATTGGTCAATGTAAATGTTCTGCTTGTGCCTATAGAGTTTTAAAACCTTTTTGATTTCTATAACCACATTTTACTGGGACTGTGGTGCTCTGCACATGGTAGAGCTAATTCAGCAGAGGAACTTTTATAAAGTTTTTTTTTGCATTGCCACCAAAAAAAATTCATTGGTTTTTGCTGCTCCCCAAGGATGAGTTACCTGCACTTATATTGACCAATATTGTTTCACCTACAAAGAGAGCGTAATAATCACTCATTTATTTGAACAGGGTAGAGTAAGAGTTGTGTGCAGACTTCATGAGCAAATTGCACACGTGTTCCCTAACAAAATCTATTTTACTGTCTCCTTTCTGCTCGTTGCTTGCTTGGTGTTATATGCTATTATACGCTAGCTGCCTCAGGGTTGAACAAAGGAGTAATTCCTTTGAAGTCAGGGATCAGTTAAGAGTACTGGGCAGTCCTGTGTCCCTCTAGCCACCTGTGTCTGATGGTGGCCAGTTGCAGGTGCATGTGGAAGGATTGTAAAAACAGGGCAATTGCATGAGGTTCTCTAACCTCCTAGCTTCTGACAGCCTGCAGCCTAGGGACTTAGGGACTAGAGGAAGTTGTAGCCACCTCTTCACTTTTAATAGTCGTTAGTGAGCCTTCCCTTGTCTCACTGCTTTTTGAATTCACTTTTGCTTTTGGCAACTGCTGCAAAGGGTTGTAGTCTTAATTCACTGTGAAAGGGAATCACATTCCAGGTATCTCTGCAGAATGAATTTTTAACTGGGAAGTAAGTCACTTTATCATTTGATGCCCTTGTTTAACAGCATGCTCAGGACAGCTGCTTGCTCCAGGTGTTTTGTGCAGCAAAGACTGAAGGCGCAGATCTTCAAATCTGCTTTGGGATCTACTTAGTCAGGCAATGGTATATCACCAAAGAGAGCTAAGCCCTTTGAAAGCAATGAGATGTAGTTGCCTAAATAATGCATTTGAGTGCTTTTTTTTTTAATCTGAGAAAATAAATAAATGTTGGGGTTTTTTTACCATTTCACACTCTACAGCGCATTAATGCCCCAATCATTTTTGCTTGGTGATAAGATGATCATGATGTCACTGCTACGGTTTGGTGGGTACTGACATAGCTTGGAACTTCCACTGGGTCACCAGCTATGCCTTGTTACTTAGCTAGCTTTAGGGGTTTTGAATGCAATCTGAATGCTCTACAGCTAGAAGTGGAAAAACTAGCGTCTTCCATTCATGATTGATTTACTTGGCATTCAAAAAAAATTCTCTAATTCTCTTTGCTTATGTTATTGATTTCAAGGCTGAAAGATACCATTATACTTCAACATTCATCATCTCTCATAACGAAGGGCAATAATTCTGTTCTACAACTTTTGGAATTATTTTTACCTATTACATAAATGAACACAGAATTTTATTTTGACAGACTGTAAATTCACTGAAAAAAAAAAGAGTTTATGGAGGGCTGGGAGAAGGAGATTTTTTTATTTGGTTCAGTGGAGAAAACAAAAAATGTAAGGAGAAAAGAAAGATTTTGAAAAAAGATTTTGATAGAGCACTATTCAAAATGTAATATTTCAAGTGACATTTGAAATGTCAAAATATTTCTATTTTGAAATGTAATCCTTTTACTCTTCCATTTAAAATAGTGGTTTGGTTTTGTTTAATAAATGGACCAAGACAGAGAGAGAAAAGGTGAGACAAAGAAATGGAATAGTCACAAAATGAAACAGAACCTCTCATTTTGTGTCAGTCCAAAATAAATGTTTATGCTTTGCAACCAAACAACCAGCTCTTTGTTTCTCCAGCTATAGTGGGGATAATGACTTTCTTGGTTACTTATTCCAGTGGTTAATTGCTGTTGGAAAGGTGCATCTTGGTCATAATCTGTTTAATGATATTGAACTAGAGTATAGGTTTTATAGGGGAGGCTTTTTAGTTGATTTACAGCATTTTCATTGCTGTAATCAACACTCTGGCTGTTGTAGTAGAGGCAATTTCTGGTAGTTAATGATGGTAATTTAAGAGAAAATAAGGTATTGTGATAAAGGGGTTCAAAACTAATGCAGTGCTAATGCAAGCTAGAAATGAAGAACATTATTCTAACTGTAAGGCTAACTAATTGTTTTAACAATTTAACTAGGGGGTTGCTAGGTTCTTCTCTGTTCTATTTCTTAATAAAGATTGTCGGTCTCTTTAGAAGGTGCCTCAGTCCACAAGAGATAACAGGCTTTATTCAGAAGTTGTCTGAAATAATATAGCCTGAATTATGCAGAAGATGAGAAGACACTTTTGTGCTTTTCGGTATTATCTTAAAAGAGAGTAACACCTCTTATTACCTGTTGGGCTCCATTGAAGTCAATGGCAAAATTCCCCATAATTTCAATAGAGGTCACATTTCACCACTGACTCAGCAGTAAGTGCTTCCTCAGTTTAGGCAGCTGTGTGGAATAAAACTTGAGGCTCTCTTTGTCTGAACCTTAATTGTACAGCTGGGGGTGATAAAAGTGTTTTGCCAAGGTGTTTGACTTCCTCCCTGACTGTTGTAGCAATGGCATCCAAATGCAATTTCAATGCAGTTATGTGGAAGAAAAGTCTTGTAGTGCTCCTCAGTCTCAGATTCCTTCAAGTCTTAGGCCAGGCCCATTTTCAAGTGCTCTAGTACCTACTGTACCTACTATTTCTAGCATTTAGAAATACTACACAGATATAAAGTGGTGTGAAGAGGTCTTCCAGACTTTCTTTGGCAGAGAGGTTAGGTAGTTTCTTCAGACCTTTTGTGTTATCCAGAGTAGAGTTTTGGTGGTTGTGGGTTGGGTTTTTTGGGTTTTTGTTTAGTTTTGTTTTCATTAAGCTTATGCTAGATAATGAATTAGCATTTCAAAATAAGACTATTTTGTTTCTTCATGATAAATCACAAAGAAGGAATTGCCTCAACAGAAAACCCAATTAAAATCTGCTGCCACCATGGCTCAAGGGTGTCCTGAATGCATGATTAACACTCTTGTGCCCTTTGACTTCCAGTTAATAGGTATTTAATCTATTACCCTATTTAAACACAGCTTCAGGAATGTATTGTAATGAAGTTCACTCACACCTGTTGCCTGAGTTATAAGGGGACTAGAAGCTCGATTTCCTTCCTGGTAAAGATGGTAGAAGAGCTGTAGATCTGCAAAGTGGTGAGCATGAGACAGTTGGTACTAGCTCTTTCTGTTCTTTGGGGGGGTGTGTGTAATGGGTGCTAATTAACTTCTTAAGCCTTGGCTTAAATTGCGTGTTACAAAATATGTGAAGTTACTTTCAAGAACTTTGTTCTTGAGAGTGCAGGATGGAAGGAAGCTCATCCGCTAGTTGTGTGAATTGGCTATAATTTCATGTACTTCTACATTGAATTTGTGCACTTGACAATGGTACCTCTCAAGAGATAATGCTTGCATTGTAAGTTGACTGTTATGTACGTATGCTTAACTCTGGATACATATTTCTTTAGAAATGCTAGAGGAGAGAATTGGGTCTTGCCAGTATCTTTTAATGTTTACTGCTGCCTCCATCTGCTGCTGCTATGTTTTTCTCTCTTGAGATACAGTTTGTTTAGACTCTTATTCCCCTTGTATGTTTATTATATTCATGCTGTGCTCTTATTGATGAGGAAAAAGTTGGTATTAAAGGCCAGCAAGGAACTTGTTCTTTGTTATGTGTATCTGTTTGCTTTAGTAATGTGTGGGTATTCTTCTGTTATACTTTTTGCATGTTTCTCTGATCCTGACCTTAGAAAATATGAGGTAAACTAGAAAAAAACTGTACTGAAATACATTAGTGCCAAGACAAATTAGACTTTGCTATCAGTTATTGTTTAATTGGACCAGATACTTCATAGTCTTTTGGTGTCTTCTGTCTCTAGAACATGGTACCTGTTGGTTTGTATCTTTCACTTAACAGGCCTTAAATGCATTTTGCAAGAGATACTGGGTGCTATGTTCTGTAGCTGTGGGGGGAAAAAAGAGCCTGTTGTTCTTGGTTTCGGGTCTGATGGCTATTTTGATCAACCCATTTATTAAGGGCACATTTTTGAGGTAGCAGGTTCTCAAATGAAAGAACAGTAGGGTATGAGAACATCCTGAACCCCAGGTGGCACTGAGGTAATTAATGTACTTCCCAAGAAGGAGGATGTCTTGCCAGCAATGTGTTCTGTACCTCACAGTAGACAATTAGCTTAACAAATAGCTACAGATAATGTACGCAGTGACTTGGGAGTGCAAACTGGAAAAAGATGTAGCTATGAGGTCTTATTTCTTATCCTTTTGGGTATCTTAGCACACATCCTTCAAAAATCCATTCCATCTTTCTGCAGCACAATCACTTGGCGTATTTATATGCTCAGTGTCTGGTATATCTTAAGTGACGTAAGACTGGAAATTAGTAGAAAGGCAGTGATCGAAATAAGGTTAAATGGTTTGATATCTGGTAAAGAGTTTTGGACCCATGGATTTGGAGGCCTGAATCAACTTAAAGTTTGCTAAATTACCTGGTGGTTTGCTTTTGTATACTCTAGTGATTTCTCGTTACATATTGGCAATTGTATAGCTTTATGGAACTTTATCCTGAAGGCATGTGAACCAATGGCCAAAACTGAAGCCTGAATTCCTTTTGACGTTCCTAGACCAGGCGATGAGTTAGGGAGTGGAATATGGCTGACAGCTTTATCAAGGTTATCTGAGGTGGTGGTGATTGTAGATGGCATGATTTATGCTCAGTACTATGTAGGCTTATTAAAGAGAAATAAATGATAAATATGTAAGAATACTAAGCAAGTTACAAAGATAATGATGTTTCAAGAATTCTGTAAGATATGATTTCTGGGCAAATGAAAGAAGAAGAAAATTTGATCCCAAAATCTTGGTAGCTAGTTCTTACAAACTTCATAATTTTTTCATGGATGTTTCATTAGGGAGGACTACAAAAGTACTAATTTGCATCATATCCCTCTGTGGACTAAATTGATATAGCTCTACTTTAAGTTGGTAAAATTGTGATGAATTTCATCTTCCAGGAGCTGTGACAATAAAGCCAGAAATTATCTGAAATTTGAATTGCATTGCAATACTTCTCATCTTGCAGAGAGGCTTGTGTTTCAAGGTGACTGGGTTTTCTGAGTATTGCTTCAGAAAAAGATGGCAAGCCAGGGACTGGCTGTTTGACTGCTATGGGATGGTTATGTCTCGCAAAATTGAAATACAGCCAACAGTTAGAATAGACCTGTAGCTTAAAATTTCCAGCACATGGGGTTGATTCTCAGCAGCGTATATAATAAGTATCTTGTCTGGAGTGCCTGTCCAAGAAGCTTTTGCCAGAGAAAGATCAAAATGACCCAGAGAAGATGCTTTTGCTAAGAAACCTCCCTAAAATCAGATGGAGTGTGTCAATACAGCTAGCTACCTATTTGGTCACTGTTTGTGATCCAGCTGGGTAACCCGAGTAGTCTCAACTGCATCAGAAAGTTTCCTAGCTACCTGTTGTGGAAGTCATCTCCTCATCTTGTATCGAGCAAAATGCTGTTTTCTGTTGCTCACTGTTGGAATACTTCAGGGACCTTTTAAGGAAGGACTGGCAATGAGCAATGCTGTTTGGCTGACGGAGATCATCACAAGAGATGTATTGCTGTGATCAGGCCTCCTCCCTCACACAGATCGCATTTTCTTCTTGCTGTGTCCTCTGGCGTAAGGAGCTATATTTGGGAACTGCCTTTCCTATCTGCTGACTCATCTGTGTCAAAAATAAAAAATGTTAGGCTTTTCTTAGACCAAGGAAACGGTGATAATTTTTATAGTACTTGGCATCTCTTAGAAACAGAAACAATTGTCTCTGCAATTACCAGTACTTCTATAAGGTACATGTCTATCAGTAAATAAAACAGGCCAGGTCCTTTACTGTGGTCTTGAGGGCACCTTGGCCTGGCATGGCTTCTGTCTGCAGGGTTACATGCATGTCTGTCCCCACTTTTCCTCACAATTCATGCTGTGCATGAGAAGGATGCTCTGTGACCATGTCCTTGCATTGTCTAGGTGATGTGGGCCAAAATGGGGTTGGGCAGTGTGCCAACAACTGATGTCATGAGACAGTGTTCATACCTGTGCCCTGGCTGGTTCACTAGTATAGACATGGCCATGGGGGACAGTAACGAAATGCCAGGTTCACGCTCTGGAGTCATTTGTTCAATGACATCCCCCTTCTGCCACTCACGTGTTCACATCCAGATCTTCTGTCTGAATCTGAAGGAACTTGACTTTCTCTCAGTTTTGAGCCTAGAAGAGCTTATCAGTCAGCTGCGGCTGGAGAAAATAGCCCTCATGGTCAGGGTGTATTGGAAGAAGCCTCAAAGGGCTCCAACACCATCTTGTGTTTGATGAAGTACTTGCTGTATATAGCCAGAGGGTGATTTGTCACTTTCATGCCTTTGCATGTTCAACTTCTTTACCAGTTGTACAGAGGGGGTCACTTTCCCTCCTTAAGAAACTTGCAAAGGGTTCCTAGTCTGACTCAGTAGAGCTGAGCACAACCCACTATGTAAATTAATAAAATAATTAACTCCTTAATTGACTCATTTTTGAAAAGCCTATGCTTTCATATTTTCCTCCATGTCACCTGTGCTTGTTAAAGTCATTGCTAATCAAGAAATAAATTGCTTAATTGCACCAAGATTCCGACTGAATCCTGGAAGTATTGAAGTTGTAAATTATCTGGTCCAGGCTGCTGTGAACTTATAATTGCATTTTAAGGCTAACTGCATTACCACAGAGATCTCTTCTGTTGGGTATTAACACCTTCCTTGGGTGGTAAGGTCACAATGTGGCATTTCTCATTGCCTGTCTCTGTTCTTAGATTCTGTATGCTTGAATTTTTAGTGGTGTAGGCAAATACATTTACAGGCATACTCATTTATAAACCTTGAGATTGCATGGGGCATCTACCATTGAATAATTCTGTTCTAAGTGGTGTGTTTTTATAAAGGTGTTTTTCAAAAGGCTAAACCAAGTTCCTGAAAACTGGCACATGTTCTTTCTGTGGTCAGCGAAGAGTGAGCCAAAGGAGGTCTGGTACCATTAGCAGCTACCTCATAAGGATTATTAGGATGGGTGTCACCTTGGAGAACAGGGAAAGGGTGTGAGGCCCAATTTTAAAAATGGTTGAAGAAAGCTGGTGGGGGAATAGAAATAGAGGACTTTGAAAAGAGCTAACAGAAACTACAAACATAACTCATCATGATTATGATGCTTTTGCATGGAGGAGATACCATTCCAAAGCTTCTAAATAAGATGATTTTATACAAGGTAATTTTCCTCTTATCAATGTTGAGGCATTGCTGAATTCTTGTGTTTAGTCTTGAAATCTCCAGAAAAAGTGTGGTGGAGATTCAGGGGTACGTTTTGGAAATACACCCTTTAAAGGAAGTGTGCAGGAGTTGTGGTCTGTTTAAAAAAAGTAATTAAAGTTGGGACATAAGATTTCAAGACTGCTACAAAAATGGGTGTAATCTGCCCACTAACACTGAAGAGAACAAGACGTACTGCACAGCAAGGGTTTTATCTTGAATAACAGGGACTATTTTTTTTAACTGTGAATTCAGATATACAGTTAAATAGTTCTTGAAATTGTTATTCCAACGAAATACCTTAAGATAGACCACCTCTATGAGATTTTATTCTATAATTAGTCCTACTTTTTTTTATGAGTAACTCCCACAGGAGCCAATGGGAGAAAGGCATGCTTGAAAAACCCATGAATTACATGCTGAGATGCTGATCTGTGAAAGCCACTACATGATAACGGTATCTAAATACTCAGATTTCTCAGGGGTATTTTAAGTAAGTGGGCTTCCAAGGTTTTAAAACAATGACTGAAGAGCTGTGAATTTGGGTGTAAATTGCTCCTATGTTTCCTGAAAATGGAATTCATAAACTCTTGACTATCTTAACAGGTTGCTCTAGTCCCTTGAGATACATCTCCACCTCCTTGGATGCTGTCCTTCCAGTGGTACAGGTGCCTAAACATGTCTTATCTGAGGTTCTCAATCCCATGTACTAGCATAAACTAACATATGAACCGTGGCATGTATAAAGGTTAACATCCATTGATTCATATGCCTCATAGGTGCCCTCTAGGAATATTTTCTTATGTGCTTCTCACAGTGGATGTTAGCACGCTTGTCAAGGACACTACAGCTCCTGCTCAAACTGGGCTGGTTTTGAAAATAACCAGTTTGCTGTAAGATGATCATCCTGCTCTGCTGGTTAGTCAGCTTTTAGAAACACCTCTCCTGCAATGAGATAATTTCTCTAATTACTGTAAAGATTTTCTTGAGTTGACTGATATTCAAGCATGTTAATATTTAAAGCTTGTGATCTTTGCTGCTTTTGTTTTTTCATTGCCTCATTAACGGCTATAATGAACATCACCAATACCCTCCTAATACCACATACCCTCTGCATTTCAGTACCTGTGTACAACTTGGTCAGCACTTCTATGTAAAACTTGCCAACCCTCCCAGCCCCTCTGCATCTGAAAAGTACTTATTTCCGATATAGAATGAATGGTTTCTGGTTCTGCAAACTGCTTGCAGTGGAGAGAAGGCTTGGGAGGAATCTGAAGGTATCTGGCAAGTCTTCTGTCCTTTTTCTCAGATCTTCATATGTGAGAGGTTGAACTTGATTCCTTGTACTGATTTTTTACAAGTGCATATTCTATTTGGGGGAAGGATTTCTTCCAAATGTCTCTACTCATCCCTCCCCCCAAGGTATCTGTCTTTGCTTCCTTCCAGTGAGGTTGGGTAGGCTTTGTGATGCAGGAAACCTAAAAATCTGTAGGCTTCTGATTTTAAGCTCAGAAACCTCTATCGTAAGAAGTCAAGTTGCACACAGCTTCACTGCATAGTGTATGAGGGTCTTGGTGCTCACTGGACCTGGAGAAGAACAGATGATGGTATAAAAGATGCCAAAAACCAAGTGATGGATGTTGCAGTGGCAGTAGATGCTACAGGTACTTTCAGGTAAGAATGCTGTTCCAAAGGCTGTGGAAACAGTAGCCACAGCTTAGTCTGAACTGCTTTGGGACCGGGTTTAAGCTTTCCTCTCTTACAGAAAACAAGAATACTGCTGTAGCGTAGATCATGCTATCTCCATCCCTGGCAGTTTGCAGCGTGGTTCAACTGCACTGTAAGAAGTGTGAGCATCCTCCATCAAAGTAATTTGTGCTGGTAGCCTCTGTGTTCTTGGTAATTCATTGGTCTTATGTGTACCTGAGTCAGCCCCAACCCCTGACTGTTTCTATCAAGGATGCTTTTGGTGGAAGAGGTGTTAACAGGAATGGTGTTAACTTGGAATTTTGTAGTTTGAAAGTCAAAGGGTCATGGGCTCCTGCTGTATTCACTGGAAAGAAAATTAAGGAAGTAACCAAAATCAATTAACCTCAAACCCAAGGAGCAGCTATCACATGGATAAGTGGGCAATTTTCTAAAATGAAAACAAATGCATGCAGCCTAAACCTGATTAAAAGGTTGCAAGCTACAGTTGTATATCAAGAACTTGTAATTTACATGGTTTGCATAAACTAATACACAAGATTCAAGTCCAGATGGTCAAAAAGTGCTATCTAGTTTATACATTTGCCTTTATACATATATAAATAAAAATATATTATTTTAGGAGTTGTATTTGAATTCCCAACTCCTTTTGAGAAGGAATATCAAGGAGGAATCTTCCATAACCACTGACTCTCATTTCAAGGATGCTGTTTTTGCAGAAACCCGGAGATAACAGTGCTTTTTTAGGTATCTTTTTTTAGATATTTAAGTCATTAGGATAACTTTCAATTCCATTGCTAGTTTTGAAAAAATATAATCTTAAGGCTTTCTCCCTCAAGGTCTACAATGGCATTCTCTGTTTCCCTTTATTGCTACTTTCTGTTCTTGGGGATGGTAGTGTAAAGAATTAATTTCTGTCTTAATGTTCTGGCTTTGTTACTTAGTGAAAATTTTTTTCGTCTGCCTGGCTAGGTTTTGTTCCTCAAAATCCTAAGAGACTAGTTTCTTAGAGAAGCATGAAAGTGAGATTTTAATTATATTCTTTAAATTGTATTCAGATATTAACCTCCCTCTTATCTCCTGAAGAAATATCATGTTCTTTGAGTCTTTAAGCTACATCAAGCAAATTGCTGCAGTAACATTGAGCTGTGTGAAAAGGTTCAGCTCCATTACCTGGAAAGTAATTAGTAAAGTGCTAGAAACTGCAGACACAACCACTTTTTGCAGTTCACTTGGTATTACTGATTCTACAACTATTTCTGGGATGGTGGTGCCTAACTCATTGGGCATTTGGAGAAAACCAGTGTGGTTTATGCTAAGCTTGTGAATTGAGGGGGTGGTAGGGTTAGGACCCCTGTGCTTGGGCTCTGCTTGCTTTCCTCCCCCAGCTGTAGTAATGGTGAATGAAGTAGAGGTTGTATTTAGTACTCCTTAGAGAGTCAGAGGCTGTTAGGAATGACTTGGAGGAAAAATAACCAAGAATATTGAATTGTTGACCAAGCACAATAGCCCTGTGATTTTACAGGAGTATAAAGGCTGACTGACTATCTCAGGGCTACTGCAGAACAGAAACTACTGTTCTGCTATTGCAGTCCTCTCTGTCAATTCACTTTCATGCTAAGCTCTGCCTGTACATTGGCCTGGAAGGGAGCAGGCTACTTTTTGGAGGTGGTATGTTAGAGTTTCTCACACCTAGATTAGGAGTTACATGTGCTGCAAAAAAACCACAGTGAGGGAGCGAGTTTCTCTTTTGAAGTGAGACGATGCTGTGGATCAGCTAAACAGTGGCAGCTCACTTTGTGATGGAAAGTCCCTTGATTCCTGCTGCAGCCTGAGTGGGGACTTGCTGCTTCTCACACTGCCTCTTTAGATACTGTGATCCCCACCTTTTTGCGTGTTCGTTCTGTTCTGCCTATGGACCTTTTTCTTGGCCCTGTGAACCTGAGGAGGGGCCAGGAGGCTGATGTGACATGGTGCAGTTTGAAAGCTGGCAGCACTACTGTTGCTTAGACTGAAGGAGAGGAAAAATGGAGTAGTCGAGCATCACATGACAGCCAGGCATGGACTTTCTTGTGTCTTTCTTTTAAAGTGTGTATAGCTCTGGACTTAATTCCCACAGAGGTCTAGATGGACAACTTCTCTGCTGCATGCTGAAAGTTTCTCTGTCCCTGTGTGGAACCTCCTAACAGCAAGCATCTCTGTTTTATTGCACTCAACATCTAGTCTAAATATAGTTTGATTGAGTAGCAGACCCAGGCTTATTTGGAAAGCATTCTGATTCACCATCGTAAACTTAATCATTTGATGTTCTCAGTAAACAGACACTCTGGGAGGCAACTGATGATTATTTTAAAAGAAATCACTGCAGGATTCCAGGCTATCATCATTAATTCTTTGGGATATGATCGTGTCACCCCCCATCACAATCTCATAACAAAACTTACTTAAACAGAAATCCAACCAACCCCCAATACCCCAAAGCCATATCACTAATTGGTGAGAATTTTAAATATTCAATGTGCATCTTCAAAATTTTCCAATGTAAAAGAGTTTGTTTTCTTTCAGCACGAGGCAGATCATGTGTTGTACATCTTTATTACAATAGCTTTTTTGACAGCATAGTGACTCAAGTATTATTTGATGGCTAATGTGAAGGTATCTATTTAGTTGAATTTATCATTCTAGAATCTTAAACATGCCAGTAAGGTGCATCCATATGCTTATAAATGTAAGAAGGCCAGACAGGTAGTTCACTATGTTCACAAATTGCTCTGGCTACCACAATATGTCAAGAATGTGTAAGAGCTTAAGAAGTGCTGTTATGCTTTTTGCTGCTGTGGCACATCTCATTATATTTGTGATAAATGTTGGCAGGTTTCCACGGTTAGGGAGCTGTTCATGGCCACTGTCTAGCCTGCTGCTACTTCCATGGATGTTACCATGGGCACTGATGGAAGCAAATTCATATCGAATGGAAAACAATCATGGAAAAAAGGCAGGAGGCAGAAAAGGAGGCACAGTGATAATTGTGCTGGGGGTTGGGATGGAAGAACTGTGAAGCTGTAATGGCATCATATGGTACAGAAATATTCAGTGTATATATGCTGCATCTACAGAGGGTGGGAGGAAATAATGCTCCCAGCCCAAGAGCAAATATATGGCTGTCACCCTAATAATCTGGGAACTGTGACTGTTAAACTCATAGCGCTAGAATAAAAAAAAAATTGTCCTTTGCAGACAATACAGAGTGAGTGTGTGTCCCTAATTCATTCCTTTAGGAGCATGCTGCCTGTATATAATCACATTTGTGTGCAGCATGGAGCATGTCATCTTGGAAATACTACAACACACAGGCAGCTTCACTGATGTGAGCAGCTGTCTTGGTTGAGATGAGGACAGCAGATTTGAGGAAGAATAAAAACACAACACCCCTGGAGCCCCGCCCCCCCCCCAACCAAAACAAAAAATCAAGCTTCTTGCATGTTCCTTTGATCCTGGTGCTGCTACGCAGTGCTGATTTCCCAACATAATTTAAATCCCACATAGTTCTGCTAGTATTTAGTGTGTAAGATATAGAAACCTTATGGCCATGAACCTTGGCCGTTCCCTTAGGCACAAGTGATCCTCATGTGATTGGGTGTACTGAGAGGATTGAGGCTGACTAGGATTTCTGATGTGCTCATTTTCAAGAATCAAATTTCATGTTACCAAGTTTCAGTTCCAAACTGCCCCTGGCTTTCATAGCTAGCATCCCTTCTGCCTTCAGCTTTTCCGCTGCTGTCATCTTTGTTTCCTGACTCAAAAACAGACTGCTCTTCTGTGATGTGCCAGGAATGAGAGCTTCTGTTACCATTTCTTTCTTGAGCACCTTTGTTTTGGGTTGCTGTGAAGAACATGAGCTATCCAGTGGAGAAGGCTGGAAGCATCTGCCAGCATGGGAGATGTACATGAGGAAAAGCTGAGATGAGATTGAGACACTGTACATTGGGAGGATTTTAAAAAATGTTGTGTATGGGGAGGTGGCAGATGACAATCATTCATCCTCCTTGTCCATTTTCATTCTTCAAGCACCTTCCTTTTAGAATCATAGAATCTTTGGGTTGGAAGGGACCTTTTAAGGTCATCTAGTCCAACCGTCCTTCAATGAGCAGGGACATCTTCAACTAGATCAGGCTGCTCTGAGCCCTGTCCAGCCTGATCTGGAATGTTTCCAGGGATGGAGCATCTACCACCTCTCTGGGCAACCTGTGCCAGTGTTTCACCCTCCTCATTGGGAAAAATTTCTTCCTTATATCTAGTTGAAATCTGCCCTCTTTTGGCTTAAAACCATTACCTGTTGTCCTATCACAACAGGCCCTGCTAAAAAGTCTGTCCCCATCTTTCTTATAAGCCCCCTTTAGGTACTGGAAGGCTGCAATAAGGTCTCCCTGGAGCCTTCCTTCCCCAGGCTGAACAACCCCAACTCTCTCAGCCTGTCCTCAGAGGAGAGGTGGTGCATCCCTCCGATCATTTTGGTGGCCCTCCTCTGGACCTGCTCTAACAGGTCCATGTCTTTCCTGTGCTGAGGGGTCTGGAGCTGAACACACTACTCCAGGTGGGGTCTCACCAGAGTGGAGTAGAGGGGACAAATCACCTCCCTCGACCTGCTGGCCACCCTTCTTTGGATGCGGCCCAGGATCTACTTGTCCTTCTGAGCTATGAGGGCACATTGCTGGCTCCTGTCCAGCTTTTCATCCACCAGTACTCCAAAGTCCTTCTCAGCAGTGCTGGAATCAATACCTTCATCCCCCAGCCTGTATTGATATCGGGGATTGTCCCAAGCCAGGTGCAGGACCCTGCACTTGGCCTTGTTGAACCTCGTGAGGTTGACATGGGCCCATTCCTCGAGCTTCTCCAGGTCCCTCTGGATGGCATCCTGTCCCTCAGGCATGTCAACTGCACCACTCGGCTTGGTGTCATCTGCAGACTTGCTGAGGCTGTACTCCATCCTGCTGTCTATGTTGTTGATGAAGTTATTAAAGAGTACTTGTCCAATACAGACCCCTGAGAGATACGACTTGTCACCAGTCTCCACCTGGACATTGAGCCATTGACCACTACCCTCTGGATGAGACCATCCAACCAATTCCTCATCCATCCAACAGTCCACCCATCAAATCCATACCTCCACTTTAGAGAGAGGATGTTGTGGGGGATGATGTCAAAGACCTTACAGAAGTCAAGATAGACAACATCAGTGGTTCTTCTCTTGTCTGCTGATGTGGTCATTCCTTCATAGAAGGTCACGAGGTTGGTCAGGCAGGTCTTGCCCTTGGTGAAGCTATGCTGGCTCTCTTGAAGCACCTCCCTGTCCGCCATGTGCCTTAGCGTAGCTTCTAGGAGGATCTGTTCCATGACCTTCTCAGGCACAGAGGTGAGGCTGATGGGTTGGTAGTTTCCAGGGTCCTCCTTGCTACCTTTTTAAAGAAATGGCTGCAATGTTTCCCTTTTTCCAGTTGCCAGGAACTTCACCTGCCTTTTTCAAATATCATGGAGAGTGGCTTGGCAACTATATCAGCAAATTTCCTCCTTATGTTCACAATGAAGAAACCTGAGTGGTGTCCTGAGTCCTGTTTTCCTTCTGAGCAGCTTATAAACCTTGCTGTGTGAGCAAAGTGGGCCTTGTTTTGTTGTGAACACTTGAGCACTTGACTCTGTCTCCTGCCTTTTCATGAGTGGCAAAGGCCTACTGCCAAAGGCTGATGAAAGTTTGTGGAAAAAATGATTTGCAGCGGTCTAAAAAGTAATCTTGTAAGACTCGGGTGTAATTTTCCAAGCTCTTTCTGGATGTGACAAAAGCATTTCCCTAGCTTATCAGTACTTCTCATTCCCTAGAAAGGGAAGCATAGAAATGTGAAAGTAAGAAAACTAATTGTGTGTCTCTTGAAATGTCAAGAAACAGTGTGTGTATACAGATAAAAGACTCTTTTTTTTTTTTAACTTTATGTTCAGAATTCCCATCCTTAAACTAAGCCTTAAACATTCCCCACACACAAGCTTGCTTTCTTCCCCCTGCTCTCCTGCCTAAATTAAGTTTCCTTTTGTCTGTGGTAGGAATTCACAAATCTGTTCATGTCGCTATGCCCTACCTCATTCCTTGTGGTACTTTGGTTTCTATGCAAATCCACATAAGATTTGATAATATTTTATAATGATGTCTTACATCCATCCTGCACTTCTGTAACTTAATAAACAAGCCTCAGGGCAATGGTGAATTGATTTCCGAACGTTTAATAATGATACAGCACTCCTGCTTTGAGAAATATTGTTTTAATCTGAAAGTTTAAGGTTTTAATGTGAAATCTCAGAGCAACTTTTGCAGCCTTCAGTGTAACTATCTTGTTTATGTTTTTTTCTCTCTTGACACAAGAGGTGTTTGTGACATACTGCCCTTATTAAGTTTTCCAATAGCAGGAGCTAGTCAGTGGAGACAAGTGCAATACTTTCCTGATGAAATCAAGTCAGTACTTCTTTTAACAGCTTTTTCTCTAATCTCTTTCGAAGAAAGAGGAAAGGGAGGAGGAGAGAAGATTTCTCTTCTAGTTGGAAACTTTATAGTGGCATTTTAATAGGCCAAAGGATATCAAAATGGGTTTTTGCAAGAAATAGTAAGATTTAGTGCTTCTTTCTGTTAAACATGTAAGTATAGTTCTGTCTGCGCATTGGGGCAAAGAAGGTGTTTCTGATACATTTCTGTCAAAAGGAAACTGGGAAAGTGAACCATTTTGCCTTCAGAGGTATGAAGTGCCACTGTAGCAAGCTTCATACTTGATAGTGTAAGATCCCCATATCTTGTGAGTAGTTACTCAAGGTTATTTTCAGGAAAACTAAAGACTTCTCATGTGAAGTGTTTCTCTTTGGTTTGCTGCTTTTACTTCACCTTTTCTTGCTTTATTGCTGCTTGTTCTTCCTGTTATATATGCTCACCGTTCCTTGCATAAAAATGAATTTTGAGCTCAAGTTACAGTCCTCAATGGTCATAAGACTGTGGAAATAGAGCGCAGGCATGTCTGAGTGCATGTGCGAGGAGTGAGAAGGTGACATTTTTATGATTCCTTTTCAGACCAAGAAACTTGCATCTGCAGCTCTGGAAGAGCTGGGGCACTAAATCTTTCCCTTCATGCTGGGGAAACTAGCAGATGGAGGATGGAGGCCCAGTGCTCCATGTGGGCAAATGCACTGGCAGTTCATAACCCTTCATTCCCTGTGACACTTGCTCAGATTAGCCTTTGCCACAGTAGAAACAATGCTATGGAAGGGGCATGTGACAGGGCAAGAAAATAAGAGAAACGAAAGGGAGATCAAACACTGTAGCTGAGAGCAAATGAATGCTGAGTGTGAAGAGCTGGAGTTTGCATCAGACAGGTCACTTATGACCATAGCAAAGAGAGGAAAATTCCCCTGGGGACAGCAGCAGGAGAATAGGTAGGCTAGCTGATACTCTTTTTTTGCTGGCTGGGTCTTTTTGAATACCTCTTCAGTTCTTAGGGAGTTCAGCAGCACCTTCAAAAGATACTCCCAGAGAAGGAGACTCCCTTCACTGCACGGGATGAAGGGACACTTTCCACAGCTGAACAGAAGCTGTTGGTAACTGATGGTCAGCTACAAGCCACCTGTCTGTGAGGAACCTGGGGTGGTTCCTACTTTGGCTGCCAGATCAGGAAAGAGGGAAGATAACAGCAGGTGCCAGTGATGCCCCTTGTCCTGAAGGGGTGGGTATTGTAGGAAGTATGTTCACTACAGATGAGTCCTTTGATGGTGGCACCCTTACAACTCTTCTGTTTTCTGTATGTTTTATGCTATTTGAATTAGCTGTGCCAACTCTTTCACTATTTGAGTGCTACCATGGGCTAGATGATTATCAGTTGATCTGTTATGTGTGGAGCAATCCCAATCTCTTGGGCCCTAGGCCATGGGCACCTGGGAACCCTCTATGGTACCCCATCACGTTTAGCAGTTCACTCTCTTCCCATGTTAAGGTTGGAGACTAGTCCTGGGGATTTGCAGCTTGTTATGGGAAGCAATAACATTAAACATCCAATATACTCTAGATTATATATGTTTTCAAAAGAAGTAGGCTTCCTGGGGAGGGGCTGCTTTGTCCTTCCTCCAGCTCCCACAAGGGCATTTTCCTCTCTGCTGGGCTGAGGCTCTGCCACTGGTAATGAATGGAAGGACTTATACTAGTATGACTTTGGGGGTGGGAAAAATTTTATTATATAAGCATATTGCTTTCTATGTGGCTTTCAGAAACACCTTTTAATAGTAAGGGCCTCTGACAAGAGAGGAATAGAAGAACCTTCTCAAAGCATATGGTTTTAAGCTAATCTAGCTTCCATTTGGTTTGGCCACTGAGAAGGTGTGCCATGTCCCTGGCGTGTCTCTCCCATTAGGCAGGTCCAAAGCACTTCTGCAAGGTACAGTGGCTCCCTCCCTGTCACATGGAGTAGTGGGAACCCGTGTTTCACTCTGGCCCCTGGATGTTGGGCGATGTCCCAAAAAGCAATTGTCTGGGATCTGTACAGACTTTCTGATTCTTGATTTCCCTACCCAGGCAAAATTGCAGTTTTGAAAACGACTTCACCCAAAACACATCTACTTTGAAAGTGCTTTTTTGTCTTAATTTGTTTTCTTATTTAGATGAAACTTAAACTTTAACAACAAGAGGTAGGACTCACAGACCCAAGAAGTAGTTTCCAGACCTGGAAACTTGCTAGAGGTGTTAAATATCTTATGTGGTTTTTCTTGGTTTGTTGTTATGAAGGGTAAATGTACTGGAAAGTTACTGAATATTTGCATTATGTTTAGTTAAGGAAACAGCTCTTGGTATTGTAATCATTGTAGTGATTAACTGGAAACCTATATTCTGAACTATTCTTTTTTCTATTTGGATTTATAATGGCCATAGGTGGTTTTTTTTTTTTAAACTAGCAATGAATCATACATGGTCTGCCTCTGGGTTTGAGATTTCATTGCGTTCAACATCAAAGACACTGTGCCTCTTAGGAGAGGTGGTAAATGCTTAGCAAATGTGTAGAGGTATTCTCTTAGTAGTGGAAATACAAGCAAGCATAGTTTTTCTTTTTTAACTGATTCTTTAAGAGCGGAGCCATATGTTATCCATTTTCTGCCTCTTCTGAGTTAATTAGAGCGTGATGGTGTTTTCTGACTAATGAGGCAAATGCTCTCATTTAGCTTCATATGTGGAAAGGTTTCTATCACTGTACAGATTTTTACACAGCAGCAATAGCAGTTGTTGCAGTGTGATCAATAGAAGAAGCTGCATTAAGATCAACAATTATGCAGGGTAATAAACAGACCTAATTGAGCATTAGAGGTTTTGTAAACACAGACCCACTTAGGTGGTGGTGCACTTCTGTTGTTACTGGAATGAGATTTTTGAGAGAGGTCTTAATGTGTGTGTCTCTACTACTTTGTGTCCAGGATCTGCTAAATACGGATGCTCTTCAGATCAACCCTGATGTACAGGCAGACTTAAGACTTGCTGGATTCAAAATGTGGGTTAAAGGGTTTGCAGAAATACTAATTTTACTACTTGCCTTTCCAGCAATCTTGAGCTTCTTGGGAAGGGATGATTTTTTTCTCACTTCATAGTCTGAGGTCAGCGGCAGCAGCCCTAGAGCTGGCAGCATGGGGCTGTTCTTAACTGTGATAGACTAATGCTATTTACTTTGCAAAGGCCACGCTGCAGAAACTCTGCCTCATGTTATGCTTAAGTAAGAGAGGCAGTGACATGCTGCATTAGATTGGGAGGACTTCTGTATCCTGTGCTGTTCCCCCCCCCCCCCCCCCCCTTGGTTCTGCCTAGGAATCATTTTGGTTTCCTTTTGTTTTAAATCAGAAAAAATTTCTTTTTTAAAATGTCTCTGTGAAATATCTTGTTTGTGCCTGTATGGTTGTACCTAAGGGTCAGTGCACTCTTGCTTTCTGTGTTGTGGGCCAGGAGAGGTGCTAACAGCTTCCAGTCCCAAAGTGCATCATCGTGTGAGGATCAGGTCTGCACCTGTGTGAATAATTCTTACCTATCAGGATGTGTTTTCTCAACTTCCTGGCCCTTCTGGCTCCAAGTTTGACTAGAGCTGTGAAGACATGTAACTTGAAGAACAAAATATAAATACTACAGGATTTATTTTCTGGGACAGGTTTTCAAATTATTATCTACTCTGGTCTGGTGAGACCCCACCTGGAGTCCTGCGTCCAGCTCTGGAGTCCTCAGCACAGAAAGACATGGAGCTGTTGGAGTGGGTCCAGAGGAGGGCCACAACAATGATCAGAGGGATGGAACACCTCTCCTATAAGGGCAGGCTGAGAGTTGGTGTTGTTCAGCCTGGAGAAGAGAAGGCTCTGGGGAGACCTTCTTGCAGCCTTCCAGTACCTGAACGGGGCCTATAAGAAAGATGGGGACAGACTTTTTAGCAGGGCCTGTAGCTTTAGGACAAGGGGTGATGGTTTTAAACTAAAAGAGGGTAGATTTAGATTAGATAGAAGGAAGAAATTTTTCCTAATGAGAGTGGTGAAATGCTGGAACAGGTTGCTGGGAGAGGTGGTAGACAGCCCATCCCTGGCAACACTCAAGGTCAGGTTGGCTCTGAGCAACCTGATGTAGTTGAAGATGTCCCTGCTCATTGCAGGGGGGTTGACTAGATGACCTTTAAATGTTCCTTCCAATGCAAACTATTCTATGATTATTTATTCTAATTAATTTACATTATTATGTAGTCCTGGTTGCACGCATTTGTCTTACTCCTGGCAGAGTAAGGAGGAAACCTTAGCAGATTTTTCTAAGGAAAATCTAGCAAGGAAAAGCCTAGCAGATTTTTCACATTGTAGCGAAGGGTCTGGAGTGCTCACAGAAGAAGGTTCAGAGATGGGTGAAAAAGATGAATGCAGAAGTGACTGCAGCGCTAACAAACATTGGCAAAACAGGGTGCTCCATCTGTAAGCCCAGTTTGTGGTACTGTGGCCCTGGAGTAAAAATGATCACAGTGAAGGCAAACCCCTTGGTGAACAGGTATGGTGCCTGTGGTGTCTCCGGGGCTGTGTCTCCACAGTACTGTGAGGTGCAGTCACCTCTGCAAGATGTGTGCTGTTGTGGCAGTGCTGCTCTGACCCTGGGGAATTTGTGAATGTGACATTGGGTGTTGGTGTTGGGAAGAGGGTGTCTGTACTCTGTTGGGACACACAGTGTGTGTATATATGCTGCTGTCTTGATCTTATCATGACAGTGTTGGCAGGCACTGTCCCTTGTGGGTTATCTACCTGGTCTTTCTTGCTCTAAGTACTTGATGTCTTTTTTCCTGTCCTGTTCTGTTTTTACTGCCTCTGTGGTCTATCCCTCACCCTGGACAGTTGTTGCTGCTGTGTGTGGGGTGGTGTGGCAAAGAGCCGATATCTGCCTTGGTGCATAGCTCAGATTAAATAGGTGAGAAAGTAGGTTACAGCCACAGACAGCAGGACTGTAGAGATACACGTTTGTATGCAATGAGGAGTCTCTCCAAGGTCAGCTTATACCTGAGGAGCAAGTTTCATGCACAAGTTGTCTAAATGTTAATCAATTGCTTGAGCTTTGATAGTGGAAGAAGAACATTAGCTCTTTGCCTCTGTGAAGTCGGAGAAATCCAGACAGAGTGCTTGTGCTAGCTTTCTCCTTCAGCTTACCTCCCCTGGCATCATCAAGCACTGTTGTGCGACACTGCTTCCTGAGGCAGACCCTGACCCTTCCCTGAAAGCTTTGGTTAGAAAAAGAATAATCCATGGAGAAGTGTGCCAAATGGGATAGTCACTTGGTGCTGTGTTTCTAGAGGTGCTGACACAGATCTTCTTTAGAGAGAGTGAGAAAGGTGTCTCAGGGGCTATTGGCTGACTAAAAACCTTTTCACCTGACAGCAATGAAAAGTACCTGGGTTTTGATGTGCCATTTTGGCTCAGATGTGTCAAATAAAAATATGGTCAGTGAGGGTGTCTGTATCCCCTTCTATTGCAAGAAATGGAAAACAGCTTCCACAGAGGTCTTGTCCTTCCCTGCACCCCAGGGAGATTAGAATTGTCAAATTGAACAGAAGACTCATAAACTAGTGGAGAATACAGTTAATTGGGAAGATTTATAGGCTTGTTAGCAGGAATGTTTCTTAATTTAAAATGTCAGTGTATTCTCTGGAGGGAGACATTACTTTTTGTTGAAGCCTTAATTGGAGTGGGCTAATTTTCAGTGCTGGGACTAATAATAATAAAAAAAATCCTTCAGTCTCAACCAGGAAGAGGGTTATTTAAATTTCACAGGCTGTAAAAGTGTCAAGAACCATGTTTTTGGCTTTTTCTCCTGAGGCCACAGAGGAGACTGAAAGGTGAACAGCAGCACTGGGCAGTAGTCAAAAGGTATTTTCTTCAAGTGTTTTACTTAAAGCCTACTTGGAAACGTCATAACTTTTTCTCACACATATTTGAAGGAGTTGCAGTATATCTTGATAGGTTGCAGCTTTAACGTGCACAGGCTGGGTAGATTTGAGAGATCTTTCTGTAAATGGAATTGTGTGCTTGTATGGAGAATAATCACTAGGATTATTCAATTTTTTTTAATGTTTTGAAATATTACCAAGAGTCAATGTCTGCAACCAGGTCATGCCAATGGAAATGCTCTAGACATTATTTTCATGTCCTATATCTGTTTGGATTGTATAATGGACTCTTGTCCCATATTTCTTCCAAGGAACTTGATGAATCCTATATTTTCTGTTTAGGCCTTTGTTCCTACCTGCTATATTGGGAAAGACAACATTTTAATTGTATAAATAGATGAGTCTGAAGTAGAGAGTCTAAAGTAGAGGCATGGATGCCATAGCGGGGGAAAAAAATTATTCTCCATTATGCAGAGATTTGCAACTGCAGAGGTGATGCAAAAACTATCTGAAGTCCTGATGCTTTGGACTGGGATAATATGTAGGAAGTACTTAGCTGGCCAGCGATGACTGTGTATAGAGTAGCCCTGATAGTAAAACAATGTTAGGCTGCTCTGTGCTACTTGATTGAGTGGTGGGACTCACCACACAAGCTGCTGCAGAGCTTCATGGTAGGCATGTTCAGGCTCTGTAGGGTACAGCTGCCAGTGGATCTTGAAACAGCTCTCCAAGGTTCCCAATGGGAATCTGGAAACCATCCTTCCTATTGGGTTCACATGGGCACACTTGAGAGGTGGGCTGGTGTGAACCTCATGAGGTTCAACAAGGCCAAGTACAGGGTCCTGCACCTGGGTTGGGGCAACCCCTGATATCAATACAGGCTGGGGGATGAAGAGATTGATTCCAGCACTGCTGAGAAGGACTTTGGAGTACTGGTGGATGAAAAGCTGGACAGGAGCCAGCAATGTGCCCTCATAGCTCAGAAGGGCAAGTAGATCCTGGGCCGCATCCAAAGAAGGGTGGCCAGCAGGTCGAGGGAGGTGATTTGTCCCCTCTACTCCACTCTGAGACCCCACCTGGAGTAGTGTGTTCAGCTCCAGACCCCTCAGCACAGGAAAGACATGGACCTGTTGGAGCAGGTCCAGAGGAGGGCCACCAAAATGATCAGAGGGATGGAACACCTCTCATATGAGGACAGGCTGAGAGAGTTGGAGTTGTTCAGCCTGGGGAAGAGAAGGCTCCAGGGAGACCTTATTGCAGCCTTCCAGTACCTAAAGGGGACTTATAAGAAAGATGGGGACAGACTTTTTAGCAGGGCCTGTTGCAGTAGGGAAGTGACTTAGGGAAGTGATTGTGCCCCTGTACTTGGCACTGGTGAGGCTGCACCTTGAATCCTGTGTTCCATTTTGGGCCCCTCACTACAAGAAGGATGCTGAGGTGCTGGAGCGTGTCCAGAGAAGGGCAACGAAGCTGGTGAGGTGTCTGGAGCACAAGTCTTACAAGAAGCGGCTGAGGGAACTGGGTTTGTTTAGTCTGGAGAAGAGGAGGCTGAGGGGAGACCTTATCGCTCTCTACAACTACCTGAAAAGGGGTTGTGGCGATGAGGGCGCTGGCCTCTTCTCCCAAGTAACTAGTGATAGGACAAGAGGAAATGGCCTCAAGTTGCACCAGGGGAGGTTTAGACTGGATACTAGGAAAAACTTCTTTACTGAAATAGAGGTCAAGCATTGGAACAGGCTGCCCAGGGAGGTGGTAGAGTGACCATCCCTGGAAGTGTTTAAAAAAAATGTGTAGACGTGGCACTTCAGGACATGGTTTAGTGGGCATGGTGGTGTTGGGTTGATGGTTGGACTTGATGATTTTAAAGGTCTTTTCCAACCTTTATGATTCTGTGAAGGGACAAGGGGCAATGGTTTTAAACCAAAAGAGGGTATATAGAAGGAAGAAATTTGTCCTGTTGAGGGTGGTGAAACACTGGCACAGGTTGCCTGGAGAGGTGGTGGATGCCCCATCCCTGGAAATGTTTGAGGTCAGGTTGGGCAGGGCTCAGAGCAGCCAGATCTAGTTGAAGATGTCCCTGCTCATTTCAGGGAGGGTTGGACTAGGTGACCTTTAAAGGTCCCTTCCCACCCAAACCATTCTGTGTGACTTCTGTCTATTAGGAAAAGTTTATTCACTGAGGGGGTGGTCAATTGCTGGAACAGGCTCCCCAGAGAAGTGGTCACAGCAAGCCTGTCAGAGTTCAAGGGGTGTCTGGATGATGCTCTTTATCACATGATTTAGCTTTAGGTAGTCCTGTGAGGAGTGGGTAGTTGGACTTGGAAAGGACCCTTAAGGATCATCAACTTGAGACAGTCAATGATTTGGTGTGCTCAGGTGGAGTGTGTGCTTCTTTGTCTCTTTAAACTTATTTTTTTAGTTGGTTGGTGTGGTTTGGGGTTTTTTTATTGTTGATGCACCTTATGAGCTCTGTCACTGAATTGCATCTATGAATGGCCCTCCCATGAGAAAGGGCAGCCGTAGGATGTTGTTTGCTTTACTTACCCTGGGAACAAATTCTTGTTATTGGCTAGGACTTCCTACTACCTCTACCTTTTGGTGCAGAAGGGCACTAGTTTCTGTAATTAATTCTGTGTAATGCTAAGCAATAAGACACAACTTGAGAGTCCTCTATATGCATGAGAATGTCAGGTGGCAGAAGACCTTCAGTCAAGTATCATAAGCTTAGAGTCAGTTTCTGGACCTTTCTGGAAGGTTCTAGGCAGGGTTAAATGTGCTCCAGTCCTGCCAGCAGCTGCTGCTTGCCCAGGGTGAGGGGCCCATGGGAGCTGTGGCAGGCAGGGATCGCAAGGGATGCAAGGGAGGATGTAAGATGGGAACAAGACAGAGGGTGGTGGTGTGAGATGTCCATGGCAACAAGGTGTCTGACTGTGGGTCACCTGTGACTTCAGACTTCTGTAAATAAATATGTGCCTGGAGCTTGATCCTTCACTGGTATAAGTTCAGACTTGTGTGGTTGCTTTTGATATGACTCATGCTATGAACATATAGCTTGTGGAGAAGGAAAAAATAACTTACAGTTCCCTGATACTTTCTTACATTTTTAGGAAACAAATAATAAATACATATATATAAAAAAAATATAAATAATAAATAAATAAAAACACAAACATAGGTTTCTGAAAATATAATGATTTATAACATGTAGCTTTGGTTTATGAGGTCTGCCACATCTGTTAGGAAAAACTTCCATAACTTACAGATCATGAGTGCAAAGGTAGAAGCACCTTAAATCAAATGTATTTGACCTCAAAAATTCTAAATTCTGGAGAGCATTCAGAAAGTCAAATCCTATTTTGCATCATGTGTCATGCTTTTAAAAAAAGCCGAGACTCCACTGCTTAGAATTAGAATGACTCTGTGTTGAGCCAACTTCTGTGTTTGGAAATAAAACTAGAAAACTGACTACAAAGTGATTCTTTGACAGGCAAACCACTTGGAGTGCATAAAGCTGTAAGTATCTGACATACAAAAAGTCAGAGGGCAGAAAAGGAAAAAATCCTGTTTAGTTCTCTTTTTTTTTTTTCTCTGCTAAGACTCAAGGTAGCTTTTAACTAACTTGTGACACCATGCTTTTCATGTCAATTTTATTTTCTAAGCTTTTCAGTGTTCTAAACAGTATCCGTTAGCATCATTCCTTTGGTTTCCTTGGCAACTGAGGCTATCAATTCAATGACAGTTTCAGCAGCTTGGAAAAGCATCAGCTTCTGGAGTTATGGACAGAAGTACAAAAAGCAGGTTGTCTGGAGTGTATTTGTCTGCAGACCAGCTTTATTTCTTTCTCTGATCCGTTCTATTTTATGACTTCCAAGATGTGTGATTAAGTACAAAACTCTTCAAACTGTGCTGTGCTTGTGCATTAGTGATGCTTGATGCTCTAAAGGATCCTTAGATCCATTCAGCCCGGCTGTGAGGAGCTTGATGTTTGAGCTTTACAGCCTGGAAACCATTTTAACTTTTATATTTTGGACTGAGTGTGTAGCTATAACTTTCTTTTTCTCAGTATTAATTAGAAACTGGTAACATCAAGGTCATGCCTTGACTTTTTCCAGTGGGCAGAAGAAAAGGGCCTGGTGGTTGCTGCTGCTTCCTACATTCCTTTCTAATACAAAGGGACAATGTGCATTTTGGGTTTTCTGTCATTCACAACCTGCCTGAAGAAATTCAGAAAGCCAACAGCAGTGGCAAATGGCTAATGTCCATAGTTTTGTCCTGCAGTCTCTACTTGTGAATGAAGATGATCTGGCTGGGAGATGTATTCCTTTCAAATGTCTGTAATACATATACTTTTTTTTCCTAGAGGGGCTTCTTTTTATTGTCCTGCTCAAGCTTCAGTCCAACTCTGTAGGTATGCTTCGCTCTGCAGAAAGTCTTACTTATCTTAATTTTACATTGCACTGTCAGTACCAAAATACCAATAAGTAGGGCAGGAGTGATATTGGTGGTGAGTTATTGGAAAAGCTCCATATAATTTACAGGATAAGGGTTTTTTTTCATATAGTCTTTCTTCATTTCTTCAAAGTCTGACAACTCAATGTACTCTGAAGAAACACAGCATATAAGATGAAAATATGATTGTGGAAACTGCTACTCCTGAAGCACAGACAGAACCGTTGTTTTGATGCTTATGTTCATTTAGATTCTTAAAAAAAAGAAAAAGGCCTTACATCAAATCTTTTGAAGTGGGTGCAGAAGGTCCCTCAGGTTCCTGTGGAAAATGACCTAAGCTAACCAGAGAATATAAATTCATTAAACAATAAATGCATTGCATGCTTCACTTAGTTCTGATGACCACTGCTGCAAAACTCCAACAGTTTCTGTGTTAGTTCTAAACCCACGAGCATTGCAACCACAAATAAGATTTCTCGCAGGTTTATGAGTTCAGAGTTGGAAAAAATTGGGTTGACGAGTCAGGCTTGCTCACTGTCATGAGTGCTGGTAATAGTACTCAACCCCTGAAGTAGCAGGATGCTGTAGTATGAATCACAGGCTTTTTTGGGATTCTGCTTTCCCTCAGATACTTCATGATTAAGTTCCTGTAGTGGCCATGAAGTAGCTGTGACAGAAGCTCAGACTGATGGCCATGGAGAGCTTTAATATTCCAACATCACTGAGGCCATGAACTTTTTTAAAAATGTAAGAGTGTCTTCATTGTTTTGCTAATCTAAGTCTTGGAAGCTGTTCAACAGCCTTCCAGCACTATTACCTTAGTTCTAGTGGGACTCCTATATGGCACTTGCCTGTCAGGATTCATGTAAACACGTAACCTCGTTTGATCTGAGGTGGAGGAGGAGAAAGGTATGGTCTTTTAAGCCTTTTAGAGTTGTTTCTCAGTACCTTATGTGAGTGCTGACTTTTCCCAACAGCTTTGGTTTGACCCTGGCATAAGGTAAAAGTATTCAGTGTGTATGCAGGTTTTTCTTTTCCCTCTCTGGGTGTAACAGACTGACTAACTTGCATCTAATTGGGTACATATAGATCACCTGTCATGACTAAATCTCTTTCATGACTGTGTAAGCACTTTTTGCCCTCCTCCACTTTTTTTACTCACCTTGATGTTTTTGGCAGAACTGGGCACAACAGAGTGCAGCCTCTCTGGTTTTCTCACTCCTTTCTACTGGTCATCACAGAGTGAACAGCAGTTACAGGGAATTGCATGTTATGGAGTCAATGTTTGTATGCTCAACGAGCAACTTGTTAAATGCAGTTGCAAACAGACTATAGAGAGCATGAATTCTTCGCTGACAAATACAGGTGTCCCTCTACTAAATACCATGCCCATAATTAGACTTCTAGCAAAAGCTCAGGAGGCTTTTGCAAATTTGGTACTTTAAAATGTTGTTCTCTACTCAACAGCTCTACTATTCACAAGCGGGGTGGGGGGGGATGCAATATTGACACTAAACTAATTGGGCTATGAACACAGCCATTTTAGATATGTGGGAGCATTTGGGAATTTGTTCATGGACAAACTTCCACATATTTGAAGGGGCCCAAACAACATTTGGCTGAGGGAACTTGTGAAAGTTCTCTCAATATTCAGGGAAACTGCCCAAATCTAATTATTATTTTGGGAGAGATGTTCTTATCCACGTGGGCCTGGAACAAAGCATAGTAACCACCATTGACAATTCAGGCTTCTGAACTCCCTCTCTTCCATGGTGGCAGGGAAGTGTAATTTATAGGCACTTGATGCAACAAGGTGGCATTGACAAAAGCAATCTTAATATATGCTTTCACTTGACATACACATACCATAGTGATGGTACAATTCAATGATTTCTCCTAACAAATTGCTAGATATGCGTTAAATGAGTATTGATCTTCAGTGCAATCCATATGCTCAATTAATACGTTTTAATTGCTAATGCAAGTAGAGAGTGAAAAGTATGAGCAGCATAACAGCGACTCATTCTCTATTGACCAAGTGACATGGGACTGTGTGTGTGTATCTTTGTTAAAATAAAGGCTGCAGAAAGAACTTACAATCTAATTAATTGTGCTAATATTTTTCATGCTGTTAAAGATGTGGTTCATGAATCAACCATCACAATACTCACGACTTCTGACAATTAGGACAAACCACACATTATGGGTGTTCTGTTACATTTAGATACCTAGTGACCTGGAAAAGGATTCAAAGGATCCAAGCAGCAATGAAATTAAAGGACAGCTAACCATTGGCAACACAGACGGAGCTCCCGCTCAGGCACGCGGCTGTCCAAGTATCCGGCTGCAAAGAGTGCCTGAGCCTGTCGGTTGTTCCAGAGACCAACGGGGACACTACCTGCGTGCGGTGCGACCAGGTGAGCGACCTGCTCAGCCTGGTGGCAGAGCTGAAAGAGGAAGTGGAGAGGCTGAGGAGCATTAGGGAGTGTGAGAGGGAGATAGATTGGTGGAGCCACTCCCTGGCATCCCTGGGGCAGGGGCAGCTGGTGGAGGCTCCAGAAGCAGCAGGAGATCCCCTGTCCTCTTGCTGCCGGGCAGAAGGAGAGGACCTAAGAGATGAGGGGAAATGGAAGCAGGTCCCTCCTTGGAGAGGTCAGCGAATTCCCTCCCGGCCTCCCTCACCGTCCCAGCTGCCCTTACACAACAGGTATGGGGCTCTGGAATGTGAGGGACAGGAACATGAGGACCCTGACGAAGGTCCGTCCAAGGGGGTGCCTAGGGTGAGTCAACCAGCCCCACGCATCAAGACGTCCTCTGTTAAGAAAAAAAGGAGGGTGATTGTTGTAGGCGACTCCCTTCTAAGGGGTACAGAGGGCCCAATATGTCGACCAGACCCAACTCACAGGGAAGTGTGCTGCCTCCCTGGGGCCTGGGTGAGAGACATCACCAGGAAACTCCCTGGTCTGGTTCGGCCCACTGATTACTACCCGCTGTTAGTCATGCAGGTTGGCAACGACGAGGTTGCGCTAAGAAGCCCAAAGGCAGTCAAAAAGGACTTGAGAGCACTGGGGCGACTGGTCAATGGAGCGGGAGCACAGGTAGTGTTTTCATCAATCCCTTCAGTGACGGGGAAGAACGCTGAAAGGAACAGGAAAGCACACCTGATCAACACGTGGCTCAGGCTGGTGCTGTCGTCAGAATTTTGGGTTTTTTGACCACGGGGCAGTTTACATGGCACCGGGCCTCCTCGCAGCTGATGGAGTGCAACTGACACCAAGGGGCAAAAGGATTCTTGCTCATGAGCTGGCAGGCCTCATTGAGAGGGCTTTAAACTAGATTTGGAGGGGGGAGGGGATAAAACCAGGCTCACTAGAGTTGAACCTAGGGGTAGGTTCAACGTGCCAGAGTTGAAATCGATAGCCCAGCTCAGGTGCATCTACACCAATGCACGCAGCATGGGCACCAAACAGGAGGAGCTGGAAGCCATTGTGCAGCGCGACAGCTATGACGTAGTTGCCATCACAGAAACATGGTGGGATGCTTCTCATGACTGGAGTGCTGCAATGGATGGCTATAAGCTCTTCCGAAGGGATAGAATGGGAAGGAGAGGCGGTGGGGTGGCTCTGTATGTTAGGGAGTGTTTTGATTGCATAGAAATCGAAGATTGTGAAGACCAAGTGGAGTGTTTGTGGGTAAGGATGAGGGGGAAGGCCAATGAGGCAGATATCCTGCTGGGAGTCTGTTACAGACCACCCAGCCAGGATGAAGAGACGGATGAGACATTCTATAACCGACTGGCGGAGGTCTCGCATTCGCTGGCCCTTGTTCTTGTGGGGGACTTCAACCTACCGGACATCTGCTGGAAGTATAACACGGCAGAGAGGAAACAGTCTAGGAGGTTCCTGGAGTGTGTGGAGGATAACTTCCTGACACAGCTGGTGAGTGAGCCCACCAAGGGAGATGCCTTGCTGGACCTGCTGTTTACAAACAGAGAAGGACTGGTGAGAGATGTGGTGGTCGGAGGCTGTCTTGGGCTTAGCGACCACAACATGATAGAATTCTCGGTTGTGAGGGAAGTAGGGAGAAGGGTCAGCAAAACTGCTATCATGGACTTCCGGAGGGCAGACTTTGGCCTGTTCAGGTCACTGGTTGAGAGAGTCCCTTGGGAGACAGTCCTGAAGGACAAAGGGGTCCAGGAAGGCTGGACAGTCTTCAAGAAGGAAATCTTAAAGGCGCAGGAGCAGGCGGTCCCCATGTGCCGTAAGAAGAGCTGGTAGGGAAGGCGACCGGCCTGGCTGAACAGGGAGATTTTGCTGGGACTCAGGGAAAAGAGGAGAGTTTATCACCTCTGGAAGAAGGGGCAGGCAACTCACGAAGAGTACAAGGATCTTGCTAGGTCAAGCAGGGACAAATTTAGAAAGGCAAAAGCCCAGCTGGAGCTCAGTCTGGCCACAGTTGTAAAGGATAATAAAAAATGTTTTTACAAATATATTAACCACAAAAAGAGGCAAGGAGAATCTCCATCCCCTACTGGATATGGCGGGGAACATTGTCTCCAAGGACGAGGACAAGGCTGAGGTACTTAATGCCTTCTTTGCCTCAGTCTTTAATAGCCAGGCCAGGTATCCACAGGGTATTCAGCCCCCTGAGCTGGAAGATGGGGATGGAGAGCACAGTGTACTCCTCATAATCCAGGAGGAAGCAGTTAAGGACATGCTAAGCCACCTGGACACCCACAAGTCTATGGGGCCTGATGGGATCCACCCGAGAGTACAGAGAGAGCTGGCGGAGGAGCTTGCCAAGCCACTCTCCATCATTTATCAGCAGTCCTGGTTAACAGGGGAGGTCCCAGAAGACTGGAGGCTTGCCAATGTGACACCTGTCTACAAGAAAGGCCGGAAGGAGGATCCTGGGAACTACAGGCCTGTCAGCCTGACCTCAGTACCAGGGAAGATTATGGAGCGGTTGGTCTTGAGAATGCTCACAGGGCATGTGCAGGACAACCAAGGGATCAGGCCCAGCCAACATGGGTTCATGAAAGGCAAGTCCTGCTTGACCAACCTGATCTCCTTCTATGACCAGGTGACCTGCCTAGTGGATGAGGGAAAGACTGTGGACGTTGTCTAACTGGACTTTAGTAAAGCCTTTGACAGCGTCTCCCACAGCATTCTCCTGGACAAACTGGCAGCTCGTGGCTTAGATGGGTTTACTCTTCACTGGATGAGGAACTGGCTGGATGGCCGAGCCCAGAGAGTTGTGGTGAACGGCGTTAAATCCGGCTGGCAGCCGGTCACAAGCGGTGTTCCCCAGGGCTCGGTTCTGGGGCCGGTCTTATTCAATATCTTTATTGATGATCTGGATGAGGGAATTGAGTGCTCCCTCAGTAAGTTTGCAGATGACACCAAGTTGGGTGGGAGTGTTGATCTGCTGGAGGGTAGGAGGGCTCTGCAGAGGGATCTGGACAGGCTGGATCGATGGGCAGAGGCCAACTGTATGAGGTTTAGTAAGGCCAAGTGCAGGGTCCTGCACTTTGGCCACAACAACCCCATGCAACACTACAGGCTTGGGGAGGAGTGGCTAGAGAGCAGCCCGGCAGAAAGGGACCTGGGGGTGCTGGCTGACAGACGGCTGAACATGAGCCGGCAGTGTGCCCAGGTGGCCAAGAAGGCCAACAGCGTCCTGGCCTATCAGGAATAGTGTGGCCAGCAGGAGTAGGGAAGTGATTGTGCCCCTGTACTCGGCACTGGTGAGGCCGCACCTTGAATCCTGTGTTCAGTTTTGGGCCCCTCACTACAAGAAGGATGTTGAGGTGCTGGAGCGTGTCCAGAGAAGGGCAATGAAGCTGGTGAGGGATCTGGAGCACAAGTCTTATGAGGAGCGGCTGAGGGAACTGGGGTTGTTTAGTCTGGAGAAGAGGAGGCTGAGGGGAGACCTTATCACTCTACAACTACCTGAAAGGGGGTTGTGGCGACGAGGATGTTGGTCTCTTCTCCCAAGTAACTAGTGATAGGACAAGAGGAAATGGCCTCAAGTTGTGCCAGGGGAGGTTTAGACTGGATATTAGGAAAAATTTCTTCACCAAGGGGGTGGTCAGGCATTGGAACAGGCTGCCCAGGGAGGTGGTGGAGTCGCCACCTCTGGAAGTGTTCAAAAAATGTGTGGATGTGGCGCTTCAGTACATGGTTTAGGGGACATGGTGGTGCTGGATTAATGGTTGGACTTGATGATCTTAAAGGTCCTTTCCAACCTAGTGATTCTGTGACCTTTACGGCAGGAGAGAGAGGAGATTTTCAGCAATGGTTGTGGAAACAACTGCAAGGAAATAAAGTAGAATAATCTTATACCCCATAAATATCATTTGGAATATATTAGGTGTATGAGGATCAGAAGAATTGGAAGGATACTAGCTAATTTCACATGTGAAATCTTGACCCAGCAAACTAATCTGCAAGTGTAGTTCTAATTGCCGTAAATGAAATGCTGTGTGAAAGCATCATATTTGAGAAATACCCACAGCATCAAGAGTTGTAATTGGACTTTCAGAAACAGGAATGTTGATATAAGGTTTCATGCCTTGTTCTACTCCACTAGCCTTTGTAGGCTTATGTTTTGTTGTTCGGTGGGTTGTTTTTTTAATGTTAGGAACTATGTTAAATCTCAGGCGTTGTATGGCACTATTTGTGTCAACCACCTCAATATAGATTTGGTGTTAAAACGACATCACTCTAAGTACTTTGAGCAGTCATCCTTAACCGAGCCTCTCATGATAACTATCCTGTGAAATGAGCTTGTTGGAAGCAAACAGCCTGGAACAGGGAATGAGTTAGTTGCCTGCCATCGACCCTCCTTTGACAGCATACTCGTATTGAATTCTAATCTGGCAAAGTGTGGGAGAAATATGCGGCTTACTTCTCTAAAAGCGTTCACAGCCACTGTTTTTAGCAAACAGCTGTGCTAGGGAAGAGGTGCCATTAATAGAGCAATGGTCCTGCAAACAACTCTGTTCTTAAGTCATTCCCCATGTTGATCTCAAACTTGTTTCCTTTAGGAAGTCATTACCTGGCAAAAATGAGAGTTATTGCATTCCTACTGTTAAGAACCTTGAAAGTGTTCTGCTGGGTGAGTGAGCTGTGCCCAGGTACGAGCAGACATATTTTGTTGTTCCTGTGCTCTCTGGGAATGGCTGTCTTGCAGTCTGAGAATAATTTGCTGAGGTCTTTCTGCTTTGACTTTCATGGCTTCCTTTCTTTTCATCCTGTGCCTGGGTGAAGGTTGTCATATACCACCCTGATGTGCTTGGGGAAGGAGCATCCTGTCTGCTCTGCTGCCTACCTCCTCGCTGCTCAGCATGGTATGTGGCATTTTTACAAGCACAGAGAAAACAGAACCAGGGAAGTCCCTTGTTTCAACTTGTATTGCTGTCAAAGGGGGTTTCAAAATGTCTTGTCAAACTCACTGAAACTACTGGTGAAGGTTCAACTAACTGTGTCCTTGCAGCTCTGTCAGTTTATGCATTTCTGATTTGGAGATAGGTTAGTAGAAGTGGCAGTGGCAAATTGCCTTCCTATCACTGCAACAGAGAAGGTAAAATTGGGTGATGGCTCACATACTGTGAGCTAGGTAGTCTTCTGCTAAAGAAAAGCCATGATACTTGAAATTAGTATTTTGACCCTTCGAACCCATATATCATATTCATAAGGTGATTTCATTGCTATCCATTTGCAACCTGCTTGGTATGGAGTTGATTGTTTAGCACCTATTTGACAGGTGGGAACCGAGCAGGGAGATTTGTCTTACATAACATTGGTAAAAAAGACAAAATTGATGGAGCATTTGGGCTGCTCATCCAGTACTTAGTCATTGCAAGGTTCATCAGTTTAGGTTTCTGAGACCCTAGTTTCCTATGGATAGTGCTAAATTTAGCATTCAGCTTAATTCCTTTTTCATTTGCCTTCAGCTCCTAGTGAAATATCATTACCCTCCTACAGGTTCATTTGACAGCATGAAACAGCAAAACGATCCATTTTCAGACTAAGTATTTTAATTTTGGATTGCTCATAACTGTAGTGCATTCATGACATGGTGATGTGAAAGTGCCTGTGGTCTCAGCAAACCACAGAAACTATCGGTGTTTTATGAGTTTACCAGAGTGCTAACCTGTAATTTCCATGGGAATTGCCTGCTCTACTCGTGGGAGATTCCCTTTTTAGAAACTCATTTTATAAACAAGCTTGGCAGTCATTAAAAGGACTGGGTTGTGTGGTTGTTTTTGTTTGGGTGGGTTGTTTGTTTTTTGGAAGGGTGGGCAGGGGAGGCTATCTTACTCCAGGTCCTAGACTGAGGAGGAGTGATGCAAGCATGATGTTGCTACCTTACAGCCAGCCTGAGAACGCAGTGCTCTTGCTGAGACTGTTTCAGGGTTCATTCATCCTTGTGAACATCAGGGACATGATTTGCAGAGTAACTTGAATGAAATGAGAAGTTTTCCAATAGGGGGTCCTAACAGTCCTTTCTGAAGTAAATGGCCGATGGCTCTCAGAGCTGCAATCGGTGAGACACAGTGTGTTTTATGTAATGATTGTTTTACCTTTGTTTTCTACTACAAAATATTGTCAGTGTTGAAATATTTTGTCAAGAAATACTTGACAAGTATCGCAAACACTTTAATCTCCCTGCCCTCCCAAAGAAGGTTGTATTTGTTGTGGCTGTAAAAACTGGGAATTGAACTGGCTGATGCACATAAATGTTTTTGGGTTAGCAGGAGAAACTTGCTTATTGATGGTATTTCAGTAGCTTTTTCCCTACAGCAGGCAAGATGTTTCTACTTGGAAACATTTTGTGAAGGTAATACGCATTTGTAGAAGCAAGAATTGTTAGATACTCCTCAGCAATTGCCTTTTCTAGTGTTTAATCCATTCTCTAACCTCAAGCCAATATAAAAGCATTTCTCAAGAGCATTAAACCTTGTGATGTTGCAAGCAATTGCATAAATGCATCCTTTGATGACATCTGTCGCCATTTGTTTATACGTGCCTGTACATCTGTAGCAACTGAGAGGCAAAGGTGTCTCCTGGGGGCTCTCTGGCAATGCACTGTCACAGGCACGTACAAACATGATGCACTGGTTGTGCGTTTCCTGTTGGCATTAAACCCAACACTAGAGTATGAAGAATAAAGACACTTCTGCCAGCACGAAATTGGATTTCTCTTTTTTTTAACAGATGTAGGGGATTCATATGGACTCTTCTGTTATCTATCAAGACAATACTAGAAGCTAACTCTATACCATTTCTGTAAAACCTAATAAACTTGGTCCAAAAAGCTCTGGTTCCAGTGTGCCACAAGTTTGAGTTACAGTTGACTTCCACGCAGTTGCTGTATGTAGTACCTCTATTCACGCATTTCGTAGGGATTGGCATTCCCTTGATGCAGGGAAGGGCCAAACCATATCATGTTGGACAAAACAGTGTATTTCAATGAGAATATCTTAACATAAAAGTTGAGGTTAATAGGACTTATCTCTTTTGTGAAGTACTTTAATATATAGTGATGAAATAAATAGGATAACACGTAAGCTGCTATAAAACTTTGGAGTGAAATTATGCTTCAAATTATAAGGGTTTCATTTGCCTTTTCTGAGTATGCAAGGTCTGCTGAGGCATAAGCATCTTTAAATGAATAGATATGATCACTAATTACAAAATTAAATTTTGCTATTCTGAACTTATTTTTCCATTGGGTGAAGCACCTAGTAAACACACAAAATGTATTCTTGAACAAATGAGTTCTTGGAAAGTCTCATGTTTTATCCCACAGACTTGTACTTTATTTCAGAAAGGAACAGAAAATTACATCCCCCCAGGCTAAAAAGAGAAAGGAAAAATTTGATTGCTTTTTTCCATGATGTAAAAAATGCCCTTAAATCTTGTTAAAGAACACTTTTACTCTCTTTCGGAGCAAACAGAATCTTGATCTGTCAGTATGGGGTTTTTTTTTGTGTGGATTTGTGTTTTATTTTTATTTTTTAAAGCATAGGAGGGTTGAGGTAGAGTGATTATGTCCCAATACACAGAAATTGGGATCGTGATTATTACGTAGTCACAAAGGAGTGAGTGACATGAAAGGGGAGTCATCCTGTTTCCATCAGAAGTCCTGGCTGACTTAAACACTTATTTCTTTACAAATGGTAGAAATGAAGTCTGCTCTTAATGTTCATGGTGTGGATCATATCTGTGAAATAATGTGCAAGCTGAACAGTGTTTTAGCAAGTATAGCTAAGAGGAATGCAGTTATAGTAGCTGGGACTAAAGAATCTTGTCTACTAGAGCTGTTGAGGGGGGGAAAATCAGATGGAACACTTTTATAATGAGCCTTTGATCAGGGCTTTTATAAAGCCATAGCAGGCAAGTTAAGTGCGGTGTACACAATCACAGCCAGTGTCAGCTTGTTTATGTAGGAGCTCTGAACAAATGCAAACCTGAAATGCCTGTGAATGCTTAAGAAGCTAACAAATCCAACTGAAAGTGTTGCTTCTATGTAACACTTAAACCCATTAGACTTAAATTAATTGTGTTGCAAATAAAGATGTTCAAGTAAACTTTCTAATTGCTCTGATAGGATGTACAGTATGAAGCATTCAGTTATTCAAAGGAAGAACAGAACTTGGTGGGAGTGATGCTGCCTCTGGGAAAGGTAGCAAAATGGAAATCTACTGTGGGTGTATATTTTGGGGCTAATTAAAGGGTAATTCATGTTAAGGTAGATGGATGACTTGCTTTAATACTGTATATTTAAGCTGCAAAAATGCTGTCTTAAGCCTTATTGCAACATTTTAGTTTTGGGTGGTGTTGCTTGATCCATTTTTCCTTGTCTAGGTAATGATTATTCCAAGAATAAGTCTTAATCTATACTAGAAAGAATCTGATGTACAAGTAGACTTGGAAGATATGTAAATTCTGATCACCTTAATGAGATTTATTTTTTTTAGCTTGGTTCAGACTTGCTGCATGCCACCAGACTCTATTTCAATACAGTATTTTAGTTTATAGCAGTTAAAACCCCCTACCTCTGATAAATCAGGTCCAGAATATTGCCTCAGCTGACTATAGTCTGAACAGAGCTTTAATCACCCAGTGCCTGATAAAACTTCACACTATGTTGAAAAGTTTTCTTTGAGTTTTCATGTTATTAAGTAATAAAGTGCTTGGTTCTCTTCGCTGTTAAGCACAGGTAATAGTACAAGTCTTTAAGCTAGGAAACTAGTTCAATTACTTTTTGGGAACATTCTGAGTCCATTACAAATAGAAGATATAAGATTGTTAGAGTCCTGATAGCATAATATCTTTTCCTATCTGAAGCACTGGAAAACAGGATAGTTCTGGCAGTGCACATTTTGCACTGAGAAACTGTCAGGACATAAGAAAAGCTTTTTGGAAGATAGCACCTAATTTTTTAAAAAAGTAATATTTTTCCCTAGGCCCTGGTAATAGTATCTTCATGGTCCAGACTTTTTTCTTAACCATTTCATTTTCCCTTCCCTATTTTGGTGTTTTCTGAATGTGCTGCTGTAGACAGTTCTCAGTCATAAACAAGTTGCTGTTCTTGAAGTATTCTTGTGATGCAGGTTTCCAAAAATGATTCTTCTTTTTTTGTCAAGACCCAACTCTTCCTTGTTTCAGAGGGCTCACTAGTCCTGATGAGGACTAGTTGCCATAAACAGACTTCAGTATTTTCTTGGTTATTGTTTTGGGTGGTATCTTTTAAAGCATATTAGCCAGCACTGAATTCTGTTAAACATAGCCAGTTGTCCTTTGTTTGGTCCCAGCCCAATCTATAAGCGTCATTACATTAATGAAAGTATAATCAGTTTTGATCACTAGATCTACAGGATAATTGTAAGATAGTCCCATGCCCATTCTGTAAATGCCAGCATAAAGATAGTGAATTAGATAAGGGTGTTGCGTGGGAGACCCTCAATGGGTAGGTGATACCACTGAAAACCAGGTCTCTACATGTTCAGTTCAGGATTTCATGATGCTAGTGTTCTGGATTTTGGATGTCACCTTATAGTTCTTTAGGTGGAACTAGTTAATCCTTTCCCTTCCAGTGGAAAAATGTCTGTCTCTAAAAAAATAAAGACAACTTTTTTCCTTGTGAGGGAATCTGCCAGAGGTTTTACCTTTCCCAGCTAGGAGGGTGAAAACCTCATGGACTGGGATGCTACACTTTTTATATTTATTTTTGTAAAGTGTCTGTCACAGAAACCATTAATTCTTCAAACACAAAGTTTCATTGAAGAAATTCAAATATAGTATTTTGTTTCCTGACTTTAATTTATCTAACTCTAATTTTTAGATGTTTAAGTACAAAATGGGGAAACCAGAGTTTGAGAACCAACCATGATAGTGCAAGATCATCTTTGGTACCTTATTTTTATTCCATTGGGAATAATCTGTTCAGTTGTCAACATCAGGCTGTCTGACCAGCCACAAAAGTAAGGTTGGTACTGCTGTTGGGGCACTTCTGTGCCTCGGTGTAGAGGCTAGTGCAGCTGGGTGCTGGGCAGCTAGTGGTCCGCTTTTGCGACCTGAGCTAGAAATTCTGCTCCTTGCTCTGCTGTGTCATACAGACCCTGAGGATGGGGTTTTGTGGTGTGGCAAAGCCAATCCAGCATTTAACTGCAAAAAAAAAAGACAATTTTTTTCTGGTTTGTTTATAGCAAACTGGCTGGAGTGAGCCTGCTAAACCAGGAAAAACTTAGATTTGTATGTGTAAGGAGTACTTGCCGTTTAGCTTCCAGCCTGTAGAAAGGGGATCATGATGATCTCATGGTCAGGGATGGAGGATGGGAGAGCAGGGTCCCTTTTGGTGGCACCTGGCTACTAGACTGTCTTAAGTAGAGGTGTTCTTGAAAGGCTTAGCTCGGAGTGCTTCAGCAAGGTGTGAAAGTTGCATTTAACAGCTTGCCTTCTTGTTCTTAATTTAGTGTTTCCTCTCTCCTCTATCTCTTAGCAGCTCTTACACATAGTGTTCCAAAAAGATCACAAATTGAAGAACTGTCCTTGGAGCAGAAAAAGCAGGCTATTTTTACTTTTTTTGACAATGTCAGCTTTATCCTCATAAAATTCCTGCAGTGAGGGCTGATTAGGGGTGTGCAGCATGATAAACTGCAGGCTATGGGACAACTAGATGACTGTCTTCCTGGTAGCAACCATCGTCAGGGCAAGTTACAATACACTGGATAATATTATTTTTCTGCAAATAATCCCACTCATAACCTTGTAGATGATCTGAAATTGTCAGACCTAGTGTGACTTATGACCAGGTCTACAGTAGAAAAGGTTTGCTGGTAGACTTCTGTTAGCTTCTCTTGGGGCTCAACCAGTAAAAATCTTTTTGCATGTAAAACTCCTATTATTCTGCAAACAAAAGCATCTATTTGGGCTATTTTGGAAGACTGTTTCTGGAGAAATCCTTTCTACATCTGTGTACTTCTTACCATAAAAACCTTGTACTTACAGAAGGTCTGAAATGCCAGCTAGCTCAATTTCCTTCTAATGAGAGCTATGGTGAGTCCTTAAAGTCCTGTGTCATGGAGTCTGCTAGTTCTTCCTGCCGCCTCCAAAAATGCAAGTGAGATTCATTAGTTCTTAAGGTTATTTACATTATGTGGAGTAGAACCACACACACACCCCCTCTCCCCCCCGCAAATGTAAATAGCAGAGCTGTGGTATTTATGCTCCCAAATGGAGAAGGGAACTCTGTTAGCTACACTGCCATGACCTGTAAATGTAACATATCCCTGGAAGCATCCCAGAAGTAACGCTATTGACTTCGTGGTCCTGGATTGGAAGCTTGCTTTTCTTGTTGAAACAGCTCTGTTTTGCTCACCTGCAGGAGAGCTGTAGGTATGCAGAGAAAGTGATGACTTAAGCTGTGCAATTTAGAGAAGGAATTTTTCATGGAAAAAGGCAAAGGGATTGGGAACCACAAAACAACCCCCTAACCCTCAGATTTTCCTCAAATTGTTTGTTCTCTCACTATCTGAGCCTGAGTGGAATAAAGGCTCCAGTTGCAGGAAGAAATGGAGATTTCTAGGCATTTTATACCAGCTGAGCTCCTGATGCTGTTTTAATAATCTATTGGAGATGACTCAGACAGCTCAGACTGTGTAAAATCATCAATTATTCATTTCTAAGTTTTGTGCATTGCTGGTCTGTGGAGATCATTAACTCTGGATGAAAAATTACTGTGGAAAGGTGGTGCTTTGTCTGTCTTGCAACATCGTTAAAAATATTCAAGTAGAGGTTGTAAACAGGGATGTTTCCTCTAGAGCAATTGCAATCTGAGCATTTAATGGACTATTCCTAATTTAGAATTCTGTGCTTGCTCTTTCTCTCTAACGCTTACCTAGCCAAATAGCAATGCTTGCAGTTGCAGTTGAAAAGACCTAAGTTCATCCTCATGTAAATTTTTGGTTTGGGTATTATTGTGGCTTGCTTTCCTTAATCCATTCCTGCTGTTGCACAAAATCATGTTACTCCTCTATGACTCACTGGATTTCTGTTCATGTGTCATTTTGCAATTAGAAATTAAATGAGATCAAAGGGTGCATTTTCTCTTCTATCCTCTGGTCTAGGTACAATTATGATTTGCATTTTTTAAGGGGTGATGATCTGGGGGATTGTTTCTTTAATTTTGGTATTGTTCTTGCAGTTATAGTCATGATGTGTTGAGGAAAGGTTTGTAAATGTAATATCCTTTCATTTAGCTAACTGTTGCAGTTAGAAAAAACAGTACTTAGTTTTCTGAGTGCAATGGGTCCTTCTTACAGGGTCCACGAAAGCCACGGTGGTGATATTAGTAACTGCAGAAAGTATACTTTTGCCAAGAAAATTCATGCGGGCCTAGCCCCTCTGAAGCGGGATCTGTATATGCAGAAAGTGTGTGTAATACTTTTCCCCAAGTTCTTTATCTGCAGCTCTTTTTCTATATCTTTTCACTTTTAACAGAACGTGTCTCATGTAAAATAGGAGGACATTTAATCCTACTCTGAGAAAATGGTGAGAAGTCTGTTCAAATGACTTTACCTAGTCTGTGTCAGTGTTATGGCTGGGTCTTCAGGAACATAGTCTAGTGTCTGCCATGTGACTGTTTTTACACTATTTCTTGCATCTCTGCCAAATGTTTGAGTGTCTCATCTGTCAATAAGACTTGTATCATAGCAGGGGAAAATACAGAATTACCTGAAAATGATTCTCAGAGTTTCAGGGTGGCACATAGTCTAAGGCTAAGCTTTGGTAATATCCTGTGGAACAAAAGGCAAATAAATAAAAAAAAATTCCTAAATCTGAGATCTGGCTTATGTTCTACTGCATCCAAGACAACTAGTAGATAACTCAGCCATCAGGCAGTATTTTCGTTACTTTGACGCTGTATTGGGATCAAATTCGGTTCCCATTATATAGCATTAAAATGATACTTTGTATATGCTGCCTGTGGGCGTTTGTAGAAAAGAAACTGTCTAGAGAATTTTATAGTACCCCGAGACTTAGATGTCTAAATAGTGGTGCGTGACTGATGGGTTTGAAATATGGAGGTATCTGAACTGTAAATTGGTAATGCTAATGCCTTTGAGCAATTTCACATGTGATCCACAGTCTGATCCTAAAGAGAGAAGGCTCCACGCTCTCCAGCAAATTCACAACTTCAGTCAGGCTTTGCCGGAAATGCTCCTTGATAATGTGCTAGGTTAGGGAATGTTGTAAGGGGTTTCAGCCTTTCCTCTGAGTTTTGACACAAGGAGCTTTACTTTCCAAATTTGATGCTGGATTAATGCTAGGAGGCTTTTTTCACATAGAGTAAATCTCAAGGTTTCCTCTCCACCCCCACTTAACTTATTCTAGTGAACCTAAAAGCAATTCACACTTGGGAGAAGCTGAAAAGCAGTCATCAAAACTGATGATCCCAAAAAGAATGGAGTGACTTGGGAAAGTTAGGACAATATTGTCAAAGATCAAGAGGAGCTATTTACTTTTGATGTGTGTGCTTTTTTCCACCCAAGCCTACACAGTGACAAAAACTCATCAAAATGTGCATAATCAAGTACTTCTGATGAATCACCAAATGCCATGAAATGTCGTAGTAAAAAAACTGTTCCTGGGACTCTCGCTGAAAGTATTCTTCCTGCTGATTTCCACTGCTAGACATGTCGTCTTATTGTAGAAACATGAAGTGGAGCTGTGAAAAATGGAATCCCACCTCGTGGGACATTTGCTTTCCCTCTCTTAAATCTCTCAAAGCATTGCTGTCTACCATGAAGGCTGTGCTGTCAAAGGAGCTGGCTCTTTCACTCTGCATCCCTGATCTTCCAGGAAGGTGGAGAAAGATCCCAGAACTGGTCCTTTTAAACTGATTTCATTGCAGCTGACCATTAATACTTTTGCATTAGTGTAAGCTTAATGTCTCGTGCTAATGGTACAGATGAATAAGTGGTTGCTGAAAAGCTAGACAAGGATCACTTATTAGCAAATAGTATAGTAGAACAAAGAGCTACCTGTTGTTGCTTGCCATAATGCTCCTAATGTCGTGTTTAAAATCAGTGTTCTTTCTGCAAAATTTACCATGTGTTATTTTGAGGACTCTCCATTTAAGTCACATTTTGCTTGGTTATAACTCAGACTCACCCTATTGCATGATTCATGATTTTTTTTTTTTTACAAGAAACTCAAAACCTCCACCCTTTCTTTAGAGTATCTTGTCCACATAAAAAATACTGTTGATTGTTCCCCCTTCAGAGTCTTTTCGGTTTGTTGCTTCTGAGCACCTTTATGGAGGCATCTACAGCTGCTTTGTGCATGTGTATATACATGCTTTGTTGGTCCCTCTCATTTCACTAGCTCAATATGGTGCATGACTGCTACAGGGCAGCTTGCTCCTTTAATTACCTCTGTTTGCTAGTCAGGGCCATGATTCATGTCCTAGCTGGAGAGAAGATCAGAGAGGCTGCCTCCTAGAGAGTGAGAAGACTGGCAGAGGTTATAGGATCCTCCCCTAGAGGCCCCCAGGGTGTAGGGACTGAGCAGGTCTCCATCAGTATGTTGATGCACCTATGTGGCAGTGCATTTCCAACTCCCTTGCTCCTGGAACTCTCATCAAGCCTTGGACTTGGTGCAATGAGTTTGGCAGTTAAGAGCCCCTTGACTGTACCAAGCACTCTTGTGTAGCTAAGGTAGAGAATGGTACTGACCACCCCAGAACTATCAGTTGTGGGAGTAACTAATCCTCCTCTGATAGCCCCAGAACATATTTTGTCTAACCGTGACTCAGGTGGATCATCTCCCAACCCTATAAACAGTGGTTCTCCATTGATACCCTTTGAGCTCTCCTGGACCACAGCGGGCTGTGACCAGCATTCCCTTCTGAGTGGAACACCTCTCGGAGCTCACGAATTCTCGAGTTTATGAAGTACAGAGGACCGTTGCCAAAGACTGGCATGGGACCTGGGATGAAGCCCCGACTCCTTAAGGCTCAGCCCTCGCCCATTGAGAAAGGCAAAGGCATTAGACATGAGTATTTCACTGGACTCAAGGGGAATTTTTAAGAGGTACCTTTGTATATGTATCTTTCTATACATCTCTTTATATATCTCTATGTCTATATCTATATCTCTGTATGTGTAATTTGAGAACCTTGTTAAGTCTTTAAGTTGTTGTGTTGTTAAGCTTAGTTAGAAAAATTAGATAAATTAATAGTGTTAATCATGAGTGATAAATCACATCAACTCAATTCTGACACTATTTACCTGTGTAAATCATTCATCTCAATCCACGTGTAAATCATTTCAACCTAATTGTAATTTGATTTCTCTCTTTTTCAACACAGAAGAAGTATACAAATAGAGTGGACCTTGCCACCAAATTTTCTTAAGTTGTGCTTTTTACAAATTAATATTAAAATAATTTCCTTTCTAATTTCTTTGGCAGTGATTCCTTAAGTGGCCTAAACCACTCATCCACTATAACCTAATAAGCGTAAGTAATAAGGATGGTGTCTTTAAAGACTGACTCTTGTGGGGCTTGGGAGTCTTTTGTGCTAGTGTTTTTTGAGTATAAAGGTAATCTAGCCAGAAAGTTAAGGCTCAGGAGCACAAAGGAGAAGCCAGAGGAGGGGAGAAACTATGGTGATGGCCTGTTGGCCCAATATGTGCAAAAATGACATATTTCACGTGGCTTTGCTACTAGATGAACAAGATGCTCCTCATCTTGTTTTCTTTGGCCTTTTGTACTTGTGCCTGTCCTCAGACTTAGGTACTTTTCCAGCAGCATGTTTGCTGTGATCTGCAATGTTGTCAAGCTTTTAGCAATGCTGTATATTTAAAAGATGTAGTTTTCTGTCAATGCTGTAGTGTGGCACCAAAACAGGGCTGTGAAGGGAGGGTGGAAAGCTGCAGTGACATTCTTCGTTGTCATCTTGTTTGACAGCCGCTTCATACTGCGAGCAAATAAGAATACCACTGAGGGTATTTCTAGCTGTAATTCAAATGTGGCAGCTCTTAGTCCTAGTTTGGTTCAGGTTCATACATTTTTGGCATGGTCAACTGGAAACTGAATATTAGTACACTAAAAGTGATGTTTTGGGAGAATTCTACACCACAGTTGCTTTTCTCTAAGTTTTCCCAACTCAGAGGATCAGTAAACAACTCATATTCCATTCAGAGGGAGGATGAAGGTAACTTGTACCTTTCTAAACCTGGCACCCTTACACATGTAGAGCAACACCTATGCATTCAAAGAAACTAAAAACAGCCCCCAAATCTTTCTGAAGTCTGGGCCATACGTATCAATGCCTGCGTAAAATGGCTTTTGCCTCCAAACAGCGTCCAGCTCTTGCTGTATCCATCCCCTCTCTGATCGTTCACATGCCTGACCCTTCCTGTCTGAGTATCCGGCTGCGGATGCTGTCAGAGGAGCTGGCTGGGCAGCCTGGAGTCTGGCAGAGAGCGGTTGCGTTTTATCTTCTCTGCGTTGCCTTTTCCTTCAGCTGCTGCGACATTTCAAAAGGGCAGGTTTAATGAGCTGTAAGGCAGGGGATATTCAGTCAAATCTTGAGAACACATTTTGATTCATTCAAGAGCTGAAGGTAGCTGAAAAACTTTTTTTTTTCCTTAAATCCAGGTGAGTATTATTTTATTACCTTATATTGCCTTTAATAGCATAGCGTATGTAAATGCCTTTCAGTAGTGCACAAAGGAAAATGGTTAACAAGGATTACTTCTTTCCACTGACTTTAAACGGGTATTAGACTTTGAAGTAAAATCTGATTTTTCCTTCCCTCAGAGTGGGTATAAAAACAAACAAGCAAAAACCCAGGAACAAAACAGTCAATTTCCCATTGTAATAAATTTCAGAATTAGCTACTTTCCTGAGGCTTAGAGGCTCAAAGTGAATTCAGTTATGCCAAGTAGTTTTCCCATGTTATGTTTGAAAGTACATTAACGGCCCTCACCAAAACCTGGTAGGAAAATTAACTCTCACCTTTCTCTTTCCTGCTCCATCCTCCATCATTATTTCTTGCTTATTACTCTGAAGTACTGAGGTGGGTGTTTCTTCTTCTCTCAGTGGGTCAAATCTTTAGAGAAATGAGGGGAAAAAATGAGCCCAAGTTTCTTTGAGAAATTATTCTCATCTTTTTTTTTTTTTCTTTGAATTGACTTCTCTTTAAACCTGGTCAGACTTGGAAGTGCTTTTACTTCTCTTGTACAGTGTGAGAGGACCAACTATTTCTGGACCTGTGTGTCCAAGCCTTGTTCACAGGGCCAATGTTTTAGGGTTTGTGTGGTGGTGTTGTGTTTGGGGGTGGGGGTTAGGGTTGATGTTTGGTGGTTTTGTTGGTGTTTCCTCTTGGGTGGTGGATAGTACACCTTTACTTCCAGTAGTAATAGTCAAAGTAGAAGATGCCTCCTGCAATCTGAATGTCACCACAGTAACCTTCATTTGTTTTCCTCTTCTTGCTCAGGTTTTTCTTCATGTTTTGTTTTGTTTTGTTTTTTTCTTTAACCTACTGGCCTTTTTTGGTGCTGCTTCATTCAAAAACTTTTGATCATCTGAGTGAGCCTTCCTTTTTTGCTCTTTCATACACTTAATATTATGTAGATTAAGATCTAATTTTGCAGCTTTCTGTTTAATGTACTTGTAAGCTTTCAAATTAGTGGAAACTGTTTAGAAACCTAAAAAATGAAGGACCTAGAATATGGAGCCATGTGATGTATTGAAGTCAGCTTGCACATGCTGTCCAACTGGCAAGCCACTGTTTTTTTTTCTCTAAGCAGTTGTTGCCTTCTAAGGGATTACTACTAAGGTAAATGCTGACATTTGCTACTCATTCTGCGTGTCTACATATTATTCTACTTTTGCTTTGTGGGCTGTGCTAGAGAGAGGCTGGGAGCTGTGAACATAGAAATTATGTTGAAGGCTCAGATTATGTTATTTCTGAAAATGGATGATGCTTTAGTGGAATTAAATGTGACCAGTTAAGAGATAACAGTGTGATCTGAATTTCTTCTAGATTTTTTTCAGAAGTTAACTTATGCCCTGAACAATAATGAACACTTCTATCCTTGTGGTTTTTTTCCTATTTAATGTAGTTTTATGTATTCTTATTAGGATTAGATGGTTATATAACTTCTCTGAAATCTTCCAACTCTTGACCTCATTGATATAATTTATCACCAGTTTTCATAGAAAATTTTACACAACTTTCCACCTTGAAAAGATCAGGGATACACAATTGTTGTTTGAGGAAGCTATGCTTCATGCTTGCTTGAGTCCCATAAACTGGTATGCCAGTTTTCTTGTACGTTATTATGTCTGTTTTCTCTCAATATTGGTAAGCCATATTAATTTTTCTCCTTTATACGTTTGTGGAGCACGTGCTTTTCAAGTGTTGAACTCTACTCTGAAGGGAAATTTTATGGAAAGAGCTCCAATTGCAAGGGTAAACAATGTGTTTTATATGATTGCCAGGCTAGGCACAAGATGTCACACCCACCTTTAGTCAGTAGCTTAATGTGTGTCTTGGCAATGTCTCAATCTGTCCATAGCCAGGTAACACAAGCATTTTTAATGCGTATTTACATCTCAGCCCTTTGCGAGAGGAGCTTTAAAGCTGGTATCTTTTGGTGTATGTGTTATATGGGTCCTGTGGAAGGGTGATTTGACTCTCAACCCCTGAAGGAAAGATTTATACACAAGAATTGGGTCCCAAGTTGACATCTCTGGGGTTGAATTCCAACAAATTATGCTGAATGAGTGTATTTGGGTTTGCAGACTGACTCAGTCCATTCTCCAGCTCATGGCAATCTTGTACAGAAATGTAAGCCACCTTCAACCTGCTGTAATAAGAACAATGCAGTGAAGATGCTGTGGAGACTTTAGTGGAGCTACACTGACTCTTTTCAGAGCTGGTATATCTTAAAGGGGAGAATCGTTGAACAGATTATCTGTGACAGAATGTCTTAACAGGCAGCTAAAAAATAGTTGTGAAGAGGGAAGGATGCATTCCTCAATTCTGATGTCTCCTCAAATTTGTGGTTGCCTCTACTTTGCTTCATAATAAAATAGTATGCCAGAACTAAATGTAATATTTCCTTATTGACCATAAAGTTCATAGCTACTGTAGCTACTGTCTTCAGTAGCTACTTGCAGGTACAGTGAGAGACTCTGTCTTTCCTCTTTTGTATAGTGAAAAGAAAATGGCAAAATTCAGTGGTCATCTGTCAAGTTTCTCATCTGTGTTTGTTTAAATACCAGAAACGACTGCAACTTCCACTAGCTGAGGATTTCAGAACATTAATTAACTTCAAGTTTTGTTTTTAAAATAAATATGTACAGGTAAATCATAGGGTGGTTTTATCTTAATGCCATTGGGAGTAACGTGATTGTCCATGCCTCTTAATTTCTGTACTAGTGCCATCTGCTGACTAAATGTTATTATGGAGCTCTTCCTTCTGTGGCTGGAAGGATGCGGGAGGTGTTTGGCTAATGACTTTGAATTCGAGGATCAGGAGGAACCCTTTATGAGGACACCTTGGATCTTTGTAGAGGGATCAATCTAATAATTCACTTCTGGTAAAAGCAGTCCTGAGACTGATGCTTTAGAGAGGCTATTCATCTGCAGTGAATTAATTTCAGTGCTGGAATGAACTAGCTGAACTACTACAGTTCATAATCTGTCAGAGTTGAATAAGCCACCTTCAAGTTAATGTGGGCTGAGGCACCAATATGTTTTTGGAATCAGTGGTCATCACGTTGAATTTCAGTTTGTTGCCATCTGGCAGCAGGTTCAAAGGATGGACTTCTTGCTATACATTTGCAGTATGTTTTTGCGGTAGGAGACAACCCTCTAAGCCCTTTCAGACTTCTTACTTGACTAATCAGTTAATAATTCACTGCCCTTTTAGTCAGTACCACATATATGTTTTGCTCACTATCTTTTTGCTAAGGTCACTTTAGGGTGTCTAAGGACAGCTAGATTTTTAAGGATGAGGTCTTCCCAGAATATGGTCCAGAAATGGTTTGAAATCCTTTTTAAATAGGAGACTAAAAAAAGAAATCTCAAGTTTCCCAGCATCTAAACTGAAATATTGTGTTCTAATTTTTTTTCTAAGTACTTGTTACATAAAATAGCGCTCTATCATCATGTTACAATGATGGCTTGGCTTGTAGCACTTCAGCATGCCTGGTAACTGTCATCAGCACCTCAATTTCTTCACTGCTACTTCTCCTGTATTGCACTGCATTAATTAAAGGCTAGGGAAGCAAGAGAGCAAGGTACTCTGTAAAGGATGAGTCTCGCAGAAAATGGAGAGTGTTAGAAATAGAGTGGAAACTGTAACTTCTGCCTTCATCTCCAGAGCTGGAGTTTCAAGGGCCTGTGTGAGCTGCTAAGCTGTTTGCCACAATGCTCATGAAACTGTGCCAGCGGTCAGTTGTGGCACTCTTGGCACCTGAAATTTCTCTTTGGAAGTTGCAAAAGGATGTCAGCCTTGACCTACATTTTACCTGTTTCGGGTCTGGGGTTGGAATTGTGTGCAAAAGCAAACCAACGTGTTCTCACAGCATAACTGAAACCTCACGGGCTTTGCTGGGCAGCCAAAGCTGTGAGACTGGGGTTTATTCTCACTCCATTGTTAATATTTTCTTTCTGGATGCAGGGGAAATAATGGACTTTGACAGTTCCAGGAAAATAGAATGTATACATGGAAGATGTATATAAACTGCTGATAACAAGCAGCTGCTGTATTATTTTGAAACTTGACAATATGTGGTGAGAAGTGACATCTCCATTAAAATTTTGAGAATAGCAGTTTCTTCATGGAAAATTACCTATGAGTTTATAGACGTGTGTTGTGCAAATGCATACATAACTATGTAGGAGAATGCACACACACTCACAGGAAAAGCCCAGAATTTCTGAGAAGAAAACCTGGCCTAAGGCAGATGCTCAGTGCTGTCTGAAAACTGAGCCTCTTCAAAACCCCTCGAGCTGGAGCGTCTTGGTCTGCAAGCACTCAAAATGTTTTTGCATCTCTGGAAATTCTTGGCCACAGATTCATAGGCTCCATGCCCGAACAGGAATTGTGAAAACCATGTATAGCATTTTGTATCAGTAGGTAATGTGTTGTTTCAGCAGCGTGGAACTGAAATGGAGACCCACTGAAGCCTGGAAAATGTGGTAACTGATGAGGTTACTCCATTGGCCAAATTTGTGTGCTGAGTTCAAAATTAGAAACATACAATTCCAAATCTAGTTTGAAGGTAGCCCAGGATAATGCAATAGGTATGACCATGCTAGGTTTCCTGAGTTCTCTATCATTTAATGCTAAAATTCAAGGGAGCTTTCTATTGGTTTTGTATCTTTGTTCCTCAGAAATATCAGAAGATAGATGAGAATACCACTTATCCAGGAGGAACGTACTACACTTGTTTCTTACAAGGGTTCTTTTCATAAGTTTATCATCTTCCCTTGAAACAGAGCTTACTGAGTTTAAATTAAAAAGCATAATTTAAAAAATATATCCAAGTGTTCTGCTTAAGGATTACAATGGGACTTTATTGCGTGTTTTATCCCGCAGTGTAGCCTGATCTTATTTTCTTCTGGATTACTTGGATTGTAGGAATATAAGACAGAATCTTCAGGTGTTGATTTGTGGGTTTTTTTAACCATTGTGTTGTAGCTATACATGAGGCTTGTTTTTCAGTTGAAGGCCATTATAAGTAATAGTTGGAGAAAAAAACCTCATGTTGAACAGATATTGGTCTCTTTTGTATATATGTTGAGAGGTCTTTGTGAATGATAATGCAGTGATATTTAGTCACTTCTGATGTACGGAGAATGTTAGAATTCTTTGCTTCAGATAAGGTGGTGTGAATAAGCCCATCGAAGAGTCCTGAACAGCTGTCCAGTTCATTATGAACATCAAGCCAGTGTATTTTAGTATTTGTGTGCAGCTGCAGAATTTTGGGTTTGTTGATTTTTGTCCTTGTGTACTGTTTTTGGCTGGGATAGTGTTAATTATCTTCATAGTAACTAGTATGGGGCTGTGTTTTGGATTTGTGCTGAAAACAGTGTTGATAATAAAGGGTTGGGGTTTTTTTTTTTTGTTATTGCTGAGCAGCACTTGCACAAAGTCAAGGCCTTTTCTATGTCTCTCTAATCCCACTGATGAGCAGGCTGGGGGTGCACAAAAAGTTGGGAGGGGACACAGCCAGGACAACTGACCCCAGCTGACCAAAGGGATGTCCCATACCATATGATGTCATGCTCAGCAATAGAAAGCTGGGGGAAGATGAAAGGGGGGATGTTTGGAGTTATAGCATTTGTCTTCCCAAGTAACCATTACATGTGATGGAGACCTGCTTCCCTGGAGATGGCTGAACACCTGCCTGCCCATGGGGAGTGGTGAATGAATCCCTTGTTTTGCTTTTCTTATGTGCATGGCTTTTGCTGTACCTATTAAACTATTTTTATCTCAACTCACAAGTTTTCTCATTTTTTAACTTTCTGAATCTCTCCCCCATCCCACAAGGGTAGAGTGAGTGAGCAACTGTGTGGTGCTTAGTTGCTGGCTGGGGTTTAACCATGACACCTGGTTTCACCAACCTGCACACATTTTGAATTGTGCCGAGTAATAAACTCCTTTCCCAAACCAGACTTCAGAATCTGTCATTAACACAGTATTCATTAGTATTTGAGTCAAAGTGTGAACCTACAGTTGTCTTCTCAGAGGCTTCTTTGCTTTGCCCTGGCCACTGAGGTTCTGAGCTGCAATCTTGAAGCTAAAACTATGCAGAGAAATCAGAAGTAGGTACTTTCTGATTGTGCTTTATCTGAAGTCAGGTCTCTCAATCAAGTTAATATTTTGAGATTCCTAGCATTAAAAAAAATTCTTGTAGCATCAATGTATGGAAACATGAGTCTACAATAACAAGGAGTCTTGTTGCAATGCAACACTACAGAGCTATTTACTGAAGGAACCAGGTTGTGAAAACCCTGGTCTCAATTGAGAATTAATTAACATTCACCACTATTGAAAATAGCTTTGAAGATTGTTGACATATTTATGTTGAAAAGCAAGGATATCAAGAGATTTTGTTTAAAGAATACAGTTCTTTAAGGTTTTGCTGGCCTGGTTTGGCAAAGACATGGAAATAAAGATACTTGTAGGTGACACATGAACTCATTTCATTCTTCTCCAATCCTGAAAGGTCTTAATGTCCTGAAAAAGACAGTTGAAGGTCAGTAATTTAGATAATCTGTCTTTCCTCAACAGCCACAGCAGGAGATAAGATGCACCAAATAAGGGGAGAAATTGTTGAAGGCAGAGTTTAGGAGCAGTCCAGCCTGGTGAGAGGTTGTGGTCCTACTGACTATGGAGAAGACAGTTAATGCTACTCAAGCAACTGATCTCAGGATCTTTCCAGGTCAGCTCTGTAGAGAGGCAAAGAAGGGGTTAAAGCATGGGGAAGAGGCTGTCAGTCCTATAGAGGCAGCCACCCCTGACAGCAGTATTCACCATATCCACCTTCTCCTGGTGGTGGCAAGAGCCATGGCTCCAGCTCTCCACACTAATCCTGGCAGAAACAGTCCTGGGGCTTGTTCTTTTTTCTCTCTGCTTTTTCACTCAGGCAATGGACCTGGGAGAAGAGTAGGCTGCTTCCAGGGTGGAGGAGGCATTGTACAGGCAAGTATGTGCAGAAGCAGGGTCCTTAAGGTAACGTCAGCTGTTGGTAAACAACATTAATAAAGGGAGGACGGAAGAGAGAGAGACAAGTATACCCTTACTGTGATGTCTGAGATCTCCCTCATGCTCCCACAACCTTAATGACCTTTTCCACTCTGAGTATTTGGACTGTGGAAACTACAGATTCACAGGACTGATTAAGTGCAAGGTGTTAGGCAGAGGTTGGGCTGTCTGAACTTGGGCCTCTGTGCATCTGTGTCTGTTCCTTCAAAAAAAAAAAAAAATCTTGTCTGATGGCCAGGATTGAAGACAAAAGATACCAAATGCCGTGGAACTGTGATGCAGCAGTTACTGAAAGTACTTCTGTGTTGTTTCTGATTCAGCTGTGAGAGATTCACCTGCTGGCCTTTCGATGGGGATCTGTGGAAATGCTACTGAAGTCCACAGATACTCCATTTCTCAGCCTTTGCAGCAGGGCCACTGTGTGTCTGAGCTGAAGTAACTCTCTGTTTGTACTATAAACCGTTACAAATCTCCAAAGCAGTGTGTGAAAGTAGTCATGGTCCTTCGGCACTGAGAATCCCTCATGTGTTTTGGAAGAAGAGTGGGCAAAAACCTTCAACTTGCTTTTATCTAGGCTGTTCAGAACCTACTGGTACAAAACAAACAAAGAAGTTCCAAAAACCAGCTTCCTAGGCACTCCTAACTTTTTTTGAAATGTCTTTGGGCTGACAAATACCTATGAATACTGTAGGTATGAACACAAAGGTGTGACTCATTGGAGACTAATATCTTGTGTGTCAGAATAAATGAGCTGTATTTTCAAAGCATTGTCTTAGATCTGCTTTTTTTTCCTAATGCAGGCCTATCTAAGACTAGGAAGTTCAGACATCGCCTAGAAAAGTGTTGTATACATGTTTATTTCTAGCTTACGGCTTGATAATATCTTTATTCATACATGCTTGAATTTTAATCATGTTTAGTACATTATGTGAATGGAGCTGCTGAAGGTGATAGTCAGGAACGAGAGTGTATGCTGTAACTGTGAACCTTTCTTAAGTGGCAGATCTAATGAGGGTGGAAACCGTTTTCTCAGAGTTTGCCCAGCAGCTTGTAACTAACTTTCCATGATGCTTAGGTGATGTAGGGACTTACATTGTAGAAAGCCCTGTGTGGACTCTTTTGCTTGAACGGGCCATATCCCTCCTGCTTGCAGAGATCCTCTGGGAGGAGAGGCAGGTGCCTAGAGATGCAATACATTCGTAGACCCGAGACCTATGTTTTGATCCACTGCTGCAGCAAACTAGGAGGTAGGATGTAATTTCAAGTCACAACTGGGTAGAGTGTTGCATGTTGGAAGGACTGTGCTCCTGACAGTCATCTCGCACATAAGAAACAATTTTACTGTTGTGCAGACTGAAAAACGTGGCTTTTGCATTGGGTTTTCTCTTGCTGTGCATCACCTTGTTCCTGTCTCCCACTGCCTAAAAATAGATGGAGCACAGAACTGTTTCCATCTAAAATGGGTTGCTTGTGAAGGGAAATGAACTGAGGGTATACAGAAAGCTGTATTTGATTACTGGCAGAGGTTAATTAGGCATAAGGTCCATTCCTTTCTTCCCCCCCCCCCCCCCCGCCCCTTCCCATGGCAGAGTTTACAGTCCCTCAAACATTGTGTATCTTCTGACCATGGATGAACGCAGAGGGTGCCCTTTTCCTTGTGCATCTCTGTCACTATGTTCAGCTGCCTGCTTTTATTAGGCTGTGTTGGCTGTGGCAACGCGGGACAGAGCCTGCATCTGTCAGATGAATTTCCCTCACGGTTCCCTGGCTCGGGTCACAGCAAGTGTCTGTAACAGACGGCTGTCCGTGCCACACTGGCTCATCCCTGCTGGTTATTAATGGAGAATTTCAATGATAATCAGAGGGGCATGGGGAGCTATTGTCATTTTTAAAATATTTACAGTATAAGTTAAATGTATGAATAAATAAATAGTTATACAAAGAAAGAATGAGAGCAAGAGTTTTAACCCTCATTTTGAAGGTATGTTCTATTCTGGATTTATTCTTCCTTTTATCCATGCATAACTGAATAATTACAAGGGAAGGAGTTCCAGCAGATGAGAATGAGAGACACGGACTTTCTGCCTGGCCCTGAGCAGATGTGGGGAACGGTTTTCTGTGGTGGTAACGCTCAGGTTCAATCCCATTGTCTTTATCTTTCAGGCCAAGGGGTTTGAACACCCTTCCTTGGTAAATGTCTTCAGCATCAATGCTATAGGTATTTCTTCTCTGTCTTATTTGGCACTGGCTGCCTCTCATACCTGGTAGGATATTTTGACTGAAAACTTATTTAAACCCAAGAGACCTTTTGGTCTGAAGTCTTAGGTGGGTTTCAGCAAAATGTGTAACTGGATAAAATCCTCTAGCCTTTCTGGATGGACAACTAGACCTAAGTTAGGAAGTGTACAGGCAAATTCTGCCTTCTCACAAAAGACGTTTCAGCTTAAATTCAGACATGTACATTCAGAAATATGTTGCTTGAAAAGGCTGTACTTCACCAGGGTGAAAAGTACAGTTTTGTGATGACTAACTCTTAGATCTACTTCATAGCAATTTTAAGAGGCAGAATGTAGACAGGTACCAATTACCTGTCACAGTTAGTGTGCATCTTATTGTACATATTTAAGAAATTAATGACAGTGGGTGGTTAGAACTGTCTTGTTACTACTAATTAGTATTATAAGTCTTTAGGAGGCCATTGGCAAAATAAGAATACCAATTAAATGTGATGTCAATAGAGTCTTTAATTACGCAACAGATATACTTGAAGTCTGGTAACAATAGTTGGAAACAATCTGTGCTTTTTTCTGAGACATTTCAGTGCATCTCCTACCTGAAAAGCAAGTGTATATTTCATCTTAAATATTTGTTTAATGGAAATCGTGCCAAAGAAGTGCATTCAGTTGTTCTTGAATATTAGAAAATAAAATTTTGTAGCTGCTTAATAACTTTGTAATCCTGCTTCCTGTATTTGCACCTCTTTAATGTTTTCACCGATAGCGTGGAATAGCATACATGGAGAGTCTATACGCATAAGGGTTTAGTTAATGTAAACGCAACAAAATGTTTCTCAATGGATCTTGAATTATGATCTCCTCTTTCTAGTATTCATCTCTTCTTTCCCTATAGTAACTTCTATTTTGGCTGGAAGGAACAGACCTATGCCCTCATGTGGACTTTTGGGAGACTATGCCTACAGAATATATAAAAATGTCTAAATATGACAAAATGACTACAGAAATATTAAAAATCAGAGGAAGACCAAGAATGCTAGGAAGAAATGTCTGGAGTTGTGTGACTGATCTGTTAGTTTTGGATCAGTGGTTTTGAAACAAAAAATTTAAAAGCAGGTCAAACTGTAAACCTGATTTTTAAATTTCCTTTGTGAAGCAGCAGATATCCGCTTCAGTTAAAATGAAACAATTTAAGTAGAAGGGGGTTTCTTAAATTTGCTTTAATTAGTATTGTTAAGCCTTCATTTTTAATGAAAAGGCTAAGATTCAAATCTTTCTTTGTTTCACCCATGTTTCCTACCTCCTAAGTGAGTGCCAGAAGTGTGATTGTCTAGTTCTGCCTGTTCCTTTGAACAAGCAGGTGAATATTCATTGGATACAAAGACTATGCCAAGTGAATTGTCCCAACTTGCATGCCACACTTTTTAATAGAACAAAAGACCTATTCAGGCTGGAAGGGACCACTGGGGGTCTGTAAACCAGCCTGCAGCTCAGAGCAGAGCTAGCTGTGCGGTCAGATCTGGCTTCATCCAGTTGGGTCATGAAAACCTCCAAGGATGGCGACTGCTCTCTGGAAAACCTGTCCTACTCTATCGCTACCTTCATGGTGAAAAGGTTTCTCATTATATCTAGTCTGAATCTCTCTCAAATCAATTTGTATTTTCTGTCTCTCGTCCTCCTGCAACTCACAACAGAAGAGCTGGCTCTGTCTTCTTGATAAGCTCCGTAAAGGTATTGACGGGATACTGTTAGGTCCTCTTGAAGCCCTCTCTCTTTCAGGTTGAACAAGCCCTGGTCGCTCTGCCTCTCTTCACAGGGAAGGTGCTCCAGCCCCTGACCATCCTGATTTGCCTTCTGTTGAACTTGCTCTGGTTTGTCAATGTGTTGGGTTTTTTTTCTGTACCTGCCTATGTGCAATTACAATTACTAAGTGGAGCAGGTTTAGCAGATACCTCTAAAGACTTGAACACTTTCAGTTAGAGTGTTTCTTCAGAGCCATGGATATTCTGGAGCAACTTTCCACTTTTTCCTCACCTTCAGTGCCCAGGTCAGTGTCTCATTGCTGAATGGAGACTTCATATTCTGTGAATAGAACCTAAGTCTCTTTGGAAGCTGTTATGCAATGAACTTCTGCTTCCTTTTGTGTTTGTTTTTTTTTAAGTATGGACAAATCTATTAACACAACATGTTATAGAACTTTAATGTTACCAAAAAAGGAATTAATGAGAATTAAAAAAAAAGTTGGCCAATCTGTAAGATATTTTACTTTACTGCTTTCTTTACTACTGCTCTCTCCTTTACTATTTTCCAGGATGGAGATTTTTGAAATAAAATGTCAGTTTTCAGCTCTTTGAGCATTACTTTGTGTATGTTAGACAAGTTAAACATCCTTTACAACTATGGAGTCTTCAAAGAAACAGGGGGGGAAAAAAAACCCCAAAACAATTAATCTGGAAAGCCTGAAATTCTACCTAAAAGTTGAAAGCAATTTTTGGCTCTCGTGTTCCAGGACTGCAGGCAAGAGCTGTGTTTCTGTTCAGCAAAATGGAAAATAGCTCCTTTCCCATATGTTTCCCCAACAGGTCATGGTCTATTTGACTTCAATTTTGCCATAACTTTCATACCTTTAATCAGTTTTTCAAGGTGGCAGAGAGCACTGGAAAGGAAAGATTTGCAAGTATTGGGAGGGACCAGGGAGTGACAGAGATGTGTTTTCTGGTTGTGGAAGGTATCTTCTGCTGTAGCCTCTGGTCCATGCGGCTCCATTGGCACCAACTTGAGCAAAGACCTGTGCAGATACAAAATGGGAAAACAGCTGTTTGGGCAGCAGCCTAGCTCCACCAGCTGAGGCGAATCTCTTCCAGTCAGGTGTAGTCCCAGGCAGACACCTCCTTGTTCAGAGCTAAAAGCTGGCACTGTCTCATTTTAAACAAAACTGGTCTTTGCAGTTGCTTGGGAAATTGAAGAAATCCACGGGAAAGCTATTATTAGGGACTCGCCACTTATCTGATGGCTATTTATTCTAAAATCTTGGAAAACAACACAGGGAAGCAAGGCATTAGAGACAAAGAAGCCTAGGGCTTTAGCAGTGCATAGGAGAAGACTGATAGTTGTATTTGCTGTCATCTAGAAACTGTAGAAAATTCTTGTAGATATTTTTCTGTGAGGGCAGCATGCATGAGTTAAGTGAAACATGCTTGGGAGGAGGTTGGGGGGGCTCATTACTGGCAAGAAGGAACCTGTCAGATGTGTGTGGTGAAGCTGGATAAGCAGCTTCCTGGGCTGGTCTCGGTTTACTATTTAGGTGGGTCTTAAGGAGCACAGCCATGGGGGGCCTGCAAGCAGAGTTGTAGGTAGGGTGCATACAAGGACATATCCTGGACACTGCTGTGCCTGTTTACTCTTTGTGCTGGTTTGCACCTGCTTGACCAAACCTGGTGGTTTGGCTCTGCTTGACAGATGGGACTCAGCACCCATAGAGGTGAGATGCTGCAGGGCATGGTCTCCAGTGCTTGCTGGATTACTACCCCTCAGCAGAGGCGTGTTCCCTGAGGGAGCTCCGAAGGAAGGACACAGCCCTACAGGGCTGGGGATGCAGAGATTCCTGGAGCCTCTTGCTGAGGTGAGAGCAGAGGACGAGGATGTCCTTGCTTGCAGGAAGTGTGTACTCATTGAGGAGATGTGTCATCACAGTGAAGTCAGTTTGGAGGAGATCAGCTGATGTGCACCATCAGGAAAGATGAAAAAGCATTTCAGAGGATCTTCAGAGACTCTGCAGAGGTGAGATCCTGGACTCCCAACTGCATGGAGGAGACAGACAAAAACTGATTGGTTTTGGGGTAGAGACTCCCATGATGGAGAAGGCTGGAAGCCTGGTACTTTTGGCACAAGGAGAGTGGCTGTTTGTTTATCTGCAGGTCAGCAACTGCAGGGCAGGTCCAGAGCCCTAGTAGCTGATGAAGGGCAGAAAACCACCTCTGAGGAAGCACTGGAGTTGCCTGAGCCATGGAGCAGCACCAGAAGGAAGCACAGCTGGTAGTTTGAGGGAAGTGACTATCTGTCTCTACTCAGCATTTGTTAGACCAAATCTAGAGTCCTGTTTTCCTGCTCCAACCCAAATATAAAAAAGATGATGATGAACTGGAGCCAGTTTAGCAGAGGGCCCCTAAGATGGTCAGGGGCTGGAGCACTTGCCCTGTGAGGAGAGGCTGAAGGACTGGGCCTTGTGCATCCTGGAAAAGAGAAAACTTCATGAGGACCTAATAGCAGCCTGCCAATACCTCTGAAGAGCTTGTCAAGAAGATGGAACCAGGTTTTTCTGTAATGAGTCATGGAAGACTCTCATACAGCAGATCTAAATTGAGTAGAAACATCCTGATGTCTCTTCCAATCTTAATTTTCTCATGATCCATTTTCTGTGATTGTAATGAGCTTCCTCCCACCCTCAAGGACCTATCCTTGACATACTTCTAGCTGTGTGCCTTGTGCTAATGTACAGAAGGGGATGGTGGTTCTGACAATATATAAATACTGGAAAGAAGGAGAAGAAATACTGGTGCAGGAACAGAAGGGTGAATTATGAAGTTACAGGGAGAAGACTTGTAAACTCTGCAGGATTTTGGAGGTAGGAAGAGAGTAGGGTAGTTGAAAGCCATCCAACAAGTGAAGTGAAATATTTCATTTTGAGAAATGTATACCAATAAAGAAAGCCTGTAGTCTCTGTGGGACTTAAATATTACAATTGAGATTATTATGAGACTGCATTATTAAATATTCTGCTGGATGCAAATGATTTTACATGAGAGAAATAATTGAAGAACTGCAAGTAGTGTTTCTTGATGGAGCTAGAGAGACTGCCTGTAAAGCTGCATTCCAGCTGGTCTTCCAGATTTTATGAGGGTGTTGTTTCATGTAATGGGGAGACTTTTGGGTTTTGTCACCTTATTTCATTTTATTTTCATTCAAGAGCCTTCTGTTTGTCTTGGTAGCAGAGTAACCACCTCTTCCCTTGGGTTACTTACTGCACACAGTTTTGAACACTGTTGCACAAATGTTGATGCCTCTTGTATTAATGAAGTTTCTGCTGTGAGAGCAGGCAGCTCTGACAAGGTGATTTTTAGCATTTGATTAATTGTCAAGCAGGGCAAAAACTACACTTTTTCCAAGGGCTCAATGTATAAATCATCATCCCTTTTCTGTGTTAAATTACAGAAAAGCCATTATTATTGGAAGAGGATCAGCAGCCTCCTCCCACATCTTGAAAAATTGTTCCTTTACTGCTCTGACCCCGGGTACTACCCTCAATCTGTCAGGTTTTAAATAATCAAGTGTTGCGCCACTTTAACTTCTGCTGTTCTGTACTGCCTTCAGTCTGATGGCTGCAAATATTCCCAAACACTTGGAAGATAGCTGACTACTTCCGTGCTAGTGGTGTGAAGCGAAAGAAGTAGTGAAGACAAGACACGATTAATTTAGGGAATTAATTTAGGGCACAGATTAGAGAAGATGCATCTTTTCTTATTCCTGTGGCTGGAAGACCTTCTGTCTGTCTGAGGCTTTGATTGTAGTTCAAATAAAGATATCAAAAGTGGTAAAATATGACACGACAACTGTAGATTTTTGTGACCACTATGGAACTCCTTTCATACGGCAAATAGTAGGGTGGTATCAGGAAGCAAGGTTGGATGCACAGACATTCTTTTTCAATCAGGTAATAAAACTCAGCTGACGTTATTTCTTAATAAAGGCAGAAGCCAAGGGACAGCAGGAGAGATGTGGAGATGAAATGGACTGAGTCAATATCTGAAAAACATTCTCCTGCTGCCACTCCCCGGACCAGCTAGAAATCAAGCAATGTTCACTGGAGTTTGACTTTTTTCCTTACCTCCTCTCTTCTCTTCCATGTGTCTTCCTCCATCCTTTTACTAATCTGTTATTTTGAATTTCATATCCAAACAATGCTTGGGTATGATCTTGTAATTGATTTAATACGCCACTTTCAGGGCATTACCAAATGTTGTTCTGTTTTCACTAGAGTTTTCTTTAGGGGTCAACCTCAAAAATGCTTGGACTGAACATTAGACTGGGACTGAACCAGAAGGACACTTGCAAAAGGAATAATTTCAGATAAGGCCTTATGGTTGTTGTGGTGGTGTTTTTTTGTTGTGGTCCATTCTGCCCCCCTCCCTGCCCCAGTGTCCTGAACTACAGATTCTTGGTTGGAAATTCAACGTAGTCAACAACAATAACTTTCTCAACAGTTATAAGTTTCAGTAGTCTCTAATTTGGTCTTAAAATTATATAGATATATCTCTTTTACTTAAATATTATCAAAACTTTCTTCAGATATTTCATACCTCTGAACTATAACATCACATAAGAGTAATCTGTTCTATAGAATTTATTGCAAGTTTTTCTACAGTGCTTGTCCTATGTCACGAGTATGCAATGAAAACTCTTCCCAGGGTTCCTCAATTCACCCTTTCTCCTTTTTTTTTTTTCCTCCCAGCTCAATGCATTTTCCAATCTTGCTAGTCGTATAAGTAGACAACAGTATATTTGTGAAAAGGTTTTTCATCTCAAGATAGTTAAATGCAACCTTGATGCCAATATAAGAGGTTTCAGGGGAGTATTTTGGACTGTCAGCATAATTAATTTTTTTAATTGAATAATGCCTAATGGATCATAGAAAATATCCAGTTTGGTGTATATAACTTCTCAGTGTTTAGCGATAGGCTAATGAAATAAGGAAGGCTGCAAAGGGTGCATTGGCACACTGTGTGAATTTACATTGTTCTGTAACCTCCTGGTCTTGTTCTGTTTGCCATGTGAACATGCTCACTTTTAGCTACTTCCAGTAATTGACTTGGACACCCTGAGTTTTCTCTAGAAAGGTAACATTTCTACTTCCATTTATTGTTGCTTAAATGTCAAAGGCAGTTTGATACTTGAATATAACTTGGGAATTTTGACTTGCAGGGTGATTTGGTAGAATTATTCACATGCACTTTTTTCAAAAGAATGCACATAAATGGTTTATGGAGTGGAAATTATATTACTATAAATGCGGGTTGTACTAATTCCCTAATTTGTAGCATTTTTGGTAGTAAGTGTCTACATACGTTATAACAGGCTGATATTGTGACCTTTATTTTACATGACTGAAAAACTGAGACACTAACATGATTTGAGATCTAGCTTCAGCCAGGACAGGGAATAGAAGTGCAGTTTTTTTGAGTCCCAAATCAGTGCTCTATGCCCCAGGTCCTCTATCCAAGAAAACCAAACAAAAACAGTGGATGAAAAGCTTAAAATTGTCATCTACGTAGCTTTGACATTCATAAAAAAACCTTACTTATAATTTTTAATATCACTAGGAGGAGCAGAAGTAAACCAATATTTTACAACTAGTAAGAGATGACAAAAGCCAAGTAGGGAGGGCAAATAGCACTGTTAAAAGACAGTAAGGGAGTCACAGCCAGAGGTGTTGAGGAGGAAGTGATGGGTCATTTCTAACTTTTCATTAAATGCTTCTGCTGTCTGCTGCAGCACAGAAGTTATGTGAAAAGAATGAAACCTGGAATGGACAAAACTCTCATTGTTGAGCAATTGAGATAGTCATATGAAGACACTTTTCTAATCTGTTCTTTTAATATAATTAGTGATAACCAACCTGAAAATTGCCATTATCCCACACAGGCTTTTCTACAGTGTCAGATTCAACTGGCCTTGCAACAGCTCCTCTACTAAAAGTAGTCATCACTGAGGTCCTATAATTCTCTTTAAAGGGAGGAGTATGGATTCAAAACCTTTGAAGGATAATTTAACTGACTTCTTACTTTTCGTTTCCATTCATAAAGGGGGATTTTACTTTATGTGTCTATAAATATAATCAAAAACAGTGAACTAACCCGTACACCTAAGAGTCCTTGAGTGTAATCACCCTCATGTACGGTAAACTGATTTTTCCTTATATTTTGGTTAATATCTTCCTGTACCTCTCAATTGTATAGAAAGGTTTATTGCTGTGAGTGGCATCTGCTTCCAGGGGCTCATTGCTAGAGGAAGCAAAAGGGCTTTATCCAGTGTCTTAAGATTTCAGGGCAAGCTTTGATGTGATTGAGGAACATTGTGATTTCTGCCGCTGGTTCTTTTGGTTTGTGCAGCTTGAAATAAAGGAGGAGGCAGCAAAATTGGGTTGACAATTGTAAAGGTTAAGGAACTGCTTGCTCTAGTAATGCAAAATTGGCTTTGTTCATGGTAATAATAGTTTACTTAATTAAAAAAACTACGAGTTTGTTTATTCTTCTGCTAAATCTATAAATCTTGTCTTAATTTTGATAGTCTAGACTCAGTTTGGGTTACACAAAATGTAGTGAGCTTGCTTTAGTTTACAGACAGGATTTCTGACATGTTAATTTACATTTACTGGATTTTTTTTTTTATATTATTTCTCTTTTTTCCTCTCCTCCTCCTTCCCTAAGAGAGAGAGAAAGATAGATTTTCTTACTTATAACTCACTAACTTTAGAAAGATGTTTAAGCTTCTCAAAGTAACAGGCAGGAGTCTGTTATTGAATAGCTTTTAGAGTCATTCAGTAGCATAATATGGTTGGCACGGACCCTGGGTGAAAGACTGAAAGGGGATCCTTTCCTCTGGTTCAGCTGCTGGCACTCATCCTCTGCCTTTTTTGCTTTTACCTTGATCTCTCTGCTCTGTGAATTCTTCTAAAATTTTTTTATCTGTAAAAGCTGTGCTCCATTATGTCAGTATGCATGTGAGTAGAGATTGAACAAGATTCTCTGGAAGAAAAAAAACCATTCCTCTGTGGGAAGGACAGTTGGAGTAGGTAATATTTTTCAGAGAGAAAAACACTGTGTTGTACATTGGTACCTTTACCTGTTACACAATTTTCTGTCTGTGGTCATGGATTCCATTAATCTTTTGTACAAAGTTAATTTACGGGAGATGAAGGAAGATTTGTCCCAGAGGGGCTTCAGAGGATGCATATAGTAGCCTGCAATCATGATAGAGACTTGTATACGTCAAGAGAGCAGTCTGTGGCAGGGTGCTCTGTGGTAGAGTGCTGAAATGCTTTCTATGCTTTTAGAAACTCCAGGTTTAGAGTCATAGCACTGAACTATAAGCAATGACATCGGAAGTGCTGAGGGCATAACTCTGTCAGTACAGACACCATGGCCTTTGCAGATACCTATAGATGGGAAAGGATTCACGTCTGTGCTGCAGACAAAATAATTTACAGAAGGCACTCCAGCAGCTAGATGGACGTAATGGTGAAATTCTGAGGTGAAGGTTTTCCAATATTACCCTTATAAATGACCATGAATTCTCTAAGCGATGAGAATGTCTTGGTTGCCTCTTGGATGTTTTGCGGCTTTCTGGACAATAATGTGTTGATTTTATAGTTCTCTTTTAAAATTTCATTTGGGAATTAAGCACCAAATGCGGTTACAGAGACCTACCAATTATCTAGGCTTGCATTAATTTGCTACCAAGGGGAGGAGAGTAGTTAGTTACTCCCAGATTCTTGAAATACCAGACTTGCTCAAGAAAATGGAATTGTGAACGTGACAATTGAGTCAGAAGGGAACAGCTCTGCTGGGTTCAAAGGGAGTCATGCAAACCTACAGCTGCTACCTGCCAACTTGTACCAAGCACATCTGCAAGGTGGCTATCTGGTTTGTAGGTACCTTTCCCTGGCCAGGGAAAGACTAGAAAAGGTTGTACTGAAGCCAAAGGGGAGAGAGAGTAGGTGGGTGACATGTGAACTTGTATTATTACAGTTATGGAGACATCACTGTATTATTGCTGTGTAGAGCTGGTTGAAACAAGTAGGATTTATTTTATGGAGAGGAAGGAGACTGGGGAGCATTTTTAGGAAACTATTTGTTTGCTGGAAAGCTGAATGTGTGAGATGCGTGCCTAGGTGAGCTAGAGGACATGCTTTCCACACTTGGAGAAGTGGGAGAGTTGCTTAGTGATAGGGCAGGCTAGGGAAACCTCTTCTTTCCTGCCTGAGAAGGCAGAAAAGGGTCAGCTCATCCTGGCAGTTGGCAAGCTTGAGATCTTGAGGAGTGATGAGGAGTCTGGTACAGAGCAGTTTTTCCTGAAAAACAAGAGAATTGCTTTCATAGTGATGATCTTCACAACTCCATCCCAACTCACTGCATATGGTTCAGATTTGAAACTTCGTTTTGCATTTTCTGTCTTCCTTGTGGTTTTAGCAGACATTCAGCATGAACTCGTAGGTTGGGTAGTTTAAATAGAACTGTTTCTCTCTTATTTCCAGCTGAAAGTGGGAGGTCTGCCATCTTGTTGTATGAATGCTATTGCTGCCTCTAAAGAGGCTTTGTCATGCTATATGAAAACTGTATCAGAACAACGTTGGTGCCACTAAGCTGCTTTAGGGAGCTCTGCTCTGTGCTGGGCTTGTCACTTGCCTCCATAGATGCGCGTAGGCTTTGTCTCCCTGCGTTTTCTCTGCCTTTCAGCTTTCACTGTACCTACTTGAGCCACAAAGACTGTGGACTCAGCAGTGCTGGGAGCTGGTAAGTTCTTCCCGTTGGTTGGAGCACCAGGATTTTCTCCATCGTTTAAAAAATAAATTGTGTGTGTGTGCAACCTACACTCATAACTTCCAATGCTGACAGGTTCACTGATAGCTTTTACCTCTTGAACCCATGTCAGGACATCTGTGTGCACAATCTCTGGGTCTGTTGTGCTCCCCTCTTAGAAAGATCCTTCTAAGCTGCCTTCCTTATAAGTGAGGACCTTAAGCCTAATTAAGTGACTTTAATGTCACTTTTTCTAGCACTACAAAACGTTTTCCCACATTCGTTAATTAAATACTTGCTGCCATCTACCTTTCATAGCTGGATTTCTTAATTCCCTAATGTTTGCTTATGTAAATCAATCTATGTCCTGTTCTGTTATATGAATTATTTTAAAATTATTTTAAAGCCTTCCTATGGCTGCGTTGCTTTCTCCTTTCTCAGAAGGTTCTTCTGATCATAGGCTGAGTTCTTAGGAGTTGGTAATGTTCAGTCTGACTTGAATTTTCAGTATTTCGATTCTTAATGAAGTCAAGCCTACGCTAAATGTCTAGCTAACTTGTCCAGTGATGCATTATGGTTTTCATCTCATAATGCGATCCAGAAGCCTTTAATCTATTTAGCTATTGTACTGATGGCCAGTGAAAGATATCCCTGGTTTCTCTTTGTTTCTCAATCTTTGCCTTTCTATGTGGTCTCATTACTCTCACGGAATTGCAGTACTAAGACTGTGAATGCCTTTGAGCCTTGCATCCTGTTCTCTTATGCTTATGTGAAACCGTTTGTGTATAATACGGAAGTGGAAAAACAAATCTTGGACTTCTTGTAAACAACGCATTTGTGGTTATACAAATGATGTGATTTAAAGATAGGCTCCCAGGTCATCTAGGGAAGGTTTTCTTTCCCTTAGGTCTGTATCACATCTGTCCAGCCCCTGCCCAATGCTTCTGTCCCTGTGGGCTGGGGGAGCCTCACTGGCACAGCGCTGTGTGACACAAGGCAGGTGGGTCTGGCTTGGTTTCTTCCCTTGCTTGGTATTTGCTGCCTGGGCCAAATGAGGATGGTTGCAAGGCAGCCTGCTCTGCGCTGAGCTCCGAGAGAGCTATCAGAGACTGTGTAACCATGTCTTTGAAGGGAGAGCACGAGAATCTTTCCCTCTCCCTTCGTGAGTAGTGTGACTTCTTGTGACCCTTTTATTTTGACAGCTGCTTCTACTCTAAAATGAAAGACTCTTCTGAGATTTCTTTCTTTCCTTCATCAACCAAAAAAAGAAAAAAATCCCAAGAAGACAAAATACTGTTGGCTAATATCCTCTTCTAATAGAGACTTAGTAAATGGTCTAGAGTGGCATAGTATTTTACTTAAATGATTAGCTGTTAGATGCTGGATGTAGAAATTAACTGCTGAACAGAAAAGCATTACTAAATTTTCCCTGATGTTCTGCCTTTTATAAGTGTGATTTCTTATAAAGATATGTTCTCTTACAGCCATTTTTCTCTGGCTGATTAAGCAATAACATTAGGTTAACGTAGAAATGGGATAATTATGTTAATGTTAGCAATGAAAAATCAATTTCTAAACATCTTTAGGATAGCTAGTGAGTTTGTGGTGAAGTTTGATCTTATTAGCTAAAACTTGAAGACTTCAATATGTGAACTTTGACTTACACATCTAGTGCTAGCCTGGAATTACTGGGTAACTGACGTGACATAGGAAACTGAATCCATTATAGTCTCTTTTCAACAGAGATGTACTCCAAGTGTTGGAATAAAATTGAAGATTAATCTAAAAAGCAGTTAATGTTCTGCATAATATTAGCTAGTTAGTGTTGTTATCGGGTCCTTCTGTTTCTATTCATGGTTTGTTCTTTTGGCACTGTTTTCTCTCCAGGAGCTCTTTTAAACTCTCCCAAATCAAAATGTTCTGTGGAGGGTAAAAACTCCCATGTTCATGGAATAACTCTTGTAATGGGGCCCTTGGTTAAAAAAAATCACTTAAACATTATTCATACGCTTGAATAGTGTCCAAAACAAAAAATACTAGTCATGTGCATGTGAACTGAGAAGATAATCTTTGTTTTGCTCACGAGCCATTGACACTTCATCAGTGCTTGGGTTGAGGGGTGTAGCTGGGCACACGGGGTTCTGGCTGGCGAAACGTGCAGCCTGGTGACTGTCTCCAGTCATTCCACTCGCTAATCTCACAAATATTCTTTGATGTTAACTTGAATGATTGCAGACATAGTAGCTTGGCCCTCTGCTTGCTATTGGGAATTCGCTAAGGCAAAAGTCAGTTCAGTGGTGATTGAATTGCCCAAATGATCCTGTGAGTTAGGGAGGAGAGGCAGGGGTGTTATCTCCATGCTGACAACACTAAAGCATGAACCAAGTGTGTATAACATTTTATTGGATTCATATGGGTGCTGAACACAATGCTTGACAAGATTGAAATGCTTTATTACTGGAAGGCAGCTGCTTTTAAGGCAGCTGCAAAAATCAGCCGATTTAACCTTTTTTTAACCTTTTCTTAGGGAGTAAGACCTGCAAACATGGACAAATCGACTAGGAATACATTATGATCAACGGCACTTAACAGGCAATTACGTATCTGTTATTGTGCATCCGTGGTCTTTGTGGTTTAATGAAAATATAGAGAGGTACTAGAGTCATTGTATCATTGCCAGCCATTTTTAGGAAATCTTACCATATACATATACTGGATTTGAATATATATATAATCATCTGCATTTGGTGCTGTTCTTTTTTTTTTCTTCTTTTTTTTCTGCTATAGAAAGAAGTATACAGTTTCCAGAAAAGTAAAATGAGATCTAGGATAAGGCAAATTTGCTTACATCTTTTAATCAGTGCATGTCATTCGTTTCTGGATAATGTTATCTCTTTTTGATATCAAGTCACTGATAAGTGCTACAGTTTGCTTGACTGTCCTAGCTTTACTTTATGCATACTGTTTTTAGACTGCAAACAAATAACGGGCAAAGAACACATTTTACATGCACATAATTGACCTCTGTCTGGTGTTAATTAAAACTGGTAACTGAGCTATTGAAATAATATAGAGCATAGAGTTCACATTAATCTGTTTAGAGTAATAGCTTTGACTTCTATGCCCATAAGAGGGCAGTGACAATTATACCTCTGCATAAATGGTAACAATTTTTACATGAGTAAATATAAAAATTGTGCAGTAGGGATTGCAATAATTGTGTGCTTTAAAAAAATTTCTTAACCTTAGAAAGTTTTGGGCAAGAGAACAGGCAAGTCGTGACTGAATGGCTTTCTACCTCTAGTATGGCATCCACAGATACCTGTTCCTCATCATAATAAGCAGTATTTCTTGCACAATATGCCTGATATATATTTGGATGTACCAAAGGAAAAATGATTGATTGTAACCTTGGCAACAGTAAGCCATTATTCGGGGAAAAAAAAAACCAAACAAAAGCAAACAAAAAAAACACCAAAAAAACCCCAAACAAAAAACCAACTGAACAGTGAAATGTCTGGTTGAAGGTCGATGGAAACATGATCTGCTTTCAGAATAGAAATTGGAGAGTAGATAACCTTTCCAAATGAAATTACATTCCATGGTCTGGTATATAGCACCCAAGCTGGCTCACAAAGGAGTTTGAAAAAACCCATCTATCTGGCAAACACTTTGCAAATGCCTGGAGAGGCATTATAGAAAAATATGACTGTTGCTGCTTTGACAGTAGGAGCTCATTCTTGACCAAAATCCATGGCAGCTCCGAGCTAGGAATGGCTCCATGGCAGCACAGCTAGTTGATACTTTGCTGGAGATCTCTTTGTTCTTGACACGTACGTACAAGCGGGAAAAAAAAATAGGTGGAATTCAGTTTCAAGTGAGCTCTTTTAAGTCTGCCTTTGCAGTTCTTTTCCTTTTTTTCTACTGACTGCACAGAGAAGAGAAGAGGTGGCCAGAAGGCTGCAGGCATTCAGGGGGAGGCTCCTTTGGCTCACCCTCCCGCCGAGGGCATCGGTGCTAAAGTACTGCAGCTTGTCCGTGGCTTCCATTGAAGACTGTCCTTGAGCAATCCAAAACACAGCTTTCTACTATTTGAAGTACTGCAGAAAGCTGTTTAAAGCACATGGTTATACTCAGAAAATGTTATTCCACGAGGGCATGTAGTCCTTTATTAGATCTCTATTTGAAAGCAATTTAAGACATTTCTGTTTACTAAGGATACCCAGAACATGCATAATTTTTCAGAGTATCTGCTCCTGTAACATGAATTCTCCTATATGCTGTCTATGTAATGTTTTTTGTTTGGTTGGCAAGGTATTTTTCTTGTTTGTTTTTTGTCATGGTTTTTTCAGGAGGTGGAAAGATCGTAAGGGCTACCATGGCACAAAAAAGCACAGCCTTTCCTTTGTTCCTAAGAAGAGCGCTTGTTCTTCAGGTGCTGCTGCTTGGGACAGATCTGTGTGCCCATGGCTGACTTCCACATCTTTGTTCCAAAAAAGCTCTTTCCCTCATGTGCGGTGGCAAAAACCCAACAGACAGGCTATAACACCCAAGCTTTTGTGAATAGATGTTATCAGATTAGTTCCCACCCTCACCATGCATTTCCACCAAAGTTTCAACTGATCATTATTTAATAGTTTTGGAAAAATGCTCCGAATCCATGTGCTATTCCACTGAGGACCCAACTCCACCAGAGGCCAAGGCTGAAAAAGCAGCTGCTTGAATTGCTGCCTAAATGTGAGAGAAATAGTTTTGTTCTCGTGCTTCACTGAACTTCTTGCTACTTTTTCTTTTTTTCAGAATTCCACTTTTCCTTATATTTTGCTGCTTCTATTCTGCAATTGTCCCTCTACTCTTTCCTATTGGTTTATATGCCTTTTCCTTAATCAGCCTATTTATCTCGTCCTTTAATATTAGAGAAAGCCTGTATATTGTTTGAGTGTATTTGAGCATGGAGACACCATTGCATATGAACTTGCATACAACGATATGCATCTGCAGAGACTGCATTAACTGTCTTATGTGAGAGCTGCTTCTAGCTCATGCATCACACTCAGTTCCCATCTTTCATCCACCGATGCTTTCCTGTTCAGTATCAATGCTACTGCTGGTGGCGTTTGTCCATGCTTTCGTGATGAACTGAAGTTTTAACAAAACATCTGTTTTATTCTCAGATTTTGCCACAATCCCCCTTTATTGTACCAATGTAGTGTTCCTTCAATCTGGCATGTTTTCCAAGCATGCCACACACATGCTGGTGGAGCTAGTGAAGTAACTCAGGCTTCATCCTCCTTTCTCTTTCTGGTACCAGATATGGTGCAAGCTCATCTGACTTGCCTTGGCATGTCCAGGTTTGGATGGATGCCAGTTCTGAGTCCCCCTTTCAGCTTCAGCATGGACTCTGCTGCTTTTCCTACTCAAATTCTAGTTGTGCAGCCAAATATTAAAGTTGGAGCTTGGAAGTTATCTGCCGGGTAAGTCAGCCATGACAGTGTTCCTCCTGGTATGCTTAGCCCTTTTCCTCACTATTTTACATTTGAGATAGGCTCCTAAGCTCTAGAACAGCTTGTATCTGTTTTGTTCTTATCTACTCTGCGTCTCCCTTAAAATGATTTGTTTTCCAGTAGCGTGCAGTACTCCTCAAATTCCAGTGGTTCTGCTGTATAGTTTTGCCTCTTGCCTGACTTAATTATTAAGAAAAACAAGACAAAGCACGCTTTTATGTGCCCGGTATTATCAGAAATGAAGTTATCTTGGTTTTGTTTTTCTTGCTTTAGGGTACAACATTGTTCTCAGTCGGATTCTGTTATTCTATATGCTTTCAGAGACCTTCAACTCTCGTGAAGCTTTTTACTGCTCAGTTACTCTAATCAAGCTGTTTCATTGGCTATTTCTAGACTGTGAAGTAGGGAGATGCCTTGGGGTCCACCTCTCCTTGTAAGTGAGACTGATGTGGCATGCGCCATGTTCCTCTTGGCCTAGGAACAGAGGTTTTCCTTAGCTTCAAACCTAAAGGGCAGTGGAGGGGAGATAAGGGGAAGAATGCTGAATATTTTTTTTTTTTTTGTCTTAACAAGGAGTTGGGATGTTCACCCAGAGTTTGGATGGTTTTCTGGGTTCTGCAGGTAGGTATAACCCTATTTTTGTCTTAGTTCTGCTATGGTAATTATCCCAGAGCTGGGGAGTGTGTGTTAGTCTTACTGGGTTATCACCCTGGTACTGTCTGCAGAGGGTAACAAGGCTTACAACTTTGTAAAGGTAATATTTCTTCTGACTGTCAAATATGATCACTGACAGATCCACAGAAGGAAGTTTGAGTTGCTAATCCTTCCATGCAGTCTGTAGTTAGTGCAGACGATGAGGCAGGAGCATGTCATGCTCTCTGGGTAAGCTTCAGCTTGGTAAGAAGAAGCTTTCTGCAGCTCCTGCATTCTTCACAAGCCTGTGAAGCTGTCCTTCAGCCCAGCATGGTGCAGGCAGCTTTTGGGGCACCTCTTCAAACCCAGTCTTAAATGGAACTTAAGAACTGCTGTTGGTATTGCTCTATTAAAATGAAGTAAAATATGTGAGCCTCCTCCAGTGTCCTACAGATATTATTCTTTTGTTTCCATATGGAATGAAGAGAGAGATGTGAAAAGCAATTTGGTTAACCTATAGTTTTCTTTTTAAATGCTGGAATACATATAAAATCACTCTTGTAGAACAATTTTGCAATTGCATAAACTTCTGAGGAAAACTGGAGGAGGTCTACTGCATTACCTGTTAACTTGCAAAAGTTCCATTTTGAGTGGAGGACACAAGCCTGAATTCCTATCTGTTATAGAAAGAGCTATTTATTTTTCCTGTGGCTTGTTTCTAACCTCCCTCATCAGAAATAACTTTTTTTACCTTTCTCAAAGTTTTAATACAAGCAGTGCTTGCTTACAGCTCTTACAACATTGCTTTTAGCTAGAGAAGTACTATTCTTTGTCCCACAAAGAATCCCACTGTTTAGGTCTGAGCCGGTACCGAAGTAGAAGTCCATGCTAGCACCAGACCACTATTGTCACTGAAAAGTGTCTCACTAGGCTTTTCCTTCTTTCACCCAGAAACCCATTCTCCCACACCTGCTGCTGCTTCCCTGCCTCCTCAGAAGAACTAACAATCTGCTCTTGCTGCTAGTTAATGAGGATAAATCTTGTATCGTGTGCTGTTGTGCAGCACTGCATGTGCAATGTGCCAACCCTGTTGATGACTGATTGGAGTGTGGTTTTGGTTTTTTTACCGTATTACATTACAGTTCTGCCTGCGGCTAAGACCACAAAGCAGCTTGCTGATGTGAAAAAGAGGAGGTCTAACTTTTTCCGAATGTGCAATTTACCTTCATCCTTTCTGCAGCAGCTCTGGTGCTCCCTGGAACCTTTGAGTTAAATTAACTCACTGAAAGGGCAGAAAAAATCCTTTGTTCCTCTCTTCCTCCTGGGTCAGTTTTAATTAAACAATTTGCTTAATGGGAAGAGGTGAGAGGATGGGTAATACCCTTTTACCATATCTCATGGCATCTGCAGAGGGTTAAATTTTTAAAGAAGCCAAGAACAGTGGGAAAGCATATGCAGGGTAGTATAGCAAGGGAAAGTTATCTAGGTTATGAAGCCAATTTTGCAAGTGCTATGGTATTTAAAGTAGGCTAACCTAAATTTCAAAACTTCCCCCCTTGTGCCTAAGCAGTCATAAGATTATGTGGTTACATACTGTGTGTTCTGAGACTGCCTGTCCCATTCAGCACGTGGGGCAGACTAGATGAAATACAATCATTGTACTGGTGAACTACCCTGCACAGTGACAGCATCCTGAAAGGAAAACTATTGCTGAGAACATATATGTGCCTCCCAAAATCTGAGTTTGATGGAAAACTGTGCTTACCTTTATCACATCATTTACCAAATAAAAGCAGGTAAGGGCATTACTCTACTGACTGCTCACTGCTTTATGGTACACCATTCACAGAAAGAAGAGAGCTGCTGCTTAAATGTAAAAATGATTTTTTTTCTAATGTATCATAAACAGCATTTTTGGGGGAATCTCAACTATAACTCATCTGGAAAAGATGTTATATTTTTACAGACTGAAGGTAGATTCAGGGCAAGTGTGCACACATGGAAAGTGTGTTTGGAAATCATCAAAAGCAGACTTGACAGTCAAGTGATAAAGATCTTTCACAGATACTTTGCATTTCCCATTTTCCTTAAGAGATTTTTGATATGGAAGTGATACATGTAAACATTTCAAAATTAGTGAGTCAGAATTCAATGGCTCTGCTGCAGTTCTCTAATTTTCATGCAGTTTTTTAAAAACGATAAATGCATTTGTTGTTATGGTATATTTCAGGCTTGGTTCTTCTGCTATACTTTTCTTACTATTTTCTTTGGCCTTTCAGTGGCTGCTTTCAGAAAACATGACACAATGCAATAATACCTGTTTTGGCCCACGGGAGCACGTTTTGTTGGCAGCGACAACGTGGGCCAGAGAGGTTCCTTCACACCTGCCCTGTGGGTCTGGTCACCTCCACTCTTCTGTGGATGTTTCCAGCTTGAGAGCTGCTCTAAGCCATACGTTACACTGATGCTCAGAGCAACTCTGCTGGAGCAGACCTTTAAAGTTTAGGTGCAAAAGTCCCCAGGATTGAGAAGACAGGTAAGAGACAAGTCCTCTCTCCCTTCCTAGCCCTCTGACTTGCTGTTGTTACCCAGTCCCCTCCAGGCTAACGTGGCCCTGCTCTGCTGCTTGGGACATAGGAAGAAGACCAAAAGGAGGAACAGGTCAGTCCTTCATCTCCCACAAGCACACCTGTACTTTCCCCTCCCCAGCCTCCCAGCAAAGTGCTGTCGCTGTGCCCGGGTCACCAGCAATGCCACAATCTGCTGTTTTAATTGAGTTGGAGATGGCGTGTAAAAGATTGTGAACGACCGGTTCACAACCGTGGGGGACCGCTGTGGGGTTTATCGCTTTCTTTTGCGAAGCAGAAGCGCTTGGTGCCAGAGACTCCATGGGCTCTGCGCTGGTCTCCTGCAATGCATCCGTGGATGTTGCATGCTGCTATTAGAATTGGGCAGCAGGTGGTGAATTAAAGGATTCATCTGCCAAGGTGGGGAAAAAAAAGTGTTTGTTTTTTTTTTTTCTTATAGCTTTATGGCTGGTGAGGAAAGAAGATGCGGCAGGTGCTAAAGCCACTACTGCTGCCTTGGGGGCTCTTGTCCTGCTTCTGCTACTGCCCTTACTGTCTCTGTTGCCTTGTTCCCGCTGCTCGTGCAGCAGAGTCTTGTGCTTTGCTGGGAAATTGTCTAACACATTTTTGGGGGTGGAGAGCTGACAGTATTTTGGACCTGACAGAAAAGCAAGAAGGGTAGTAGCCTTTTCTTGTCTCTTTGGTTTTGTGTTTTGTTTTTCTTTTTTTCCTTTTTTTTTTTCTTCTTTTCCCCCATATGTCTCCTGCTTGTTTTTGCTGTCACTAGACTGTCTTACACTGTCCCCAGCCAAATTCATGTTCTCCTGAGATTTATTCCTCCAGACGCAATAATGCAACTGAGAAAGGCTTCCTTATAATTTTGCTTTCCATCTGAACTGATTTCTAAATACCAATATCAATGCTGATGCTAATTTAACAAATTAAATTCTATATTTTCACTTCTTTTTCAATGCGTGTTTCTGAAGCAAAACACAAATGCTCCTTTTCCTTCTTTCTTCCTCTCTATTTAGACTAATGGTTAAATTTCTGATTTCCTTCCTATCAGAATATCTCCAGTAAGTAAGAGGACTTTTTTTTTAAGAAGAGCTGTCCGATTATTTTGACTGGTGATAGCTATAATTATATTCTGTAGTCAGTTACAAGCAAGCATAATTACATTTTCAGTTTCATGGTATAAGTTCATCACTATAGAAATGAGGAAAGACTTCCTATGTGTAGGATGTTGGGACATTGATTAGAGTAGTATTTTGTTAAGTATTTAAATGTGGTAATTCCTGCCCTGTTATAGCTGGTGCACATATTTATCTTACAGAGCCAGATGTTATACATCTTTGTGGTGGCATATTCTCCAGGACTCTTCTGGAACCTGTTTAATTGCTAGCGATCATCTTGGATTGGGATTTTAGGCTTTGCATGAATTGGTGTCTTTCTAACATTATCTTCTACAGGAAATTAACTCTGATTAGTAGCTGATTTAAGTCCACAGAATAAGAAAAAAAAACCACCCCCATATCTGTAGGGCTGGCATAGAGGGTGGAAAATCACAGGAACTGACATTTCCTTTGTACTGTAGAAGCATAGCTTTCCCCTTGTGCAAATTAAGTCTGGATTTGACAGAGCCTTGTAGGCATCAAGAGCATAATGTAGAATTAAATAAAATCTTCCAATAATCCAGAGGTTCTGGGATTGATCTGGATTTGAATACCAAGTCTCCAGTGATATCAAGATGGAGGATTCAGCCCTTTCTGTCTATGGACAGCAATCAAAAATAATTTGTCAAGTTTTTTTTTTAAATAAACTAATAACTTTGTAAGGACACTTTAATTTTTCTATAGCTCGGTTCAAATGTGACATTGCACAGCTTGGCCTTTTCTTCGTTTTTCCAGTACTCTGCGAACTTGACCTGAGACTAAGGTCTGCCCCTGATAAAAGAAAGATTGTGCTCTGCAGGCTGATGTGCCTGTGTTTGGAAATTAGCATGTGCTACTCTCTTGTGCCTGGTTGCTGCCTTCAGAAAGAGACTCTTTTACAAAAGAAGTCCCGCTTAAGCATTAAAATAATCACAACAAATATCTCTGTAATGGAAAGTTAAGACTGTCTTTCTGCTCATGTTTCAATGTTTTGCCCTTTCTCAGGGTGTCCTCACATGTTCACCCAGGTTGGCACAGTAACTGCTTTCCTGGCTGGTCTTCATAGCAGAGAGATGAAGCTGGAAGCCAGCTCTGATCATCCTGCCTCCAGGTGGAGGCAACAACTAGTTTTTCCCCGTTCTCTGTCGTCATATCCCTGACCATTGTCTCCTGCTGTATGAGTGGTTTTGCCCATATATTAAATGCATTGGGTTCATAAAACCTGTCTTTTGTACCTGTTGGATTTTGTGCCAAGTACTACCTATAAAAATAATGTTCTTTTTTTTTTACGAGGTCACAACTTGATTTTAGTTAAGGTTACTTTGAAATTGGGGAAGTGTTACTGATGTTACCAGCTGAGGGCAAAATTAGGCCTTCAACAGAACTCTGAAATTTTCAGGAAAAAAGAATGGAATGAGTTTCTCTTTTCCTAGAGAGCACAGAGTTCTGCAGTATTATAAGCAACCACAAAAAAATCACTTAATTAAAAAGTGACATTTTGATTCAAGAGTTTTCAATGGTCTGTAAAAACTAACAGTAATACTGAGCCTCCCCCATGTGCTGAGGACAACATTTATCCTCAAGGGTCAAAAGTTGTTGTAAAACCTAAAAAGTGGGTGAATCATGACAGACCAAAGAAAGGGGATCTATGGCAAGTTTGTGGGGAAAATGTGGCGTACTTTAGGCTTATGCTTTTTAAACAGTTTCTAGAAAGATTTTTATTGTAGTTTATTACCGAGAGTGGAAAGAGAAAAGTCGTTTAGAGTTCTCAGCTGCAGACCTGTGACTAGGGGATATCCGGAAAAGCTCACTCATTCAAACACAGTGGTGGTGTGAGAGGAATGAATAAAAGAATTGTCCCACTGAAGGACCAATCTAGTAGAAAGGTTTTATAATAAATAGTCAGTATTTTTTCCTGATTAAATATATTATTCTTCCTAATGTCATTTTATATTAAAAAAAAATAAGCTGGAGTCAGCCCTATTTTAAATAAAGTCAGCTACAAAGTGAAACAAAACTTTGTGTAATCATTTTATCAAATACAAAAAGTATAGAAAGGACTTCAGCTGCTTCTTCAATATAGGTAGGATTATTATCAAGGTATATAACTTCTTGAGAAGTTGTTTTTGATTGATACAAGACACTTGCAACTGAATGTGCTGGTGTAGCAGAATTTAAGAGCACAATAAATTGTGAAGAACAGATTGTTGTTCAGTTTTCTGGCAGTTCTGAAAAACAAAAAACATTTCAGAAAGGAACATTTTAAGTGCATGGAAAATTCTTTGTTCCAGGTCCATCAGCACTTCTTTTGATCTGACATGACTTTTTTTCATTCTGATTTTTCTCTTGAGTACATTTAAAAACAAAAAGTGAGCTCTTTGATGTGAAGAAACTGTTATTTTTTGATTGCTTTTTTTATATGGATGATTGAACAGAATGCTTGAGCTGTTCAGCTTGCTCTGTTAAAGTGTATTCTCTGCTCACTTGCTTCTATGAAGGAAAAAGTGAAGTCAAAGAAAAAGAAAAAGTGAAAGATATAGTGGTGCTTCACAGCAAATGTTCACTAAGGACTAAGTACTGTGCTGGTTGTGTTTAGAAAATAAAAAAAAAAAACCCTAGCACAAACCCCCCCCAAAACCAATAAACAAAACCCCCAAAACAAAACAAAAAACAAACAAAGAAAAAAACCCCCCAACCCCAAAAAACCCCTCACAACAAAACAAATATCAACCCCCCCCCCCAAACACAAAAAAATCCAACAAAAAAAAACCCAAGCAAGCAAAACAGGAAAAAACCCCCCTCCTTAGACTTTTGACTTGTAGGAAAGATGTTAAACAATGCCACGTTAGAATATATGGATCGAAGTGAGGTAAGATGGAAGAAGATGACTACTGAAAAAAGGTGAAGGGTGCTAAGGATGCCAGATGAGAGTCTTCGCACTCAGGCAGTGGTCGCTAGTGCCAGATTTGGAGGTCCGCTTAGTGCTTAGGAACCGGGAAGTTTGGGTTTGTTCCTAAAATGATTTGGGACAGCAGCCTTTTATTGGCGGGTGGAACTACAATGATCATGTTTGTGTATTTATAACAAATCAGCTTATTTATGGTGCTTCAGTTTTAGTTATGCTTTAAAAAAAAAAGTTTAATTCTCTTGCCTTAAACTTTTACTAATGGATGGCCTGATTCTCAGCTAGACTGCCTAGGTTAACTGTTCCAGAGCTAGCAGTGATGTGTGTCTACTCGCAGTAAATGTACTTTAGAGCTAGAAGGATACACAATATAAAGTCAGTAACATTTATTCACCAAAGTATCTATAACCTTTTGGAAACAGATTTTTTTTTTTTTTTTTATACCTTAAGGCACACAATGCATTCCTGCCTGACATGGTGAGAAGGACACGTTGACAACTACTTTGTGGGACTTGCCTCTTTTGCCCATGACTGTACCCTTTTGACTTATTAAGAGAGGGTGAGTCATCCTGTTCCACATGACCATTAATTACATCTCTGGAGTGCTGCACTGTTACACGAGCCAGCTTAAATATGAACAGCTGTATGACTCTCTCAGAGCCCACCATAACAGTAAAAATAGTCAGATTTAACCACAAGTTAAAAGAAGTTGTGTTAAAAAAAAGGAAGTGGAACTTTGTTGAAACTTTGATAAGTCTAAGTAGCCTTAATTTCACCTGATGCATCCATCTGGATAGACTGAAATCTCAGCTGTAGCTTTCACTACATCTCTCCCCATCACTCTGGCTCTTCAAGAACTTCTGGCAGAGAGGGGAAAGTCAGCACCCAGAATGTCTGCTCAATAGAGGAGGAGAAATTGATGGGTTTGTGATGGTCCATTCCCTGAAACGATGCTCATATTGCAACAGAAGCCTCTGTGTGTATGTATACATACTTATACATACAATCTTTCTCTCTTTAAAAATATGCTTCAGTTTGTTTATCCCCATTAAAAATAAAACATTTTGGGTAACATAATTTCAGACAGGTGAATTAGAACTATGTGTATACTTCACAGTACTCGGTGTCAAATGGAAAGTAATGAGAGTCTTCTGCTATGTCAACATGACCAATAGTACATAATTCTTTCAAAGGATTTGTGATATCAGGGGAATCCGGGGTTGAGGGAGAGGAGGGATTTTTTACTGGGATTCTAAGGACAATCATGTGCAAATTTTTTAGGAAGAGGGAAAAATATAATCTGACTGAGTTTTCCTCACTATTCTTTTAAATGTACCTACAGTTACTTAATTATTGTTATGTATTGTTTTAAAACAATATGTAATTCCTGTGCTGAAGGCTGTTTTTTCTCAACTATGTTCTGTGACATTTAATTTTAAAACAATTTGAGTGTAATTATTACAGATCTTTAAAGTATATCCCTTGTAAAATTGAGAACAGATACAAGAAAATGAAGTTAAGTGCTGCTATTGCATTTTCCGTTTGGTTGAAACTTTGCTGTGTGCATTACTCCTGTGGGAGCACACTAAATGGAGTGGAATTTTCATTTCATTCGTTATGATAGACAGTCGATTCCTCAGATACTTCTCAGTCTACATTATGCTTTGTTTTAGCGGTTGGAGCTACTGCATTGCTAGAAATATTGTATTTCATTTGAACTGTGCAATAGAAAAATCACACTTGACATCAAAACCACTACCGATGAAATGATTCTTCTCTCAACACCCGTTGTCAGTAATGAATCTTCTTTCTCCTGCAGGGTTTTAAACAAAGGCTCAAAAACCTCCGTGCCCTAGAAACTGAGAAACCCTACTACCCAGCTTCTGCAGCAATGGCCTCAATTCCGACGGTGATTCTGTCTTAGCAGGATGGACATTTGTCCTCCTCAGTCAGCTACTAGGAAAATCATCAAATTGCATGGTTGCAAATAGGTTTTAAATTTCTGTTTTTAAGTTAAATGAATATCCTGTTGCATTTGGAAGAAATGCTGGTAGTTACAGCATTTATTACTGTTGTTCTTTTGAAGTGTTACATGTCCTCTATAAAATGGATTGCTTCTCTAATTACCTTTTCGTGCTGTAATAGCTCTGATGAAGGGCATTGTGTAGATGCTGTATGATTGCATGAACAAAGTACTTTCTGGAGACAATATTATCAGTCTGTACTAATGGAAAAGTTCTTAAAAATTCACCAGGAAACATTTATGAAAGGTTATTTTGTAACCATCCTTTTAACTGAACAGAGGATTTTATCTCTTCTGTGGAATGGCTCCGAAGATCTCGTAAAAGCAACAAATTTTGCATGAAATTCTTGAAGGCTCGATTAATGCTTTTGTCCCAGTGGAACTTTGTCTTCCATGAAGTTATCCGTATTTATGTTGTGATGATAGGGATAACCTCTTCAGAAATCTTTCATTGTGTAAAGGTGGTTAGTTACCTCCTTGTTAAATTCTGCAGGACTTCTCCCTGAGGTGTGGGGAGAGGGGCGGGGAGAGGACATTAGTAACTTTATGCTCACAGTATTAAGATACGATACTCTGGAAAATGTCAAAGAAACATGTTCTGCATGTCTTCTCTGCCTCAGAAAAGGATTGCTTCCTCTCCCTGGCTGACCGTGACCTGTCCGATACCTGCTTGGGTCATCAATAACAAAAAAGGGCTGATGGGCCTGGATAGACAGACTGGTCATGATGTTGGCCCTTTGCCTTGAAATACAGACATTTTATTTCCCGTCTGTATAGAGATTCACTGGATGCAATATGAAAATAACTTGGCTGATGCCTCTTTGGCATACTGGCACAATGGCCTTCACTTTAAGGTGAGAGGAAGGAGACCTCGGAGCGTAGGAAACAAAAGACTGTCCCAGCTTGACGCGGTTCCTACGCTGTGTCCGTCCGACAGGAGAGCGCAGGCGAGTTTGCTGTGTTGCAATGCACTTTTCTGACTCGGCTTTGTTTCTGATCAGTCTCTGACACCTCCCACGTGCGTGAGCTGTTTTCCCTGTAAAATATTATTTAGTGAGCAGAGACCAGTGGGAGTGAAGGGAGGAAATGGGCCGGAAGACGCATTGCATCTCGGTGACTTCTATGGAGGACTGCTGAATTAAAAACTCCTTGCAAAATGTGTGCTTGTAAAGCATCTCTTACACTCTTCGTTTACTTTCTTCCCTGTGCCTTAGCCTCGCTGGAGTCGCTGCAAGCTGGGCAAAGAGGCAAATCTTATTGCGGAGAGAGGCGTTATTCTGGGTTGTGATAGTGAGAAGATGGTGTCCGCCCTGACTATCCTGGGAGCTACCTGCTGTCTGATATTTTTAAACAGTTAAATGATGAAGATCTCTCCTTTCTTCTCCCATCTCTCCTTTCATCCTTACATACCGCAAAGGATCCTTCACGGGCGTTGCTCTGTGTCCTGCACCACTAGCAACTGAAGTATGCTGTGGGGATGGGGGAGGGAAATTGGTGTGTTTAAAAGCAGGCTTGTTCTGGGACATTTGCACCCACAGGTGAAGAAACTAAAGGAAGGACAAGTGGCAGAACTACTGTGGACCAGGTGTTGCAGTTGTTGTTGATGATGGTGCGTATGCTTCTCTTATGAATCCACCAATTAACATCCATCTGAGAAACAGCACTTGAGATGGGGACAATTGAGTATGGAAGCATTGCTTAATATGAGTGTCTTGGGCAAGATGACCTTTGAAGAGGGACTTCTGAAGCTTGAACCCAGGCACTTGCTACTGTAAACATCTTCCAGTGCAGGGACTAATCACAGCATGATAACAAGAAAGTAATGTAAAAAAATGTCAGTTGCCTGCGAGTTTTGAAAGGTGAGTGCCTCACACGTTCCTGGCAGCCAAAGCCTGGTAATGGGTTGCATCTAAGGCGCCTTTAGCAAGGCTTGCTTGGAAAGATGGTCGGTGTGTATTGGACGCTTCGCACACGTGGTGTGGCACGGATCTCTGGAGCAGGGAGTCGGGCACGTCGGAGTGTGCATTGCGAAGAGTGGCAGAAGAAGGTGTGAGAGTGGAGGTACAGGGACGAGCGGTGCAAATAAGGACTTAACAGGTCCGTATAGAGGCTTCAGGTAACTCAGCAGAGTGTGGATAAAAACTAAAGGAGGAAAACTGCCAGTTCTCTGGAAGAAAAATAACATTTTGAAGAGGCAGACTGTCTGCTGCTGGGTTATAGCCTGACATGAGTAAATTGCAAGGTGAGATAAATACGCCTGGAACTATCAAAAAGAGATGTACAACATGCACAAGGTATGATTAACCATCAAGGACAATTTAGGCCAGTCCTGATTGTGTAAGTACCACAGCAGTGAGAAAGCCTGATGCTTTTGCAGTCAGTCTATTTATGGGGAGCAAAACACAAGCAAATGCTTGGTTAGTAACTTAGCCTCTGTGTATGTTAAAAATTACAAGGGTTTCCTACAGGGAGAGCAATAAGGCAATAATTATTCAGAAAAAGGCAAGTGGCTTTTTTCCATGGTGCTAACAGAAAGAGAAAATAGTTTGTGCCTTGGTTAAAAATTCCTGTGTCCTGACAGGACTGTCTTAAACAGCACATAATGCTTGTACGGTTTACGTAAATCATGAGAATTTATTGTAGCAAGTGTCATTTATCATATGTATCTAGGATGTTATTTGGGTTGAACTGAAGATTTCCACAAGTTTGTAGTCAAGAGTAAAAAGACTCACAAAAACATCCTGCAGAAAAGAGAATTCTTTTGCTATGCGTATATATGCCTGGAAAAGATCATGGCCCACTCTCCACTGCAGTGTGGGTTGTGGTATAAGAAAAATCTTGGGAGCCAGTACTGCAAAAAAGAGTGCTGGAAGAAATTAATGGAGTAGAAAAGGTGTCAACTGCCTTCTTAAGGGAAGCTGAACAATTTTTCAACCTGAAATTGCATTTTTTTAAATTTAAAAAATCCCCCAGCTTTATATCAGTCCAACCCCCCCCCCCCAATCCCCACAGCACAGCAATGTTGGGAGCAGGTCTTGCATCCCCTTGGCAGGGGTACCAGAAGACAGTTTAATTCCATTGTTCTGCAAAAGTCTCTCTTGTTTACTACCCCTTTTAAGTACACAAATCTGTGCATCTAACAGGAATTCAGTTGCTGTGAGCAGTTGGATGAAATTCTCTTTGGGAATACCGGCAGGTCTGATAATGGACAGCAGGGCAAATCCAAGATGAAGATCAAAGGTGGTGGAGTAGGAATCATATGACTTCAGGAAAGTGGAGCAGAATAAACGGAGGGGCACAGATTGCCAAGTTGTTACTGAAAGCATTACATAGAGGTTCAAACATCTGACAAATAAATCTCTGCCTAGAAAATCTGATTATTGTGTAACCTTTCTTGTAGAGGACGAAAGGAATCTGAAATAATCTAGACTCGGTGCCTTACATGGGATATAAAATTGCTGCTGCCAAAGGGAAGGCCTGCCAGGTTTCTTCTTGTACGGTAATCAGACACTTCAGTCTTTAGACAGAACAATTCCATTTTGGTACCAGCAGCCTGGGGATGTTTTGTTTTATTGGATGTGGTAGTTAAAGCTGAAGAAAACAAAAAATTATAATTAATATAATCTTCCCACATTAAATTATTTTCCTGTTAGTTTATGGCAAAGCACAGTATCTTCATCTTTTGCCATCCTGATGCCTACAGCTCTCAGGTTATGTATTGCCTTCAGTGCAGTTGCTGACCCTCTGTGGTTTGGAAAGTACTGCCTGGAGCAAACATTAAGAATTTAAACTTCTCTTATACTAGAAGAATGGTATCTTGGCAGCAGCGGGTAAAAAAGCACCTGGTTTCCAAAGGCTTAATGGATTCTCAGGGTTTTGGAGTCACTCCAGTATTGGTATGGTTAGCCATCAGAGAAGTAGCAATCATTTCATTTTGTGCAGGTGCAGATGAAATGCATGTACTTTCCTCTCAGTAGCCAATATAGGGGGCTATGAATTTTGACAGAATTTTAAATTAACCAGGCGGCTTAGGGCTTTGCCGCATTTATCCAATGCTTTAAATGTCCAGTGTTTCAAAAATCTCTTTCAGTCTAGTTCATGAGCTGAAATTGGAATAGCTGGGTAAGTGAAACCCAAATATCGTTTCTTATTGACCTTTCCAGTACATTTACATGTAGGTACTAGAAAAAGCAATCGGGACTGACACAATTCTCTTGCTTTGTCATAAGGCTGTCCTGAGTCGTGTTAGCAGTCAGGCACTGTAGTTGCTACTGTAACCTGTCTTAATGTGCTAATCCTGAAATAAGAATTGCCATATTTTTTTTTTTCCTTTAAATATCAACCATTCGTAAATGTGAGGCATATTTTTCCTCAGCTTGTTATTGCCCACAAAATCCAGTGCCGGCTGAGATGATATTTGTATCTAGAACGTTTCTAAGAACTGTTGTCTCTATTTTAGCAAAATTTTGCAACATGAGCACATTGCAATTTACTTACTGGAGCAGGATACTGACTTTTTTTTTTTCAGTGCCCTTGTGCCCTGTTTAGTACAACTTTGTATCTAGGAGAGCTTAGCTATAAAGAATCTTTTGTGGTATTTTCACCGCAGGCCTCTAACCCATCAAGCTGCGAGAATAAATTTTTCTGATTTGCAACACAGGGTCCTGCTTCCTCTTCTGTAGAACAGTGTTGCAAACTTCCACAGATTCAGCAGTTCAAGCAAGCCCCATCGTGGTCTCTGGTGGAGTGAAGTTCTCTGGAAAGCAGGGATTTCTCGGGGCAGCTGTGTAAGAAATGGATTTAACTGTAGCTGTCTAAAATCTGGGATGTTTTGTGGCAAGGGCTATGGGATTAAATTTATAAATTTAAAAAATCAAGTTTGTTCTGTTATAATTGTAGCTAGGTAACAGGGCTGTGCCTGTGTGCACACCTGCACTTAAGTCCTTAGCAGCCTGGGTGGGCCAGGAAGTCCCTGGTCTGCGTGGTTGGGATAATGGACTGGCTTGGGACACTGAACCGATTTGAAACTCAGTGATTGACTGAGCTCCTAGACATCTTCACAAAAAAGTATTTAACTGATACCTGGAGTAATATTTCACCAAGTATTTGGTGCAGGACCTCTCCAAGTGGAAACATCAGGCTCTCCTGAGGTTTTTTCCTAGGCAGATTTTCCTGTGCTTAGGCCAGTTCCCTTGCTTAAATACAATGATTAACATGCTGACTGGAGAAGCTGGCTGTCCCAGGTGGTTCCTACTGCAACACAGGTCAAATTGTGCATAGATAAGATGCCTGTAAACAGTAGAAACTGTTTCTACAGATGCACACATGGTCATGTAGTGCAGTGTTTTGTATGTAGGTAAGATGGTTAGGGGGTGTTTTGTATGCAATTTGAGATAATAGCAATGGATCATGCACATACTGGAGTGGTCATGTAGGGCCATAGGCCGGCTGGATAGAAGGAATCTGCAGAACCACAGTTTGGGGAGTCTCGCCCGACACAGGTGGAGACGTCACTGCAAAGACCCTTGCAACAGACTCCCATCGCTATTTGGATAGTGGCTGACCAGTCCCTCTGACAGATTTAATTCCCTAGGTGTGTGTTACCCTATGCCAAAATCCCAGTAGTAAACTGTGTTTGTTTTTTTTTTTTTTTTTTTTCTTAACAAACACTCTGAGTGTCTGAGCAAGAGGTTATTTTTGTGAGTTGTCTTAAATTTCTCAAATTCAGATCAAATCCAGAGTTGACAGGTTTGGGATTCTGCTCCCCCTGCCCCCCCGTTGTCTTGAAGGGAATTGTCAGTGTAGGTTCCAGAGAGGTTGGCTCTGAATTTTCTTAAAGGAGTTAATAACCTGCTTTCCACCAGCTTTAAAGCAGTAGTGAATTGTTTTAAACTCCAGGTGGTGAGTAATAAAGGAGCAACATCAGACACAGAGACAGTCTCAGGCAAGAGAAGACATAATAGTCACTGTTCATACAAATGCTTGCTTAAGCATTCAGATATACAGGTGGCTTAAGGAAAAGCATGAAGAATATGAATCCACTTCGTAAGCAGAATTGTTTTCGCTGTTGAGAAGATAGACATGACTGAGTAGAGGTAAAAGTGGATTTCCCATATCTCCGATGAAATTTGCATCTAGACTCTAAGGTATGGGTTTTACTGTTTTCATGAAGGACTCTCCTTATTTCATTTATTGCAATAATTTTTTTTTTTAATTACTAAATACATCCCTGTCCACTTCTAAGATATTCTATGTCTTCCTTGTATTCTTAGAGTTTAGCAAAGCTCTCCATCATTTTAACTTAAAAGCCTGGCATTCAAGTGAGTGCAGTTTAGTGTACGTTCCTATTTTGGTTGAAATCTGGTTTCTATTTGTCCCAGAAAATGCGTTTTCAAACTATAGCTACTAAACATTAATTATTTCTCATGCGTCTAAACATAACAGAATTAGTCATTACAATGGAGCTTGGCAAAGTTGTTGTAAGCAGCAATGCAGGAGGAAGTTAGTCATCCAAGTTTTAGATGGAGGAAGCCTGGAGAATATACAATCCCATGCTGCTACCCTTCCCATGAGATCTACTGTTCTTGCAGCAGAAAAGGGACCTCTACGTTTTTGGCTTTTGCTAACCTGAGGTGAATTCACAAGGACAGGAGAAGAGACTTCTGGAGAAGTCTTAGACTGTGCTTTAATTTTCAAAGCTACAAGCTCCTCAGATGGACTACGGCATCTTCAGCCAGAGTCAGCAAGGACTTTCTGTGGTGGCAGAAGGTAAGGGCAGGACTGGGCTGGAAGCTGTAAAGCCTCTTTTTGTGTCTTTCCTTCCTGTCTTTTCTTCAAATAGTCAGTTACTGAGACACTTTCAGTAATGTTCAGATAATAATAATACTTGTCTCCAAATTGTACACTTATCCCATCCCGTTAACCAAACTCAGTATAAATTGCAAACAGATTAAAGTATTTTTAGAATGTTTTTCTATGTGAATTGTTTGTAGACAGACTCCCAGCATTCCTGCATGGCAATTGTAAAGCAGATGTGCACTAGGATGTATTGGGATAGTCTATCAGTTTTTTCATCTTTTTAGTCCTTTTTTTTTTTTTACTATATCAAATCACTGCTTATGATTTAAACTTAATTCCTATTTGCATGATTCTGTGAGGTATGTTTTTCTCCATAGTGGGAAAATCTAACTTCTGAAATAAGGAGAGAACAAATCCGTAAATCAAACCCAAGACAGCTCCACAGAGGCTTACATGTAAGAAATGGATATGTTTTTTTATTACTGAATTTGTCGGCTAGGCGTGTTGTTAATAAAGGACATGCACATTTTCAACCAGATCAGTTTTTTGACAGCAAAACATTGCCTTTACAGATATAAAATGTTTTCATGAGTGTTGTGGCTGCATCAGTGTTGGTAGCTATCCAAGACAAAAAAAAAAAATCCTTTCTTATCTGTTAGAAATGTCGTCTTACCAAAGAAACAAAAACATATCAACATCTGTTCTTGACATTTTTCCATCCTGAGGCTGGGATCAAAAACCTACTGTAAATGCTATCTTTTTCATGGGAAGGTGTTTCCTTTCTTTGGCCAGTTCTGCCGAACAATATACTGGTAGTGTAAACTGCATTGCTCAGTGTTCACACTAGCCAGGCATTGACTCAGGGGTGAGCCAAAAATGATCAAATCTGTTAAGCTGATTTCTCACATGGGACATATTAGTTGCAACTTTGGAAATACAGGAATCTTTAAGTGCTATCTCTTTTGAATAATTCCTCAGGGATTTGCATCCTGTAGTGTTACCTTATCTGCATGCGGTGAAATTGCTTAACTTTTTATAAAATACAAGGACAAGGAAAAAGAAAAATTGTAATTCTTAAATGTAGTTTTGTCTCTTGTAAAACCTTTTTCATCCCTATGGTGTGGAATCTCAAACCTCTTCCTTTTTAACCATCTATAAAGATCTTATAAATATGAGGGAAAAGGAATTCAAAATAGGAAAACAGTAGTATTGCTTAGACCAGATGTCCATCTAGCAGAATATCCTGTTTCCAACAGAGATTAATGCTGGATGCCTTGTAAAGATTCTGTAAACTGGCCCAACATATAATAGCAACCCATTGGTATATTATCCCAGCCCCACTTTAGCTCAAGTTTCACTTTTATTTCTATTTCTTACAGGCTCTAATCTGCTCTGATATCTGGAGAAGGAACGCATCCCCAAACCCACTAATGCTGTTTGGCATAGTCCATTAGGACTTCAAGATTTCTTTATCCTTTTCTTTCAGTTGATGCGATTTTTAAATTTTTTTGGGGGGGGCTAATTTCTGTCTTTAAGTACATCTGTTTGTTTTAGTCCCTAGTAATTTTTCTCATTAATTCTGCACTGTCCCTGGGGATCTGTTTTGTGTGAAATAGTGACTCAGTTTACACTTTTAATATGGTCTTCCCTATTACATGAGCTTAAAGATGCTCACTGGGAATAGGCAGTCAATGAGTGATTGTGTGTGTGTGAGAAGCTTTGCAGACTGTGTTGATGTTTGAGACAGTTCATGTAGGTAATAAAATGGAAGGCCTGAAGAGAATGACTAAAACAAGTGAATGGTAACTCTTGGAGTGACCAGCATGAGTGAGTCAGCACAATAGTCTGATGATGTTTCAGAGGAGGACTTCTAGGTGATTAGTGAGTATTTCAAAATAGGGGATCCAGCATAAATGTGCCCTTAGATATAACAGTCGCTGCTGAGTATGCCAGTGCTATTTATTTATCTATTTTAAAATCATTAATGTTTTCAAAGTGCTTGGAAGATGACATAAATGCTGAGTGAAGTACTATGAACTGAAAGGCGAGAGGCAAGCAAAAGCGCTGCTGAAGGTGTCTAAGTGCTGAGCGCTGCTACATGTGACAGGAGTCCTACCTAGCTCTGACATGGTATGATTTGGAGATGGCAGTATCAGTTTTAACAGTTGCGTGCTGATTTACCTCTCCACGTTGCTGTGTAGGTCAACAAAACTGTCCTGGAGAGGTGGGAGCCCACGCCCTTCTAACTCCATCAGTGGAAGACTGCACAATGCTGAACCATCTGTTTGGCACTTTGTTCAAAATTTGCATTGCCAGCAGTGGGGATTTGACATCCCCCAGATGGGCTATCCCATGGGAGAGGACGTGCATACTTTCTCATTGATGGTAACTTCATAGTTTGCTGTGTTTTGATGCTAGCTGGAAACACCATAACATGTGTCTTGCAGTTTGGCTTGATGTATTGTCAAGTGAAAAACACTGGTTACCACCTGAGGCTGTGGATATGTCATCTTCCAATTATGTTGACTGTAGAGGCTGTTGCTGCCAGATATGCACCATGCTTGTTTTCCATATGCCACCTCCCTATCTGATTTGTCAACTCTGTGGCTGTGCTTAGCCCTGCCTAAGCCCACTGCAGTCCAGATAAGCCAGGTTAGCAGAAACCTAGAGTTTGAAACAGTCTCAGGAAACCTGGCTCATTTGACTGAAAAAATGTTAAGAAGCAGCTCAACAAGCTGAGAAGGTTCATAGTGCCTCTTTCTTGATTGTCTTTGCTTTCTATCTTTCTCTTTCTTGCTTTTTTTTTTTTTTGCCATAATTAAGAAAGATCAGGATGAATCTACTTTTTTATTTACAGCTTATTTACTCTCAACAGAAAACGCATATAGGAATGAAGGGGGTTTTGATATTCTGAATGAGAGAAATGGCTATTTTTTTCTCCCTTGTTAATTTTTTTATGTCCACATCAAAAGTTTTGAATGCAATATTGCAGCTGTTGAAATGCACCAATGGTGGCTTTTTCTACTTGATGCAACAGTTGCTTTTCCTTCATTCCATTCTATAAAGGATTTTGTTAAATAACAATTATAAACTCATTAGTCTCACTATTCTAAATGGAGCAGATAAGCTGATATTTCTTCTGACAAGGATGCATGTAGTAAATGACTGATAGATGGAGTTTAGAAAAGTTTTTTGGTTGAGATATTTCATAGTAATTAGGCTACTCAAGAAAATAATTTACTCAGTCTTATTGACGGGAAATTGGAAGCTACTGTTTTACTAATCTGTTATGTAATACACTTAGACATGTTGATTGTGAGATTTTGCTTTGAGTGTTTTGTCTAAGCATCTATGAATAAATTGTGCAGTAATGAGCTTTAATGACGACCATTGAAAGAGATGACCCTTAACAGGCCAGATGGAATAAACAGAATGGTTTAACATTCTGGGTCTTTTGACTCTTCAAAATTAACAGAAACTCTCATACAACATATATTAAAAGAAAAAAATCTTGTGGAATGCAAATCTGTCTTTTCTTGAAGTTCGCTGGATTTTAATGACTTTAGGTAGGCCCAAAGAAGAGTCTTCCCATATTTTGATAATTCTTCATCCTTTTAAAACATACCACAGCGGTGCCTCTAGGAAGTGTAACGTCATGTCTAGTCAGAGAATAGACACACAGTATACAGGAGTGATAAAGGATTCTGCAAACTATCTAGCTGTGGAGCCAATTGTTGACAAGGAGGGAAAACATTTTGTGAGAGAAAAATAGCGGAGAGACTATTTGAATAAACAGGTGTAGGGGGTGGGCAGCAGTAGATTTAACCAAGAAGGCTAATGGGGATTGTAGCCTTCCTAGCATGCCTCTGCAGGTCCTCTATCCAGATGTGTTGACCTTTCCTCTAAGGCTGAGCCTTTTGATGATTTGGTTGATTTTAAAATGGAACCATTTATATAGGCTTTGCATGGATTGAACACTTAACCTTCAGAAATAGAAATAGGCTTTCTTGAATTTACATACAGACCTGGAGTTTATGGCTTCAAAGAGATATTGCTTCAATACATGTAAAAAGATTGCCATAAGTTAGTGGGATTACTGAAAATGGTTTATACTGGGAATGAAGAACATGAAACTGAAACCATGTTGCGTATTTACACTGAGACAAGTTTTCTTCTGATCTATTGACTTTCTTTCATGGGTGCATGTGGAGGTAGATGTATGTCTTATGTTCTACTTACCTCATTTGGACTTTGGTATGGTATGAAAGGTGGAATCTGGATATGGCCTGGAAATCTACAGACTTGGTGTTTTGCCCCCCAGGTGACAGTCTGAGTGACACCCAGACAGTCTCCAGTCTGACTCTATCCAACTCACACTAGAGAATCGTGTGGGTGATCCCAGGCAGCCCTTTTGCTTCCTTTGGTGAGACAGTTGTTCACTAGTATAGGACTAGGGCTGTGCAATGGGCAGTTATGCGCTCTGAAGTGATTGAAAAGTTGAAAGTATTGGTAGATTTGTAAATTGGGGAAAATGGATATAAGTAATTGATTGTATCCAAAATAAAGCATTGGTTTTATTTCTGCCAGATTGCTATATCCTGAAGGAGCCAGAGAGGAGAGGGCCCTCTTTTCTATGGGAGAAGACCCAGGGCAGGATGGTGGGTTCTGGGCATTGGGTAGTGCTGGACTCTATGGTGAGCACCCATGAGTGAGCACTGTGGAAAGGGTTCAGAATTCACCCTATGGGTGCAGAGGGCATGGAGGAAGTTGTGTGCCTATCTCTGGAAGCAGATGATGACGTTTAAAACACCGATGGCTTAATAACAGAGTCCATGCTAAGCTGGACATTTCTGGTCAAGGAGATTCATGGAACAAGGTGGCAGTGTAAATTAAAGCTGCACAATCTGAATATGATTTATTAGCACATATTGCTAAAAGCACAGTCAAAACAAAGGTCCACAAACTCATGCTAATTTTTCTTAAATGACTTGGTAGATTAGTTTTGCACATATGTGTTTTTAAGTGATGGTGTTATGCAAGTTCCCCTTACTATAAGGTTAATAAACAACCCTTTTCTTAATTATGGCCATTGCTGACGTTCTCTGCACGTGTATGTGCTTAAGAGGATTGTTTTTGCTATAGTCCTTTGTGTCTTCCCTTTTTAGAGGCAGCAATGTTTGTATGTAGCTGCTTGTTTACACTTGTGGTTTCTTGACCTGGAACAGATATTTTCAACCTTTTGCCAAAGTCATAGAAAGGTCCCCAAAGCCTTAATGGATTCTGAAAACTCACGTGAATGACTTCAAACCGTTACTTAAAAGATTGTGGACATATCTTCCTGAATAAGTTACTGAATAATGTTAAATGCTCTTAGGGGAAAAAACAACCCTGACTCTGCTATAGCATAGAAGCAGACCACGTTTCTTTCAATCTGAGAAACTGGGAATTTTTGGGCACTGGGGAAAGAAATCTAAATGAGGAAAAACTTGAAGTATTTTCCATTCAAAATTACAGATGTTTTCATACTTTCGTCTTTCTGATTACATTTTTTAAAACTAGCTATTTGGGGTTTTAGTCAATTTTTATATAGTTCTGTTTATATAGTACTGGGCTGGGGGCTGGAAATCAGGATTTTTCAAATGAGTGAGTTAGAGGGTCTGTTTGCCTGTGATTAAACTGGATTCATCTCAGTGTGCTTTGCAGGATGCTTGGAGTTACCGTATTCTTGATTTGAGAAAATCGTGTCTGTCCGTGAGAGGTGGGGTGCCAATAAGTCTTTAAACTCCAGCTCCTCAATCCCCTTTGCCCCTCTCTGCTCTGGGCAGATAAAGGACCTGCTCTCCGGACCCCCCACAGCTCCCAGTCCAGCTGGCACTGGGAGTGCCACTGGATGGCAGCATTTTCCCATGCAACCCTGTAGAGAGGTGGGGGAGATGATCATTAAGGGAATAAACGGTTAAAAAAAAAAAAGTGTATGGGGAAGGAAGAAGAAACCATGTTGGAGGTTGCCACTTTGAAGACCAGCATGCATCTTTGCTTCAGTGTAACTTATGCAAATCTCCCTTGCAGTATTTGCCTGTCTTTTAATTCCCTTGCAGATAGGATACTTAAATTGAAATAAGGAAATCAAAGGCAGGCTCTGACTTTATTTTTTTTTTTTCAGTGCTCTTCTAATTAGGAGATCTATTTGAAAGTTGGAAACTGGCTTCTGTCTCTGAGAAGATGAACAGTGCTCATGAGTTTTCTCCGTTCTCTTTCTTTACCGTTATAGCCAATACTTCTTCAGCTGTTTTGGCTCGTGCTTCAGAAAGCAAGTTGACTTACTTGCTTTGTGGTTTGCCAAGACTAAGTGCCTTAACTTATGCATGAACTTTAACAGCAGCAGCTTAGATCATTTCCACGCGCTATAGGGTTTACGTTGTGAATGACGTGATAACTTCTTGCCCGCTCTTGGCACGTCCGGAGGGCACCGCCTCCTGCTTCCCGAGTCCCTTCAGTTATATTGTAGGCTATTACCTACGACGACTTAAACCCTTGACTTAGGGTCCCCAGAAGGTGGTCCACAGCAGCAGTTCTTCTGTGGTCAGTTTCTGGTTTACCTTCCAAGGCTGACCCAACTGCTTCTTCCCAGTTGTGCCTAGCTTTTCTGTAAGCTGCCCGTCAGGTTGTGAGTTGCAAGACAGTGTACAAAATAGGAGAGCGTGCAAGCTGGTAAGTTGAACAGAGTATTAGCAAAATAGGTTGTCATAAACTCTGTGGTGTGACATTCCACTGAAGATTTATGGAGAGAAATATATGTAACCTATAGTTGTCAGTTAATGATTTGAACCAATTAGGAATATGTGTGTATATATATGGTTAGATATGTATGTATAACTAAAAAACAATGGATCGTATGTGCTGATGCAGACAATGGGAAAACAAGTAGCTTCAGAAGGATTTAGCAAAATCTCATCCTTTGGAGGTATTTATTATTAATAATTATTATTTATTATTACTACTACTATTATTTTCTCTGCATCTTCTTATAGTTGGGAAGACGTAATTTGGTCTAGTCCCACAGGGGAAAAAAGGCAACACTTGGTCAGATCAGTTCATGACTTGAGGTGGAAATGGCTGTGGCTAATGAAGGGTAAGTATTTCAGAATACGTGCTCTTCTCTAGGTTAGACCCAAACTAACTCATTCATAAATGATTGAGCAAAACTCTCTTGCTTCTTTTTGGAGAGATGGAGCTCATGGTCTGTTTCAGTATTACAGAAAAAGCTCTTATATGGTTTTAAGGCTTCTTGTTTTGTTTTTTTTCCTGTTTTCTCTTCCCCCTACCCCTCACAATGGACTTTGTGTGCTTGAAAATATTTGATGTTAGACAGTGTGGTTTCATCTGGGAAAGGTTAGTTGTTTAGAGGAACAGCACTGTTTAGTTCTTCAAGGGGGACTAGAAGGTCAGAAATGGGAGATAAATTGTGCTTCCTTGCAACAATTTTGGTTTGATTTTATTAATTTTTCTGTGTTCGTCTAAGTCAACTTTGCCTAACCAATCTCTGATACCACAAGCGTACACAACTGATAGGTGTCTGCCAAGAATTCATTCCTTTGTCATCTCAGCTCTGTTTCTTCATCATGGATACCTACCCTAATTTTAAAGAAAGCTCTGCACATCTTGCTGGTTTCCAGGATGTGCTTTTCTTGTATGGACAGCATTGCTAGCATTACTGCTGAGCATTCAGGACTGTCAACTTACATTCTCAAGCCCCTTTTATTTTCTTCTTTCATCCTCTGACATCTATTTGGTCTCGTTTCTTTTCTGCTCTCCTTCGCCTTCCCTCCAGAGATATGCATGCTGAACTGGACAGAAGTTATTCTGCTCCTGACCTTATCTGGGCAGCCACTGAATCACAAATACCAGAGAGCATGCGGCAAATACCAGCAACAGTGTGCCCCTTGATCCTTAGGGTGAAAAGAGAAATGAGTAACCGGGTACCTGCTTTAAGGGAAGGAGACTGCAATGCATTTCAGGCCTTTTAAAAGTAAAGAGCAGCCCCTGATTTTTGTGGTGGTTTTTTTGTGTGTTTTTTTGGGGTTTTTTTTTTGGTTTTTTGTTGTGTTTTTTTTTTTTTTTTAGAAATGTCACTTGTGAAAAGACAAGCCTTTGAATGCTGCATCTGTTGTGCTGCTCAACAAGACGACAGAGCTGGGTGACACTGTTGGTGACCCTCAGTTCCTTAAGCACTGGTGGACAAAATAAAGGCCACATGTGAGGGTGCTCCTGTGCCACGATAGGCACTGGCTATTGCTATCCCTCACTTGCTTTCTGAGGGACCAAGCAGCTGACTCCTGAGGAAAGCAAAGGAAAGCTGACAAATCTCGGGCACTAAGGCAGCTTGGGGTGTCCTTGGCTGTTGTGCACTTAGAGCACAATTGGGCTGCTGGAGGGAAAATTAATGGTGTTTTGGCTGGGCCATTTATAGATGTGTGGTTTGTGGTGAAAATAAAACACCGAAGTAGCTGTAAGAAATGTAAAACTGTGGAGTTAAAAACATTTGCTCTTGTCTGAGGAGTCAAAACCCAGTCTGTGAGGAGAAAAGAAAATATACTGACACATTCTTGTCTTAAAAAAGGTTGCTGTTGATATTTAGTGATCAAAATTAACAACTAGTACACCTATATATATACACACTATATATAAAAATACTAGCAATTTTAAAGGAGAAGAAATTGTACCCTTTATAGATACATAGACCATCATTCTTATCAGCCACAATATGGTATAAAGCAGGTAAATGTGCACACAGGTCATTACAGACTCCTTCTCCTGTCTTCCTTTTTCACCTCGCATCACTTGCAAGGTCATGGAGGGAAATTTTAAGTGCAAAAGCAAGTGATCTCCAAAAAAAAAAAAAAAAAACAAAAAACCAAAAAAACCCCAACCAAACAAAAAAACAAAACCCCCAAAACCAAAAAAACGATGACTGTAGACTTTGATTATAGAAACACAGCTTCAGGTCTCTCTGAGATAGCTAACGCCTTACCCTGAAAGGATGGTCTGTACATACAGTCAATGCTGTCTAGACATTGTACGTTGCGCACAAGTGTGGTATGATTTAACACTTTTGAAGCAGACTCCTCCACTGCCAGTGACCTGCTTTCCACCCTACGATTTAGGTAAGGTAACTGGCACGTATTTGTTCTCCCTTCTGCTCTCTACTGGGTAGGATTAGAATGTACAAAGGGTTTGGAACAGGGCAAAGCTAGACCCATGCCCAGAGCGAGTGGGAAGTACTGAGCAGCCTCGGAGCACGCTGACTGGTGTAATGCCTCGGCGGGGCTGGGTTTATGGTGCTGGGTATTGTATAATTGTGTCTCTGGTTTATTAGCCAGGTAATCATTCATGTGGTGATGTCCTCTGTTACAAGGCAGCGTGGGGTAGCTCCCTTGTTTCATCCAAATGAATTATCAGCCAAGGCGCGGGTGTGATGGTACTGAGGCAGAGACTGGTGAAGCACTTGCATTTAGTTTATTTATGCCTGTTCTCTCTGTTTTGTTTCTTTCAGTTGTGTGCAAGATAGAAGCAGGAGAGAGAGATAGATTATTCTTAAATGGTAGAAAAATGTAAACAAGAAACTTACCTAGTATTACCATACTTAAACTGCTCGCTTGTCTCTCTGCTTTTTCTATCTCCAAGTTTAACTGTCTACACCTAAGCATATATACTTTATAAAGGTTTTCCAGGGTGGAAATCCTATTTACTCTTCTTGAACATCTTCACTCCTGTTTTAATAGATAGTTATGCTGGCAAACATCCTAATATGCAGACGTTGCAACCAGAAGTCACGTCGTAGTTAGCAGAATAAAGACAAGAAATATAAAGCCTAAACAGGAAGGCAATGTCACAGAATTTCCAACTTGTTTCCCCTCATCTCCACTGCTTTTTTTAAACAACAACAAAACAAACCCCAAAACAACAACAACAAAAAAACCCTGATAATTTTTATGGGTTCTGACTCATGACTTTGACGAAGCAAAGTAAACGACGCTGGAGCAGGGAGGAGCTTTTCTCCTAATGTCCATGTCCCTGGAGTCCAGGTATACTTTGTCTACCAAGGATGCTGATCTCCCCTTGCAGCCAGCTTGAGCCCAATTCCAGAGCCTGGCAGCTCCCAGAAGCGTTCGCTGTGTGCAGCAGAGGTGATGCTCCAAGAGCAAATGCCTTGCGTTCCTGCTTTTATTGCTCAGTGGTGCTCTTTGCATCTAGCACATGATTTTCTAGCCTTTTTGAAAGCATAAACTGGGTTGAAAAGGCATAAGGACTGAAGTGACAGCTGACCTGTGCGCTTCTGTGCGAAGGCAGAGAGGTGTGTGCGGTCCCTTTACAGCACAGCTGTAGCCTGTGCCTGAAAGCAAGTCAACGAATGCACAGACGTAGTAGCAGGCACAAATTCTGTGACTGAAAACCACTGCAGGCAGCCTTGGCATAACCCTGTAATGGCTGATTTTTCCGAACTCTACCGGCCCCCCTCCTCTGCTCCTCTTGTGGAAAATGGAGAGGGGCTTGGAGCTTGCTGAGGAAGGTTTGTCAGAGGGGCATGTGCCTGTGGCCAGTGTCCGGGAAGCTGCTACACAGGCAGGGTACTGCTCCCCGTGCAGAAGTGCAGCAGCCAGCCGCTGTGCAGCTCTTCAGAAGCTGTCCTAGAGGTAACAGGACACGATAAAATACCTTTTAGACTCACTTGGGCTCCTAAGCCTGCAATAGCTGTCGGTGACCAGTGAGAGATAAATGACATGTTTTTTCCAGTGCTGCCCTTTATAACAATTATGTCTTAACAGTGAGAGGAAAGGTGATAGTTAAAAGTAGGTTTAATCCCAAAGGGATGGTTCATTTCCTCTAACTACCATGCTTGCCAGTAGCTCTGTTCTTCTTCCCTCAGCTCCTCTCTTTCCCCTCACACCATCCCTCAGCAAAGTTACCTTTGCAGTCATGGCCTGCTCATGGCAAGGATTAATGGTTTATTGGAATTTGCGCACCTTACAGGAGCGTGGCATATATTCTTATGAATTTTATTGCAATGCACCACAGTATATCATTTCATTAAACTGCACATGTCATAGTTATTTGCTGTTATTCCCCAGACCTCTATATGCAGTTTTATCAGTCTCAAATGGCAATGAAATGAAAAAGTAAAATAAAATGGAATAATGTCTAAATACATGCAGAGGGGTCAAGGGACCCTATATGCTGACTACAACAACAAATTTATCGTCTCATTTATGTGTGGGTAGGGGAAGAGAGCAATTTCTTCACTGTATTTTAATTAACTGTGTTTCACTGCATGGTAGTAAAGATAATAACCATAACATTAGCGCAACTACTACACTATCAAATCCTTGTCACAGCCTAATATTCTCCAACAATATAGCTTCACAATGAAAACATGCGCAACAAAAGAGCAGCTTGTTTTATTAATTTACTAGGGCTCCGTGTTTTTGGAAGACCAGTATGTATTTCTGTGAGACTGATTAAAATAGAAAGAATTATACATGGTAGAGAATAATATTTTTACTGGTGTGGGATTCATTTAACAAAAGTGTTCCTTCAGGAAAACAGAACCAAGATGCTAATGTTATACCTCATTTATTGCCAGCATATTCAGTGACATTTCATAATGTACATCTGTCAGCCAGAGATATAAATGAATGAGGTGAACCATGCAATTTACCCTCAGGAAGTTCCATTAGAGCCCCCAAAGTATAATATTTATGAGGTCAGAATCAATTAATCAGATAGCTATATTTGCTTTTCAGCTCAGCATGCTCTTCTGCACCAAGCTGTTGCATTGAGAAAGTCTTTCCTATTTGGTAAGAGGAGTTGGTTTGTATGTACTGCATGTAGTATGTTTTGTAAATCAATTGCTTTCCTTACACAGCTTATACTTAATACAAAGTATATGTTAAGGGAACGCAAAATAAATCTCTATCAAAACATATATCAGTATAGAAGACTTGTATATCTCCTGCTCATTGATGCAGCCTAGCCCCATGCAAATCTGTTGAAAATCAGAAAACAACCTGGCAGAAAATGGTGCACTTCAACCAAAGGTAATTCCAGGAAACAGAAAGTCTTGTGGGGGAAGGAAGAAAAAAAATAGTTAATTTTAAAAAGTTGAAAACTACTGATTTAATCAAAGGAACTCAACTTTATGACGAAAATCCACAGTACATTTGAGACAGGTTACTAAAATGGTTTTCTTTTGCAACCATGTTCTGAACGCTTGTTACGTTAATTCTCCCTTCTCGGTTTGATCCCCTGCTTGTTTGCAGACGTGAGAACGCGGGTGGTATTATTTCTTTTGTAAATTGCAGTTGTTCCCTGGGTTATATCTGGGGCTCATACAAACCGCTGCTGGCACTCTGATGCCGGTGGAGGAGCAGGCTCTTGACTCTGCCAGGCGATGCTTTAGGGTTGAGCTCCTGGGAGGTGCAGGTGCACTGTGGTCCAGATGAAGCACCACAGATGGGTCCTTCTGGCTTGGGCAGCGTGCTTGCTGCTGCGCTGCCTGCTGGGCGTCAGCCCGGGCAGCGCCTGAGGTGTGGACTCCATTCCTAAAAAGTGGAAATTTGTGAACTGATTTGAAAAAACTTAACTGTAATTGTAGATCTGGGGAGGTTTCACTCTGCATGCAGAGTGAATATTGATAATATTGTGATTTTCTTCCCCCCACCCCCTTTTTTTTTTTTTGACAACAGATGCCAAAGATAAATTTTGGTTGCAAAATCCATGTCAATATGTTTGTGCTGTCATAACTGATGCCAAGATGTGATCCAGCATTTCTTAGTTTCTTTAAAAAGGCGTTTATTTAAGATGGTTCAAAAATTACCAGTTATTTAATAAAATTACTTTTCTCCTCCTGGAATATTTCTTGAGGATGAAAGCAAAAGCAGAAGGGCCTATCTGAAAACACTGGTAGGATTATTCCTAGCAAAGGATTAACTGGGAAAAAGTCCCAGAACAATGCTTTGTCTTCACAGTCTTTGAGTAAAATCCATAAAAACTCATGTTTTGTTTGCAAGTTCATGGGGACATGAATATCTCATACTTCAAATTCGGTCTTTTGCTCTTTATGAACGAAGATGGTAAGATATAGTTAGGATTTTTTTCAACCAAAACTGTTGTCAGAAAATGCAGATACATCCCCAAGCCAATACGCCCCAGGGTGAGAGTTCTGGGCAAGAGAGGAAGGAGGGCTGAGGTCCCCATGTACCACGTAGCCCCACGTTTGTAAGCACTCACTTCAGAAACCAAGAGTAATACTCAACACATGTCAGAAAGCCCAATTTGGAAAAGGAGCTTGAGCCTGAACCTTGTGTACCTAGGGTGAGTGCACTCAACTCGCCAGGTCCTTGCTGGCCAAATGGAGAGGAGGAGGGGGAGTGTGAAGTTTTAACAGTTTCGGTAGCCGAGTGTGACAGAGATCTCTCAGCCATAGAAGAGATCAGTGGTCTAATTTATCAGGAATACAGAAAAGCAAGTACTTGTGTTATAGAAGTCAGCGCCAGTGACTTGAATGCTGCTGCTTCCATTCCCAAGTGAGCATCCCAACCGTCCCTCAAGGAGTTTCTCCTTTCTTTTTGGGCTCCTGTGCCATCAGAATGAAACAAATGACAAAACCCTGAAGCAGAAATCTGCTGGCCTGTGCGGCAGCAAAAAGTAGAGCTGGGTGTTAAGGTATTCTCCACTGTGGTAGATGTGACTCTTTATCTAACAGCTAGCTTATCAGTAAATGCAGTATTTTTTAAACTGCAGAATCTGATTTTGTGTATATTTATTCTTAGAACCTAGTTGTATCAAGACAGGGTGAACATCAGTGTGTTTCTCTCTGCTTGCTTTGACTTTCTTTGGGCTAGTGCATTATTGATGGGGTATCATTGACCAGCTGGAATTCATGCTATTTTTCTGCTGTGTGATTTTGCTACTGAAGCCTTGTAAACAGAGGGCAAACGCTTCTGGAACAAGAGTGAATACCCTTGTTTGCATATGAATGAGTATTTGTACGGGGGCCCTTATTTCCAGCATTTATGCAAATACAAACTCATACATGTGAATGGGTGTGGAAAAGGGAACAAAAAAAAAAAAGCAGAATCAAAATGAGAAGCTGGGTTCCTGAAAACCGCTCCCTTCATCTCTTGTGTTGGACAAGAGTTTAAAAAATTGCCTACACCAAGTGTGAGTATGTTTTTGGTATAAGACTTTCTGATGTGACCAGCAAGCAGAAGGAAAGAAGAAAGAATAGCCCACCTGCATGGAGGAAATGTCATGTAATTGTCACCAGTCAATACTCCAAGTTTTCCTGCATCATCTACCATTGTAGAGCAGCTTGGGGGACCAAAACCATGGACAATTTTAGAACAAAATGAGGAAGTAATCGCTTCCTTGTCAGGAGTGTTATTACAAGCTACTCTATGCTAGTAGATAAGGCAGTTTAGATTTTGCCCTCTTTTCCTGAAAGTGGCATAGTAAGTACATTTCTTATCTACACAGGAGGACTCTCCTTCTGCAACAAACCAGGACTATCTCATCCTCTTGTCCGTTGACACACTCCCTGTCACATACTACCCTGCATCATGCAGCTGGAAACTGGGATACTGCTAGCTGGCTAGGACTCAGGCTGCAGTGTGGTGCCTGGGGGTAATACACTTCATGACCAGTTTTTACAGATAACTGTTCTTCCAAAGTGGAGCAAGATCAACAGAATTATGAATTAGCAAAGGAACAAGAGAAGCTACAAATGGCTACATCTGGTATTTGCACAATGCTTCGTGGCAAGATGTGAGGTAAGGTGTTGTCTCTTGATTTAGTACAGCTCCTTCATCTCCCACAGAACCACTTTTTGGAAGCTTTTAAACTAATTTATATATGTCCCCTTAGGTTTTATGCACATTTATTATGGAAGTGTTTAGTTTTTCTTATCTAAACCTGCCTTTTAGAGCTCTACTTTTAAAATTTTATCATTTTAAGTTCTCATGCTAGCATGTCCAACAATTAATTATTGAGATACCACCATGGGATTCCATCCAGTAAATGAAGATAATGCTTCCTCTGTTTAGATCTATTCTGCTTTACCATATCAAAAGCCCTAGTCTGCAGTTGGTATGTCCTGTGACTGGAGATCAAATGTCTATTACTCATGTATGCCATGACCCCTTTTAACACTTAGAATTACTGGTTAGCTGCTTGCGTTACAGCAAAAGCTATGACACAGTCACCTTCTCGAATGTCCTCCAGAATCCCTCTTGTATACTGCAAGTAGTTCCTGGTGGCTCCTGAAGAGCCTCTCAAGCTGTATGTTAAACTAATATTTGGCTTGTAAATTACAAAGAGGAGAGGCAAAAATGAAGCCTCTGTAGAGGGGGCAAAAGATAGGAAAATGTGATCAAGACCCCAGAAAAGCTAAATGAGTGTATTTTTCTTGACTGAGAAGATTTATGGTCTTTGTGTAGAAGGAAATCTCAATAAGACCTTGAAAATTAGGTAAAAATAGTATTTCTGATCATTTTTTCATCCTGAACAAGGAGAGCAGCGCTGTAAAGTTTGTGAAGGTAAGAAAAGAAAGAAGAAAGCAACAAAGTTATTGCAAATAAACATATTCTTGGCCATCTGGGATAGGAAATGGTATCACAGAAAAAGGAGGATCTGAAGATTGAAAATCAAATAATACGTGACAGCAAGCTGAAAAGAGGAGTCAGGGAGTTGTTAAGAACAATCAAACAAAACCAGGGAAACTAGTTACTACATGAAGAGAAGGATGCCGAACAAAGAAAATATATCACTCACAGATTCTTTTAATTGAGAATAACAAAAAACCCCTTTGCACATCTAAGGCAGTGTACAGTGAGAACTAGAGAGCAAATAGGGAAAATACTTCTATGAATAAATAAACCAAAGTAAACTTGCAGGAATACAGGCCTGCGTGTGCAGTGGCTAGAGCAGGGGGGTCCTGGTTCATGGCTCAGTCTGCTCTGATGCAAATGAGATGTTAATCACAGACAAACCAGACTGGATTGTGGTTCAGGCACTCATCTAGCACATCCCTCACTAACCAGTTCATAAAGCTCTCCAGGGATGGGGATCCCACATGTTAGACAGGAGTTTGTATTCGGGTCCTGGATGATCTGCCATCCTTACTCTTTACCTTCCTGTCTTTTGGTATACACGCTAATTTTTCCACATTGGTATTTCTTGCAGAAATTGTTGATTTTTCTCAGTCTCTTGCAGGACTGTTTCATCTGTATACGATTAGAAAGAAACCCAGTGTATACGTTTTATACAGTGCAAACAGCTCAGTGCACTTTAGTGGTCAAGCTCATAGAACTTTTTTTCTAAACAGGCAGAAACAAAATAAAGTAACCTCATAATTCTTTTTAATTTCTTTGAAATGTACCCTCAGAAAGGGTAATAGTGCTCTTAGTGAATGTAGTGATCTTAAAAAAAAAAAAAAAAAAAAGGCACATTATTTCTAATCCTTACTTTATCCTTGGAGTTGGATGATGCATATTTCAAAGTGTGTTCTGCCAAAGCTTTTCTGACAAGCAGTGATATTTGCTGTGAATCTCAAACTTCAAATGATAGTAGTATTTAATAAGTTAATTCATTTCAAAGGATTAGACTTTCACTGCAGATGGTTTTTTCTGCCTTATTTCCCTTGAGTCTTATAATTGCATCTCTTTCCTGTACCTGCAACACGTTAATAATCTTCCTTTGCTTTCATCACACTCCAGTAGCTTTGGTTTGTTTTTATCAGCTGCTTTTAATCCTTTCTTAAATCAGAAATGGAAGCTTCGGTGGCAAGGTAACATAGTAAGTGATAATAATATGTAATGATGTCTTCATTCCCTTTTTTCTTCCCCTTCCCTCCACCCTACTCTAATGACATTCACATGACAGCAAAAGTAAACAAAAAGCACATGTATACAAAAAAGGGAAAGATCTTTATATTTTGCTGAGCTTTATTGTTGCTGAAATGATGAATGCTAGATTAATGTTGGGCTCTGTGTATATGCTCAAGGAGTGAGAGTCTAGAGATTAAGGGCTGCAAGATGATGCTTATGGCCTCTGTAGTCTGACCTCGCGTATAGCTGAGATAAAATTGACATTCTTGCCCTAGCTCAGAGAAGGTGGTAACTGGGAGCATGTGTTATGTTTTTCAGAGTTGTCTTTTCCTGATTCTCGTCTGGAAGAGACCAGCTGTACTCACCATCAGGGCACTTCCAGTGCCCCTCGGGAGCAAATGGTCTGCAGCGGGAGAGGCAAACACCAGCTAAGCTCAGCTGTATCTTGGCACCAGAGTAATTGGCAAACCTGTCTGTCACAGAAAGAGCAGTGGTACCCTTTGCCAGTGAGCACCTCAACGGGAATGCAGATCCTGCTAGGGCCCTGACGTTCCAGACCACTGCTGGGACCTGGATGGGTCTTGGTCTTCTCTTTTGGTTTTGCTTCCATTGTCTTCAGTTTCGCTTCTTCTTTCTGTCCATCTTTTGTGAATACTCCGGTGATTTCAGTGGGTGGGTGGTTTTTCCTTGAGGGAAGGGAATTTGCCTTTTCCCACTCCTGACACTTCTTTGCGATAGAGAAGATCGCTCCCATTTTCAAGCCATTTGGAGATAAAAGAACAATTAGGTAGGAACACTGGATAACCGATATATCGCAATAATCTGGGACTGTACTAGGTACAGGCAAGGTTGCTACAGCACCTGATCGAATCTGTGGGTGTGACACAACTGTGCCTCTTTTCCTGTGGCAAAGCACTGACGGGTGGTACGGAAAGAAGTGTTAAGATATGGGGCAAATGAATTATTCCTCAGAGAGGGGTGGCCCCTTCTAGGCACGTGAGATACTAGGAGTGATGCTCCCCTGAGCAACAAGAGCTGCCTCTACTTTTTCCTTCTGCCCTTTCTGTGCTAGGAGAAGGCAGACCTCAGCTCCTTATTTCTGCAGTCACAAAATTTTAGTTTTGCATATATTGCTGAAAAGCAGTGAACCAACCCTGGCAATAATCATATTCTACATTTGCACTTCTGATTCCTGGCTGAAAATTACACAGCACTTTTGAGAGGTAGAAGCTAAAGGAAAATCTTTTTGATTCCTCCCTTAGACTTCATATTGGACTGAGAAGTGTTCATGCCAGGTTACATGCCTACTCAAAAACACACTAACCCTTTGAGAGATAGAAGTCCTGCTATGCTCCAGGATGTTCTTTGTATCTTTGCAAGAGCTATGCACCTGTCCCAGGAAAGAAGGAATAAACAGAGACTTCTTTCTACAGACAATTCCAACACTATTATTTATAAGTGGTGGCATTGATTATTCCTGCTGTTTTTATTACGGTCGTGCCTGGAGACATTGGTCATTCAAAATAACCTTAAATTTAAAGAGAAGTAGTTTAAAAACTAGTTCCAAACCCACTGAAATCAGTGGAAAAGTTGCTAGTGATTTGAATGGGACTTGGATTAGGCCATTTGCATCCTAAATCCACACCTGGCTGAGAATGAACACGATTTAGGTATCCAGTGCCTTTCTCAGCTATCTAAAGTTATGGATGTGTGGAACACTTTCAGTTTGGGGGCTTCAGTAGAGAGTGAAATAAATTTGTAAATAGCAGGATATTATTATAATTACTCACTTTACAACAATGCCCTGACAATATTTCATAAGAAATTTGTGGCCAACATAGAATTTACTTTTTTTTCTACTGTTTTTGTGGTGGATTACAGTATTCTGTCCCTGAATGGGTTGTGCTCTTTTCTTTGGCTGAGTATGTGTGTTTAAACCTGTAGACGGGTTCAGCTTGTTTTACGTGGACCTCATATTGGGTGTTTAATATCAAGGGTTAGTGTAAAGTATATATTGGGTTTCTGGATAGATTTTAACAGCATTTAATTAAGGTAAACGTTTCTTACCTAAGATACAGCGTGTGCATTGCCTCGACTGCGTTGTTAAAGAGTGAATCGAGAGATAATATGTGTGTCCCTGAGAAAATCCTTTTACTCTCTCTTGAAAGTGGCTTCTCATCCACAGACAACATAATGATGAAAATATATCCCTCAAGAAGTAATGCGAGGGGAGAGAAAGAGAAACAAAGGTCATCGGTCTTTTAAGACAAGTGAAGTATAAAAGATGTCTCCTGTGCTACTGTGTAGACAGACTATTTGTGTGAAATTTTCAGTGTTAAATAATGAATGGTACAGTCTCAGTCTGTCATGTGGCAGTTATTTTAAGGTTGTGTGTAGTCAGTGGATTGACTTACACTGTTTTCTGGATAATAAATGGACCTGGGCTACAGAGAAAACTCACTGGAATATCAGTTTTCCTCTTTTTAGTACAGTGCAAGCAGGTTTAAATCTGAGCAGCCAGTGGGAAATTATTTTTTTAATTACAAAGCTGTTCCCTCAAATGTATCTCAATGACAATAATAAAATTAAGAAAACTCAGTGTGGTCATTGCTCTTATTCATGTTTCATCTGACTGGGCTCCAAGCTTCAATTTTCAAGGCTGTGAACAGGAATGTTTCAGAAACACTAAGTTAGTTTAAAATTGAAACATGTTTCAGAAGATGAATTAACAGGTTTGATCACATCATCCCTGTACTGCTGAGGGATTATTTTTTCCTCTGTTCAGAAATCTGGGGTCAATCAGTCAAAGGTACAGCCTGTATGTACCAGTTGAGCGATCATTATAAGACAGGGAGCTAGACTACCTGTGGGGTGCTACATGTCTTGGTAGAGCATCCGTGCGATGGTCCTCTGCAACCCAGAAGCACAACAGCAGGTGGGAGAAGGAGTAGGCAGGTGGGTGTTTTGGGCACTGACTACAGGCAGTAGTGCTGTAGCACTGGGCTTTGAAAATCTGATGCTGTATTGTTTATAAATGAAGCCTTTTTTTCCGATGAGATTTACAGACATGTTTGGGCAAATACAACATCTGAGTGATCTAATTGCTGACTCTAAACTTCTGTTTGCACATTACATTGTTTAATTACTTCAGTCTAGCAGTTTTCTAGCAATGTCTTAATCTGTTATCTGCCAGAATTAAGGGGGTGGAAAAAAGGAATTTATTCGGGTATCATTCACCATGCAACAATTGTACGAAGCCGTAAACGGAAAAGCAATGTTTGTCCATTTTAACATTTTTTGTGACAGTGCCACAATAGCATAAAATACGTAAAAAAAGTCAGTGGAGCTTCTCTTTAAAGTTTTATTGTTCTTGACAGCAGTAATATGTAGTCTGAGAACGCAGTTCGTAAATGCTAACAAAATACAAACTAGGATAGTCTCTTCATTGTTCCAATGCAGCTCTTAAGATGAAAGGAAATTGTATGTGAGCATAAAGGGAAGAATATATGCAATTAACCACATCATGCACTCCGCTCTACTTAATTCAAATTGTGAGAGCACAACTTGTATTAGGTTTATGTATAGCCCCATATAACTCCCAGCAATCCTGCTGCAGTCATGTACATTCTGTCCAAGGGGTGAAAAAATAACAAGGCTGGCTATCTTTTCAGGACATCACACTCCCTGGTGTATGTGCACTTGTGTGTTTGTAATTTGTTGTCCTGTTGGTAATGTCTGTCGAAGAAAAGAGCTGGACTTGGAATAAAGTCTCTATATACAGCTGTGCATCTAAATCTTTTAAAATTAAAACCTAACCTTGGGGGGAGAAATAGAGATCATTATCACAGTATTTTCCCTTTGATGACTTAGCTGGTTATGAACTTGAAATGTTCATTTATTACTTTGATGCTTTCCCATATCAATTGTTTGCACTCATGGGAACATGTCTCTTCTGCTAAGGTTTCATCACGCATCATAAAATGTCTCAAAGATTACCAGGTTTGACTAAAATGAGGAACACCAATTCTTTAGAGAATGTTTTCTTGAAGAACAGCATCTCACACAGGTTGTGCAGCTATGAAATGTCATGTGGCTGGAGTGCCCCTTTGTCACCTTCTCCCATTTAACGTGATCACCATCCTGGTAGACACAGCGAGAGCTGAAGAGGAGCATTTCTTTCTTTACACTGAGTTGGACCTTGGTGTCACATTCTTCTCTGTACAACTGGCTTCTGCTGCTGCTTGGGAACTTTGGATATGAGATTATAAATGCTGCAGGAACAACATTATTTATATTTGAGTGCCATGTGGCATCGGTTTGTTTTAAAAGAGCTGCGTGTATAAGGGAAGCATCTGACCTTTCCGTAATTTCTCAAATCCTGACTTCTTTCCTCCCCTCCTTCCAAAACCTCATCTGTTCACAGCTGAAATCCTAGTCTTCGCTACAAGTCACAGTCTGTGTTTGTTTCTGAGGGATCTTTCCTGTGTTGCAAGACAAGAACTAGCAGAAATGTAAGCACTGAAGAATATTCCCTGAAGCTTCTCTAAAATGTTTATGCCAGTGGCAAGGATCCTGTTTGACATTTTAGCACAATGGAGTTGAATGCAAGAGCTACAGGTGACTGCCACACATGCTGCTGACATTTACTTGCCTGCACTGGTTCGGGGAGGAGAAACCTCCCATTGCACTTGGTCTCTGTTCCTAACTTGCCAGAAACTAAGATTCTGTCTTTGTTAGGATCTGCTCAAATATTTCTTGTTGAGACTACTTGAACTGCACCTCAGGTACCAGACACATAGGCACTCCTGAGATGTCAGGTTATGTGCTGCTCTGTGGTGGCATCTCAAGTCCACGCCAGGCCGCAGGGCACACACGGCGATCTGCTTGTGATGTACTCTTGCTGTCTGTGCAAGGAAATTTGGGAGCATGGCCTGGAAGAAGTGTGTGGGATTTTTTGACCAGATCTCCCATCTGGAAGATGGGGAGCCAGGGACCCCAGAACATGCTGCTGTATCATGTCGATATAGATGGTGCTTTTAACAGGTCCTTCTCATTTCCCCAGTCTAACTGCTGCTTTAAAAAAAAAAACAAAAAAACAAAAAACCAAAAAAACCCCCAAACCAAAACAAAAAATCCCAACCCAACCCCCCAAAAAAGCTGAATATGCAAATGAAAAGCTGATGTTGGTGCACAGCTGGGTCTTCTGTGAACAAAGTAATCTTCAGCAACCTGCTAGGATAACTGCAAAGCACCCGCACTCCTTGGATATGGTATTTAACTGAATTCTGACTTTGCTGCTCTGGCCCTCTTTCAGATCCTTTCTGCATACATCTAAATCCCTTCTAACTGCCCCCACTGCATCAATCACCTCTTAACCCGTCTCTGGGGGGTACTTTTAATTTGATCTGTTTGACCAATCCATAGGAACAAACTAATGCTTGTGTTGGCATTGTTACCAGCTACTAGTATGGCCACTCCACATCATATTTTATCCACGTTCTTTTTTTCTGAGGTTTTTTGACAGCTGTAGATGGCCTTGGATTTAAAAGTAAAATATATGCTAGTCATGTTGTCTCCTCATCTCACCTCTAAAGAATTTTTGAAAGTTGCACAAACTTTTAAATGGCAGTGGAGCTGAACAAATTAATAATCTCAAATCAGACCAGGACTTTTCAGACCTGGAAGCACTGAAGACAAAAATGTAGGTAGAAATAATAGTAGTGTCTTAATTCTGATACAGATGTAAACTTTCTCCAATGTTGACTTTGGGCTTTATTATTTCTCCTGTACTTAATAAAACAGAGTCCTACTAATACGTATCACACTCATCTATTCTTGCTGTTACAGGGAAAGAGCTCTCACTTCCCCCTTTTTTTTTCTTTCTAAGTGAAGGAATTCTCAGTTGTTTCCACTCTGATCAACTGTTTTTTTTGGTCAGTATTAGGACAGTCCCAATTTGTTCAACATATTACAGAAATGCACTGTTGTTCTTTAAACAAGGATTAGTTTAAAAGTCATCTGCTGTTTATGATATGCTTTTGCTTTTCTATTGAGAATAATTTTCATAAATCTCCAACTTTGTCACTTAGGATTTTTGTAATGTGCTAAAATATTTTCCAGTCTGTCTTTGACTAGGTTAATGTTGAGGTCTCATCCATTGTTAGCAGTTATCTGTAGCTTTGGTGTTGTACAAGGAAAGCAAATATTAGGTCTCTATCTTTAAATATGTAATTTAAGATGCACCAGTAATGATGAGTAAAACAGTTTGGACAAAATAGAAACTGCTTTGTCTTTATGGCTTATTGCAGTGTATTTTCTCCTAAAATATTTTTGAAACCATAAAACTGATAAGTTTTTCCCTTTTACGTTGCACTCCTTTTATTCCTTTAGGCCCCAAGAATCCAAGTTCTGTGCAAGACCTGTTTTCGCAAGCCCAGGATTTGGAGACTTGAGGTAGGTTTTGAAATTCCTTAGATGTATAGCGATGTTCATAAAGAGAGTGAAAACAGCACTAGAAGAAGTATTACTCATGAATATTCATTCCACGTCTCAGATAAATTGAGTTTGAGAAAATGTTTGTAACTGATTTATAATCAAAAATGTCAGAAATGTTTACCAAAAGAGAAAATTTCATTGCAAATGTTGCAGAAGATTTCCAGAAAATGAGGTATTTAATTTTTTTAATTAGACACTGTGGAAACCTATAATGTCTCTCCCATTTCCTATGAATAGCTTGTATCTCTGATTAAATTATTAATATTGAATAAACAGAGGAGTGGACGGGAAGCAGGCAGTGATTGATAAAGGACAATTCACAGATGGAATATGTTTATTTAGCTCACTCATGAAGCAGTTTCAACCTGCTGATATATTCTTCTAAATTCAATAACTGTATTGCAAAGTAGGGATTGTCTGCTTGATTTCCTTATTAGCCAAAATTATGTGGGGCGTTTTAAGGGAAACATAGGGTTTGTGACATATGGAATGGTGGCTTAAGACTGTTAGACCATAACTTTTTCAGTTTCACAGACTTCATAGAATTTGTTGTTTTTTTTTTTTTTTCCTGAATGTAATTTAACTATTATTATTTGCTGCTTAGTATAAAGGCAGCAAGCTATACACATATTGGGATAAATAGGATAACTTTTCAAGGCATTGACTGAAATTGGGTAACCGATATATACAGTTGTATAGCTATCATTAAAATAAAAAATGTGTTTCATAAATATGTTATTAAATGGGTAAGGCCAATATTCCCAAAGAACTGACACTCTGATTCAGGGCAGAAGTTAAGTTTAAATCTAATTATTCTCTGATTTAACGTTTTGTGGATTGAATCTTGTACTTTTGAAATCAGTTACCTTTCTCTTCTTGGCTTCACTACAAGTAGGTACCAGTTTTTCCTTGGCTAAATTATTAAACATGGGTACTAGTCACGCACAATGCAGGTTTGCTTTTGATAACTTGAACTTAGACTCACTGTATGCGTTTTAAAATCTGGAAGGAAAAAAATAACAGCTCTCACGTCTAGGAGCTTGTCAATGCTGCTCTCTAATCTTCCAAATCTTTACTGGTGTAAGCAATTTACTGTGACCTGGAGACTAGATTGGAAATATATTGGTGGTGATTCCCATAATATGTAAGCAGACAGTCAGCAGTCACGGGATTTGTCTAGTTCTGGAGTTTTCTTACTGAAAGTATTTTATTTGACAATAAATAAAACGCTGTTTGAAAGAAAGTATCACAACTGAATATTTACTTTGTTTGTTTTCAAGGTTTTAACTCTATCTTGTTGGTTTTTACTGTTGTTCCTATATAAATGTACAATTTGTGTCCTTTAAGAATTCATCTAATAATCTTAAACTGGCATCTGGATCAGGGCAACCCCCAGTATCAGTACAGGCTGGGGGATGAAGTGATGGAGAGCAGCCCTGCCGAGAAGGACTTGGGGGTACTGATGGATGAAAAGCTGGACATGAGCCGGCAATGTGTGCTTGCAGCCCAGAAGGCCGGCTGCATCCAAAGAAGGGTGGCCATCAGGTCGAGGGAGGGGATTCTGCCCCTCTGCTCTGCTCTGGGAAGACCCCACCTGGAGTCCTGCATCCAGCTCTGGAGCCCTCAGCACAGGAAAGACATGGACCTGTTGGAGCAGGTCCAGAGGAGGGCCACCAAAATGATCAGGGGGATGGAACTCCTCTCCTATGAGGACAGGCTGAAAGAGTTGGGGTTGTTCAGCCTAGAGAAGGGAAGGCTCTAGGGAGACCTTATTGCAGGTCTTCCTTCCAGTACCTAAAGGGGGCTTATAAGAAAGATGGGGACAGAATTTTTAGCAGGGCCTGTTGTGATAGGACAAGGGGTAATGGCTTTAAACTAAAAGAGGGTAGATTTAGACTAGATAGGAGGAAGAAGTTTTTCCCAATGAGGAAAAATTAATGAGGGTGGTGAAACACTGGCACAGGTTGCCTAGAGAGGTGGTAAATGCCTCATCCCTGGAAACATTCCAGGTCAGGCTGGATGGGGCTCTGAGCAGCCTGATCTAGTTGAGGATGTCCCCCTGCTCATTGCAGGGGGCATGGACTGGATGACCTTAAATGGTCCCTTTCAACCCAAAGGTTCTATGGTTCTATGATCTTCGAGGTATTCCTGTTGTCAGTCATGAAGATTCATAAGGAAAGGCTTGGATTATTAGAAGGACCTAAAAAGAGGCGGAGACCTAAAAGAGGCATCTAGCTTCAATTTTGAAATTGGTAGTCTGAAAGAAAATGAGTTTGTGCTTAAAAACCCACACAGTTATTGAAATTCCTGTTTGAATCGTAGTTGATATTTAGAATAGAAATAATTATTTGGAGTCTCAGGAGTGGTATAAAGATAACAAATTTTGCAGTTTTCAAATTATAACAGAGAAGAACATCCAATTGACATCAATCAGAAATTGAAATTTGGTGTATGAGGGCAGTCTAAAATACCTCATGGATAGGACAAAAAAGGTTAATCCAGGTAATACTGTGGGGTTTTTTTCATTCTAATATATCAAAATCATTTTAATTTCCTCAATAAATAGTATGTATGTTAGAGCATCTTGTTTTAAATGTGGAGGGATGTAAAGAAAGAATGTGAGGTGGACAACAGAGGTCCAGAGCTTCCCTCAAACACCTTTAAAAAGTACCTGGAGATAATGGACCAAAAAAAGACAAAGAATTCTTCTTCGTGACATGGTTCTTCTCAGAATAATAGTGAAAGAAGTTTTAGAATAATGTTTAAACTACTACTTCATAATTCAAAACGTTTTATAGAATTATTCCATAAATTCCTTTCTTGCAGAAGGTATAAACATTCAGAATTTCTATATGCCATGGGCAAATTCATTGTCCCTTTTAATTTTGTGCAATGTAGTGAGTAAATACAAAGGTGTGATCTTTTTCCCCAGAACTGATTGTGAAGCTACAAGTTTCTTCTGTATCAGTATCAGCATTTGGAGTCTCTTCATATGATATTGGCCAACTCTGTGAATGTCTTCCTTCTAGCTGATAAATTAAGAATACAGCTGCTGCCCATTTTCAGTGCCCTAATTTTGTACATATTTGAGAGATATGTCTAGAGGCAAAAGCCATACTTAGACCTTTCCTGTGCAGTATTACAAATTCTTGTGTATTTCTCAGAGTTAAAATTAAAAATATCTACTTACTCACTTTAATAAATGACTATTACTGCTTTCTTTTTATCCACATTTCCCTCTTTTTGAGAGGAAAAACTCAGCAAAAATTCTTTCTTTTTCATGTCTTCAAAGTCACTGGAAATCTTTCTCCTCTAAGAATGGGGAGATTGCTGGAAGTTTTGAAATATAAAATGCTGCGAGAGAATGTCTGATGTCTTGCAACACAACCTAGTTCTAATTCACTTTGTGCGTCTGGGACACAGTGCTGGAGGGACAGAGTTGAATCCTGCTGTTGCAGGTGAGAAACATCCGTCATCTCTGTAATGAATAGGCGCAAGAGAGGAGCATTTGCTGTGCAGACTGCTCTGGTGGTGGTCTGCTGGTCATTCAGCTCCTGAAGGTCCTGCCTGTCCCCAAGCTGTATGTGTGGTTCCTCTTGGAGTTGCTCGTGCTGCTGCCTGGTACCATTGCTCCTTCAACTGTCCTCTTGACTTTCACTTCATAAAATGTGAGAACAAGATGATTTTGACTGTGAGAACCAAGGTCTCCTGTATTTCCTGGAGATCAACATTGGTTTTGACACAGCTGGTTTGTATCCGTGGCTGATCTATGCTGAAGAGCTGAAGGAGGGATTCAGCCTTGCTATCTTTAGCTGTCCACAAGTTCACTGACTCAGGTGCTTCTATATTAAGTGCAGAGAGAGAGGTACTTCTAGTCCCATGCTAAGATAAGAGGAATGAATCACCTTTCCACATGTCAGCCTGATGCACAGTCAGCACTGATGTGTAATACTAGGTGTTTAGCTGCTGAATGAATTAAGGTTTGTAGGATGATTCTTGGGAAGAATGCTGTGTCTGCAGAAGTACGTAGCAAAGTCAGCCTGCCAGTTAGCTCTGGTGTTCTTTTATTTTCCACAAAACTGTATTCAAGGGGAGTGAAAACAGCATCAAAAAGTACAAGTAAACATTGGCATATGTTTGCCATCAGGTGACTTAAATGTGTGCCCCCTCATCTCTCATGGCTTGGTACATAAACAGAGAGAGCAGAGTAATGGGTCAGAAAGTTAACTATTAGCCCAGCGCTTGCTGATGAGTGATGGTCGGCGTTCCCCTGGTTTGGCAGCTTTCTCGTGGTGCGGGTGAAGCAGGTGTTTTAAGCCAGTCATCAGTATCTGATACAGCTGTTAAATAAACTCATCTATCACAAGTGTTCGTGTTTGGGCAGCAGTTGCCCAGCTGTGCTTAGACTGTGGCACTGAAGATGTCGGGAGATGGCTAGTGCCCCATTTCACAGACAACAAGCCCTGGAAAAAAGTTTCCCCAGGGTTGTTAATATCCTCATCAATGCAAGTCAACAGACATCTTTTGACAAAGGGCTGGGGCGGGGGGAAGGTGCATGTGCTGTATGAGCTAATATAAATTCAAGCTGTGCAAAATCCCTGTGGGCTCCAAAGCAGAACCAGTGTCTGAGGAGGATTGCAGGTGGTCCTGTGGTGATGGAGGATGAGAGGGATGAGCATCTGACCAGGTATAAAGGGTTTAGCAGATCAAATGCTTTGCTTCTGCCAAACAAAATATATATTTAAAAAAAAAGGGCTTTTAATTAACAAACTGCTTAATAAAGAAGCGCAGAGAACAGAAATGTTAGCAGTGAACCTCTGCCCCCTCGCGAGGGCTTTTGAATCTCTGTGTGTTCTTGCTTTATCTCTGCAGAACAGACACAGCTCTTTCGCAGGAAAAACTCTGGAGATGAACACTGACTACATTAAAATGTCATCTTACAAGCAGGGATTTTAAAATGATATTTTAAAAAAGTGTTGCCCAGGCAGGCTATGAATAGTAAGCAGAAATATAATGCAAAAGGAGACCATCTTACTTAAATGAAATGGGTTTCATTAACCCATATTTAAACATGTGAGTTACAGGTAGACTGAAGTTACATGTAGCATTCACAAGCTTGTTTTTCTTAGTCGGTCATTTCGCTTTTTCTGCTACAGATTCACACTTACTGTAAAGTTTTCAGAATTACTTTAGATTTAAATGATTGAGCATTCTTGAGAGGGAAACAGATACTCTTTTAATTTAAAGGATAGTATGTCTTATTGACATTAAAATATAAAAATCATGGAAAGTGATAAAAGTGACACCAAGGTAAATAAACCTCGGTCTTCAGTCAAACTTGAATTCATTTAAATAGCCTGTATCTCAGTGAATCCCACTCTTGGTACCTCTGGTATGCTTTTGGTTTTGCTTTTTTAATATTTATTAGGATGTAATTATTTATGAAATACAGCCTGATGGAGGCCTTCAATTTTGTTTGCTTCATTTCCTATCTCTGAGAAGATGATGGCACATCTGTATCTTCCTAGGGTGCTCTGAAGACAAATTAACTGGAATGTGCTCTCTAGACTAAAAGGTAGAAGCCACATAGATACGGAGGTGGCGCATAATTGGGTACGTGTTGTATCACGGCACGTGGTGATGGACGTGTAGACCTCTGGCTAGTGATGTCCTTGTATAGAAACCTCCGCAGCAGCGGCAAAAGCAAACTTCACCTGTGCTGCATTGATTTCCAAGCCATTGCCTGTGGAGGCCCTCACTTCTTTCTGTGCTCTTCCATGGATCCTGTACCCTTGATTTATTTGAAGCATTTGTCCTACGCTATGCGTGCTGCCAGGGATGTGGGAAGGAAGATAATCTTTACTTTACATTGATTACAAAGTGCACTGTGCTGTACAGAGGTAAATGTGCTTAACTATCGTCAGGAAGAGATTTACTGTGCCAAAGTTTTTAACCGAAAATCTGAAATTGCGCTTTGAATTTATCTGTCAGTAGTCCTCCTGCATAGCAATTTGTCTGTTTTTCTTCTAGGTGGGTTTTTTCTTTAGGATTTTGGATTTTATTGTAGACTGGAATATTTGATTTATTATCTTTTTTCCACATACGTACTTACAAGAAAAACATAGACCTAGATCCCCATAATACACCAAACTGGGCCTGTTTAGGTCAGATTGCAGTCAGTAAAACTGTTCTCAGAATTCAAATACAAATTTGGCTTCAGATTGCAAAACAACCCCAGAATAAAACTCCCTAGAGTTTAAAACATATGGTAATATATTCATACTAATTTAAATAGGAAGCCCTATTTTTGTCTTTGGGCTCAGAGTTTTAAACCAATGCTGTGGCTGGGGGATACTTGTTAGTTGAAGAAAAAGTATCAGCTACAGTTATACGGGCAACTGAGAACTGTGAAATCTAGAAGAAAAAAGCTCAGTAGAAGTATCATTCAGGAACAAAAAGGGGAGGAAGGAAAAAGCCCCCTTAGCAGTATTTATGTATTCCATGTATAGTGCCATGTATTCTGTTGGCTCCTTAAGGCTTTCTCATATTCTTCCTGTCTTATTGTTTTCTTACTGATACGGCTGAGAAGCTCAGATGTTGCTTAACTGAAACTGCCACTTTTGATTTACTGATTTTGCCAGAGGCGAGAATCTGGGTCAGGTTACCTTTTTCTGAAGGTACCTGTAGGTAACGGTTGACTCCTGTGGACTTCAGAGAAAATCAGACCTGTACCTGCTGAAGAGGGCTGGAAACTGGAAGTTTCTTATTTTTCTGTTGGTGCAAGCAAGACATAACTCCATTGAATTAGGTGTATTAACCATTCTCTGAAACTGCAAATGAAACAAGAACCAAAAGTAGCTGTTTAGTAATAATCTAGATAACGGATAATTTGAAGTATGACACAGGCTGTTAAAAGTGAATTCTAATTGCACGGTCCCAAGAAAATAACATTTTATGATAAATGCCCAAAGAAACCACAGTGAGATAAGGGTTGCTTGTTCGTCTGCTTAGATACTAAGGTCTGGTATTGAAAGTGTAAACACTGTCTGTGGATACAATGCAGTTTGCATAATTGAAACACCAGAGGGGACAAACTTGGTTTTAAGGAATTGGCAATAATACAAAGTGTTCAAATCTATGTTCCAAAGCTCCTGAAATTGGCTTTAAAATGAGACTTGACAAATAATCACGGTTTCCTTGCATTTGCCTTCGGAGCCATTAGATCTGGGTCACATATTGTTTTCTCAGCCATGTAATCCCAGGGCTCTAGTCCCTGCAGCTTGAAAAATACCTGTTATTGTCTGCCTGACAATGAAACTGGGAGAGCTGGCAATAACCTGAAAGTGACTTTCAGTCCTATAAAATTCAATTCTATCTTTTTAGTTTTTCAAACAAAACTGTCGTTCAAATCAATGGGACTTCAACAGAGGAGATGATTAAAAAGAAGGGGGGGGAAAAAAAAATCTTTTGATAGCTGGAAACTAAACCTGATGCTTAGAAACAGAGATATAAGGGGGAATTTTGGTTAGCTTTCAGCGGCAGCCTGTCTCCCATCTAATCCAGTGGCTGCTAATTCATTAGGATAACCTCCGAGAGGACGAGCCGGTACGAGCCTGTACCACGGCCGGGAGCGGCACTGGGTGCCGTGCTGCTGCCTGCCAACAAAGGCAGAGCGACTGCAGCCGGGGCGGCTGTCCAGGGCAGCCCGGGAGCCGGGGGTCCGTCCTGGCATGGAGCGGCTTGGGCTTCTCTCTGTCTTCGCAAGGGCTGCACTTTTCCGGGGTGAAAAGCCTGATGTTGGGATCTCTGCAGAACGTGGTGGGAGGGACGAAGCCTCTCCCTGCACCCGCTCCCTGCTCTCACACCCTGGTTCTGCCGAGGACTGGCATCTCCTCTTGTCCCTCTGCTCCCTCCCACCTCTGCTTTTTTTTTTCCTTTTTTAAAAATTTGATTTAATCCTTCCAACACTTGTCCCAGCTTTTGGGAACTTGTGGTGGAGGGGTATGAAAAGACAGCTTTCCAACTGCAGCAAAACCCAGTGCGGGCACAGAACAGGCCATGGGTAGGAGCCGTTGTGCGGGCACGGGGCAGGTGGCTGAGAAGTGCATGCGCACGCACGCACACGTCCCACGTGAACTGTGTGGGAAATGTAAGGATGGGCATTTGCAATGATAATCTATTTGAAAGTCCTGGCTAGATCTTTTGCTCCCTGGGCATGCAGGTGGATTTCTCCTGACATGGTTAAAATTCGATCCAACTTCTTCAGACTTTACCCCTTTACCTGTTTGAAGCTGCTGTATCTTGCTCTCCGAGTGTCTTCCATGCTCTTTTAGATGAATGTATGCTTGCTGTGTTTCTGAACAATATGTCTGCTGCTTTGATGTGTTAGAAACAGACTGTTAAGGCTGACGTAGCTGACCCAAAGTCATAGCAGAGGCTAGCAGCCGGTTTGTCCCCAGGCTTGCTGCTCTTCTGTTCCTGGTGTACAGGATAGTGGAGGGCCCTGCAGATGTGGGGCTCCTTTGGGTAGCACCTGTACCAGCAGCAGTGTGTCCTTGGCTTTAGTGGAGCCTAGCCAACCAAGACAACTGTTGCTCCATCTCCTTCAGACTGTTGTTGGCTATTTATGCCTCACCAAAAGACAGAGTATAGAAACATGGCTTGGCTACTGAGGTAAGTGGGAATAAAGTTTCAAAATAGAGGTGGAGAAAGATAAAAGATGCAGTAACACCTCTTGCCCATGTCAGCTGGAAAGTGGGCACAACTGTAAGGAGGACTGAGGTTTTGAAACGCACTAGGATATGGTTGTTGTTACTGGAGTAGAGGGGACTCTGATAAACTGGCTTGCGTGGGTGTGATGGCCAGTTGACTGTGGAATGACAAGCAAGTAAATGCTGAGAGGGGAAAAATGGGCAAGGAGGAGCTGACAAACTGTGGGAACAAATGTGAGAAATGCACGTTTTGGAGAACAACGAGACTGATGGTTTAAAGCTGTCCAAGCTCAGATGTAAAGTTCCTTCACAGATGTTATAGCAACCCTCCCAAAATTCAGTCCTCAGTAGGACAGAAAGGACTTTCGTTTTCATATGGAATCCTAACTAATTCTCTGTTTCTTCTGTTGTTCTCTATCTAATTTGTGGCTAATAGTAATAAAGCTCAAGAGGAAAAGATTTTGATCCAGCCACTGGTCTGTTAATCACAGTGGAAGGTTAAGCACCAGGGTGTAGTGTTGGCTGATAGAGTGGCAAAAATTCAGTGTGCTGAGAAGAACCATACACTGAGAGGTAGAAGCCTGACAAATGTGTAACTTTTCCTGTCTTCTGCAGCCCTGTGTAAATCATGTATAGCAGCACAACATTATTCCTGGCAAAATATTCCTGTCAAGATATTGCTCCTTGTAAATCATCGGAGAAGGTGAGAAACAGACGTGTGCGTTGCTGAGACAGGCTGTGCAGGTCCCACTTAAGAAAAAGTTGTTCTGAAACATCTCGACACATTTGGGAAGTTTCAGGTTGCTTCGTACCTTTGTGAAGCAAAGACATAGTATTTTGGGCGTGGTGCACCCTTGTATAAAATCATCAGCTTTCTCAGTTCCTTCTAACGGGAATCGGGTGCTAGAGTCTGTACTACAGCTGTGCCTTCGACGTGGCTCTGGCAGGGGTCCTTGGCCCTGCTCAAATTCCTTCCATTCACTGCTGCCCTTCTCCTCCTCAGGAGGAGGAGCTGTTTGCAGAGACAGGCTCCCCTTCCCTCCCATCCGCCCTCACCCTGGTCGTCAGCACCGTAAAATCCATAAACAAAAGGTTGCCTGCTGATTTCAGACCTGCGAGGCGCAGCACACCAGCGGGCACCTTGGATGCAAGATGTTTTAGCTCCAGCTGATAATTCTGCTCCGTTGACTTTTTTACGTGTGTTTTGGGGAGAAGCACTGGCTGCACTACATACATGGGGTAGCTCCCATCAAGAGCAGTGGGAGCGCTGGTGCAGAACAGCAGTGGTTGTTGTGTGTCTTCTTTCATACCTTTTCTTAAATACTAATAAATTCATTTTCAGGAAAGAAAATAAACCTGGTAGGGACCTGTTAATGGTTTTTCAGTGGTCTTATGAGGCAGGGTGTATGCTGCCTGAATTCTTTCCAGCTCTTCCCCTGAGCTCTTGCAGTAATTATCTGTTTGGGTTGCCCGTGACATTCATAACACGAAAGCACGTTGCTTTCACTACAGAAGGGCTCCCTCACCTCCCAGTGGGATGAAACCCAGAGCCTTGACCACTGTCACAAGGTTGGCCATCCAAGAACAATTGGTTTCTAAATGTGCCTGAACCTTGGGTGACCTGAAATATAGCAGCAGGTATTACAAGCCGGGACATCTGGTGGACAATAAAACTTTTTTTTATTTGTTTTTACATGAAGCAGCTGTACTTGAGCAGATGACCAGGGGCTGTGCAATCAAAGTGTGAATAGCTGAATTAGCAAATTATGTTAGGCTTCTTAGGCACTTATTTAAATGCTGCATGCTCTTTTTTAATTTTGCTTTATTAACATCTACCAAAACCACAGCGGTGTTGACATTATGGTTATTAGTGACTTATTTGCTTCATTAAAATTTACAGCATGTTTTACATTCACCATCTGGGACTGCTTTTCCCATGTTTACGGTTAAAATGTAACTTAAAGCCAGGCCTAATAGTCTAAAATAAAAGATTTTATAGCTAAAACTCTTTCTTCAGATGCCAGTGTTACCTCTTTTCTCTAGCGTCCTTGTGTGCAAACAGAATGCTGTTTTGCCCAGTCACCGTGGTACAACGTAGTGCTAGGATACAGACAAATATTTCTGCTTTCAATAAAAGATGTTGTTGCATGTAAGGAAAAGGTCGATTGTGCTATTACTTGGAACACTGTGGCTCATGGAGTATGGCTGGGGAGGGGATTAGACTACTCAGAGGAACTTCAGACTAAAGGACCTTCTGGGTCACTGAGTCTAAACCCCTGCTATTGCAAGTAACTACACTGGATAATCCCTTTCTAAAGGATTTGAGACAGAATAAGTAGTGGAAGAGAAATGTGAAGGTATTGAAAGGCAGTACACACGAGCACAGCTCTGAACCTGAGCTGATGTACCTCAACAGTTTCCACACTTGAACTGCCTTGCTCCTAAGCATTTCAGAGCATGGGCAGAATATGTTCATAGAACCATTTAGGAAAGGAAAAGACCTTTAAGGTCTTAAGCCATGTCCAATGGCTTAAGCATGTTTTAGCTTAAATGTATACACATAGCTTTTAATTCTTCCTCCCTTTTTCTGCTTTTCTTTGTTGAATAATGAGGATGGGAAACTCACTTTCTTGTTTATTCAGTCCGGGAACGTGGAAAACTTGTTGTGGTTTGACAGGGCAAATTTGAAGGGAGAAGAAAAGGAATGTGTGACATACTGGTAATAAGAACACATGCTTTTCCCACCATTTGAGTCTGAAAGAGAAGTCAATTCAAAATTCAAAATAATATTTTTCTCAGTATTACCACTTGAGATGCTAAACACTAAAAAACCCGTTCACTGCTTGATTATTTGTTTTCCCTCCTTTTTTAATTCTGAAAGAAATGTCCATTCTCCACAAAGCAAATTTTGAAACAAACAAAAATAAGAAAAATTAGAGTGCTTATCAGCTCTGTGAGCACTCAGATCTTCCTTGGGTCACCACATGAAAGAGGATTTTTGTGGGACTTCCAGACACATTCATGTATCCTAGGATCTTACAGGTTTACATGTGCACTTGTGACTTCTCCCTTATCTCATTTCAATTTTAGGTATGTATCTTAACGTGATGTAGGAGTGACAATAATCTGGATAATATTGGAAGGCCGTTCCCTTATATGCTTGCGATTTCATAAGACCTCATCATGACAAGGATTTACAGATCCTTTAGATTTCAGCATGATCCTAGAAATGTAGCTATGTGAGTAGACCTTTCTGCCTTTGCTGTTTCGACTCTCCCTTGACTTCAGTGTGAAGTCCATGCTACCTCTCTTATTCTTTAAAGCTGTTGTGGAGAACGGATGGGTATTTTTTCATCTTTTCTTTTTTTCCTTGTATCTCACAATTAATGGTTTACAGGTGGAGCTGGCTGGCACTACTTTAGAAGGAAGAAAATTATGAATATGAATGCTTAATAATAATCTGATAAAAAATCCTGAAATTCTCTCTTTTGAAGCAGATTTCCTATCTTATTACCCTTGAAATTCACATACTGGTAAATTATGAATATTCAAGAATTAAATTTATAAAATACATGTAGTATTAATTGTGTTGCATGAATTAAAATGGAGAGCAAGTTTCAAATGTAAGTTCAACTTTTCTACTTTTTGTGTAGATTGAATTCAGCTGGAAAACGGATACTGAGTTTTTTTGGTTTTCACCTGCATGTCTGATTTCAGACATGTAATTTTTTAGTTACAATACTTGGTTACTCCCCCTGCCTACAGATATGTGCCAGAGCTACTGACACTTCTTTACTTCTGTGTAATTTTTGTTGACTCTCAAATGGTTATACATTCAATATTTTACTTTTACAAACCTTGCTTTTACTGAAATAAATGACAACACTCTTTTGACTTCTTGGGAGTCACACTTTGTCTCCATTTCTCCTTTCTTTAGACTACTTAAAGTGATTCTTGAGATCCTCAGATGACCACAAGGCATTGCCAATTTTCTTTTCTTACCATGTTGGTACTCTTTAAAGTTTTTGATACGTGTTCTTTGTCTTTGTCTTGAAGGTTTCCTGGATTTTGTCAACTATCACTTTCTCATGTTCCTCTTTAGCACTCTGTTTTAGAGTTCTGTTTCATTACCCCCTCCTTTCTTGTTTTACTTCTACCCCCAGCCTTTTTTGCTTCTCAGTGATTGGAATTAGAGCATACAAAAGCCACTGCTCTTGTCTTCCTATTTTTTTCTGGTTTTTACTCTAATGCAGTAGACTTGGCAAATGAGGGTTGCCTGTTTGTGTGTTGAGTTTGTTCGTGATTTTTTTTTTCTTGTTCTCATACTTGTGTTAGCCTGTGTACTAACAGTGTGAGTATGTTTGAGCTGTTCAGGAAGTCTAAGCCCTCTAAATGAATAAAAACCCCAGGATATGAAAAAGAGTTGTCATGACAAAATGGTCTTTAAAATCCTAATCAACATTTGATTTTTGGATGTGCTTGTCCTGAATAATACAGAATGGGTGTATGAAGATAGATGAAGTTTTTTTTGCTTGTAGTGTGAAATCCTACAGGTTGATAGAGACAAATTAAGACCATTAAATAATTAATAAAAAAAAAATCTTTGCTTTGTTTCTGGACCCTTGAGTTCTAATTGCAAACATATTGCAAAGGCTTTTTACTATGACATGAAAGTCAAAGCTTAATTTTGTTCATCTGATTTCTTTTAAATGTGAAGATTGATATGTAAATGTGGTTACAGGCAGAGCTGAATGCTAAACTAAGTACAGGCTCATGAGGGATGTAACATAGATGTTCTTGCATTATTGAAATGCAGTTCTAACAGGTTGCCTTGTCTTCTGTATTCTTTAAAGCAATATTGTTAATCTTACCAATATTAAATGTTCTTCTTCCCCTGGCCTGGACAATAATCCTAATTTAGCTTTATGCCTCATAATTTGATCTTCTGCTCTCAGTCAGCTAGAACTGAAGTTTGTCTGATCGCAGCTGAGTTATACTACATGTTATTGCATATAGGAGATGGATAGTTCCCATATATCTCTACTTTGAAGCAGTTATTGAAAGTGTGGAAGACATGCAATAAAAAAGGGAAGATCCTCTAAAACAAAAGGAAGCAAATATAAGGTCACAATTATTGAGTAAAACTTTTGCAAGGATTCTTTTTCAAAGTGAGAAAGTTCAATCTGCCTGATTCATACGTGTTCTTGATGCTCACAGAACAAAATACAAAGGCGCTTCCCATCCAGATGAATTTGAATATGGCTTAAAAAAAAAATCCAGCAAAACCAAAAAAAACCCAAACAAAACCCAACAAATATAAAGGTGGCATAAACTGTCATACCAGCACTGGAATTTGGTAAATAAGCTGCTCAATAGAAGGAATGTGAGATAGAGTGCAGTAGACAGTCATCCAGATGTTATTCTTGCAAGGAAGATAGTCTTGTCCTGATTTCTTTGTTCTTGAAATTCTCTTGATAGAGATCAGCATCAATATACACAGGTCTATTTTATTAGGATTAAATTTGCAGACATAAAACTCAAAAAGGAGACCTTTTCACCTGTGGTAAAAACCAAGTGGACTGTTGAAATTCCTATCTCCAGAGACAATATGGATGAAAGACTCCAGTAAAATGTGAATTTTCAGTTTCACATAGGAGTAATCCCATCCCTTTTCCATACAGCATTTAAACAAATATTTAAATTAATTCTGGTGTGTGATCCCATTGATCTCTTGTTTAAAAATTGTACATATGTGTTAGATTTTCATTGAGTAATGCTGATGGTATTTGAGAAACAATTGTTTTCATCTTTCTTTTTAATATCTATAATCCTATGAACTCTGACACTGTTCGCAAGTTCTGGCTTTGTAAACACCTGAATACAGCAGAAATCTCCAATATGGGCTTTATATCAGAATATATGGCATTCACAGGCGTTGGCATTCATCTGTCTTTCCTCACTTGTGACTATTTTCTTTTATCAAGTTCCTCCCCCTTCTTTCTGAAGTAATATGGAGTCTTTCCACTCATTGTAACTCACTTTTCACTGAAAACTTTTCTTTTTTTAGGATATAAAGCATAAATTGTGCTTGGCCATATATAAGGATAAAACTGAGGGGACAGGCATTTTATAATTCTTTAATCCCACTTCAGCATTACAGAAAGCACTGACTGGTATATACTGCTTTTTTTCAAACAGTGTAATGTTTACTTGTTGTGCTCCAAAACACTCAAATTCCATCTTCACATGAACACTAATTTTAGGAGCAGGGGGAAAAGTGGGGAGTAATTGCCAGGTGGAAGAAAATCAGACTGGACATGACCCCCGCTCTAGGTTTGGTGTAGTGTAGGAGCCAGCAGATTTCAAGTTCCTCCTGTGCCTGCCGGGGTTGTGATCTTGGACAAATCATTTTGTTGCTCAACCCTTCTCTTGCCTTCCCCTCCTTTCTGTTTCCTTCCTTTGGACTGTGAATTCTTTGGTGAAGAGATGTTGCATATTAATTTCAAAACTGCGTATGCATGCAGCGGCAACGTTTGCCCTGTATCAAAGGTGACTGCTGGGTGTACTGTTCTCCTTCATATATGTAAAAAGTAAATACTCACATCTTATTCTTGCCATGACCTGTTGGCACACTCCTTCAGCTGTGCCTGTTTTATTCCCTTTAAAAGCTCCAATACGTTTCTTTAATACACAGATTTTAAGAAGTCTCTTCAGCTGATATATTAGTTTATTTTCTTTTCTGAATGTTCCAGAGCTGTTCTGCCGTTAAACAAGTTAAGAAAGGAATTACGAGCTTCTATTGAATTCCCAATACTGAAGAGCCTTGCAAGAAGCTCCTATTTTTTACAAAAGAAAACAAACCAGGTCCCAATGCTTTGAGAATCTTATTCTTTTGGAAAACATACTTCTTCTAACAATTTTTAGTGATATTCAGAATTCAAATATAAAAACATCAAGGCAGAGAGGCCCGTGTCACTGTACCGAAGAAGATATTGAGAGAAAGACTGTTCATTTTTCAGAAGTTCTGAGGATTCTGGAAAACAGCAGCCTGCTTAAGGTCTGAGGTGAAATTCAGGTTCAAGTCAAGTCAATGAGAATTTTGGAACAAAAATACAACAATTAAAAATCACTGTTGTCATTAGCCAGATGTTTTCCTTCAAGTGGTATTAGACATATGAACAAAATATATGGTCTGATGCATGGGGAAAACACATTTGCCTATTACATATGCATACTTTCTTCTGCCCTCTCCTCATTGTACCATCCATGTGTCTATTTCTGCAGAACAGTGTTTTCTCAATGCTTTTATCGAAAAAAATGCATTTCTTAAATGAAGGATTAGACTGTACTGATAACTTTTTTCCTGCTATGTTTTTGGAAGGATTATACGCTCTCTCCTCAGTATGCTGTTATTCCTAAGTGAGCAAGAGAAGACAGACACATTTAGCCAACTTTTTATGCATGACAAATGGTTCCACAGCTAATGATGGCCTGGAGACCAGTGCTACTTTTGACTTTTCCTCAAAAGATAGCTTCTTTCCCATCCCCCCCTTCTATCCCACATTTTAGCCTTTGCTGTAGGGCATTTGAGATGGGATAGGGAAAAATAAATTGTGAGGTTCTTTGCCATTATTGTAAAATGAAATCTTGGAGAGCTTTATGGGGTCTACCAGCAGCTGTTAATGAGGCTTTATTAACCTCGGATGATATAGCATGAAATATTATGGTATAAATAAATGTGGTGCCAGGGCCAAGCTGCCTAATAAATGGTGTGATAGAGGGGATTGTGTGCCTAGGGGGTTATGACATAGAGCCCTTCCGCTCTAAGTCGCTATTTTAAATTCAACATGGGTTGGCAGTGACTGAAGGCCATTATTATCTGATGGCTCTTAAATGGGCTATGTGAAATAAATTGGAGGTCTCAGTTCATTTCCTTAGGGAAAGTGGTCTATGTTCCAGCTGACAGTAATTGTCATCTAAGTTCAAGGCTCAGCATGGGAATTGCACTTGGAAAGAACGTGGCCACTGAATGGCTCTTTTGCCTTGTACCCTGTCCCCTTGCTCAGGGCTCTAGAGCATTGCCATGCTGTGGTGTGAGAGTTAATACTCTGGGCTCTTGCAGAAGCTCGTTCTCTGGATAAGCAAAAACCTTTGTTTCAGACCATTAGCAATAATATCCTCTAAGGGCTTCTTTCCATACACTGCTTGGATAAATTAATACTATTTTTAATAGTACTCTTGATAAAAATAAATGAGATAACTTATGAAAAATATGTATAGCTATGGTGAATATAATGAAGAATAGAGGTCCTTTGTAATTACTAAATTCAGTTATAAGGAATAATGATTTATTATAAAGTCTTGCTTGGTAGTGAGGAAGAAGATAGGCAGTTTGTAAACCTATTTCCAACGTTTAAGTGGATTCTCATCATCCAGTCTAATTAAATAGCATGTTATTAGTTTTTAATAACCTGGGAAAATGAAATTACAGTTGTATAAACCATTGACTAATGATTTCTTCAACAACTCCACCCAAGAGTATTAAAGATACAAGCCTGTAAGAAAAATATTTTAACTAAGAAAAGGAAGCAAGCATCAAGGTAAACAAACGAATGGACTGTCTATTCAAGAAATATTAAATATCTACTCAAGAATATTAAAAAGAAAAAGAAAAAAAAAAGAAAAAGGAGTGTCTTCCCCCTCCCCCAACATTGTGATTTCTTCCTTTTCAAATATGCTCACCTTTGTTATTTCACCTCCATTTTTTTGTTGTTGTTGTTGTTTTCAAGTAGTCCATTGACAAATGGAAGAATTAAGAGGAGGGGGGTTGTTAACTTCTTCCTCTTGAAGTGAAGTAAACAGAAACAGATTGAAACTTTTAATCTGAAATTTCATTGAGAATGTAGGCTTAAAAAATAGATTTAAAATTTTCCCAAATTTGCCTTTGGAGCCTTGGGGTGTTTTTTTGTTTGGTTGGTTTTTTGTTTTTCATTTTTTCTTTTTTTGCAGTGGTTAAAGTGGCATTAAAAATATCAAGTAGCAGAAACTTGCAGATCGTTTGTACAATTTAAAAAAAAAATGAGAGAAAAAAAATCTATACGATTGTTCATGAAATAGATGTACACCATTCTGGGAGCTGGAAGTATAAATAGCCACATAAGGTGCCATGATACCCAGTCCTAGTGTTGAGACTGGGGTATAATATTACTTTATTGAATATTAGGTTTCATCATCATATGGACACACAGAGCAAGATTATGGGGAGGGGTTTCCTGTGCTCTCATTCTTCAGCAAGTCTTCAGTTATGCAAAGAAATAATATGCAAAGAAAGCCTAAAAGTTACCAAGTCCTGGAGGGCTTCAGGGTCAGTTAACTTCTACAGCGTGAACGCTGTCGATTAATTTCAAAATAGGACTGTGGACAATTACTGGATAAAAAAAAACTAACCAACCTCCCCTAATCAGAATAAAAATACCCACAAATCCCTCCAAACATCTGGCCTTCCTTACTTTGAGAGGAATTACACTGTTTGCTTTTATTTATTTCCCCCACTCCTTTGAACTTAAGACTATAGACCTGAACAGGAGACCTCAGCTGGGACTTAATTAGAAGAGTTTGGCCTGGGAAATGACAGTCTCAATACTATTATGCCACAGCCTTTATTTCTGTTTCTGCTGCAAAAATAATTAATACCCTGCACCAAGTCTTAATAGTGGCAGTAACTCTAGCACAGAGACATTATTGCTTCGTGGCCCAAGGAGAACGCTCTTGCATTTCTGGGCTTAGTGTCATCCGTCAGGCAGATTGGCCTTGTCTGTGTGAAGGGGCCTTACGCAGTCAGTTAAGGCAGTTGTTTCCATACAGCTTATGGGAAAACGATCATTTCTCAGAAATATATTAGATGCAGGGACTCTTTTTTTCAGTGCTCTATTGCTCTTTCTCTCTCCCCGTGTATTAACTGGTGTACCATTATGGCATTCCTGGTTTCTGCAGGGGCCACGGGGAATCTCTTCTTATGTCTCATAGGCTACATTTTCTTCATCTGGAACACAAAAGGCAGAATATTTGCTTCCTGATGTGGAGCAGCAGCAGCTGCAGAGCACCTGCCAAGCCACAGTAAATGGCAGTGCGGCAAGGTCTGGAATGCCGATATAAGAGCAGTCTTCTGGGAGCTACTTCCACCTCCTCAGTGGTCAATTAGCCACGAGGCTCTGAGCCTCATTCCCTGATTTGTAACTCACCAGAGGGACAGGGAGGACATGGCTGTAACCTCCTCCAATTTCTCCCGATACAGAGGCAGTAGTTGACTCATAATATGGATCTTGCAGCAAGGAGGGACTGCTCACCAGGCTGGTATGGTTGCGTTAAGTGTGTCGGTGGTGGGTTGGGTTTTTGTCACTTCCAGGCAAAGAGGTGACATGTCTCCAGCTTTGGAAAGCTTTGCAACAAAAAGAAAGATCAGGAGCCACTGCTGTAGGTGTGAGGAGGCCTGGGAGAAGACTAGAAGCTCTCACTGGCAGCATGTATGTTTTTGAGGCAACTGAAACCAATTCCTACCATACAAAGGGTACGTTGCTGTAGCCTGAGGGAGAACAGGAGTTTCTTCAGCTTTAAAGGCTATGGCTGGGGTAGAAAGATCTGGACTCGGAGAAGTAATGGGTGGGTACTTGGCAGCATGTATCTGCCAACAATGGAACAACGTATGGAACATATTTAGAAGATAAATGGAAGAAACCCTCTTCATTTAGCTTGATTTCCATTTGCCTCCCTTCTCTACTGCTCCCACTGTCCAAATTCTCACAGAGAGGAGGATTAGCATGTAACCAGGGATTTTTCTGGCTAAAACAAGGTATAGTTTACCACCACCTCCCCAGCTATCGTCCCAGCCCAGATGTCAATGAATAGTGAAAGATAGATACACAAGCATGCACAATGTGAAAATTGTGGCAGTGCTGTCCTGCTTTAATGAAGAGAGCGTTGCTGGCTCACACTGTTAAATGCAAGTTTATAAATTGTGCATGAAATTACAGCATTTGTATGCAAAGTTGTGAGAACCTCATGGACATATGGCTGAAATAACAGCCAAAATACCCTGGTGATAAGCACAATGTGTGTGCCTAGACAGAAGCTGACTGAAGTTGATAGGCAAACTGGTATTAGTTCTCGCTCAACCTCAAACAGGACAACCTTAAAATACTTTGCGATGTATTTCTTCTACATTGCTGCACCAAGAACTAGTCTTGAAAAGTATCTAGGATTTTTGGTAGAAATATATGTTCTACATATAAAAACAACAACAATCTTATTACTTATGCTAACTAAAACATTTTTCTTCTTTTACAGATTTAGTTTTCTGTAGCTCTTGAAATACCTGCAAGGTAGGAATGACCTTTGAACTTTCTGATATGGTAAGACAATACTTTATTTATCTGCTAATTTTTCAGGCAGTTTCTGGTAGAGTCACATAAGAATATGGTCCTTTGCTGCTCATCACAGCAGCATTAATCAACTCCTAGTGCACATATGATACTTTAATGGTCTATTGCTGCAAACTATTGGAAGCCTTACTCAAAACAATTAGCTTTCTCTTGAAGAAACACAGTATAGTACCATCTTGTGTTGCTGTTGCTTTCAGTTAACTGGAACATATAAAATCTGAATTTTATTTTTGGGCTGTGATGTATTTTTCCCCACACCCAAGGCATGATGAAGAACCTCAAGATGGTGTCTTCAAGGCTAGTAGTTAAGAAACCAAAGTAGGTTCTCCATCACTCTTTGAGCTACAAGTAAGCTATGGTTTCTGGAGTTCCATGCCACAATGACTGATATGTACAAGTGTGTACAGGCCAAGGAGGTGATAATTTCACCAAGCAACCAAATTTGAGACTGAAATGCCCTCACAGACTTTTACTCACCGGCTTCAAGAAGGTATTGTTTGATGGAGGTGAGGGGATATTTATGTTTCTTTGTCCATGTGTATTCCCTGCACATAAAACATGTTAAAAAGTCATCTCCATGTTCTCATATTTAAATGTGTATGTCATATATTTGCACTACTAATTACCTTTTAAAATTGTTCGATTTGCTCATGTTGATCCATATTTATGTTTAATAGTCAGGTTTTTTACATGTTCTGCATCGTTTGTTCTCTAACTGAATGATTTTAATAGTTCTGGGACTAAACTAACCTGCAAGATATCTTTTGAGATGAAAAGGGAAAAATGGTCTGTAAATTAGTCTTCTGGGATCTCTGGACAAAATAGAGTCTTGTTAAGTGACTTTAAAGAAGTCTGGGCAAGGCAGAGACCTTGACAAATAAGGTTTCAGAGACAGTCCAGATGTAATGCCTCTTCTACTCAATTCATAATTTTTCTAGAGTACTTACTCAAGTGTTTTTCCTGATATAATCATACAATCGCTTTCAGCCTCCTGTTTGGGCTGGTTCAAAGGAGATTGTCAGAAAATAGCTAAAGACCTTATTGCTCTCTACAATTACCTGAAAGGAGGTTGTGGTGAGGTGGGTGTTGGTCTCTTCTCCCAAGTAAGTAGCGATAGGACGAGAGGAAATGGCCTCAAGTTGCACCAGGGGAGGTTTAGACTCGATATTAGGAAAAATTTCTTTACTGAGAGAGTGGTCAAACATTGGAACAGGCTGCCCAGAGAGGTGGTGGAGTCACCATCCCTGGAAGTGTTCAAAAAATGTGTAGACGTGGTGCTTCAGGACATGGTTTAGTGAGCCTGGTGGTGTTGGGTTGATGGTTGGACTTGACAATCTTAAAGGTCTTTTCCAACCTTAATGATTCTGTGATTTTATGATCACCATGAATTTAGATATGAATGACCATAATATTTGTTTCTACTTCCTATTCATAGTTTATATTCCTCCTATAGCTTACATCCTACCTTACATCCCTCGTGTATTGCAGGAAAAGTGTATTTGTACCAGAATTTGGTGGCCTTCTGTGATGGGCTTACAGCGTTGCTGTATAAGGAAAGAGTGACTGATGTCATCTACCTGGACTTGTGCAAAGCACTTGATACTGTCCCGCACGACAACTTTATCTCTAAATTGGAGAGACATGGATTTTACAGATGGACCAGTCCATGGGTAAGGATGGTCATACTCAGAGTTCCAGTCAACAGCTCGATGTCCAGGTGGAGACCAGGAATGACTAGTGTTCCTCATGGGTTGGTATTGGGGCTGTCACTGTTTAACATCTTTGTAAGTGATGTGGACAGTGAGACTGAGAGCACCCTCAGCAGGTTTGCCAGAGGCACCAAGCTGTGTGGTGTGGTCAACATGCTGGAGGGAAGGGATGACATCCAGAGAGACCTGGACAGACTTGAGAGGTGGGCCCATGCAAACCTCATGAAGTTCAGCAAGGCCAAGTACAAGGTCCTGCACATGGGTTGGGGCAATCCCAAGCACAAATACAGGCTGGGTGGAAAAGGGATTGAGGGCAGCCCTGAGGAGAAAGACTTGGGTATGTTGGTTGATGAGAAGCTCAAGATGATCTGGCAATGTGCGCTCACAGCCCAGAAAGCCAACTGTATCTTGGGCTGCATCAAAAGAAGCATGACCAGCAGGTTGAGGGAGGTGAGTCTCCCCCTCTAAGCTACTCTCATGAGACGCTACCTGGAGTACTGCGTTCAGTTCTGGGGCCACCAACTTAATAAGGACATGGACCTGTTGCAGTGAGTCCAGAGGAGGGCCATGAAAATGATCAAGGGGCTGGAGTACCTCTCCTATGAAGACAGGCTGAGGGAGTTGGGCTTGTTCAGCTTGGAGAAGAGAAGGCTCCAGGAAAACTCTATAGCAGCCTTCCAGTACCTGAAAGGGGCCTACAAGTAGGCTGGAAAGGGACTTTTTACAAGGGCATGTAATGACAGGATAAGGGGTATTGGCTTTAAACAGGAAGATGGTAAATTTAGATTAGATAGAAGGAAGAAATTCTTGACTATGAGGGTGGTGAGGTTGGAACAGGTTGCCCAGAGAAGTTGTGGATACCCCTTCCCCGGAAGTGTTCAAGGCCAGGTTGGATGGGACTTTGAGCAACCTGGTCTAGCCCATGGCAGGGGGGTTGGAACTAGATGATCTTTAAGGTCCCTTCCAACCCAAATCACTGTATGATTCTATGAATTTACTGAATCAAATACATCTAGTCTGCTTAATTATCTGTTAAATTGAATACATGCTGCCTTTTGTAGGCTGGCTTCTCTGCTTCATTTTTATTTAAATCAAGCATCAATGTAGATTAACAAAATTAGCAGGTACACTGCATATTGTACAGACTTACAGGCCATCATGAAACATTTTTAGATTCTAAATATATGTAATATTCATGCACTGATGTCATAACATTACTTAGCAGCCATATGTTGACCATGTGAATACTATAAAATTAAGCTTCTTTTGAAGTGATTGGCCATAAAGCATTCTTTAGACTTTTTGTCTCCTTGGTACTGATGGCAAATTATGCAGATACTCATCTGGGCTTTGTTTGTGCTGTTAGAGGCATTTTGTTGCGATTTGGAAGAAGGTGTAGTCATTAGTTAATAACTTTTTTAAACCATGTTTTTGTTTCAGTGCTCAGGTCTTCACCTTGGACCAAGGACAGATTTTCTGTGCTAAATGGAAGTACTGCATCAGTTCAGAAAGATAGCCAGCAATATGGAAGTTTCCACTGAGCTTTATGGAGTCTGTATATTGCTGCCCCTTATAGAGAACACATCTCTGAGACGTCACTATAATTTGGAAGAACATCTTCCCTTATCAACTGATGCACCCAAATGATGGGTGTACAGCTCCCCCTGCAGCCCAGCACCTTTTCTTCAAAAAGCATTGGGGTCGCACGAAAGAGTCCTTTTGGCTTTTAATGACTTTGTCATTGGAAAAGATGTTTTGCATCTGAGCTCTTCTCACCAGTGGGAACTTGTTCTTATCTAGAATGAACTTGGGGACTGACATCATTTCTCTCAAGTTCATTAGGGCTTCTGAACTCAGCTGAGGGCTTTTTTCCCTTCTTCATTTCAGTATGTCTCTCAAGCCAAAGCTGGCTTCCTGCCTGCAGCTTATTGGAGCTCTTCCCAGGCCACCTCGTGTAGAGGAGTGTATTTGTTATCTTGAAAAATTAAGGCAACTAATGTTTCTCCTCTACCCTCTGTCTTCCTTCACCACATTGTACCCTCTGGTTAGTTCATTGCTAACTAAAACAGCACAGAGAGGATCCCCCCGTTTTTGCTTTATCTACTTTCTGGCTGCATTCCACTCCTTTAGTTTGTGCCAGCTTTCGCCCCTCATTTCTGAAGCTCATTTGTTTTATTTGTATCTTTTTCCAGGAGAAGACTGTCTCAGAAGGTGGAGGCCAAAAACGGGCACGTAGAATTTGGGAATTCAGTCCCTGGTATGGCTGTACAGAGGGTCCAGGGAGCAGCTTGAGGATGGAAAATTGAGCAATGGTACTTTGGCTGTTCTAATTTGTTTCATCAAGAAACCTGTCCTGTTCCTGAACCTGCATGTGTAGGAAGATTGTCCCGGACACTAATTCTTGGATTGTGAAGTTTTGCCTGTGCAGGCTAACAGAGGTATAAACTTAAAGCACCTTAGATAAACCATGTTACAGCCCTGTGAAGCCACATATTTAGGAAAAAAGTGGCTTAGTTTAATTTTGCTTAATTTGTTTCTGCAACAAATTAAACTAAACCAAATTCAGGTTGCATTTATTTTAGGTTTTTAATGTGGTTTAACTAATCCACTTGAAAGGATCATTCAGATTAATTTTCCTGAGTGTCCCACCTTGCGTGGACAAGCTGTGGAACACAGCACCACACTGTCAAGTTATCTTCCCTCAGGAGCCTGAGACATATAGATATAGTAATGAACAACAAGTAACTGCTTACAGAAAAAAGGTCAGTTAATCAACAGCAGTAGGAACATCGGGTGCAAATCAGAATCAGAGGAGGCAGAGGACGGGCTGTGGCGTATGTTTTGCTGGGTAACGCTCCCACGTCATGGCCTTTCTCACAACTAGCAAGCCCACCAAAGGGACTGATTACTCACCAGCTATTCGCTTGCTGGAAGGTGGCTCAAATGGGAGATCGAGCGAAGAAAGTAAGGGTGTGGGGGCAGACGCCGGAATCTTTGTTGTTATCAGGGGAAATTGCACAGGAGAAGTAAATAAAATTCAGAGCCTGATCCAGAGTCTGGTATAGTGTTGGCAGCTCCCAGGGGAAGAAAGTAGTTTGCAGGGTTTTTAATTGACTATTTCAGACGTTTGCACTCCCCTTCATCCTACCAAGTTGGGGTGTGGAGAAAACCTCAGGAGCACTGCCTTTTTGAAAGAGGGTTCTTGTGCTTTAAGCCAAAGGTACTGATTACAAATGTCCCATTTGTGGATTATATGTAGCATATCATATTTTTATGTTCATTACATGAAGGAATTAAATATGATGCATTTATATATTAAAGATGAGCTTCAATTCTGACCTTATCACTTCACTAAAGTACTCTCTTACTAATTATTACAATTGCTTCATCTTTATAGATGGTTAACTCTGCTCTGGAACAGAACCGATTTAAGCACAGGTAGGCACTCCTGGAAGAGGTAGCTGCCATTTTGTGACGAGCTACCTATATGGCCTATCAGAGAATTATGATATTCACACTTTTATTCAAACTTTTTCTCATATTTTGGGGAAGTTTTCCCCTCCTCTGTCATTTGAGATACATTAACAGGAAAAGAAGAAGGTTTATGGTAGTTTCGTATCAGAGAAACAGCAGGAGATGTACTTACAGTTAATCTTAGAGAGGTGGCTGATCAGGATACCTTGCCTTGTATGCTTTGTTTATACTAAGTGAACCTTTGCACAGCAGTCTATACGATGGATGAAAGACTGGATTTTTTTTTTTTCTTTCTGTGTATGGATTTTATGTTTCTCTTGGAGCTTTTGCTTTTCTAGCTAAGGGCAAAAAAAGGACTAGAAAGCTTGCCAAACCCATTGTGACAGCATCCTTGGAAGCTGCCTGCTGGGGAGAGATCGGTATGGAAGACACATCTGACTATGGGATCTTCTGTTGTAAGTCAGCGCAAGGCCACTTCTCATGGTAGAGTCCACTTGCTTATCACGTTTGCTGGATTAAAATGGCTTTTAGTTTGCACGGTATTCTGAGTGGGCGTAAAAGTCTACTTCCTAGTAACTCATGGCAATAAATAAAATATATAGAAAAGCAGGAGTTAAGCCTGCTTGCAAATAATGCGTAGCTGCGGGTACATTTTAGCAGCTGGATAATAAGCAGAGCATGCTTTCCTTGGGGCCATAAGCATAACAACTTAAGAACACAAGACAAAGCTACATGCATGTGTAATGCTAAAAATATCAAGTTAGAATCCTTGGGCTTTAGGTCAGTTGTTTGATAACAGTTAAAAGGAAATCCTTTCCCACCCCCTGCCCTGTATTCTGTACGGATGGGTTCTTATACACATTCAGAACAATGTGATGCCATGCCTTTTAGTGAAGGCTTATAAATCAAAGTAGATTTCCTTTCTTCAAGCAGATGAACTATTTTCAGTAAAGGATCTACTCAAAGAGGAAGTTTTACAGCCCACCCTCTGAAATTAAATAACAAAAAGCGCAAAAAGAAATGAAGTGATGTATAGAGGAGTTAGAATGTCTTCCTCTTCAGTGCAAACACTTTTTTGGCTTTTTTCAGAACAGTAGGAATAAATTCAAAGAGGTGAAAAACCTCAAGCACTAGGCTAATAGTATTAACCCTCCCCAGCTTTTTATATCTTGTTCCATAAAACAAAAATCTTTTTCCTCCCCATTGGAGTAAATAGTTGCATTTTTTTTCCTCCACAGACTGGAGATGGTGAATTGAAACAGCCATAATGGAAATGGTAGCCAAAACCAAAGGCATTTACAAAGGGTAATTATTGCTTAGATTATGAATATCAACTTTCTATTGACATGAAAAAATTACATCTTACAGAGATATTATAAGTATTGTCATTCACAATGAAGCATGACAGAAAAGAGTTTACTCTCAGCCGCCTGTAGAATCAAATCTCGTGAGCCATTCTTTCTTCAGAGAAATGTGAAGCTGAAAGTTATAAGGATGCAGATTTCTGTGCAAAAATAGCATCGTTTCACTTCCTCAGATGTGGTGCAACACTGGTGTGGAGAACTGCAAGGTAGGAGCTAGAGGTGGGAAATGTGAATTTCTCTGGGCACTGAAAGAATTTCCAATTCCCCACACACTTGTTATCTGTCATCTGATTAAGAATGTCGCTGCTAGGTAAGTGGGTTGGAAACTTCCAAAATACCTCCTCCAACAAGGGATTGAAATTCTACATCTGAAATAGTATTTGTATTTCAATGACAGCAGCAGTGGCAACCTCAAAGTCCTAAGGACCGAGGAAGAAAAAGATACATATTCATAGCCTTACTGTTCAGTTGAAAATAATGAAAGTATAATTCATATACTATGTCTTTTATATATATATGATATTCTGACATTGCTTTTGTGTGGAAAGTAAAAATAAGGCCTTTCCTCTGTCCTAGTTGTGCTTAAGTCTTGCTGTTACTGCTTACATAAACACCAAATTTATTCCATCTATATAGATGCTTTTAAAGGCTGTTATTAAGAAAAAAATGCTGAATGTTGTCACCCATAGCAACTGGACACAAAGTTTGTCATAAAGTTTATGGTCTTTCTTTGTCTAAGACAGCATTCTTTGTGTGCTGTGGTCCATAAGGCATTATAACTTGACTATGGTGTCAAGAAAAAAATATCTCAGGAAATTTATAGGCTCATATATAACCACAAGCTAAAAATAGAGAAAGTAATAATTGAACATTCAAAGCAGAGACTAATTTTGCTTAGAAATGAGAAGCAACATGACAATACTGCTTAAGATGGTCTGTGGTTTCCTTTCAAAAGCTTAGGAGGTCCTTCAAATGAAAGTTGAGAAATACTGGCTTTAGTTTACTCATATTTACCACTTGTATTATTTACTTATATTTAATGCTTCTAGTGCAACATATTTTAACATTTCCTGATCTCCAGAAAATTTAATCTGGCATGACAATTTTGATGATGTTTTCACTGCTGGCATTTTGAAACCTTTCAGATCCGGGAATGGATGTGCAGAAGTTTCTCTCCAGTTTGTTCTATTCTGCAGGTGCCATGCTTCTTTTCCACTACTCAGAAGCCTTTAGGGGGCTTTGGGGTCCTTGGATGCCCAAGGGACAGGAACAACAAAGAATATACTTGTTATCTGTGTTTAATGTGGTCCTGACCTTTAAGTTCTGGGTATTTATTTTAATTAAGTGGGATATGCCTCTGCCACCTCAAAACTATTTCAGCTCAGCTGCTCTCTACAAAATTTACCTAAGTCCATCTGGGGACTCCACCTATGTCTGTGTCCAAAGGTGGGCAAGAATATTCTCCCTTCAGCATACACGTGCAGTGGGAGTTATTTATGTCCTGATGAAGGACAGTGGAATCCCCAGCATGAGCTGTTTCTTGGCATAATATTTTACAGTGCTGAGGACTGGCTTGGGAAAACAATGTAGTAGAACTATACTTTTCCTCCTAAATGCTCTTTGTGGCAACTCTCTTTAATGGATTAAGTTTCCTTTTAATAAGATTTTGTGGCCACTTCTGTGATGTGAATTTCTGTAAATGCTGGAAAATCTTCTATCCTATATATGGAACTAATTTTTTGGACTTCATGGCTGTTAGCTGTAATTTCACACAGTGTGATGATGTAGATGTGGGACAAAGAGGACCTGCTTTATTTCCTGTATAATTTCTTTCTCTTTCCCTTTTTATCATATCACAGAATCATTAAGGTTGGAAAGGACCTTCAAGATCATCAAGTCCAACCATCAACCCAACACCACCAGGCCCACTAAACCATGTCCTGAAGTGTCATGTCTACACGTTTTTTGAATACTTCCGGGGATGGTGACTCCACCACTCCCCTGGGCAACCTGTTCCAATGTTTGCCCACTCCCTCTGTAAAGAAATTTTTCTTAATATCTAATCTAAACCTCCCCTGATGCAACTTGAGGCCATTTCCTCTCGTCCTATCGCTGGTTACTTGGGAGAAGAGACCAACACACACCTCACCACAACCCCCTTTCAGGTAGTTGTAGAGAGCAATAAGGTCTCCCCTCAGCCTCCTCTTCTCCAGACTAAACAACCCCAGTTCCCTCAGCCGCTCCCCATAAGGCTTGTGATCCAGACCCCTCACCATCTTCGTTGCCTTTCTCTGGACATGCTCCAGCACCTCAACATCCTTCTTGTAGTGAGGGGCCCAAAACTGAACACAGTACTCAAGGTGCGGCCTCACGGGCACCAAGTACAGGGGTACAATCACTTCCCTACTCCTGCTGGCCACACTATTTCTGATACAGGCCAGGACGCTGTTGGCCTTCTTGGACACCTGGGCACACTGCCAGCTCATGTTCAGCCGTCTGTCAACCAGCACCCCCAGGTCCCTTTCTACCGGGCAGCTCTCCAGCCACTCCTCCCCAAGCCTGTAGCGTTGCATGGGATTGTTGTGACCCCGGTGCAGAACTCGGCACTTAGCCTTATTAAACCTCATACGGTTGACCTCTGCCCATCGATCCAGCCTGTCCAGATCCCTCTGCAGAGCTTTCCTACCCTCCAGCAGATCAACACTCCCACCCAACTTGGTGTCATCTGCAAACTTACTGAGGGAGCACTCAATCCCCTCATCCAGGTCATCAGTAAAGCTATTGAACAAGACCGGCCCCAGAACCGAGCCCTGGGGAACACCGCTTATGACCGGCCACCAGCCGGATTTAACACCATTCACCACGACTCTCTGAGCTCGGCCATCCAGCCAGTTCTTTACCCAGCGAAGAGTAAACCTGTCTAAGCCATGAGCCGCCAGTTTCTCCAGGAGAATGCTGTGGAAGACGCTGTCAAAGGCTTTCCTAAAGTCCAGGTAGACAACGTCCACAGCCTTTCCCTCATCCATTAAGGTGGGTCACCTGGTCATATATACCCTTCTGTAAATGTGTCCTTCTACCTTTGCCTTCCACCTGTCTGAAGTATTTAGGGAGCAATCACTGTTGAAAAATAATCTGTCAATTTCTTGCGGTTAATATGTCTCTTCCAGCTTGCATTTACATCACAACTTTTTGACGGAAGTATGCTAAGCTGTGTCAGTTCTACATTTCGCATTTGTTAGGATGTTTACTGTCTTCACTTTCTCTTGATTATTTTGTAAGAAAAAATGAAGTAATTTCTTTCTAATGAAACATCATGGTATTGGGAATTGTTTTTGATATTGCTGTGCTGTTTTTTCTTAGCACAATTTATCACTGATGGAATAGATATTTACTGAGCCGCTGGAAGTCTTAAGCATGTGAATAATAGCATAAATTACCTGCTTGAGAAACATCAGTGAGACAAGGCGATTAGAGGGAGTGAAAACGTCTGCTTTGATAAATTGAGGTTGAACAATCTCAGGAAAGAATTTGTTCTCTAATTCTATTCTCAGCTGTATGTACAAATCTAGAGTGTATTAGTAATGTCAGTGGTATTTATCCACGTTTCTAGTGCATACTGAGAATGCCACTGGCCACAGCATGATTAAGTACAATAGGACTGAACCCATCGAAGATGTCCTGTCTACTACTCTGTAACTTTGGTATTTGCCTGGGTGATATTAGAAACACTGAAGCTCTGAAAATAGCTTTTTCCTGCTAAGTTATGTATTTCTGATCTTAGAAGAATTGAAGTCAAGTTAAAGAGAATAATTTAATGCTGGAAATAGTTGTAGTGAATTGCCATAGAATGTCCCACATTACTCTTTAACTGTAGATTGACAGATGTTTTTCTAGTAGAAAACTGGTATACTGGAGTTCTTAGAGAATGGGTGTAAAGATTATTTAAAATTATCAAAGCACTAAAAATATGAGTCACAAATTTAAATTCTTTAGAGTTCTTAAAATTAAAGTTTTAACTTTAAGTACTTATGCTCTTGGATGGTTCTAAGAACAGTTGTTGTACATACTAAATCTATAAAAATTAAAATGAAATGAAAAGGCAAGGCTATCATTATAGGCAAATCAAATATTTTAACCATTAGGTGTAAGACTATCTCTTTTCCTTCTCTTTCCACTGTTAGTTAGGAGGATGTTCTCTGTTGTCTCCCCATGTACTTTTCACATCGGATAATCTAAGGAAAATATCTCATGCACTTTGTGACGAGGGCCTCCCACATGAAATTCCTTACTGGTAATGTCCTGTTGTGACCATGTTGTATGCGTAATCTAGTGTTTTATTTAATCTATCTTCTCACTTAGTGAAATTTAAGATTCAGATTGGGACACTTTTGCCATATAGCAGTTTGGATCATAATATCTGCCCAGTTTCAACTACATCAGTCTTACTGAAAAAGCAGTTGAGTTGAGCTATGTCTCCAGCAAATTATGAAAAGCTGAAAGGTTGGATTACAACCTGCTGCATGCGGGTCTCACTTCCAATTACAGTCAAGGAATTACATTAAGGAAGGAGGACAGTTATAATGGAAAAATAACAATAACACTTCTAAGAAGTCATTGGGATATATAAAAATGTTCACCACTGAAAAATGTTGCCCTGAAATGCTTTAACCTTAATGTTTGACAATAAAAGTTAATAGATGAAGTAATGTTTTTCTTTTTCCCCAAAACAGTATTCAAATAGGAAGTCAATATATTAAAATTTGGCACAAACCATTTCCAAGTATATTTGTGAGTGAATGCAAGCCTTATATTTGTGATGACTGATGTTAATCCATAAAGAATAATCCATAGGCTAGTTAAGACTCCACTGCTTTTGGTGGCCTGTGGATGAGGCTCTTTGTTACTCTCTTTCTGTATGTGTTACTTCTGTCAAAAGAATTGACTTAGTCTGGTGAATTTTCCTGTTAGTCCTCAAGAGCTTTCTGTAGAGCCTTGGCTGGAGCCTCTTCTGCTCATTGCTGTGTGCAACCAGTTGTGCCTGTCTGAAAGGTAAATAAGTTATTTTTAATATTTATTTTAATTTATACTTTAAGAAGCATGGCTCTAAGACACGCTAGGCACTTGAATCTGGAGTCGGAAGTGCAGCTAGCAATAAGAACCCTCATTTTGCCGTACCGTGTTGTGGATTCACGTTCATTAGCCCCAGTGCCCAGTATAGTTTCCCCTTTGTTTCATATTTGAGTAACCACTTCAAAACACAACTTTGCAGCAATAGAACAAAAGCTTAAAGGGCAAAGTTTAGCCTCTGTTGCTTTCATGTGAATGTGAAATACCCTCATTGCACTGTAGCCTGGCGTTACAAAACACACCAGCGAGTAACACAACATATGACAGATTCTTGAAACTATGGCCATCCTAAACTGAGCTAGGAGTTTTCAGATCTGCATCAAACGCTTCTGAGAGGAGAAAATGAGATGCTGAGGAGCAGCCTGTGGTACCCTTTGTTCTTGCCGTGGAGAGCTGTGCAATTTCTACTAGTTCATTTGTGGTTCCTGGAGAGATGTAAGAAGAAGCAAGTGAGGTTTTTCTCTGCCAGGGCTCAATGCGTAGCACTTTTGTGACTTCAGCTGGTCACTTGTTGAACAGCTCATTTTTTAGCTTCTTGGGAAAAAAAAAAAAAGTTCAAAACTCATTTCTGCCTGCTTCACACTCTTTTGTTTTTGCTACCGTTACAGAAGCTAATGTCACTGTTACTTTCACTTTCCCTGCTGAAAAACATATCTGAATCTCAAAAGGTTTGTGTCTAGGGAAGTGGGCAGGTGGGGTTAGCACAAGTGTACCTGCTACTGATGTCGTATGAAAAAGGAAAGAGAGAGCTGTAGCAGGAAGACAATGGAGGAGAAGGTTGTTTACCAGATCGGTTCCAAAGCTAATTGCCTCAAGCGAGTTCACTAAAAGTAAACTGCATCAAAAATAATGGGGTTTCATGAATGAGAAAGACAAAGAGGTATTGACTTCCTACTGTGTATTCAAAGCACCCATAAACCGAAGCTTTGGTAGGAATGAAGAGGAGGATTATTTTAAGTGGCTGGTTTGTTTCTGGAAGATTCATATCCAGGTTTTTACCTACTGTGAAACAGAGAAGTTCTGTTGGAATAAGTGTTTTCAATGGAGTTACGCTGACTTAGAGCAGCTGAGTATCTGACCCAACATAGCCTTTCAATGTAGCGGTGACCTAGCAGAGTGCTAAACTTTCTATTACTGAACAGCCACCATAAAGGGTTATTTAACTCTACCAGAAAAATCATATTCTGGAAAAAAGTTGAAAGGAAAAATCTCGCTGTGAGCAATTTCCTTCTGTCCTTTGGTAGCTACTTTGTTGCATGTGTCCCAAACCTCTTCGGAACCCCCCCCTCACAGATCCATAATTTTCATCACATATTTAAACCCCCCAAGTCTTTCTCCTCCCCCTTTCTCAGAAAATAAACACAGGCTGAATCCCACAGGTTGAGCCTCATTAAAAAAACAGACTGTGTGGGTTAGAAAGGGTTGAGATAATTAAGAAAGCAGTTTTCTTTTAACTGGCATAATTTTTTAGACAACAGACTGCTTAATGTACAACCCAGAGATGAAGGTCTTCTATCAGAATTTGAAATGTTGGTTTCTGCAAAGCTGACATAAATACAACCCTGCTTTGTAATCAAGTTTTCTGGACCAGATCCCAACCTTGCTGAACTTCAGTATGTTTTGATGAGAGAACTCAGTGGCTATATTTTTTAACCCTGTGGACTGTCTTAAATTTGTCATTAGAATTTTCTCAAGCAAAAGGAACTTCAGTGTTGCTAAAAAGCATAGCAATGCCAGGCAAATATAGAGCCGTATCTTCCTGCCAGAAAACCTATGGGAGGTGGACAGAACCTGAGGAGCTCTGGGAAATTTATTTTCCAGGCTTTCTGATTCTTCTTTTCTTCGCTGGAATGGATTTGAGAATCATTAGAGGTTTCAAATGAGAACCTAAAAAATATTACTTTTTTTAAGGTCTAATATGGGATTTCAGGTATCTGAAATAGAAATTCCCTAAATCCTACCCATGCAGTCATGGAGGCAAATGGTATTTATAAGAACCTCTATTTTATGTTATTTTATTTGTATTTAGGTAAGCCTTGGGCTACTATAATTTTTGGTTTCCTGTCGTGCACAGGAAAAACTTGATTAAATACTGCAGTGGGAGCGAGATGTTCTCTCACACTTTCTGGCCTCCACACTTGTGCTATGTTCCTTCATTACGAAAGCTATACATTGCACTCCCCAAATAAAGAGGGAGCCTGGCATCTTGGGTGCACCAGGCTAGAGTATATTTGGTAAACTAAAATTACTCCTTTTATTGAAGGAAGGACGGGTGTGAGCAGTCCGTTTTGGCAGCTTGTTTATGAACTCATTGCTTCTTGAGATGACGTGCTTTGCTGATTGAGAGTCTACTTCTCTGCCTGGACTGCTGCAGAGTTCTGCGAAAAATACACCTGGGGCCAGGAGCTACTGCAGGGCCAGCATCGCTGCTCCCATGGAGCTGAGCCGTGGTACCGAAGTCAGTGTGAAGGTTTTGGTGGGCTTCTCAGAAAGATTAGGTTACTCTGGTGTCACTGTTGCATTCCTGCCTTCGTTCTTCTGAAGAACTGTGAAGGGAGCAAGGCAAAGTGAAGTCCTATGGGCTGTCAAGCAGAGACTGATTTTACACAGATCATGTTTGAATATGCAAATATATCATATATACCTATAAATAGGTAAATCTAATAGCTTAGCAATAGCAGAGAATGTGGCCTATGGTGACATTCTTAATTTTAGTGTTTATGACAAGATAAGGTACAATGCTCATCTCCCCACCAGAAGTGGGTCTCCGGAGATGTTTTGTGCCTAGATCAGCTTGCTATCTTTCGTTCAATCTTGCTCTCCTTACCTTAGTGAGGAGTTTTTAACCTCCTGCTGAGTAAATGTTATGGGTCAGATGTAATCCGGGAAGTCTTATGCCTAATGTGTGTTGGATAAACAACGTTGCTGTGTGCAGCAGCCAACTTGGGACCATTTAGTTTTGCACCTGTGCTTCGGGTTTTCACTCCAGGAGGTAATGCTGAAATCAATGCTACAACAGCCGAGAGTAGTTTGGAAAACAACCCAAATGGTTGTCTTCTGTTTATAGTCCTTCATCACCTCCTTTTAGAACTGTGGGCAGTGATGAAAGCAGTGAACCATTTCTCCAGAACTGTAATAATGTGGAGAAAACCTCATGTAGCCAATAGCCCTTATTTTCTTCCATCTTCTTGCTGTTTATTATTTGTTCTTTAATTTGGCAGCATCTGCTTTTAAGTGTATTAGACAAACTCTTGGAAACTGAATATTGTCTGAAATTTTGACTTGCAACGTTATGGTGTTAAATGCATCATAAGGATGAATATTGAATTCATTGAAAAATCTGTTTCTGAATGTTAAGGTCACCTAGCCTTAATAGCTTGCAGGCTTGCTTTCCAGATCTGATTAGTGTTTGTTGATGTTGAGAAGGATACTGCTTTATATACAAACCCTATTTTTTCCCTCCCTTTTTATCATACAGCATAAAGCCATCCAAGCGTAAAATGTTAGTCACATACCACTGATACATTATGTCCAGTAAGTGCTATGAAGTTCATTTTGAATAGGAAGCTTGTAAAAAATTATATTGTGAATCATACTATTGAAGGACTTTGTGTGAACCAGCTGAAGTTATATAAAATCCAAAGGCAAATTCTTTTACAATTACTCTGTTAGAATTAATAGTAATTCTAAAAAGTGAAAAATTTTTGCTCAGTTTTACATAGCACAATTAAGATATTACCTTAAATATAGAAACATTGGAAGTTATTTAATGTAGAAATTTTTGAACTATTACGTATTTCTACTACCTAATTTTCAGGAATACAGATATTGGATCTAGTTTTTAACCTACTACTGTAATAAGGTGAAATTTTAAAAGCTGGCAACTGGCATGAAAAGAGACATAACTCCTTTATGTTCTTTAATAGCAATGAGTTCAACAGAGTTAGAAAAGTCCTTTTGGCAAGAATCCCATGATTTAGAAACAGTCTTAATTCTCTACTAGAGAATATAACTTTGCAACAATATTGGGAATACTTGCGGTTACTTTAATCCTTTCTTCAAAGTGCTCCGTAAATACTGGTTATATTATTCCCATTAGAGTCCTGTGGGGTAAGTATTTCTTATTCCCATTATATAGATGGCAGCCATGAAGCATCAAAGAAAGGAAAAAAAAATCCTGCTGGATTTAGAGTCTCTTTTTTTTCCTCCAATATGAGAATAGAGTGGAATCTCTGAGAAGGAAAGTCCCATGTTCAAAGTCAGGAACACAACTGTTGAAGACAGTTTTTGAATGAGAAACCTTTAAATTGGGGGTAAAGCAAAAAACCAAAAAGGCTTAATTGTTATTTTCTTATAGAATCTGCTCTAATTTTAAAATACTAATCAATATGTATGGGTTGTAATTTGCTAGAAATTTAGATCTGGGTAAATTAAAAGATATGTGTAGGTATTTCCTCCTCCCTTCCTTCTCCCCTCTTCCTTCTTCCCCTGGCTCTCTTCCTTTCCTCTCCCAATTAAAACCATTTCACAAAAAATAGGTCTTTAAAAGCCATAGAAAACAGAGTACTGTTAAGACTTCTGATTATTTTTTTAAAGATTTTTGTCTGTGTCTCATAAAGGATGATACTGTACATTCACAGTGCTGAACTGTTCATTTCTTTCTGAGAAAAGTAAAAACACTTTTAGGTCATGCTGCCGCTTTACACACAGCGGTAATGAAGATCGCTCTGGTGCTTGCTGTTCCCATTGCTATGCACCGCCACAGCTGATACTCAGAAATTATATGGGCCATGATCCATAACTGTTCTCAATTGCTATTAGCCACAGTTGCTTCACAGTGACTCTTCAGCATGTAAAAATAAGCACTTAGATTTTTGCAGAATGAGGGTCGTAATATGTAACTGCATATGACCAAGTCTTGCCACGGCCTCATGAAGGAAAATAAACCACATGTAAGCACAAAGCTCGTTAATATCTTCTTGAGTCCTTTCACCCTGGTTCAGCCACTGTCACTAATTTGTTATGATTGCAGTAACATTTCAAGCGTTTGCATATTTTTATTTTGTCTGAGTGACTCCATGGGGTCTTGGTTATTTTATATTACCTTGACTGTCACAAGCAGAATCAGACCCAGATAAAATTATGTAAATGTCAATGTCAATAAAATAAATTATTCTATTTTTGCAGATGTTCTTCATCTGGATTGAATTTGATTGTGGATGCTTGTCTCCATGCATAATGATCCAAAGCTAAAGGATGAAAGTGTTCTTGGAGCAAAGAAAACACATTCTGAATCTTTACTGTAAATTATACACTATACAAAATCAGTCCAAATTGTTCAAACCCTTGGACAATTACAATGTTATTCTACTCACCATGCTGAGTACTGTGTAATTATCATGGTTAGCAGCAGTTTGCTTGCTCTCAGCCCTGAAGGGAGATGCAAGCTTTATAGAACAAAAATAAATGCAGATGTTGGACCTTATTTTGTTTTCTGACTCAGCAACTGAAAATACCCCCAAAATGTGAAGTTTTTTTTTTTCTACTTATTTAGTTGATATAACATTAACAAAACAAGTGCTATTGATCAAATATGCACTGCACTATATGTAATGGATAGCGTGGTTACTTGCATGATTACGGAGTTTGCTGGGTTGTAACCCCAAGCTTTATTTTTTAAAAGAAAATAAAAAAAAAAAAATCAGTGAGATTGTTCCCAAAACAGGAAGATCCACTTATGAAGAACCATTCCTTTTTTCATTAGTTTTCTAGTTTATAGGCTTACCCTTGTCTTATTAAGTTAATGGTAGATTTGCTTGCATAGTTAATCACGCATGAAACATACTTCACATTAAGTCCATTTGTTTTATAGGGTTAGTTTACCAATTCTCTTCATAAAGATGATCAGTGTTCCAGTCTTCATGACTAAAAGCTTTCCAATAGAATTAAATTCCAAGAACTCCTTTAGCTTATGGGCCAAGCTTTTGAACCTCAACAACTTCTATGTAATTGCTGGGAGACTTTAATCTAAATCCCAGGTACTTCTAAAAACTTTGGGTGGATCTATCTCCCACTTGACATCAAAACTTGGAGCAAATGGCTCAGGAAATCAGTAATAGAAGACACCTTTGGCTTGACCAGTGAGAGGACAGATGTGGGATTCCAGCTGGCATCAGGCTGTTTTGACTAGGAGATAATACTTTTTTACGTCTTTATGGTAAGTTCTGTCTAATAAAATCTAAGAAGTATTTACAATGTGCCCACAAATAGTCTATCAGAATATTAAGGAACAGTCTGAAAGATAGCAACATCTGTCCTTTTCCTTGGATGCCCTGTTAGATATTACAAAGTCTTCCTCTCCCCAGAGCTGACCCCTGAGGTGGGAACCCCCCAGTGGTAGTCTTAGCTAAATTCAGTCTTAGCTAAATTGTGCAAGTCTACCCATGTCTTCTTGAATATACTGCTGGCCACAACATCTGCCGTAGCTAGACAAGTGGAAGACTAAGGCACTAGTTACTGTGCACATGCCCTTGTCTGAAGGGTGACAGCTGAAGGAGATAGAAAATAGAATTAATTGTAGTCTTTACTCTCCTTTCTTTTGCATAGTACAACACAGGTATCGAAGGAACTTAATGTGTGGCCTGAAACTGCTCATTACTATAGACTGACCCTCAAAGGTATGTGAGGTTAGTAGTGGAACTGCTGGTTCTCAGTATTTAGATTACTGTGATACCTCTTGGAAGTGTTTTCTTCTGGTTAATGCACTTACAGCTTTGCCTCTGTATTGGCACAGGTGTGCTGACCTTCTTTCCCATCTTGCCTAGGTCTTTAAGCATTTATTTTGGTAGCTCTTGTCATTGGCTGCATGTCCCACAGCGGAAAGATCTTTCTGTTGATGGAAGCTTTATTAATTCCAGGGATCTGATTGCTGCCTTCCACATTTGTCGTCTTAACATCTAAACATGTGCAATAGCAGAAGTCTTTCATTCTAGGGAAATTGTGTATTCCCAACACCGATATTTTTCCTAAGTATTTCACCTTCCCACCTAGGGTGGGAAGAAAAGAGAAAGTTTTCCATTAATGTCAGTGGGCTTGGATGAGGTATTTAATTCTGTATCCTTTTATTGTTACATGTAAATGCGATTGGGCCATTCAGTTGTTCAGGTTCACTTTGGTTTCAGTGGGATTAATTTGTCCAATTGTTCCATGTGCCAGAGCAATCAAGAGCCAAATTAGGCCTTATGGGTCATCTTTTTATCTAAGTGTGTTTAGGAGGGTGAGAAGTACTTATTTAAAGTGTTTTTTAAGCAAGCTTTGTGCATTGTGCAACTACTGAACAACAATTATGTTCATTTACTATAAACAGCCTTGAGATCTAAAGATGAAAAACACTGCATAAAAGTGTAGCATTATTATTGTAATAGACTGTTTTCATGAGGGCAAGTATTGTTTTGACTCTTAACTGCAGTTCTCAAAAAACAGAGCTTTGCCTACCTTTGATATATCCTTGTGCCAAACCAGTGAATAGGGCTCACTATAACTCCATCCTCTGTACGATTCTGTTCCTTCATTTTTTAACTGAAATGATTGTTTTTTCTTCAGCTAAAAATTCTTAATTTTCCTTTATTGTAACACAGTCTATACGTTCCAAACAGACTGCAGTGCAAGGTTGTTTTCTTACTGATGTATTTTGTTTCAGTAAAAGTTCAGTCTCCAAGAGAACAAATATATTTTCTGGAAGAAAACACTTGTGTTAATTGGTACCTCGATGATATATTCACTGTATCCTGTTTTCAACTTTGACTTGCTTAGAATGGAGCACTAACTGCTAAATGGATTTGTTTTAAAAAAAAAAATCGCGTATATGTATATTTTAGAAAGAAATGGACTGAATACACACCACCACATTCATTCAGGAGTGGCCATTGTATAGCATATTTTCTTCAGAGAGCTATAATTAATCATGTGAACTGAAAAATTAACCTATTAAGTGCATGCTAATAACAAACTTCTTCAGAACTGGACAGAAAAACAATGCTGGTAGCAATTAGCTTTACTGCAAGACTTTACACGTGCTGTGAACAAAATCAGTCAGAAATGCCACAGCTTAATACTCATCTCCTATTCAAACGAAGTTAGCAGGAAACTTTAAGTCTCTTTTCAGGGAAAGGCTTTGAGCTGTAATTTGAAAACCAATCAATAGTCATTGGCTTTTCGTGGGAGCAGCCAGCCCCGTAGAAAACCATGAGGAGCTCCTGCGGGAGCTGTTGCTCCTGTGGGGACCCTGAAATAGGGTAACCCCGGAGATGATGCCTGTTAGGGAAGCAAAATAGCTCCTGTTAGCCAGCTGGGGATATTTTGTGTCCATGAGTGGTGAGGGTTCTGGACTCACAGCCTCTTTTACGTTCAGGTATCAGCTAGCAGACACCATCACTCATTGTGAGCAACCCTTTTCTCTCACTTCTGCCAAAAATTACTCATTCAATTCAGATCGAGAGAAGTGGAGAATGCCTTGCACCCACAGGCAAGTTCTCCCCTAGGTTCTTAACTCCTGCTAAGCACAACAACGGCCCAGAGTTGAGTGGCACCTTGTACTGCAGGGAAAATACAAAACATCTGGGCTACTGCCGACCTTGCAGCCCATCTCCACCTTTTTCAACCCACGGCAATGTTGGTGAGGGATACACAGTACAGTAGAATGCCCTGAAATGTAGGACGTAAAACTGCACTCCCTATTGCACATTCTGGTTTTCTCTAGAGGTGTGACGTTGGTTGCTTTCAATATGGATTTGGAGGAGTCCTGAGAAAGGTTTAGCTGAGTCTAAGCACCCACAGCTGTGTAACCATTGGAGGTGGCAGCAGAACTGATCAAGCTCCTGAGACAGACTTTTATTTCTACTGGTTTTGCAGCTTTTTTTCCCTCTCTGACATAAGTAATCTGTAAATGGAGCAACTGGCACGCGTTTCTACTTTTCTGCCAGAAAACCGGTTGGTGTTCAGCGGAGTTTGGTTCACCAGGGCCAGTGGAATCTGGCATGAGATTGCTGTCCCAGAAACTCAGCATTAGTTTTACTTGCTTTTAGCCAACTTTAACATCACCTGAACGCTGCCATCTGAGATTTGCCCAGGGTGCTGTACAAAGACTCTTGTGCTGCCGAGCAAACCTGTTTTCTGAGCTAGCTGTGTCTGAGGTTGCTTACGGCATTCAGGACCAGGAATTTCAAACTGACAAAGCTGCTTGTGCTTGGGCAACAACGCCTAAATGTATACAACCCAGTTCTGAAGTGCTTTCCCCAACTAGTAGGCATCTTCTCAAGTAGTCTACCTGGAGTAAAACAAGTCCTGCTGTGGTATGGTTCTAAATCCAGCAGTCTGGTCTGCTGCCACCCTGAGGGATTGCTGTAATGACATTAAAGTAGATTCTGTATTGAAACACAAAAGCTGGCATTTGAACATCTGTTATTGCTAAGTAAATATTATTAATGAATAAGTAGTTCCTCAAAGACTTGTCTGTGCTTATGCTTCGTACTTTTATCAATCTTCTGTATATTTGTTTTTTGTTCCTTCCTCCTTTAAAAAGGAAATGGCTTCCTGCCCTGAACTGTGGGTACGAGAAGAGCTCTGAGGAATCACATTAATAAACTTGCACCCTGCATTGAATGAACAAGAACTTCTCTGTGGCTTAAAGTTTTCCCAAGATAATTTTTATTTGTTTTCCACAGTACTATCTGGTGAATAAACATGGCTGTTCCCCACTTCCCATCTCTCACAGCTCACTGTAGGTGACCAGTCAGCCAGTTGGTGCCAGATTAATGACAGAAAACAAATTTTATTGTCCAAGTCAGCTCTGAGTGATGGGACTCTGCTAATTCCCATGAAAGCTAACTAATCTGCCAATTGAAATACTGCATTTACTAAACAGGCTGTCACTGGGAGCAGACTTTTTTTTTTTAAAATCAAACTAAATGAGACACAAATTTTTTTTTGATCAGGAAAAAAAAAATAGAGCTATTTAATCTATTTTCCTAAATTATATACCCCTGAGGCCGCTTCTCTTTTACATCATTGAAAAGATGTGAACTCTGGATCAGCCTTTCTTCTTATGGGTATGCAGCAGTCTCTGCTTTCTCCTTGCTATCTCCAGCAAGAGGAAATGTAAAACATAAGGAGGGTGGTTTCTTTTTGTGAGAGGCTATGCAAAACTTACTCAAAAGTTGGACTCAAAGTTGGAATTCAGTGATATATTCTTGGCAAAAAAATATGACAAAATAAACTATAAAAATTATTCAAAAAATTACTAAACCAGTAACTTCAGTGAGCTACTATTATTTATCTTGGTATTATCTTATTACTCGTCTGTGTCAAAATTATAGACAGCTAGGTATATACAAATATACCTTAGGAATATTATCCTGTTTCAAGTGTGTATGTTTGAAAGAAAAAAAATACTGACCCACTAATAATACAACTCAGAGTTAATGGAAATACTGTTTGTATATATCCTTTTTATTCAAAACCATCCCTGTCGTCTTTGGAGGTTTCAGTTTAATTTAAGGCAAAGCAAGATTTTTCTTTATTGTCTCTAGCAGATATTGGAGAAGATGACAGGGAAACTGTGGCAGAATTGTTTGCCTCTTTTTACAAGTTTTTTGTGAGGAAGCAAAAATCTTGTATAACCCGTAAAGCAAAAATACAAAGATTACTGACAGCAGAGTTTATTTCTCTTTCACAGGAATCGTTCCAGCCACTAAGCTATAATGGATTCAAGCTTTAAGCGAGCCTGTCCTTTCCGCTTTTACTCATGTGTGGAGAAATAGGTATTTCTTGTTTGAAGGAGCAGCTTTTGTATGTATGTGCCCACATATGTTTATTAGCAGCAGACTATTCAGGCATGCCTTTTAGAGACAGCTTTGGACAAATCTGGCAAAGAGGAAAAAAAATTAAATTGTATGGAAACCTGTTTTGTAAGAAAAAAATAAAAACGTTAAGGATTATTAAGGATTGGCTGTGTACTTCTGACACATCAAGTAGCCCATCAACTTTCAGTGAGAACTAGAACCCTAGTGCAGTAGCCTTGCAGAGCCAAAGTATAATTTGGGTTGGAAGGGCAGGACTCCTATTTTGCAACAGAAGAGTTGGCCAGCAGGTCCTCAGGAGTGACTTTCGTACCATACCTCCAACCGTGTACTGGATCACGCTACTCATTATTCTTTTGTTCTTCACGTATCTAAGCAGCTGTGGGAGGATCAAAAGTACATGCTGTTTAATCTGTTTGGTACTGATTTCTCTTTTTTTTCCCTCTTGTCCCAAGGAGTGGAGAAATCTTTGTCTGACAAAGTCATCGTTTGGGATGAGCACTTCAGGTTTTGTCTCCTGACCAGCTCCAGCTCCCTGTGTCTTAGTTGATGACTGTTCAACCTTGCATGCTTGTTTTAAAGGCAACATGCAACAAAATCAAAGAAGCAAATAGCTTTGACTCTTGGAAGTGGCAGCAGTGCTGGAGGTAGCAAGCTACCTGCTTTACCCATGCCAGAAAAGTGAGCTTCCTGAAGAGCCGTTCCCTGCCATCCTCCTGCGGAGATCTCTGCTTCCACTGCACGTGTGGGTGCAGGAGTGTATATTTTTGGGAGGACGGCAGCATTTGTGGATGCTCTCTGGCCTGGCTTTCCCTTATGTACATTAGGAGAGGGCCTTGTTTGTCTGTTTTCTGTGAACCCATACATCAGCAGCACAGGAGGGTGAAGGGGGCAAGTGGGAAATCTGCCTGGAAGGAGAAGGTGGGCAGCAGGGTGAAGGGTGGCTGCTTGCAGAGGAAACTCAGAACAGGTGACCACCGGGTGCGGAGCAGGAGTAGGGGTCTGTGGCTCCCAGGGAGGATGAAGTTTATGTTCAACAGAAGGCTTGGGTGCTACAGAAGACACTAGCAGAATACAAAAGCTTATTCTAACAAGCCAACTCAGTTCATTGGGTTAATATAGGCAATAAATATATTTTCTATTTAACTAACTCAAAGTACATTATTAACACATTTTTAATGACTCTATTATTAATGGCTGAAGATTTTGTAGAACACTTACGTATTTAACAAGCTACAGATAATTAGCTTACAGAGATATACATATATAGATAATTAGATATTAATCATTTAAAGCATGAGCTATAATTTAGGAAGCCTGTTAATTGTCACATAACTTTGTAAGCTATCATTTTAACTGCTAATGACATTTGTTTATATTTCTCAGCACTTCACTGCATATTTTCTATGAAAATAACTATAGGGGAATTAGTTCATAAGCAAATGCAATACAATGATCCTTTTATCTTTAGGTTACAACTTGCTGATCCAAACCCAACTCACTAGTGACTAAAATGTGTTGCTACAGAACAATACTGGCAGAAGAACAAATGGATCCCATGAATAAATTCAGGGTGATAGTTAGGAGACAATTTCTAACCATCTGGAGTAGTAAGCAGACTGCAGAAAGTTATGGAACAGCCTACAAAAGAATAGTGAAATGAGATGGCTGAAATTTTTTGAAGAGGATTTACTTGATAAACTTCTGCATGGGATTGTTCAGGATTATTGACTGCAACAACAAGGGGTTGAAATAAAAAAAGGTCATGCTGTTATGTTCAGTCCTTTGTGCAATGCTAGGGAATGTGATGTCCGTCCATAAGGGTGAACATCTGTATTATGGAATGAGGATGATGAATGTAGAGGCCATGAACGGGATGGACATGGATTACTTCTCACTAAGCAGAAGTGAGCTCTTTCCCTGCAGGCCTGCTCTATCGCAAATAACAAGGAATTTCCACTGACATCAGTGCAAACAGGAACCTATTCTTAGCAGAGAATTGGCTTCGAAGAGTGCCTTTAGAGATGATTTTGTGTGTCCTTTCTAATGCATGGACTGCTGACTCCTAGATGCAGGTGACAACCTGATTAACAGAGAAAACAGGAGTCTGTATTGTCACTTTACCTAACACTAGAAGAAATGTTGTATTTCCCAAGGCTGTGGTACCTTGTGCTTTTTCCCAAAGTCAATAGTTTTGTGTCAATGAATGTTGTCAAAGGTAGTCTCAATACAGAAGTGTTACGTCAGGGCTGTCATCTGCATCTTCTGTCCCAAAGCTGTCTGGAATTAAAAAAAAACCCAAACGTATCTGATGCTTGGCTAGTGAAACACTGGAGGTCTGTACCGAATTCAGTGAAGTTGTGTTGACTGGCGTTTGCTTATGGTCTGTCCTGTGATGTATACTCATTTTGTTGCATGAATCTTTCCTCGATATGGATTAAAAAAAGAGGACAGACAAGTTCATTGAGACTCAATCCGCCAACAACTGCTGACCATTGCCCTGAATACAACTGTTGGCTCAGGGGCTCTTAACCTGCTGATTAATGAAATTTAGAGGACAAGCAGTCATGACAATGCTTATTAGTCATGTTCATTTCTTGTACTTTTCTCTAAACATTCACTACTACCAATATCAGAACGGGTTCTGAAATAGCCTACAGGCCTCATTCACCATGAAGACCCTATGTTCGTTCCTGCCTTTCAAATATCTTTTACTCTCTGACTTTCTTTGTACTGAAAGAAAGAGATTTAAAGAGTTTGGAAAACAATTTACATTTTCAAAACTGTATTTTGTATTACCAAATGACATAAAGGAATACACATGTTTATTCAGCTTCCTAAGTGCCATTTGCATAAAACTTCCTGGGAAAAGAAATCCAATGCAAAAAAATCTATAAATATATCGCCATATATAGGATCCATTTGTTGCATGGAATGTATTGAGTTGTTGGGAGGTTTTAGTGTGAATTTTTCGTCTGGTAAGTTTGCTGTGTAAAATGGAGCAGTCCACCATCATCTTAGGACCAGTTCAGCTAGGTGCTAAACTCTCACTGATGTTGGCAACATCAGCATATCATAAAGTTGAATCTTTTATTTACCAAAGAAGCTTGATATTTGACTAAGTTTATCATTAGATCACCTAATGTACTTAAAATATTGTGACTAATATTAAAAATGTCATAACAATTAAAGCTGTGAAATGCTACTGAATCAGACAGTCTCCTGACCTCCTGCTTATCACAGACTGTTACTTTTAACCAGAACTTCAAAAGCTTTTAGTAGACAAAAATGTTTTTGTTCCGTTTCCCCCTCCTTACTGCTTGTAGCCCCTTAGGTGGTAGAAAACGGTGTAATACTTGCTCATTCCCTAACTTATTATTTGCTTCTACTTTTTAGAACCCTTGCCCTAAATCTGTGTTGCCTTTCCAAGTTAAGAGAACTATTTAAAATAATCTGTAATTTGCAGGGGATGTTTTTTTTTGTAAAGAAAGGTCTTCACATGGAGGGGAACAGCAGTGGGGGGCTAGATGGTTTTCTTTACATGCAGCATAAACTTAGAGGGGTAAAGCCTGAGAGCAGTCATTTGTTTTCTCTGGGTTAATGGCTTTCAGCTGGATGTCTGTCTGCTGAACAATGACTGAGCTGCTACATCAGCCAGTCTTTTTCACTGCAAAACATGTGTTCAGTTAATAGCATTGACATATTGGAAGTTGGAATGAGCCTCCCCACTTGAGTTGTTCAAACATGATACAACCTACCAGAGCAAAATTAAATAAGGAGATGTGACAAAAGAAGAGGATTCGAGGAAGATGATAGTGTGTTCTGAATGTGCAGCATCAAAGAGACTTTGGTTTTGACATCACTTGTGCCGCTCGTTATTTAATCATTCCCATCCTGAGTATTTATTTTCTAAAGGGAAAAATTAGTTTTCAGATTTCAAGTCTCATGGTTTTGATCTTTAGTATATACTTGTACTACTGAGTGATGTGGAAAAATAATAAACAGTAGAAGGCTTGGAGTGCACTCTCTAAAATTGCTGGGAGAAAAATTTGAAAAGTACTTAAGCAACATGTAAAATATTCAGGTCCCTCTCTCATTTATTCATAGGATTAAGTTATCTAAGTCAGAGACACACTTCAAGAAAATATCCTGGTGTTTCTACAGTGAGAATCAGTGTCTGGACACGTGGATACAAAATAAGTTCCTTGGCTGTACCGTGACATATACTGGTTTGTGAAATTGCTTTTTTTTTGGTGAATACAGTTGAGAAAATACATCGTTAGCAACTAGCAATAGCAAGGAAACAAACAGCCTGTAATAAAACAATGATTAATTTGAATACTCATTGTTTGATTTGGTTTTGCCTTTCGACACTGTTTTTGTAAGATGGAGTCCTCTGCTTTCTTCCATGTGCCTTGCCCTTCATTGCTGCTAACCTGCATGATGGAGGCTGATTGTACTGTGAAGCCTGAAACTGGTTATTATTATTTGAGTGATAGATTCCCCTTAACTCGGGCTAGATTTGCTAGGCCCCTTTTGTGCTCTAAGGCTTCTGTCCCCATCTGCCAGCCTCCCACGTGCGCAGAGGTATTCCATAAGATGCGTGCAATGGCGTTAAGCACACAAAAATTGGGAGTGGGAATTCGCAAGGTCCCATGTGAAAGTTCATCAGCCACCCAGAACTGCATTCTAGAAATGACAACAGCTATCAGTCTTGCGGGTGCAGACCCTTTCAATTCGCTGACAGTAATAATTCCACCCCTAACTCTTTGGTAATGCATTAGCATTAACTGTAATTCTTGCCTTTAGACAGGCTCTGCAGTACAGCATGATGGTTCCTACCCTGTAATTGTAGGATCCTCATTAATCAAAAAGAATATTATGACATTGTGAGCTCACAAGAAAGACAATTCATGACTGACACAATAAAGGCCTAAATTATGCTGCTTTGATGACTAGAGGTGCAAAATTGCTTTTTTTTTTTTTCCTTGTGAAAATGGGATTTAGCAGCTGTAAGAAAGAATTCTATATAGTGAAAGTAGGGAGTGTTCAGAAGCAAGCAACACCAGCTCTATCTAGAAGAGACCTTTATTTCTAAAGGAAATTAAAATTTCAAAGCTGTTTTGGTAGTGCTTTTTTATTGGTAAACCTGAATATAAATCAGGATCTTGAAGAAAAAAACATGTGAGAAGCACAATGTTGTAGCACTGTGTTTAGTAGTTCTCTGCTGTTACACTTTAAAATTGCAGAAATTTATGTACGGTTTTGGCCCGCTTCCAAAATGTGTTATGACATATATGAAATGATTAATACTCAAACACATCTCATAAATTGAATGTAGTTATATATATTCTCCTTTGTTCATAAGGAGCCAGAGGTTCTGAATGATAAATGAAGGAGAGAGGAAAAAAATGTTAAAGCCAATTTGCTTCCACTGTAGGTATGTAGGATAATCCACTGAGTTCCTAGAGCAAACCTGAAGGCTGTTTCGATGAGCACTGGTGTAAGTGAAGCCAGTCCAGTGGGAACTCTTGGGAAGACCCAACATCCCCTGAAGACAGAGGACTGAAGGGGTGCTGAGTAGGTGGTGTCCTCCCAGAGGAGGACCTTGTCCCTGTTTAGCTGTGTGTGACAGGCCTCATATATTCTAGAGTACTGTGATTAATGGGAAAATTAATCAAAACAGTGTTTTCTCTCCACGGATTCCTTTCTCCAGATCTGACTACAGCACTCACGATCCGAGTAACCAATAACTTAAATGAATGTTTAAGACTCTGGAAGAGTCCTCAAAAGTGCCTCCCGAGTTGGTCTGCTCACATGCACAGGAGTTAAATGACTTATTCCAGGCACTCTTGTCTATCCATAGGTATTTACATATGTTTTTAAGTATAGCTTTGGCTGCGAAGACAACCAGATTTTTTCTCAGTGCGTTAGAAATTACTCCTCTCTCTTTTCTGGAAAAAAAGATAGTTGAGGAAGCGAGGGGAAAAAGTTCCTTCTCAATATTACCCAAATCCTCATCACTTGTCCAGATAAAGCCTTTTGCATGTGCTCCCGCGTCCACTGCTTTTGTTTGCTTGAGACTGTGATGTGTAGGATGGTCAAAATTAGGCATCAAGCGTAACTGATGAGGAAAATAATAATTTTTATTAAAAAACATTTCTTGAAATAATGTACATTCCTCTTTTTTTTTCCCTACATAAATGATTTAAAACAAGTGTTTATATAGTTTCTTTTAGGATTGATCCCATGGCAGTTCATAAAATCTTTTTTTTCTTCATTTTTCATGACATGACCTATAAAATATGTGCACACTATGGCATTACCTAGGAAATAATCTGATACCTAAAATTTTACTTGTCCTTTGAATTCAGAAAGGCTAGATTGAGATTGAGACAAGGCATTTGTCTTCCTATGGTTGCAGAGAAGTGATCAAGTGCCAGAGCAAGTCAGCTGTCTCCACATTAAGAGTTGCTTGCTTTGCCCTGACTGTGCTTTTGAAGTGAATCTCCCAGCTCCCCACCTTGCTGTTGCTTGGGTTTGCACTGGGGAGCAGCCCCAGAGGGTGCAGACTGAACCTTTCCATGAGCTTCACCCAGAAGTGGAGCTTCAATGGGTTTTCAATACACAAGGCCAGGCTGGAGCTAACTCGACATGAACTTCCTCGAACAGCCTCGTTACGCGAATTTCAGGTCTTCAGCATCAAAGTTTTTGGCCTGTAAAGCTATTCCTGTGGGAATGTGCTACTTGTTAACAAAGATACTGCCCTGGCTGTTCCTTTCCAACTGAAACGCGGTAACACTCAGCAGTATGTCAAATCCTGGTAGGTGTCTTTGTAAACACCGTTAAGAAAATATCCTCAATATCTTAACACTTTTTACACAAAATTATTAATGTATTGTATTTTTGCTGTTTTCAGGACTGGACCAAGGAGAGTGACCTTAAGTCTCAGCCATTTCTGTAGCTCAAGCATTAGCTCATTCTTTCAGGAGGGCTCCAGAAGTGCACAGCATTTGAGCTGTGGGGCTCCGCGCTTGCTTCAGTGATCACATACAGATGGTATGAAAACACAGCGATCCAGATGGTTCCCACGGTATAAAGACAGAAATACATGGAGCAGAGAATTCCTTCTGAGAGATTAATAAAATGAAAATGTTTCCACTAAAATCTCAGTCCCCGATATTTTTTGCTATATCAGACCTATCCTAGAAATACCTGAGTGAGACTCTTGTGATGGGCGGCCAGTGTTCCTTTCTCCAATTCTTCTCCTTAGTAGGAACTGCCATGTACCATTGCACTGGCCTGGGATTAGAGAAATATAACACAAAAAGATAGTCATCTTAGTCTGCTTCATCTTGAAGAGTCCCATGGCAAAAGCCTTTTATTCAAACTTTTATTTAGAAAGGTACCATAGAAACACTGAAAGCTAATCCAAAAATACCTGTAAAACCAAGTCTGAGGTAAAGCTATATAGAAAACATTGTGTACAACACATATGTTTATTAGTTTAAAAAATATTTAAATATGCATAGAGTTTTAAAAAATAAAACTCCAAAATGAAAAATTATTTCTGTTATTGAAAATGATGAAATTTTTTTCTTGTCCAACTGCAGACTTGCATGTCACTAAAATCACACAGATGAAGACTTACAATGATTGATGCAGTTGTGTTGTTTGTTTTTTTCTCTGTTAGTAGAAATTGATCTTCTGTGATCTTTTTAACTGGATTTTGTGCTGCTTAATGAGCAGTATTACTGATATCAGAGAGAGATTCACCAGTGCTGAAATCACAGAAAGGGCCTAAGGATTTGAACAGTAATGATTCATATTAGGTGGTAATGACTGTAGCTGTACAGATGTCTGTTCTTCCCACTTGGCCTTTCAAACATTGAAATTTAAGGTATATTGATAACCATTGATCTTTTTTAAATTTTTTTTTTAGGGAATATGCCCCTAATGTTTTAGTAGTATGATTATTTAATTTTATTCAAATATTGTGACGCATAATAGTATTTTATTAAATTGTATTGTATACTAGCAATCATACTAACAATAATCATATGCACAAAATAATAATGACTACAACAACAACAGTAAAAGTAATAATAATAAACAACCAGAAAGACAGCCCAACTGTTTTTACCATAGGCTGGACAAGTTTTCTTCTTGTAGCTTTTATAAGCAGTAAAGAGAAGTTAATGAAAACCTTTGGAGACTTACTGGTTGCAGGGAAGAAATTACTTCCATTATACACTGCAGAATAAAATCTGTTTAATCTGTTTTAACTCCTAGCAGCAAAACAACTTGGATGGGTTGAAGATTTCAATCTACGTACCCAGTGCAGGTATTGTTCTTGGTTTCATTAAATGTTTCTGATTTTCAATAGACTTGGTCTACCTTATCCAAAATTTAAAATTGTCTTTATGTAAACCACTGCCCTAGTAGATATGCATCTGACGGGAAAGGGCATCGTTTAACAACAAATTACAATGATGTAAGTATAGAAATACTAATGTAGGTAATTACTTGTCTTTATGAAAGCTTTAGTATATTAGCCTCCATAATTAGTCACCCTGTATGAGGACGGCATCTGGCTCTTCAAATCTTCAAGAGACACTGAGTTAGAAGTCCAGGTTTGTACAGACTTGAATTTTTATGGTATACACATAATTTTTTGAAACCGTACTAGACAAATTTCTTCATCATTACTTAGATTTTCAGGTTTATGTGGATCTCCAGATCCATTCATTTAACTAGTTTCTTCTTACTTTCATATCTCTGCCCCAGTTCTTCCTAGTGCCCTGTCACAGCAGGCTCAAGTCTAATACACGACATGAATTTATGACATGAATCCCAGTTACAACTAATCCTATTAAAAGCTCCAGTTATTTGAAAACATGTTCATTGGCAAGGACTCTAAAATCTATAATGTCCTATGAGCGCCAAAAAAAAGAAGTTAAATTTTAAGAAGTTTTTGGAATTAATTTTTCTCCCTCCTTACCTTTTTTATTTGAGCCCAATGAAAACCAACATCTGGCAACAGCAACTGGACAGATGGGTCAGGCTTGACTTGCTTGTTCATCAGACTAAAGCAATACAGAAATACTCAAACTCTGCTACTTTCAGTACAAAGATAGTTTCCTACATTTTCATAACTCAGCAGTCATGCTGAGTTAGTCTGCAAATCCAGATTCCTCCATTGTGTGTTTTATCTTCCACAGCATGGCTGAGGACAAGAAAATGATCAATTCTGAGAAGGGTAAGAGGTAGAATCAGCAGTGAATTTAACACAAAACATTGCAATATGGGTCTTGCTTGCAGAGACCTGTCTTGGGAGCACTGTGTGACCAATCATGGCCTTCTAGCCACATAATTACTGCTCCAGAAGCTTCATCACGTCATCAACGATTTCTATTTTCCTTCTATTGTAAATATATATTTTTGCCACGATAAATGTATTTTATGAACTTTCATAATGGAGATGACGCTTCATTTTGCAATAAAAGATTTGCTAGTATCAAGTCTTGCTGGAATAGCTAATTGAGTTGCATTATCACATTATATTAACAGCATTTTGGAATTTAAATAAGGAACTCTTGTCCATCTGAGAGTGGCTGTTATTCAGAATTAGTGTGGTATCAGCTGGAATCTCCTTTTAAATGGTTCACATAAATAATTTTAGCATCTTTTCTTTGTCTCTTTCCGCTTCTCTGATGTGATCTGTGTGGGTTAAAGAATGGGTTTAAGAGATCTATCCTTCCAACTGCAGTTTGGAAAAGGAATAAGATAGAAATGTTTTTACATGTTTTCAATTTAGTTTTGATTTCTAGCTTGCCCATCTAAAAGCACATCACATTTACTGATGTAGTTTTATCTAAAAGGTAAGATTGAAATCAAACTGCTTTCAAAAAATCTTTCTTTCATTCCATATTTTAAGTATAAAGTGTTTTAAATTAGAGATGTTTTGTGTTCCCCCATTAATTTTTTTAAATCCATTTTGGGACAACAATATATGTAAAAAAAAAATCTTAGATAATGACATCCAAGCTTTGTGATAGTGATAAAAATATAGTCATTCTGAAGTTCTGAAACTCATAAAATTGCCACATCTAGTTTATTCTGCACTCCCCAGAGCATTAAGCTGTTTAGCACAAATCTAATTTCCCACCAAACAGCTCAAGGCAGTTAGTGCTCAGTTTGGTTCCAAAGAATTAAACACACTGTTATAAATTGTGATAGTCTGTGTGACTCTGTAGATAAAGACATTTTCCAGTATATGTGTACCGAGCATGAAAAAATAAGAGGCTGCTGTTGTACAAGGGGTGATTACAATGGAAATAAAGGTGAAATTAAAGGAACATTTGCTTCAAGGCTGATTAATAACAATAAATAAGAGAGAAAGCACTTGTAAAGCTCAGTGAGTGAAGGATAAATTGAAAGACTTAATAGATAAAGAATATTCAATGTCCTAACCCTTATGAGGTATAAATCTTACCACAGATAGGCAGTGGACTACTTCTTTAAGTCTAAATTTCTCATGTCACAGTCATGTTGAGTGAGATGGACTTTCTAGGCCACCTAATCTGCCATTATCTAAAGTCAGGAAAAGGGTTGCAGTAGTTGTGACTTCAAGGTATTAATCTGGATAAAAGAGGACAGATGATCTCAGAAACTCAGTTCTGAAGTTCTACTGTATATGTAGCACAAAAAAGTATCAGGGACTCTGGAATCTGCCTCAAATCATACAGGGTGTATGGGCAGAGATATAGGAAATTCAATTTTCTGAATTCAGAGACCAAATGAGCCCAGGAGACCAGCATGGCAATAACATGAAAATTCAAATGGAAGTTTTGTCTCCAAACTGCATAGCCTGTGACTGTTAGGAGGGAGGGAAATAGTGAGGGTAACTCACTATTATACAATAACAAATTACTGTATGTATTATGTAGTACACAAGTAATTGAGGCCATTACACTGACATAGAAAATTTTCATAGATATTTTCAAACCTACGTTTCAGAGAGAAAATGTAGGAATATGGAAAAAAAAATATACAGAAACTTAAAAAAAAAAAAAAATCTGCAATTTAGAAATGCCTTTGAGAAGTTGAGAGGGTTTCACCACTGACTTTGTCAAGGATTAGACTCCAGCAAGGATTAAAACCAGACTTTTTCCTCTACTGTTTATCATTAAAATGCTCTTTTATATTTCTGAGTTCTCTCTCTGGGAAGAATAAGCAGCGGGATTTTGTCTGTGGGACCCAGGGATCTCCAAAAGTCAAATGATTGCTCATGGCTAGGATGCCCTTTTAAAAAGGTTACCTGTGGGTGAGATTTTTTTCCCTGTCCCTCACTTAGGGATGCCTCTGGTAAGCTCTGCTTGAGGAAGTTGTCTCAAGACATTCCGTAACACACCTGCTACCTCCAAATGACAATCTGTTATCTCTAGATTTATTGAAGGTGTATTTTCTTTTTCCCAAAGGAAATGTGTGTTTCACAGCAATAGGATCCGGATTAAGAGTATACTGCCTGTCTGAGGGACGAGAAGTCATCCTAACCTCAAGAGACTTGGAGATTGCCTTATCGAGTGATGGTATGTACCTCCATTGTTGCTATTTATGTCACACTGGTCCCTTGATATCAGAGCTGTACTGTGCTAGATATGGGAGGAAACAATCTTCCTTTGAAAAACTGATGCTCCTAAATCAGAAAGGATGGACAAGGAGGATGTCATCTACCTGGGCTTGTGCAAAGCATTTGATACTGTCCTGCATGACAATCTTATCTCTAAATTGGAGAGACATGGATTTTACAGATGGACCGCTCGGTGGATAAGGAATTGGCTGGATGGTTACACTCAAAGAGTTGCAGTCAACGGCTCAATGTCCAAGTGGAGACCAGTGACAACTGGTGTTTCTCAGGGGTCAGTATTGGGACCACCACTGTCTAACATCTTTGTCGATGACATGGGCAGTCGGATTGAAAGCACCCTCAGCAAATTTGCCGATGACACCATGCTCTGTGGTGCAGTTGACATGCCTGAGGGATGGGATGCCATCCAGAGAGACCTGGATAAGCTCGAGGAATGGGCCCATGTGAATCTCAAGAGATTCAACAAGGCCAGCTGCAGAGTCCTGCATCTGGATCAGGGCAACCCCCAGTATTAATACAGGCTGGAGGATGAAGGGATTGAGAACAGCCCTGCTAAGAAGGATGTGGGGGCTGTTGGTTGATAAGAAGCTCAAGAAGATCTAGCAATGTGCACTCACAGCCCAGAAAGCCAACTGTATCTTGGGCTGCATCAAAAGAAGCATGACCAGCAGGTCGAGGGAGGTAAGTCTCCCCCTCTAAGCTACTCTCATGAGACCCTACCTGGAGTACTGGGTTCAGTTCTGGGGCCACCAACATAAAAAGGATATGGACCTGTTGCAGTGAGTCCAGAGGAGGGCCACGAAAATGATCAAGGGGCTGGAGTACCTCTCCTTTGAAGACAGGCTGAGGGAGTTGGGCTTGTTCAGCTTGGAGAAGAGAAGGCTCCAGGGAGACCTTATAGCAGCCTTCCAGTACCTGAAGGGGGCCTACAAGAAAGCCGGAGAGGGACTTTTTACAAGGGCATGTAATGACAGGACAAGGGGTACTAGCTATAAACTGAAAGAGGGTAAATTTAGATTAGATATAAGGAAGAAATTCTTGACTATGAGGGTGGTGAGGCACTGGAACAGGTTGCCCAGAGAAGTTGTGGATGCTCCATCCCTGGAAGTGTTCAAGGCCAGGTTGGATGGGACTTTGAGCAACCTGGTCTAGTGGAAGGTGTCCCTGCCCATGGAAAGGGGGGTTAGAACTAGATCTTTAAGGTGCCTTCCAACCCAAACCACTCTATGATTCTATCTCCCTGGGGGGACATTACATGCTAGTGATGGAACTCAGAACTGAACCTTGTGCTGTAAACCTCGAGGTTTCATTCCTGTGTTCACTACTGTGCCTGCAGTGAAACTGTGCGTGTCTCTTTTGCCCCTGGAGGTTTAAGCTATTTTTCAGCAGGTCCTGTTTTACTGTGTGCATGGGTAAAATTCACTGGTGTGCTGAAAGGCAACTTGAGATTGAAAGACCATTGAAGTCCCACTGTTTAAATGTAGAAGTAGGATGAGTGTATGTTGGATGCTTTGCAAATCCTGTGGTTCTGGCAAAAGTCTTTGAATGCATTCTTGTTCTTTATTGGTTTTTCCCCCGAGTTGCTTTCTTCTCTGCGTTACTCTTCCTTAGTTAACCTGCAATGCCTAATGCAACTTTGTAGTGTTTGCTACTCTTACAAGCAGGGAATGCAGAGCTCTGTTTTGTACTATACGTTCGAGGTTTCTAAGGAATCCAGTGAGTTTCAGCTTAATGCAACCACATTACTAGTATTCACAGCAGTAAGCAGCACTGCTAACACACTTCATTGCTGCTTCTGCTCAAATGTCAAACTCCTTCCAGGCCAGATGGCACTGTGCGTATAGGTAGTCCTGCACCACACTGAGCAGTCAGATAGAAACCTCTGTTTGCTGTGTATAAAATGGAAAGTTGCTAAAGTTAGGTCTTCGGACTTCATTTTGACTTGTACAGGAGTTTTCAAAGGCAGTTTTCTAGATTTTTGCATCAGAAGTAATCTGTCACAGAGAAGATTGTAAGAGAAAGTCAAGATTTTGATGGACACAGACAGAATGAATCTTACAATTAGTTTCTTGTTCCTTAAAGTTTTTCTCTTCAGTTTCTTCTAGAAGTTTTTCTCATAAGCAGATACCTTCATAGCAGGTAGCCTCAACGTTGTACTGGAATATATGCTGTCAAATGTCAAAGAAAATACACATAAATTCAATTTTAAGGCTAAGTCAAGATGTCAACTGAAGTATTTACTGTATAGGTTGTTATTGTTGGTGTCTTTATATTTCTTCTCAATCTTGCCCTTTAGTAGGAACAAAGAAACTGGGTAAGGTTGAGTTTTGCTCTTTGCTGGTGTATTGTCCATGAAACTAGAGAAATGGTGAATCTTGAACTAAAAAAAAAAGCAGTTTTATTTTCTTGATGATGCATTTCCTAAGTGATTTTTGAGGATAATTATGTTGAAATGTCAACGTCTAATCCATTCTTCTATTGTTCAGCAGGAATAAAAAAAAATAGTGCCAGACTGTCTGATCTCTGAATACTCTGCCTTATGGTCTGAATCGAACAGCCTAATTTCTACTTGTATCCTTGAACTTATGGCTTTTAGCAGGCAGATGCCTCTGGCATCTTGAAACAGCAATGAAGCTTAGGTGGTATTTAGGCAGTCTTGACATCTCCCCAATTACATTCAGATCTGGAGCAGGTTTTACGAATGCTGCATACATTCCGTGAGCCCTGAGAGCATTTAAAGACTCAGCTCCTAATTTCTGAGAGTCTTGCCTGTATAGATAAGGCTTGGGAGATGAAGTGTGAATTTTCAGAAGGTATGTGGAACGGCGGCAAGAGGCAGAAGCTGAGGTGGGCAGACGGGCTGTGCTGGGGTGGGGAAGAGGCGAGCTTGAGGCGGAAGGGAGCGGAGCAGCCAGCTCCAGCCAGGCACAGTCAAGGGGAAATGTTTGAGTCTGAAGGGAATGCTGCTGCCGTTAGCATATTAGAGTAATGGTTAAGAGTACCAGGCACTTGGGTAGGTATGACTTAGAAACACCCAGAACTGTTGTCCCCACTGTGTATTACAGCTCAGGTTTTTCAAACTGAGCTTCCTGCCCGTAGTGCTGGATGCATGAGGGTAAATCATGTTTGGTTTGCATTTTGCTACCCACATCCTAGCTGCAAAGCCTTGTCTTTAGGTGCCTGCTTACCTGACTGAAGGTAGCCTTGTTTCTGCAAAGAACTGTGACTGTAAAGAAATGACAGAGGACCTTTCTTTTAAATGCAATATTGTGGATGAAAGAAAATAAAATAATATGAAAGGAGACTCGGTTCAAAATCTGGGGTCCATAGTTTTGAGGTGTTATAGTTAGAAGAGAAACTTTGTCTCTTTCTTTCTGGAACGTGAAGGCCTGCTGAAATTTAATTGTACAGGCTGGAAAGTGAGAAGAGGGAAGAGGGGGTGTTTCGGGGCACTGATGTTCTCTGAATACACAGAGTGCTCTGTGGAAAATAAAGCAATCAGGTTAGCACACGATCAGCTCTTTGACCTTTCCATTCAAGACATCAGGCATGACAGAACAATAACAATATTGGAAACTCTTAAATTGCAAACTTTTATTAGCCATATTCAGGTCTAAGTAGTTTAAAACTCCCCCAGGGACCACTGCTTTATTCCACTTGATTAAGCATGCTTTGTGCTTGCCTGCAAACCATTCTTTTATTTAAAAAAGGTATTACACAGTTCTGCTTAATAATACACTGTGTGTTTCTTTACAGTAGATAACATTAACAGGCCACAGCACTAGCGATGTCTCGTAAGAGCACCCCTCCCATATTGGCTCTCCTTCCCTAGCAGGTATATTTATCATTTCTACCACTCTGACATTTCCAGCACTGCTTCTTCCCAGGACCAGCTTCTTTCTCTTCTCTCAGTAGATTAGTTTGCATTCTTGAGGATTAAAAAGGTTTAGAAAGCAATGGGGAGTTGGCAGGAAGAGCATGAGTTGTTTAGAAATGTCAAAAAGTGTCAAACCAGCAGCCATGTGGGGGGACAGCAGCACTTTTCAATCAGTCTGCACCAGAAATAGCATCCCTAAGAAAGGGCCAGTGTGCAACACGGAGGTGGTAATGAAATTTTTTCTTGTTCTGAGCTGAGAAGGGAGAGATTTTCTCGCTCTTTGAGGCAACCAAGGCCCAATAAATCAAGCAACAGAGCTTACAATATAACAAATAGCTAATCTTACTAAAATAGCTCCATAGGGGTGTCTAGAGGGGAGGACAGATAGAGCAGGGTAAGATGGCTCTTAGCTGCATGTTTCTTTCCTTTCATATGGTTTGTTCTTTTTACTGTCCCACCTTTCTCTTTTCCTCTGTTGTTTTTGGCTCTCCTTTTAGAAAACATGCAAGACTTGCTCATAATGTTATAAACTATACTACTTTCCTCCCATGGCAAAGGTGTTATTGTCTGGTGTGGTGTTATTGCTTGGCAAACAACAGTGTTATTACTTGGTGTGGCACAACAAATAGCAGCAATATCTTGACAGGCCTCAGAGTTAATCTCCTGGCACTTAGGCTTCAGGTATAAATTCTTTGTAGTGGTGAATTAAATCCCTTGCCTCTCCTGTGCGATGTGTGTTGGTTGTGGCTCTTTTAGAGGCAATAAACAGGGCGAAGAATAGCTTGTTGTTCAAGGTGAGTATGTCTTGGTGGGAAAGGGAGCGAAGGGAAGAAAACCAGTGAAGGAGCTATGAAGGTCCCTAGAAAGCCAAATGTGCATCTTGTTTTCTTTTCTCAATGAGGCTTAACCAGACTCTTTGCTTTGCTAGACCTGATTCCTCACAGCTCTGTCGGAAATAGGTAATTTCTGTCTGACAGTCTCATCCTACTACTGACAAATTTCCTCCTTCCCTCGCTCCAGCACTCCACTAGTTCGTCCTCTGCCTGGTGACAGTTATGTTACAGGAGAGGCTGATGCAACCCTCATATTTATTTCGAGGACAAAGCCTTGTTTATATTTAATCTGTAATTTGGGATCACCTCTGCCAGGGATCTGGCAGAAGAGCTGCCTCAAATTTCTGCTCTGAAAGCTGTTCCCGTTTCTTGCTTTTTAACAAAATCACAACTTAGTCCAGGTTTTAGCGGTTGTTTTATTCTCCTTTGGGTGAGTGCCATCTGTACTTAGCATATAATTTTTAGCCTGATAAAAGTTTGGAAATAATTTGTTTCAAGTGTTTAACATCTACAGTTATGCAGTGAAGGGGTGGTTTCTCACTTCTGTTGGATAGCATAGGAACTGTTGCTTGATTGGTTGATTTAGGGGATGCTTGAATATTAGACTATGCATTTTTATTATATTTTTCCTGAGAAAAAGGCTGATAATTGTTGTGAAAATGTCATGATTTGCAGACACTTTCCTTGTCTAGAAGGTAGTTGGGCAAATGTGATACTCACAGATATTTTGTACAATTTCATGACAACACTGCCTTAAATCCTCAACTTAGAAATACAGTCCTAAGTCCTGCAAAAATCTACATAGCTGTTTAATCTTGCCATCAAGCTAAAGTGTACTAGGCTAAGGACATGAAGCTAAGTCTTTGTAAGCTGTTGCAGGATCAGAGAACAAGAGTGAATCCATATATTAAAAAACCCCAAAACTTTAGCAGTGCAAGAACAGTCTTATTCCCAGAACCTAGATGAGCCTGAGAATAAAGGAATGAAACAGAAAAATATTATTTTCTAGAAGACCCATTATCCCAATGCAACCCATAAGACATACCTCTCTAATGCAGTCATTTCTGCATGGTTCAGACCTATGTGCAATCAAGTCAGTCAGTGGGGAATCTATAAAGCAAGAACAGAAGTAAAGATTGCTGAATGGCTTAACTTTTGATCCAGGCCACAGAAAGTCTTGGAAGAGTTGGCATTTTAAATCTTCAAGATGATGAGCCATGGCTAATAACTAAGAAACCACTTTAAGTGCTTTCTTTCTCCAGCACTTCTCAGATATTTTAGCAACCTAGATTTTACAGTATCATCTTTAGGTCTTTCAACATATTTAGGAAAATATGCCAAATGTCTGCATCACAAGATAAGCGTATGTCTAGGGCTCCCTGGAGAGGAACTGCTTTGTTGTGCTGTGAGTTGAAGCAGAACTTCTGAGCAAACACTTCAAATGCCCAGGCCTTGTATTTTCCTCTGGAGCTTTAATTCAATAGCTTCAAAACTAACCTCCTTCCTAACCTAATACACTGTGCTGCCATTCATTCCGTCCCTTTCCCACATGTGTGTATTTGGACTTCTTTCTGAACTCTCCGTCTACCCCTGAAGTAAGTCCAGGAGGCAGCTTGGGGAAGTGGAGGTGGACCACAAGGAGGTGGTGTAGATGGGGTAGCTTTGCAAGATCACAGCCTCCTTGTGCGATATGACATGGAGCCCCTCCAAGACTGGTGCCCCTGTCCTGGGAAGCTCTGTTCCTCTAGTGCTGGGATAAGACATATAAATCGCATGGCTTTTTGCAAGTGAAGGTGGTAGCTCTGTGCACTATACATTTTCTTGTTTCAGGTTCTGGTTTTTATTCCTGTCTAATGCAGAGTGATCTAAATCTCTAGGAACTGGCTATAGGTTGGGAAAAAGAGCTGTCCTGTGGGTGGCAAAGCTTCCTTTCTCCCATGAAAAAGCTTGGTGGAGAGAAGCTGCACTTCGTTGCTTCCTTCGCCAGACCGCAGACTGCGCTCCCAGGCGTTGGGGTCTCCGGTGACGATTCATATGCAGTACACAAATTATTGTTGTGTTCATTATTTTATTGCTAGTACAGCCTGGACCGATGGCTTCATATACAGCCTCATACGTATACACTGCATGTTTTCTTTGAAGTGATAATATTCAGGCTCTGTCACAGCCTCTGCGAACCATCCTATAAACTGCTTTCATACAGGCTGTAATCCGGCTGTACTGGAGGCTTCACTACAGGAAACGAGCACTTTTGCTGTATACCGTGTGGGACGGCTGAGCTTTAAAACCGCCCCTTTGATTTCAGAGGGGCACGATGCTGCGGCGCTCCGTGTGCTACCTGGGAGCTGCAAACACAGAGGTCCCCCCTTTCTCCCACCCAGCCCCGCACTGAAAGCCTGCAGAGGCTCCTCGTTAACCCTTGTTACTTTTCGGGGCAGGGGGCCAAGACCTACTTCCCCGGCCGGGCAGCCCCGGCGTAGCGGGGTGTGGGGTACGGAGGGGTGTCCCTGGGAGGAGGCACCTCACTAGATGGCAGCAGCACCACGGCTTTATGAAGTTAGCCGCTGGGCATCCTTCCCCTCCCCCAGACCGCTCCTGTCTGCAACAGTGAGTTAAAAATAAATAAAAAAATTAAAAAAATAAATAAAAACCTGGTAAAATCCTTCTGCTGTACAGGGCTCGAACAGAAAAGCTGTGATATGCTGAATTCTGCACAGCTTCATCATATCTCTCTGTGCTGCCTGTATACACACACATATATGTATGTATACATGTGTGAGTGTAAATACATATATATGTGTGTGTGTGCATGCATGTATACTTATGCCTAGGCTTTTCTTATAATTAGGAAGGTAAAACCCGAGATTGACTCCCCAAGAGTCACAGAAAAGGGAGAGTCGGAGCTGGGACGGGCCATCTTTTGGCTTGCAGTCTCCCCGGCATCCCTCCCCCGTGGTGGCGCCAATGTCCTTTGTCAGGAATGGCTAATCCTCTCCCTCTCCCTCTCCCTCTCCTCTCCCCCTCCTCTCCTCTCCCACAAATCTATAGGAACCAGTCAGACAGGAATAGGCCTCGTTGCCTGCCCCGCTGATGACACTTTATGGTAGGAACACTTGGTAAAGGAAGACAACTGCTTATTTGGAAGGTGCTAAAATTTGGTGATGATTTTCTTCCTTAGAAACCCCCTAGCCAGTTTCCTGGACCGGTTCACAGTCTGTCACTGATTTTGCAGCCAATTTTGGCCGTTGTAGCATGGCTCAGTTAGTTAATAAATATTGTGCTATACATTTCATTGAGCCCAGGATTAAATGTCACATCAGTGTAAGCCCGTGTCACTTTTCCTGCCAGCTGCTGGCCATATCCTCATCCCCATCATGGCCAGTCGCTTACGGTGAGTGTGATGCCCTGAACCTTCTGCAGCAGGCAGGCACAGGGGTGCATGCAGCAGGCAGACACAGGGGTGCATGCATCAGGAGAAACACAGATGTTTAAAAGAAAAATGCTCTTGGGTTTTCTTGGCTGTGGTACTCATCTTTGTCCAGCAGTGCAAGGGTTGGAGGTTGAGCGTGGCAGGAAGGAAAGCCAGAAAAAGAGTTTCTCTTAATGAGTCTGCTGGCCTCTCTAAGACAATATAGATAAAAAAAGTATAACTTGGGAGAGGGACTGTGAAAAATAACTTCAGCTCTCAAGGTCACATGTAGCCCTCTATTCATGAGTGCCTGTAAGTTCACTGAGTTTGGATGAGAGATACCAAGTTTTTGAAAAAAACTGCACCCGAAATTTGAAAACAGAGACTGTCAGTGACCATAGCTGTTACCTATGTGTTATGAAGGCTATTTGAAGCTAAGAAGCCCAGGTATAGTGCTGGGCCAGTGAATCAGGGTTATTCCCTAGCTGTAACTTATCACCAAGCTGTCCAGGATCTGCTAATCCTGCCTGTGTGAAGCATGAGAGAAACAAGACAAGGGCAGCAGCCTGGGGAGTACTGCTCTCGACATACAGCACCCATGTGGGTAGAAACAAAAGACGAAATTGTGGAGACTTTGTAGCACAGCTTAGCTTCTTTGAGAACAAAGATCCTTCGGGACACTCAGGCTCAGAGGGGTCCCTCGTCTGGGCGAGGCCGAGGATGCTGCACTGAGGGGTCAGGGTCCCTCACTGCCCTTGGTGCCTCTGCCCATACGGACCTGCCTGCTCGGCAGCAGCGCCGAGCAGCTGCATCGGGCGCTTGTGTTCCCCCAGTGACCCTGAGGGCCCAAAGCCAGCGGGCTGCTATTTGCCTGGGACTAATTCTTTGGGAAAAAAGCCCAGACTGCATTTGTCTTTTAATTTGGTAGCTGCACTAGGGACAGTGCACTTTTATTTGGCTGGGTACAGGCATAGAGAAGTATAAAGACCTTTTTTGTAATGTAAGGGTATTGTATGTATGACTCTGTTATACGAATACATGTGAGTGAGGGGCTCTTGCACACTCCGTAATCTCCAAGTCCTCTATTAGACTGTTCAGCTGAGCATAATTTGCATCCTCAGAAGACTATATGCATGACACTCACTGGTGTTGGTGCTTGTTTAGAGGTTGGGACTAAAGAGCTGTATTCACTCTTGTTCATTACGTTTTAGAAAATAAAATGTACTTTACATACCACTCTCAGAGCATGGGCACTGCAAGCATCACTAGTAGTGAAACAGCGGTGGTATTATAGCTAAAATTGTGTTTGTGTTTCTATGTCATTACATTTTAGCTGAGGTGAAGTAGGTCAAGTTGTTGGAAACTTTGATTTTAATTTTTTAAGATCAATTCCAAATAATTAGCATAGTTTGTGAGTTGTTTCAATATCTATGTTAACTTATGTTTTAAAAATACTGTAATATTGATTATGACTTAAAATTTCCCTTTGACTAAAATTTCTATAATATCGGATATATTTTCAGATTCTTTGACAGTGAGATTGAATGTGTGTCATTCTTTGGTGTGAGCAGGTTGTAAAAGTGTTTGTTTAAAGCATGTTAGTTGAATAAATACTTGTTTAAAGTTGGTAAAAATTCCCGTCTCTGATACTGTGCAACAGCAGGTCAGGATTGTTGTTCATGATGCAAAGCAAAATGACTCTATCCAGCAAAGTAATTAGCTTAGGAACTAAGCTGATAATTATTTCATGTTTTATCTTGAATTTATGACTCAATGTCTACCTGAAGTCCTGGTTACTACCAACAGATGCACTTGTATCATACAATGAAGACTTTTGTTCTCTTACAGGAAGCAGAGCCTCAGTTAATAGATTTGCTCTTATCAAAAGACCATACTTATAGAGGATGGTTAAACACTTGCTAAAATGCACACAAATCTGAAAAAAGTACAAATCACTTAATCTTGGGGCCATCTTCTTCCCCACCCAGAAGTAGCTCTTGGTTAGCCATTATTGTCCTGAACGTTTGTAGAAGTTGATGGGTTATCTACTGCCCTTTACCTAATCCACATGATATTTTAGCAGCTGAGACAGTGTTTCATGTCACACGTACTTACACAAAACAGCCTATAGGGTATAAGACTGAGTGATTACTCTGACAATTTCACATGGCAAAGAAGCTGGGGTGCATGTTGTGTGTTGATAGGCACTGGAAAAAGCAGAGAAGTCTCTCCTGGCAAGTTGTGCGGGTGATATGAAAGTGGCAAGGAATCCTGGAAACTTTCCCAAAACTTCTTGTTTATAGATTGTGACAACATGGGGATTCCTACAGTCCTGGACTGTGTCTCTGCCACTTGTCTTTTGCCAGAAGGCACTGGTTAGCGTCTCACTGGAACGACTCTTTCCATGTCTTGGCCCTTCATGCTTTTACCCTTCAAAAGACTTTAACAGGTTGGTGGGAAACACATCCCAGCTGCTAAGGTACTCCAAATTTTTATTGATTTCTAGGCACCAAGGGGATTTTTCTGTAACAGTGCATTATTAAGATGGGGGGAGATGTTGGGAAAGAAATGTACCTTGTGCTCACAGCATTACTTGAAACCTTCCCAAAAACCTGAAATAGTGTTAAAAAAAAAAAAAAAGTGCATAAAGTGCATCAAAGGAGTAAGCTTCTGATTACAAATTTGGAAACACAGCGGTAAGAGAACACTATTAAGAGCAGGAAGATGAAGACTCAACAAGTGCCTAATGCAAATCTCCTGTTCCTGTTAATTCTGAGAGCTCCTCCAGGACATCTCTCAGCTGCAAGACCCTAAGGGACACCACAGCACTGCTGGTCTCACAGGGCTGCTTGTCAGAGCATGGCTCTTTGAGGCACAACCCCAGCTGTAGGGTTTTGAGGACACCTCTGCTCCAAATGTGCTCTCTCTGATGTGTGATATTAATTTGAAAGTTAAAAGCTGAATTCCCCTAGAATCAGGTTGTTGAAGATGCTTTTTCTTCAAGATGGCCTGTATTCCTCTTTCTCTGTGTCCCTCAGCCCCATGAAGGATGTTGAGGAGCACGGCTCGGTTTTAGTCTCTTGTGTTCTTCAGTATTGGAATAAAAAGGCAGTTACAGAAAATAAGATGCTTCTCTGAATTTATATATACCTGTATTAAGTATCTAGTCTGATGCAGCTTGTGAAATGAAGGGACATCTTTGCAAGTTTGTGCTGCTGAAGGACACTGCTTTGCCCTGGTCTCTACCTGGGGCTGCCAGAGGCGTTGTTAAGCATGGGGATGGGGTTCACTGCTCAGAGCAGGAGGAGGACAGCTTTGGCCCAAGACCTGCTAATCTCAGGAGGAGGAGGGCATGGAAGTGGGGCTGGGAGGTGCAGGTGGCATCACAAGCTCACAGGAAGCCATAGGAAATTTGAGAAAAAACCAGGAGGACCCCAAAGTCCCAGTACACAATCACAGTTAAGTAAAGACAAACGAAATTGAGCATTAAGACAGAACAGCAGAGTTTGTTTAGGAAGGACTGACTGGCAGAAAAGAAGGAAATGAGGTGCGAATAAAATGATGTCTACACCAAAATAGTCCAAGATGCGAGGAAAAATAGTCCTTTTGATAGTTTCAAGGTTTTGGAAAAAAGAGGAACGAACATGGATATTTTCATGTGTAGTTGTTTACCTTAAATCTATAATAAAACAAGGGAATTTCCATCACATCAGAAGGATCAGATGGATGTGGATTTAACCTAGCAAAATTATCCAACATCCGACTGTCAACAGAGATTTTTAACTACCTGTCAGGGACAGACTGCAGCTGGACAGTAGGTATAGTCCAAAATTTCCTCAGACTGTGTTGGGATAAACTTTTTTGTATAGATGGGGAACAAAGGAATTACTGGGGAGATCTACCAGATTTGATTCTGACAAGAAAGTCTTGCAGAGAACGTGAAAGAGAAAGGAGAAAGGCAGCAATTAGGAAAGGATGGTTAAAAAAAAATCAATTGCAAGAAAGCAGACTTCAATAAGTTGAGGAGTTTGATTTATGTTAGATCTTGAGAAAACTCTTTAATATTGGAGATGGTTAAGTAAAGAGGTAGAGTGCCAAGGAGGAGTTTGGAGTGTCTATTGCTAGGAGATCTGAGTAGATGAGAAAGCTGGGTCAGGGGCCTGGTGATCTTGCACTGAAGCAGAGGTTGCCCATTTGTGGCACCTCCTATGCCTATTTTTCATGATTTAATGATAAAGAGATGGTTATTTAGTTTAGCACATAAGTCACATCCCTGCTTATGCCTAACTGCCTATAATAATATTCTATATTCCTGTGAATGTAACTAACTGCTTTGTAAAACACTTTGAAACATCAGATTACATGAAAAATGCCATTGGCATGCAAGTTTCTCCCTCACAATAAACATCATTAAAAAAAAGTAGTAAAGTTGCCAACATTTCATCTGATATCCCTAAACTGTTTTTTTTTCCCCACTGTACTCACCAACTGTTCTTTTTCAGACCACATTTGATGAAGAGACAAGTCATTATTAAATATATATATAAAAAAGGGATAAATCCATATTAAAGTAGTTGAAGAAAAATGCATGTTTTTTCATGCACATTAAGAGAACACCATAAAAAGAGGCCTGGAATTGTATGGAAATGCCTGACAAATGTGAGTCTGCCAACATGGAAGGACACTTTTAATGCATTATTTATAGATATTGCTTTACCACCACAAGCCATTGAGATCAAGGTCACCCAGTGGACTTCTGGGCAGTGGGTCAAGACTTGAGAGGCAATATTGATAACAGCAGCTGACAGTTTCTTGGATACAGCTGATATCTTTCTAAGCAGCAGCATTTTCTAACTTCTAATGAACAATGGAAATCTGTCTGCTGTGAAACTGCTTGTGTCTGTCTTGGTCACAACTCATTAATTATGGTCAGTCCCAGGCTTGGTATAACTGCTCTCCCTCTTTCCTGCATCTTCCTGTAAATCAGCCAAGTAAATACATAGAATGAATACAACAGTTCTAGGTGTTGGTGTTTTTTTGTTTCTAAGTTTCGCGGACCCTGGTTTTACATGCTCCCAGTTCTCTGCCAGTCGTATTTTCCAGTATTTTGAAGTCCCAAAGCTGAATGCTTTTAGTGTGCTGAGATCAGCAATAATAAAATGTAAGCTGTGACTGAGGAAAACTCAAATAGTCTCTGTGACTCCCAGCACAATGATTTCTCTCCCCGGTTTTAAAGGTTTCCACTCCCTTTATAACCTGTTCTTCCTATTGATTGTCATGACTTGTGCAGTTTTGTTTTGTTTTGTTTTGGTGTTTTTTTGCTGGTTTGGGTTTTTTGTTGTTGTTTATGTTTTGTTTCATTTTTTTTTTCCTTACTGCTATTTAACATAATTTCTTCTCAAGGGAAGATGGAAGGAAAAGCCATTTTGATCTCTTTAGCCAAATCACATTCTTATTTAGCAATCCAAGTCACATCTCATACGGTGTGCTGTGAGACTTCTTTCTCAAAATGTTTCTGTCTGATAAGGCCTCCTGACCATATAAAAGCTTTCCTCAGGCTTCTTGCTTGGAGGCTCTTCTTCCTGACCTGCTCCTGTTCCTTCAAGGATCACTTCTTATTGCTTGCCTAGTACATTGGTTTACAGCTAGTAAACTGCTGACAGAAAGCTTGATCAATATTTTATTAAGTTCCTTTTTTTTTGGTCATTATTTTTGTGTTTTTCTCTTACTGTTACATTTGCAGTGGCATTAAACTAACCATGTTTATATGTTAATCTCATATAGGATAACGCGCCTTCCTTTCCACAACAATCCATCAGCTTTTGTTAAGATAAATAATGATTTTCAGGGAGAAAATAAGCAGCACAACCAGGTGACCTCATTTTAAGAAGAAACTAATGTAGATACATAGTGTTAACTTTTTTCTGAGTGACCAAACTGCAAACTAGCTCAGCATCTAATTTTAAGAAAGAAAATATCTTTAAAATAAATTACCTCTTATAATCCCCATATTTCTTTAAGAGACTTTGGAAGGACTTCATTCAAAGTAAGTAATAATCCCTAAGAGTAACCAGAGTGAAGTGAAAATTGATGGATTCTCTCTGTACTTGCTTTAATCACTGGGAAAAAACTACAAGATTATACAAAGGAAACTGAAATCTGGGTACTGCATCTGCCAGAGCTACTGAGTTTCCATTAGCTGCCAGACATTGTGGCATATTTTGCTCCTAGTAATAGTGGTGTAAATTATTCTTATTGAAGTTGAAGGAGTTTCACTGAAATTAATCTGGCATAATCTAGTGCAGACTTCCTCTCCTTCCTTTTCTGAAGCAATTTGGTGCACATAATGTATATACAATAATTAATTTAAACTAACATGAAATAGCCCATTTATCCTTGAAAGGATTTGGGATTAGAAGACTTCTAGTCCAATTTTCAGGATGATTTCTGTTTATATAGCAAAACCACTTGCAAAAATAAGCTATGGCACCAGAAAAAAGAAGAAAGTCCACCAATTGGACTTTGAATAGTTGTTTTGTAAAAGTTTGGCACACGAGTTTTTTCATTATTTGGTATTGAATTATTTCCCTGTATTAGTTAAAAAAAAAATCTTTGGTACTCTGTGATGGAGGACATGGCTCTAACAGAGAAAAAGGCAATGTCTGTAGTCTGCAGGCACTGGTGTGTGTTGTGTTACTCATCAGTCAGTGATTTTGTATTGCTGCAGATAAGATCAATATTTGTCACTTGTAAATTGTGTCTTCTAATTCAATATTTACATCAATTTTAATGGCTGGTGGCTACGTGCATGTCTACAGAAGAGAGAGGGCTCTCTGTCTGCTGGGGTAATGGGGATCTGAGATCGCCTGGCAGGAGCGCAGCACTGATGACTTTGGTGCCACTGGGCTTCATTGGGGATGTAGCGTAGGGACCCTTCAGTGTCTCTGTGAAGAGACGGGGCAGGTGCAGCAATACGTGTTGGGTCTAGGTCCTTGGCTCTGGTTATGGAAGACCAGAGCTGGCTTCCATGGAGCCCCTTGGGTGTGTCTGCAGCAAGCCTCAGCTTCTGGGGGGGGTTTCATTTGATTCGGCACGATGCAAGTGCACGCAGCTCGCCCTGGCTGGGCACGGCAGCAAGGGGAAGAGGTCGCGTGGAAACGCTGCATGCTGGGGTGTGCAGGCAGTGCTCCTGGTGGCATCAGCCTGCATCCCACGTGCGCAGCTGGATTTACATCCCGTGCACGCTCAGTGCATCTCTTCGCTCTTCCCTCTGCTTTGGGGACGCAACGGGGAGACGCCAGCCTCGGCTCTGCGTGGGCATAGCTGGCACTGAGGAGCGTTTATCTCTTCTGGTGGCATGCCAAAGCTGCTGTGCTCTCTGCAGGGCTGAGCTGGCCGGGGAGCCTTGTGCCCAGACTTGCACGGCACCCACATCTGCAAACCTGACCAGGAGAAGGTGCCTCTGCAGCTGGGATGTGAGGATCCAGCTGTGGGTAAGCAAGAGTTAATTGCAGGTCCTCAGGTGCTAAGGAATAAAATGTCCAATCCAGGAACTGCTTAACGAAATGGATTTTAAGTGGCAGGTGAGAGGTAATGTTGAGTAACAGCTACATCATCATGTAGCACATCATCCCAGCACTGACTCTATGTGCAGTCTCGGAGCCAAACCCTGGCTTTCCCCACACCCCTGTGTCAGGAGATTGCATCATCTGACATCAAGGATTGTTTCTGCAGTATTTCTTTCCTATATTACATAGAACTCAAGGATCTGCGAAATGGATGGCACCTACCCAAATATACTCTTCCTGTATCATTCACAAGTGATTTCCATCCTAAAATTTTGAGGCTTGAAAGCTTGTTGGCAAGGAAAAGGTGAACATTTTCAGCTGTTTATTTACTACACCAAATGGGAACGCATTCCCTTGCCCAGCGTCTAAATTAACCTTGCTCAATTTAATTCTTGCTTTCAGTTTTGCTCTGACATTTGTATGAATTTTGCAATGTAATTTGGAAAACCCAGTGATCAGTCAGAACTGCATAGTGAATTTGCTGATTTTCATGAGTAGAAATATCAAATGTTCCTTCAGTGTCTGCAAGGTGATGCTCTCTTCTCCATAGTCCTGCCCACCATGAGCATGCCAAGTATCTCTGCTAACCACTACAAGGGAAAAACATTCAGGATAATTTTCAGCTTGCTTTGCTTTAATTGATTTTACACAGTTTGCTGGGTATAATTACTTTTTCATAATCAAGTCTGTTTTAAACAAAATCATATATAAAAATAAATCCAAGTTGTCTACTAAAACCTGAAATCTGGATGAATGTATCCAAGCTGAAAGGTTTACTTTCCAAACTGTCTGGAGCCATGCTCAGCTGCATGTTGCTGTGGGGAAGAAGAGTTAGCTTTAAACTACATTTACGCCTCTCTAACCCCAGGGCCAAATGGGAGCCATGTCGGTCCCTGGCCGCCCTGCACGGGCAAGGCAAGGTGCTCTCTGGCGAAGCTGGCCGCTTGGTGCTCCTGGTGCAGCACGGAGCATCTGGGACAGGGCAGGCAGGTGAGGTTAACCCTCTGCAGCACAGCTGGGTGTATTAGCTGAACGGGCAAAAGTGTTGCTGGACCCGCACATTGTGTGGGAGACCTTGGTGAGAATTCCTGAGAGGAACTAGGTTCTGCAGAAAGTTGAGGTGAATGCTGCCAGAAGGAGTGGCAGAGTGGCTGGTGGATGCTGAAGTGAGTCAGTGAAACATGCAGGTGGAGCGACTGCAGTTCCTGGAGATGATATTAAGTGCATTTGAATCTGCAACCTTGTGGAGACATTCCTATTTTTCCCTTTTTTTAGATCCACCTTCTGCCGTCTTTGTTTCACGGTATTTCAAATACTCTTGCTACACCAACATATTTAAAAGAAGTGAAAATCATAGAAATTAGAAAGGGGAAGGGCTGTTAAGTCTAGATTGAATATTGAATGGGAAAACAGAGCTCAGTTTTAGTCCGAATTTTAATGTTACATCACTGATCTACCTATAACAAGAGCACATAATTCATTTCTATACCGAGGCAGATTTATTCTTGCTGTACCATGCAACAATCAACCATGCTGTACCAATCAACAGCTTTGTCCTGTCTATATGCAAATACCTTGAATAATGATATTTCCATCTATACCCTCCAGAGATTATTCTGTGTGTTGATAGATTGTATTGTTAACGCATATTTTTTCCTAACAAATAATTCTGCATGAGGTTTACTTCCTTTCCTTTTCTTTTTTTTTCATTGTATCTATCTCAAAATCTTTTCCTCTCTTTGTGATTATTTTTGAACATTTTATCATGTATATTTGCTATAGCAGGAAAGAGATCATTCTGAGAGTGGATTTCCTATAACAACAGAGCGGACATATATTTCCTATGCCTGTGGTGGAACAGCTAATGACCAAGTAGCTGATAAAATGTGCTCTATTCATTACTCATACGGTACCCACCATGTTTATTTTTAAAACTGTTGACATCTTTCCCACCAAGCCTGTTGCTCTTGCAGTTCTTATAACTCTTGGGGATCCTGAATGGAGACGTGCCAGCTGCAACGCAAAGGCAGGACAAGCTGAAGGACTTGTTCCCTGCCATGCAGTGAGGCAGGAGGCCTCCGGCGCAAGTGGCGAAGGGAATGCAAGGACAAGTAGCCATGCCTTTCAGGTCCTGAGTCTGAGCGCTGATGTTTAGCACCGTAAGTCTGGGTCCAAAGCTTTTACCTGACTGCACCTTAAAGGTGTGAGAGATGGTGATACTAGTGATAACCATGATGACATGGTGATAACCATGAGCTGCTTCTCTCTGCAGTAAGTCACTGCTGAGTCTGGGTGACGTGCATTTAAACACTGAACAGGCTGGCTATAGATAAATACATACAGAGGCCTTTAAAACAGCAAGTTCTTAGAAAAGATGAGTATGCGGCACTGTTGAGGAAGGGTTCCAATTGGTTTGAGACTGACTGGCACACAGTTTAACTCAGCCTGTGTGTGTTAGGCTTGGGTTGAGGCGAGAGGAATGTCCTTTGAAAGCAGCTGGACTCCCTGCAAGGGACAAGCACTGTGGCTGAAATCATTTCACCTGCTGGAGCTTCAGGTGAACAAAGCAGGGAGCAGGAGACACTCCTGGGCACATTTTCCATCAACACTTTCAGATGGAGAATAGTGGGATCAATCCAGAGGACAAGGACTACACTCCAGTTAAAAGCAGCTGAAGTTTTTTGCTTTGATTATTATTTTAAGAGTTAAGTGTAAGCCAGCTAAAGAGTGGATGTTTGAGGAGTGTCATGATTGTAGGGTGGTTGTAAAGTCAGGACTATCTGAAAGTTAAAATAAGCAGTCCATGTTGGATATGACAGAGGAAGGGAGCTTGTGAAGGGTGTAAAGGATGGACAGCTGTGGTCAGAGCAGCTTCAGAGCACGGTGTTAGCAGTAGCATTCTGGAGAGAGCTCAGCTGTGCCAGGTTACATTGCTCAAGGTCAGGCATTTTTCAAGGAGAGTGCAGGAGCGAGACGCGGTGTGAGGGGAGTTTCACCTCTGCAGCTGCATGGGAGGAGAAAAAAATCCAGATGTTAGCACTGGGATTGACTGTAATAATAGCTGTGAGGCTGAACAGGCTGTCAGCAAAAGGGACACTCCACTGCATGTTCCTCCCAATTCCATTAATTTTCATGGACCCACGCTGCCAGAAGGGTTGGGGAGCTGATCCAGCTCAAACCTTGCCCAGGAAAATTGAGTTATGTTTTTTTTGTGGCAGCTCATGCTTAGGCTGGCTTCAAATGACAGAAACTGCCAACCCGGCCGGCTCCCCGAAGGCGATACCCATGCTGTGAGCCCACGTGACAAGCCGGATAATGGCGTTGTCTACAGAGACTGAGAAACCAAGCGGGGGAGGAGGAATCACAGAGGAGGCTCTGTTTTAACCACCCTGAACTTCAGCTGACAGCTAAACACCCGTAAGGAGATGTCAGGGAGACAGGCCCAGATTTTAGCCTGTAAAGGAGGAGACGAGCCTGGAGCAGACAGAGAGGTCTATAGGTCATCAGAAAAGAGAGAGCAGATGAGTTTGCATTGGTGGATAAAATTACTTGCGTTCTTTTCTTGCCTTTATCAGAATTCTTTCCAATATGTCAGTTGATGCATATCTGTTAGAGAATTGCTTCACACTCAGCATATTGCAGCAGATTGATCTTCATCAAGATCATGACGTGATGTCCTGTATCTGGAGATCTAAACTGTGCTGGTCCCTCCTCTGAATTCGGGATATTGTAAATTCATGCTCCATTTGCTCTTTTCCATGCTTCTGCTCCGTGTTTCTGTATTTTGGATTATTTCTTTTCTAAGAGATTAGCTGATCATTTTCCAGGGTGCATTTTTTAATTTCTCCAGGGGCTCTGAATTATTTCTTGTTATGCTTGCAGCGACGTACGCAACGTTTCTCATTGTGCGAGTGAAATGAGGTTTGTACAACCTCATGGCATGTACACCTTACAGCACAACCCTTGTGAGACGACCACATAAGCTGAATCAACATAGAAGATAAGATGCTCTTTTTCAGCAATAACGATCGTCAGAGTATTTCAGCTTATATAATTTGCTGTTTAGCCTGTCTGGCCTCTTCTATTCTCTGTTTCCTTCTCACGTATACCTTGTGACATTGTGTTTAGTTCTGGTTTCCTTGGTGGTTACAATTCTTATGGATTTTGTATAAAAGTTATGAGGGGTCAATGACGTGTTTAAAACCATGCTGTCAGTATTGTACAGTGACTTACATGTCTTACAAGTAATTTACAATGAATTTACAGAACATGACAGTTGTATTATCAAGCATCACAGATTACTGCAAACATAGACTGCATACTACATTATAAAAATTGTCTGTTTTCATAAATGGCGTAGATATGCCCTGAAAACATTTTTAATAAAATGAGTAGCCTTTATCATCGAATAAAGGCAATTTTGCTAGTTGTTGACAGGTTGTAACTATTTAAAAAGCCATTCAAAATAAACGACACTATTTGTGCATATACAATGAACGATCTAGTAGAATATTAGTAAAATGCTGTGCATCTGTGAGGGTATTTTTCTCATCAAATTTAAAATTGCACTTCTATTATGAAATTTCCAACATCCTTTAAAAGGTATTTGGAATTAAAACTACCTTGAAATTTGTAGAATACTTTGATCATATCTGAATATGATACAAACAGAGACACTTGTAAATGGGGTATGTGTTTGCAAACACTTCAGTAAAATATGAAAATTTAAAAAGTATATGACAATATTTAATAAAATATTCCAAAGTTTCCCTAAAAAAGTTTTCAGTGGGGAAAGCTACTATGTTTTACTCCACTAGAATAAGATAATATTACTTTATGAAATAAAATAAACTGAAATTTTATAGAGTAAGTTACTCTCTGGATTAAAATAGTCGAAATAGAGGAGCTGTTTTTCTAATACATTGGAAGACAGGTTAAAAAGTCAATGAATTGAAGGCCGCCTTCTGGGACAAACGGAGGGGTGAGAAACATCAGGGGAGAGAACTGTGAAAGCAAGAGAGAACTTTTTCATCTTAATTACAAAGTTTCCGTCTCTATTAAGCCCATTTTCCAGTCCAGACTATTTTGCACTTTTGGAATTTTAACTAAAGTTGCAAAGAATGTATAGCCACCTTACCTGAGTGTTAGGTTAACCCTCTGCTGTTTATTAATAGGTAGAATTGAAAAACGATAAATCTTGTCTTTCTTGGTTTAATTGTATCTATTAGAGGTATGTATTAGTGTTTCCAGGAAGAAAACGGAGGTGAGTTGGGTTTGTTTGAATAGTTTTGTGTAGACTGATGAAAAAAGATGTTCCAGTTGGAGCAGGAGTGGTAGTTTGTGTGATGAAGGGGTTGTCTCCAGCCACGCAGAGGAGCACACAGGCACAAGGGGAGGCGAGGGAACCTGGATAACTCCCTGCCCTGGCTGCACCTAGGGCTGTCCCAGGGGAGCCTTCAGCCCCATGGTGAAGACGAGTACATGGGCAGGTTCCCTGGAGCACCCCACAGGCTGCCCTAGGGGAAGAGGGCTCACTATGACATGCAGGGAAGAGCCCTTTGGGATTACGTGAGAGCTCTTATGGGATTTTGAGAGGCGGCACCAAAGGTGGGAAAAGGGAGGGATCAAAAAGGAGGGATATGGGAACAGCCTGGACAGAGAGAGGGGAACAGGAAAGGGCTGTCGGTGCTGCAGGTGCTTGTGTGAGTCCGGAGCATGTCTGTGTTGTTCTGCGTCACCGGCCACGTACGTGTGTATATTCTATACGGGTATTTGGCTGTGTGCCTATCGGGAATAGGTGCTCAGCCTTGCTGCTGGCTGGACCTGGGGGCAGGTAGCTGTAGCAGCCTTGCCTTGATTGGGCTACTGGGTTTGGTAGCCCCTGCACTCTGAGTACCCTGAAGAAATCACCAAAATGCATATCATACAGTGCTCTCTGTCAAACATGTGAGGTTCACTTACTATTGAATAACTCATAGTGCTTTCTATGCAAGTGTTCACTGACAGTGAAAAAGTCCTAATGTGCTAACTTTGCTGAAGAAGCTGGTGGAGTTCTTACTATGAACATTAGATTAGTAGTTATCAATATATTGTACCGATATATGTATATATAGTATTAATATGTTGTATATTGTGTATATTAATATACTTTGATATATTGTATTGTAGTTTTTTCCATGTTTCCAAATTATGTCAAATGCCCCATCACCTACTATACATTTAGCCTCTATCCTGTTCATTTTGCTATGTTCTGGATGTAAAGCACAGCAATAGTAGCCAGCTGAGAGTCCCGCTCGTGTAGAAATCCAAGGGTGAGTGCTTCCTCTGCAGAGGGGATGCTGCCCTTTTGCCCTCTTGACATACGAAGAAGGTGCATATCTGCAAGCAGAGCAGACTGGGACAGAAAACCCTTCATTAAATTCATTTATGCTCTTCCACAGATGCACAACTTTGCAGAGCACTGGGGTAGACTGAGGCAACCTCCGTGCCTTGGGTACATTCGGAGGTTCCCAGGGCAAATTGCAGTTATTGCCGATTCCTTGTGCCTGTGTATTTGGGCCCCAGGAGCACTCAGAAACTGGATCTCTGGGTGTGTGATATTTTTGGCCAAGGTAACAGAATCTGAGGGAAAAGGCAAGATGAGCAGGAGGCTGGAGGAAAATAATTTGCCTGCCCGCTCCTGACCCTGCCTGCTCACAGCTCAACTAATCTGTCCCTGCATGTATATGTACGTAGACTAAGTACTCCTATATTTGGAAGGACCCTCACCTCCTGCAGCATATGTCATGAAGGGTCGCAGAGAAGTGACTTTGTACCTCCCTGTGTACGTAAATGTAAATTTTATATGCAGAAAAGGATGATAATATCTTAGAACTGACCTTGGGAATTGCTTTTTTTGTTTTGCTTTGTGTTTTTCAGCTTGTTTTTTATTCTGTGCAGGTTCCGAGAGACAAAGGCAGAGCTCTGTTTTTAATTACTGTAAGTAGCTTGTAAGTAGCTGGAACAGCTTTTTATGCAACCTGATTTGAATACATTCCAGGCTGCAGATAGACACCTACTTTAAAGGCACAGCATGCTCATCGTGGCTTTCTGCCAATCAAACAGTTGTCACTTGCTAGACAGTCCTAAACAACTTCTGCTCCTTCCTCTATTTGCTGTCTGTCTGACTGATGGACGCGGCAGGGCTTCTCCCCTTCCCCTTCCCCTTCCTCCTCCCCTGAACCGGTGCCAGCGCATGGCCGGAGAATTCACCCACTGCGGCCGAGAACAAGGCCCTGTTTGTGCTGCTGGCCCCGGGGCTCGCGGGAGGACCTCCGAAACGGAGCAGAGCAGTTTATCGGTGTAATTCCCCCAAGAATCCCCCGCTTTCCACGGCTCCTTGGGCTGGGTATGGAGGTGAAGAGGGTTTAGTTTAGTTTATTTTGCTTTTGAAACTTTTGAAGCGCTCTCAAGACTGACAAAAACGAAATCCAGATCTGTTTTTTCTTAACTCTGGGCAGCCAGATTATGTATAGATTGTGTGAGTATTGTGGTCTGGCCCTGTAACAATAACACTCAGAGACCTAATCTGAAGAAAAGCTAACATGATAAGTGCATGGAAATATTTATTTTTCTGCTGTATCTGCATGGCACAGTTATGGGGAAGCTTTGCTGCTATATCAGATCAGCAGCGAAGCACCCAAGTAGCTCAGCAACCCTGCAGAAGATTCAGCTGAACCTCAGTATCTTTTGCTCCATTTCATCCCTCGCCTCTTGTTGGATTCCTTGTTTGATTGCTGTGGTACAGGCTGCAAGCGTTGTTGAAGAAAGTCCTACAAATGTTCTCTCTGGGCCACCGGAAATATTCTAAGCTGATTTTGAGTCTTTAACCCTTCTGGATCCTTTACGGTTTTATGTACATTTTTTAAGACTTTTCTTTAGCCAGTAACTTTGTCTTAATTCAGTAAAAATTTGGCTGCTGGCCATCTGGGGCAAAAACACATAGTGGTGTCAATCCTGCACTTTATGGTTCGTTATTATTTGTGGTTTCTAGAATTTTTCCACTTAAGATTTCAGGCAAGCTTTGCACAGGCAGTTTTGCTAAACTTTTGACCCTGTGATGAAGAAAAAAAATATATCTTAATTCAGGAAAGTAGCATACAGAACACCTCCTCTGAAATGTTACTTCTGATGGTAGGGATTCTTAATTATATTCTTAATATTGCTGAATGTGAAATTCTTTATTTCCATTGGAAATAGAAGTTATCACTGATTATCCCTTGTTACTGATGATGTCTTCCATAGCCAGCTATCATCTCAGAGACTTTGGGTGCAAGATACTTTTTCTTGTCTCTCCGTTCATTGCTTGGTTTAGGTGAGGTGCAACATTCCTACTAACTAATGAGGAGAAAAAAATGGGAAAAGAAAGGTTTCCTTCCATGTCTCTTCTCTTTGCTGTATGTTTTGTTTCTGACTGAGTCCTTCAGAAGAGTTCAAGCTGCTGAAGGAGACTGGTCATGGCATGAAACACTGTTTTCTCCCCCATTCCTTTTCTTGTTTGCTGTTGCTGGTTTTAGCTATTGTCTGTGTCTTTTCCTAGGACTTTATTTGAAGAATGCAAATATTTATTTATTTATCTTTATTTAAATATCTCCATTGATAACTTAATGCCTGCCAGCAATGCCTGCTCTGTGTCTATGGTGTCCTGTGTACGATATTCAGGTTCCTTATACTCTGGTGTCTGGACAGTTCTAGAAATGAGGAATCAGAAGATGTCCAGTTAGGTTGTGCAGCACATTTCCTTGCCCATGTGGACACAGGATATTCTGTAGTTCTTCCTATATTTCCTATATAATATCAATCAAATTCTTTAGTATTTCCATTTGTTTGGTTTGTTTTTCTGTTTCCTTCTCTAAGTCCCAAACACTGAAGTAGTGCACTTTTAACCTTTTCCATTTTTCTACTAGTATTAGTAAAATAGATGTCACCCATAAAAGACTTGCTCCCTTGTGAGGCCACCCCATGATCGTAAGTCTCCTTAATCTATGCTATGACAACATGTGTTTAACTACAGATTTTCTCTGTGTTCTTGATGTTTATGCAGTTCAAATATGTTCAAACATCTATTTGTCTTTCCATCTTTGTCAAATGTTTGCCATCAGCTTTTTCAATCTTTCCTTGCAAGGCAAGTTTTCCAGGCCCTATGTCTTTGTGTTTGGTTTTGGCTTTTCCTCAGAAGTCACAATCTGTCAATGCTAGAGCTAGCTGGGAATTTTCCAATGAAAAGCTTCTTTGTTTTGCTTTTTAATTGAAAAGTAATTTTTGTAAAACTGGAGACAGTTCTCCTGCAGAAGATATTTGCTCCCCCTGCCCCAGATATGTTTTAGGTTGGTATGATCTGACCAGACACATTTAGTTCTGTGAAACCAAATGGAAGCTTTTTGCTTCTGGTTAACTGACTATAATATCTAAACTATTCTTAAATAGTTTTATGTGGATGAATTCAGACATCTAATTGCATGACAGCCCCTCATCCTGTTGAAATACTGTGTTGAAAATCCCAGCAGTGGAAAACAGTGGAAGATCATAGGAGATATAAATTGGCTGCAGCCCCCTTCTGCAGGAAAAAAAACCCAAAACCAAAAACAACCCCCCAAACATTATGTATAGTGGCCAGTAAGGAAGAAAGGGACAATTCTCAAACTAAGATGAATATTGGTGGTATTGGCTGCCTTTCCCAATGGCAGTGTTACGGAGTAGTTATGATCCAGGCAGCTGTAGGTGTTCCCTAGTTTCAAACTCAGAAATGTTCTGAACTGCTTCTCACTGCTGCAGGTCAGCAGCAGGTTCATTCATTACTATTATTACTGATTTCCCAGAAAGATGCGCTTAATTAAGCTGGCTGCTACCATCACATGAATGTTAAGGCAAACTGCTAATGTGAGCTATTTATTCCATGCACAATTGAACACACTGCCAATACTGCCTATAATAATACAGAAATGTTGTTATGATTACTAAGAGTGTGTGCTAAAAGACTGAAGACATTTTGTCACTTGGCATCCGTAAGGTTTAAAATATGTTGGCTAGGGTTTAACATTAAAAAAAGCCTAAATAAAATAAAATAGTTACTAAAATATCTCACCATTCCTAAATGCATCGTGTTGTAGCAGGGCAACGGGGCAATTGTTTTCACGGGTTCTAACACCTCTCTCCAGGCACTGTGTTTTCTGTATTTCCCTCTTTTGCCTGTATTGGGCTCATTTATATGTATTTACTGCAACACAGGGTATGCTTGGACAATCCAGAGGAAAAAGAAAACTGGAGAATGGAAATTCAAAGGCTTAGGATTAGCAATAACAAATTCTCAATTATATTGCAATGTGTTTCTTCAAAATCCCTTTGCATACATAAGGCTCCTTGACTGAGCTCTTTATATGCAGGTGTGTAGAACTGTATTTTGCCATTGCTCAGCCAACACTAATGTATTTATTATTCATCTGATACTAGACCAGACTTTAAGCTGTGTAATGCTTTCTTTACCATTTCATTGTTTATTTGTTTTAATGAATACCCATAAACCAGTGTCTGAATGCAGACCTGTTGTTTTACTCATGCTTGGCAGGAAAAACTTCAAAAGAATATGTCTTTTATTTTTTTCAAGGTGTTAAACTCCTAACTGCAAGTTATTTAAATGACAGTATTATTTCTTCTCCTTTTCTGGATATTCATGTGCAAAGTTGTTGGAGCACTTATCACTTTGCAAAATGAACCTTTTTTAGCGTTATTTTATATCATGGTGGTAACACAAAACCAGGCACTATGAAAATCTTAGTTTGTCGCTGCTTCAGTTCACTCCAGAAGATAAATGCACCTGATTATTGCTAGCGTTGTTTATGAATTACCAAATTTGAAATCAATTAATATCTCTGAAAACAATGCCTCTGAGAAGGTCTTAAAAAAAATACCAATTGAACATTATGTCCATGTTAGAGGTTCAAGAACCAATTCTTAGAAACCAAAGCAGGGAATACCAAAAAGTGAAAACAAAGTTATTTTTCCTCTAGCTCATTCTAGTGAAACCCATAATGGGGTATTTTATGTACCGTTCCATAGCCAACCAGTGAAAAAACGCAGGAACATAGATAACCTAATTCCCCATGGTATACCTAAGGAAATTCAACTTGTTGCCTTTGTACAAGAAAATAAGAAGAAACTAAAAGCAATTATTTAATCATACTCCAAAATACCAAAATGGGAAGAAGATTCTTGAGAAATAAAGGTCTGATCAATAATTACAGTATAGCACGGTACAAAGCTCAAGCAAAGGTGTGATGCCATAAAAACCAGAAAGAACGAGACCGTGGCAGCTAACGAAATCAGCCGTTCGGTGCCGCCTAACCCAGTGCTTCACCCGAGCTGCTCTCTAGCCAAAGGCAGGAAGACAGATCAGGCCATCCAAAAGGCCCCTTTCTACCCGATCCTTGAATCTGCCTCTTGGCATCGGCTGGGCCGGGCACCGGCTGCCCCCGCCAAGGCTGTCCCCCCCGGCCCGGCCCCAGCGGGAGCCAGGCGCGCTCCCTGCAGAAGGGACCATGCCCTCTGAGCAACAGCGTGGCAAGGGAAAATCGGGCTCTTTCCACCTGGGGCTCCTACTGAAAAAATATACAGCCACCTTCTTTTTCCGTTTCTCGTGCAGCTGGACTGACTGGGCTCACAGTTGGGACTGAGTAGATTGTTTCCGTGTGAGGAGCTGAAGTATCCGAGTTTGGCCTGTATTCAGCTACAAAGAGTTTAAAATAAAATATTGAGAGGAATCAACGGGAGAATGGAAAAATCGTGCTGTATAAGTCAGGACGTGTTCACCCTCTGTGAAGTTAAGGCTAATGATAATAGGCTTGCACGTTGGTAAAAACAATAGGGTTTATTTACAGTGTGTTAAGTTTCTGTTATTGTAACGCTAGAGCGTATACAGGCATGTAAGTGTGGTAAAGTGACACGAGCCAGGCCAAACCTTGATAGGCATGTGAATTCTGCCAACATACTTCAGTATGACAACTGGAAAATGTAGAGGATGAGATTGAACTGAGGGAGAAATAAAAAGTGGAGAAAGCAATACTGGAGCTGCGCTGGCCATGTGCTCTGTAAAACAAAAGCAACTTGTGTGGGAGCTCCCACGTGAATGTTCGTGTTAGGTCAAATTCCATGCACCTTGTTATAGCAACAAATGCCGTCAAAGCCAGGCACCCAGCCCCCTGAGCTGGAAGACAGGGGAGCAGAATGAAGCCCCCATAATCCAAGGGGAAATGGTTAGCGACCTGCTACACCACTTAGACACACACAAATCTATGGGGCCAGATGGCATCCACCCAAGGGTACTCAGGGAGCTTGCAAAAGCGCTCACCAAGCCACTTTCAATCGTTTATCAGCAGTCCCGGCTGACTGGAAAATAGCAAATGTGACGTCCATCTACAAGAGGGGCCAGAAGGAGGATCTGGGGAACTACAGGCCTGTCAGTCTGACCATGGTGCTGGGGGAAGATCATCTTGAGTGCCATCACATGGCATGTACAGGACAACCAGGTGATAAGGCCCAGTCAGCACAGGTTCATGAAAGGCAGGTCCCTCTTGGCTAACCTGATCTCCGTCTATGACCAGGTGACCCACCTAGTGGGTGAGGGAAAGGATGTGGATGTTGCCTACCTGGCCTTTAGTAAAACTTTTCACACCGTTTGCCACAGCATTCTCCTGGAGAAACTGTCTGCTCATGGTTTGGTCAGGCGTACTCTTCACTGGGTAACAAACTGGCTGGATGGCTGAGCCCAAAGAGTTGTGGTGAATGGTCCTCTCACCCAGGACTTCAACATGTTTTTTGGTTCACTCAGGCTTTTCGAGGAGCAGCAGAACAGAGGACCTTAGTGGCCCTTCTCTGGGCTTCAGGTGAAAAGTAAAGCAGCTAGGTACTTTTCCAAAAGGGTCATAGGATCTTTTCAAATACTATTTTCTCAACAAGAAGAAAGGAAAGACTACAATATCAGATAAAACGTGAAATCAGTACAGCTTACTGAAAATGAATTTTGAGGAAGTATTGGGTTATTGAGAAAAAAAATATTTTTTTTTTCCTGCAAAACAAAGCTGATTTTTCTTGGGTCTCTGCACCCGAGTGAATGTGGTGTGCGAGGGACTCTGAGCCTCGCTGTGCATTCCTCAGCTGTTTGGTACTTCCCTCAGTGACTCTTCAGTGCAAAAATCCATGAGCAAATTCTTCATTTGGGACCTGAAACCAGGTATCCCCTCAAACCTGAGGCTCTACTGTTAGCTAGACCACAGAGTCAAGCTCTGCCTTAGTCTCTGTCTCTCACTTGCCCCATGAAGATGAGGTGTCACAAGAAATGGAAGCAGTTTGATCCCAGCTCAGTCTTGACTGTCTCTTGGGATATGGGAACAATCACATGAAGTCCTCAGGCTGAGAGGAGCCTCAAAATGGATTCCAGCTCCCTGTGTGAATCCCCTACTTACTTAAGAAATTATTTCACAAAGGTAGAGAGTAGCAGAAGTATGCCCATCGTGATGGGTTTTTGGATTGAAATGTCTGAGTAAATTAATGAGAAATCCAAATGCACCAGGCCAGTCTGAGCTCTGAAGTGGCATTTGGGAGTCTCTGCTCAGGTGCCTAGGGAGCTCAGTAGTTAAAGTGGAGAAATCAATTACTTTCAGGTACTTCCAAGACAGAGGACACATCTGAGAATATCTTCTCAGAACTCCTTTCCAAAGGTGAAGCTCCTAGTTCCTCTCAGGTCAAATTTAGGCATAATTTACACAAGAACAATCAACCTCCAAATTTTTCTTCCCCCTCCCCTTCTATCTATTCTTATATTCTTCCCTCCAAAAATGATTGTTCATAATACATTAAAAACAATGCAAGTTTTTTTTTTTCCAGTAACTTAAGGGAAATGATGAGAACTGAATGTGGCCAGCAGATATCTTGATAATGTCCCCAAGGTTCATCATGGCTATGAGAACAGCAAATTGCCAGTACCGGACACCTTGAGTGAGATTGTCATTCCTGTTGTCACCATTTTGTAATGGGTGACAGGACTGGCATTGCACCGAGCCCTGTAGATTTCTGTTTGCAGCCCCAGAAGGTCTCCACTAGTGCACTTGCTGCAGCAGGTAACCCCACAGTCTCTTTCTCCGGGTGCTGGGGAGGGCACAGCCCTGGGGTACATCACGGTTTGAGTGGCTCGGGAAGACTTTCCTCAGATGATGTTTGGTTTGTGATGGTGTTTTGGTTTGTGAGATGTGCTGCTCCTACCGTAAGCAAGTGCCCACAGTCAGGAGCCTCATCTTCTCAGCAGCCCGGGTCAGGTGGGAGAGGTGGTAAGCCTCTGCCCTCGGCTGCTACATCAGCAGGACAGCCTGGTCTCTTCATCTCTCATATTAAGTTTAAATGTCAGTGATTAGCGTGTAGAGAGGTACCTGGTGTGACTGCACAAGTGCTGAAGCAGCCCCGGAGCCAAGCCTCCTCCTAGGCACCGGTTTGGTCCAGGGGACCAGACCTGGCCTGGGACCCGACGGTGTGCCCAGGTCCCGGCTGCGCCCTCCGCTCAGCACCCATACGCAAGGGGCTGCGCTGCCTTCTCGCGCTCGACCCCCTCCTGCGCGTGCCGCAGCCTGCTCCAGTGCCGCCCGTCCGGCCCCGGGGAGACGGTCTCTGAGTGCCGGTGTAACAAAAAATGGTAATAACGACTGTGGCTTTGCAGACGGCCAGCAAACTTCAAGAAAGGGGCTTCATGAAAATGGATATATTTAAAAGGCTTCTGCAGGTTTTTGAAAGAGTCAAGATATTTTGCGTGAAGCGAGGACAAATCGTTTAACGTGGTTTTTTATACACAGCTTAAATGAAGGCTTCAGAAAAATGAAAGGGACACCTTTAAATGAGTGCTAGCCATTTTCTACTGACCTCTGGATATTTCAGTCCTGCTTTGCAAAAATAATAATAATTATTTTTTATGATTTCTTTCTCAAGTGGCTTTTTATTTAAACAGATGCTTTCATTTGTAAGATGGAGACCTTTTTTTATTTTCAATAAAATGTCAGGCTTTAGTGAAGAGAAAATGCAAATCTAAAATCACTCATCTCCTCTTTCTTGCAAACACAAAAATCTTTTGTTCCTAAACAGAAATTAAGTGGGGGAGAAAGAAAAAACAGCCCCATGACTTGAAAGAAAATGCAGCAATACTTATCAAGCTCCCCCTCTCTTTCCTTAGTATTTAGAAGGCTCAATTATATTTTCTTGTTGGCATTAAGGTTCTTAATTATGCAGTTGTCTGTTTATTTTGAATAACTGAAAGACTGTGCCAGAAAAAGGAGCAGAGAGGGAAAGAGAGAGAGGGAGAAGGAAAAGATAGAAACTCATTACTTGTGAACTGCTAATCATTGTAAATGGCCACAGAGGCCAGAGGAGACTGCAGAAAATTACTATCAAGCGTGAAGGAATAAAAATACCCTAGACTATATTACTGGGGAAAAAAAAGAGGAAAAAAGTAAAGAAATCTTCTTGGTACTAAAGCAACTAGACTGGAAAGAGTAATGGAAATGAAGCACAGTAAGGGGTCCTGGCAAGTCCTGTAAGCAAAAAAAATAAATAAAGGGAGGTAGGAAACGGGGAAAGAAATGGATTTTATTTTTATGTGCTGCATACATTGGCAGAACCCACCGCTATATCAGAGGGTGCTGTCGGTCTTTTATTAGCAGGGCTCCATGAAGCCTTGTTGTTATTTGTTTTTCCATGTCACCTCCCTGCCTCTCTCTTCCCCCTCTCCTTCCTTCGCTGGCTGTGAGCTGCAACGGGAGAGCAGCTCTGCTTCCCAAACCAACCGGCAGCAGACCCCTCTGCTGGGTCGAAGGGGCAGAAAGCACCAGCCTGGCCGCCTCGGAGGGGACAGCAGTGACTTTTGGCTCTGGCTTCGACCTCCAGCTCAAACTCTTTGCCCACGGCCGTGCTCTTGAGGATGGATCGATGTCGAGGATTACAAAAGAGGCTCGGCCGGATGCAGATAGAAAGCTCCAGGCGTTGAAAGTAATATCAAAGCAGCAGCCTTTGCAGGCTCTGCTTCATGAATGCTTCACAGTGCTGGCCCCAGTGGTCCCCCAGCCATTTAAGAGGTTTTTTTTCTTGCTCGGCAGCCCAGGGTAAAGCCATGTTACCACCAAGTGAATTCTGTGCTAAATACTGGCACTGTAGCTAAGAAAGCTTTCCCTCTCCAGTTCTATTTCTATCAATATTAAAGAAGATAAAAGTCACTGGATGGGAATATTGTTCCTAGAGTTCAACAGAGAGACCTGCTGAATCAGAGGAGCATAATTTAATGACTTATTTTTCACAAGAAAGAAAAAAGAAGTATCTCTGCAAACAGAAGAAAAATTAAATTCATTTTGCTAAAGAACAGTTTAGAAAAAGAGGCTCAGATTGCAAAAAAAATGTGTTCTGCAGCCTGGGATTTTTTTCCTAGTTGTGTTTATGTCTTTTTATGTTTAGAGTTAGCTTACATTCAGGACTTACTTTTGATTGGATTCTGTGTTGAAAATGCTAAGCTGATAAAAAATCATGCAAACAATACCCAATGTTCTCAAAAAAACAAAAGAAACATTTACATTTTTACATTTACATTTACATTACCTTACTATAAGGTCCCTTCCAACCCAAATATTTTATGATTTTTTGATTTAGCATGGAAAACTAGAGTTTCTAAGTTGTAGGTTAGCAAAAGAGCTTTCTTCTAAAGTTCTTTCCTACATTCTGTGCAGTGCTGAGCACTTTCCACCACTGGCATCACACTGGGATCCAGCCATGTTCAGCAGCTCACCATGGTGAAGTTTCTTCAGTGAGAACATGAAAGATGGATGCTTGCAGGTGGTATGTGTGAGGCTGTCGGCACATGTGGCAAGTTAAGTAAGCACACATTATGCATATGTTTTATGTTACCGTTCTAGAAAAGAAAAGGCTCCTGGCTGCTGTTAGTACCTATGTGTTGCTGCATGCAGGATCTATGTCCAACACCAGCATCAGGCTCTTGCCCAATTTTCTTGTGAAAACTAAATTACCTTGTGACGTTCAACTCAATTCTCTTGTGAAGACCTGGGTGAGCCATGTATTGTGTGAACACTTCATTCTGTACCATCTGGTTTAGCATAATGCTAGTTATTATTGTGAAATCTCCTGGGAAAAGGGTGAAAAGCTTTAAATGGAGGCATTATTAGTATGGAGTAAGCGGAGAGTGAAATTTATATTTGCTCTACTTCTCGAGTTTCTGCTTATGGCAAAAATGCATATAGCCTAGAGAGTTGTGCTTGTGTGTGTGATTTGGTGTTACTTTTTATACCAGAGGCCAGTTGTTCATTATTCTTTTAGGAGGCAGTTGATATATTTTTGTAATGAGAAGGAATGGGAAATGAGGCCGTTCTGGGGAAACCCTTGCTGGTCATGCTGGGCTCTGCACTTCCCCTCTGGGATCTGCATTGCCATTTTAGGACTTGGGGTAAGTGCTTCCATATCAGCTCACATATATGTTGATCTAATGAAAACCATAAGAGGTTAATTCCTCAAGTGATGTTCAGTTTTAGGCCAAGTTTAACAAACCTGACACTTTCCTATGGCTGATTTGACTTTTTCTTAACCCAAATGTACTGTGTGTTCTATTTATCAGAGCAGCAGAGCATCATAAAGCTTACTGGACAAATATCCAGGTCAGGAGTGCTAATAGCATACTTACCTGACCCTGTGGTGCATTTTCTAACCCACATCTCTTTCCTTTCCATTCATTTTTACTTCTATTTTCTCACCCTGTTGTCCCCGTTACATTCTGTGGTTCATTTCGGAAACGTGTCTGAAATGGAGCACTTTTTGCCAGTTCCAAAACCAGTAAGGAAATGGGAAAAACAATACTCTATTGTAATTTGCTGGTTGTTCAACACTTGATTGTGATTCTACGGCCTGACATTCTCTTTCCTGGGAAAAGGGAAAAAAACCAACACACCACAACATGAGTATGTACCATCGATCCATCACAAAGGTACAATCTGCTGCTTCTTTCTGACTCTTGCAATCTCTTTTTTTTTTTTCTTTTTCTGGCTAATTAGCCAGAACATTAATTAACATTAACTAGCTAATGTTGCTAGTTTCTTATTTATTGCTGGTACAGATTTGCTTTTACATCATGATATCTCTCCGGCTTCTGTTCTCATGTGCCCCATGCACTGGTTGTTAGATGCTGAGCACAACATCCCAAACAAAGGAGAACAACAATGCTATGCGGCAGCAGCGAGTAAGCAAATAGCTCTTGGCAAAATCCCCTGCTCTCCCCAGCAGGAAAATGTCAGGTAACTATAGCCCCAGTGGCAATGGTGAATGGGATGTTTTCCAGTGTGCTGGAAGTGAAGTGCTGTGGCTTTGTTTGGAGAGGTGAGACACAGGTCCTATGCAGCTGATCATCTCAGAGTCACCACGCATATTTAACTGGTGATATACTAAGATGTAGATGACAAAATGAGCACTGACTAGTTCAGATTTGCACAGCTCATTGCAGATCACCTCAGATATGACTGATGCTTTCCATGAACCACTTATTTGACAGTAATCTTTCTTTATTTTACATATCTCAAGTTTCAAGACATTTTTCTAAAATTCTGCTTCCCAAGGGAAGTCTTGTTAAAGAGGTGTGCAGCCTTGCCAGAGATCTGCTTTATGTAAATCTTAAACTGGCAATTCAGCCTCAACTTTTCAGATCTGATACCTACTGTCCTTAAAAAAAAAAAAAAAAGGTGCAAAAGAGAAAAAAAGGCATAGGTGACCTTCAAGAACTTTCTATTCTGATGTGGTGCAGAGTACTACAAAGCAGCAGCATGACTTTCTCATAACCCTTCAACAAAATAACTTTTTTCTTTCCAGATTGGAAGATTTCCACCAGTAGTAGTAATCTGGGCTGAGTATGTTTGTGTTAGACCATGCAGGAGTAGAACAGAAATATTGTGATAGCAGAAGTGCAGTGGTGTGTTCCTTGGCTGAGATACCCAAAGATTTATTTGAAGAGCATCAGATGCTTGGTCTGTGTTTCAGGAGACTGTGCCCACAACGTGTGTATGGGGGTGACGAGTCACAGTGCTGTCAGGTGGTGTCACAAGGTAGAGCATGATGGCACTAGAGCCAGCGAAGCACTGTGCTTTGAGCACAATGGGGGTACTGTGCTCCCTGTGACGATGCCTTACATCTCCTCCGTGCAGGACTTTATAACTGGGCTTGTATCACCAGCTGGAAAACTAAGTCTTTTTCTTTCTCTCTGTCTCCAGAGGGTCACCTGCAGGCACCCTGGTCAGAGCCTTGTGCCACCCTTGTTATATCCCCCTTTAATTTCATACCCAGCTACCCTTGCACACAATACTGTTCTTGACAAGGCAGACTAACCTTGGTGCTCAGCTTTGTGGAAGTCAGTTCCTTTTGGTCATCTGGAGAAACTGAGCAATGCCTGAGCTCTTCCACTCTCACTGGCATGTAGAGACAGAGAAATTGTGGTCAGCTATCAGACTCCTTTCTGCCAAATGGCAGTTCAATATAGAACTGTGAGTTTGCCAGGAGATTTGCACATGTCTCGGTGTGAAAGGAAAAAGGCAAAATATGATCTTGTTCAATTTCCAAGACACTTTGGGAACCCATTGAATGAGCTGTAAGAGCTCCAGTAAATCTGAATTATTGTTTGATCTAATTTTTCTGATAAACAATGGAGGATTTAGGGTCCAATGGCAACAAAAGAAATGGATGTGTCCCAAAAAGATGAAGTGAAACATGGATAAAATAATGTAGTCGTAAAACTACATAATATTACCCTCCTATATTTAGAATTTTTTCAGCAGCTAGCCAAAGGCAAAATGTGCTCTTGATAGACTGAATCTATAGCTTAAAAATGAGAGGGACTATACAGAAAAGGTTTTGTTGCAGGGAGAGTAGGAAGGGTAGGGGGTTTTCCCTAATGACATTTTAGGTCACTGGCATTTTGACTACTCATTGGAAAATGGCTTGTGAAAATAGCTGAAGTGGAGGTTAGAGAGTTCACATGCCTCAGTCAAACTCCACTGAGCCTTCATCCTGACAACTTCACTAGAGAACGGAATGATTGTCACTTCTGTGAAAAGATAAAGCCATTTTCTTTCCAATTTCAACAGGATCTATTTGTTAGTATCTGTTGTTACTCTGCTCTGTTCAAAAACAAATATGCTAGCCCACTTTCCAATAGCACCTTCTTCAAATAGGGTTTCTTCCATGCAAGGCAGCTATTTTCAAACACTGACTTCAAGTCAGCCCAGAGATTTTGTGGTGTGTCCAGGTGATTTTTAAGAGTATGTGTTTGTTTGCAAGAGAGTAGCATAGTCCTCAGTGGAGTTATTCCAATAGTTTATAACATATGTGTTATATGAGGTATGTTTCTATGCATGCAACCCCAGGTGCAAAGTGCTGTGCTGCAGTGTGATACATATCACAAGAGTGGAGCATTCCAGACCCTTCTTCCTCTTTGCTTTATGGTTCTTTTACACTATAGCACTTTTTATCCCTCTTCCATTTCACTCCACTAGTATAGCAAGCAGCCCGAGAGGATTGGAGCCAAGCTGGTTGGGAAAGACAGATTGGACATACAGAGAAAAATAGTGTGGGACTGATGAGGAGGGAAGAGGGCAAAGGAAAATTAGCTCTTCCAAGTTGGTGAAAAACAAATATTGGAAGCTTCTGTCCTTCTATACCTAAATGCTGGGACAAAAGTTTCCCAGAAGAAATTAAACTATAATTCCCAAATTTTGTTTTTGTAATCTGCAAATTTTTGATATATTTCTTCCTATTCCGGTAAGACAGTTTACTGCACTTTTAGAAAATTCATACCTACCATGCTAGGCATATTTATGACCCAAATCGAATCGATTGGTATGTAATACCATTTTATACTATAAGAATAGCAGGGGGGAAAAAATCAAACAATGCACTGATATTATCTCCATCAGCATAGTAGAAGTCAGTGAGGGTTGACTTTCTGTAATACGGGAACACAAGGTGAATATTATTCTTTGGAAAAACACAGTGCAGCAACAGGGTCTGTGACGGAAAGTGAACAGTGCATCAAAGACATGGATCAAAGTCTTTCTTTGCAATAAAAATAATGCTCATATAACTTTGTGGGAGATGAGTGACTCAAACCTGTTGGATTTTCTATTTTTATTTGATATTCTTGCTTTGCTTTTGCACTCCAGAAATCCCAGGTATTTTCAGGAATGCCAGACTCTACAATGTATCATTGGAACATAATATGTGAATTGTTCAGCTGTGATTTCTGCATATAACCTGGCATGATTAAAAGAAATCACACTTTCTGTGACAAACATGCCTTGGGCTGTCTTTTACCATGCAATGGCATCTGAAGAGAAGCAGAATTTGTAAAGTACTCATCAGCACTCTTAAAGGAGTTACAGAGTTGGCTGAACACATAAGGGCAGTCACTGGTATTCTTTTAGGAAAACGTCACTTTGACTACCATGTCACAGTTCACAACGGCTAAAACTGCCCCCCTGTGCAGTGAGACTTACTTATCTGTTAGTTACATCCCACTTACAGATTCAAACATGTTTTGAATTAGCTATAAGCTAAGTATGTGACTACTCTTTCCCTCTTATAAGAATATGCTGGACATTTAGGTAATCATGTAACCTACCGTGTTACAGATTTTCTTCTATCTTTCTTTAGGACTGAGGGCACGGTGACCGAAATTTTACCATAGGTAGATAGTTAGATAAATTGTTCTATTGAGTAACAATTATGAAGTAGATCTGGAGGTAGTAAACAAGTATGTGGCAGGCAGATGATATTTCATGTTCACTAATGACTTTATTTGAAATTATTTTGAACATCAAAAGCCAGGTGTTCAGACAGTACCAATGAAAAATCAAGTCAGATAATAATTCAGTGGGGTACATCTTAACCCCAGCTGTAACAGAGATACTCTGGATACTAACACACAATTTTCAGCCCCTGTAAAATTATAAACATCAGCAAAATTAGGCAAACAAGAATAATATAAGCCATTTCTTTTCCCTCCATTTGCTAAAAAGCAGTAGGAACCTAGGATGATAACCTCAGTTTAACAGCTGCCAATGAACTGTTGCGTTTTATTAAATGTTTGTCTATCTCATTTCTTTCTACTCAGTTAAGCTTTTAGACTAGATATAGCAGGTAATAGAGCTTAGGCAGTTCAAGCAAAGCCAATCTGATAATCTACATGCCAGCTTATCAATTTTGCTCAGACATGTGTCCACCTAACGTGATGGGGACCTTCCATGCTTCATTTCTATCCAGATATAACTTAGAACCAGAACAGTGTCATAGACTTGTCTCTAAGCATATCCAAAGACTGATTTCTCAGAGTTCATCCAGGATGATCCCACTTGACAATCTACAAACTTAATCAATAGAGCTACACATTGGTAATTACTCATTAGAAGGGCTCCATCTGCATTGAGATTTACACATATCAATTTATCATTTCGTTTTCATGCATGCCAAGAAAAATACATTTACCTTTCTGAAGCATCATTTTCACAGACAAGTCTAATATTAATTTAATTCACTTTAACAGTAATCTAAATTAAAGGTCTCCAAGAAAATGAAGAAGCAGAGAGGCTTGTGATGAAATCCAATGAGATTCCTGCTGTTTCAGCAGTACAGCTTTATCAAATGATGGGTAGTTAGCAATATTTCTTCCTTTTGTCCACACTGTTAGTTTGTGGAGAATGTTGCTTTCCTTAACTGGGCTAAAATTATTAGGGCAACCAGTGAATATTTGAACTACAAGTCTTGGTCCCAGGATCTACACCCAACTGGTCAGGAAGGCATATACATCTATAGATATAGGCACAGATCTATGGAGGTATAGATGTAGATTATCCATCTGTCTAGATCTATATCTATTTATCCAGACATCTATCTATAGATAGATATCTACAGATATCTCTTTAGGTGGATAACTATAACTCTAGATAGATATCCATATAGATCTAGATATCTAGATCTAGATCCCTTTACCTACTTAGATATATAGTTAGATATAAATATCTATATAGAGCTAGCTAGCTAGATATCTATTTACTTGGAGGTAGATAGGATATTTGGATATCTGTATCAATATCTATCTATACCTAGATAGAGTAGATATCTTGATATCTACATCTCCAGCTAAGTCTATCTGTATCTATGTAAATCTCTAGATTGTATCTATCTTGCACAAAGTGGTATCTGTCCTCATTATGGAGGAGCGGGTGGTGTCAGAGAGCTCTTTAGGTACCAGTGTTTTGTAGGAGTGTGGCAAGGAACAGAACACCCCAGTTCACTCTGAATTTGGATTCAGGGCCATGGCTTTGTTCATTTGGGCAGGAGGCTCAGTATGGCCATTCAACTGCTTCACCTGGAAAAGGAAATAATTAATGATGACAAAATGATTGAATTTGCTGTTTTCTGATCCCTTAATCTTGAGATGACATCAGTGACTGTACTGCCTTTGAACAGGGAAGTTAAGCCAGGTGAAAGCCAGTTCCCTTTCTTTGGAAGACCAGTTTGGGGACAAGACTCTCTGACAACAACCTGGGCTGCCAATGAATGTGATACAAGCTAACCAAGAAGTCAATCAGCCTTGGAAAACCATCAAGCCAAGTGGAAGCAATCATGTTGCAGCAGTGTTTTAAGCATGGTGGGTTTAATGAAAATGGCACAAAGTTGAAGGTAGAAGTGAAGATCGTGAGTCCATGCTCTAGCTTAAAGGTTATCTCAGCCCCTGACAGAGAACTCTTCACAGTAGTCTCTCGTTCTCTCACTTTCTCCTTCTCCCTTAGTAGCCTTTCCCAACAGTTAGCATGAACCCTGTGGGACTGCAGACACTTTTTGCTGGGTTCTGAATAACAGTTCATAACTGTAATGTGCCAGTATAATAATGATATGAAATCCTCTTCAGGGACTGTTAAATAGCGTCTCAAGATTGTGCAGCACCAGGTTATTAAACTTGAACAAACAAACCCAACTGATTGAGTCAGACTGCAGAAATTAGATGCTTTTCCATTTGTTATGCATGCACATAACACCATCATCAACACTAATTGAAGATGTGCATGCAGATGTGACCGCAGAAGCAACTGCTTACTGTAAGTCTCTGTTAAGTTATTTATAATGCTGGAAAAGGGAAATCCTTGCAACTTTTGCTGATAGAATAAAGTTTTCACTCTCCTTAAACCAAAAGCATCGAAGCAGTGAACTATTTATTTAGTACGATTTTGTGAAAGAAATGGTCAGCCTCTACATTGTACTACTACTATTGTACTACAATGAAGGGACAGACTTTCAGTGTAAAAACAGAATAATGTTTAAAGAATTATTGGTGCAAAACAACCCTAAAGCATATCTAAAATGTTATACACAGCTGGCTTAACACACGTACACACAGATACAATTTATAATGAGTTCTGGGGTTTACTGCACATTTTCCAGACATGCAAAGTCTCCTCCCTCCCTCTGCTAATTTGCTTGATTGTCCTCTTCTCCGTGTAGAAAAATGCCTGATCAATGTAATCTTAACACTGGCTTGGTAGTTGAAACACTCAGGCTTCAGATAACGGCTTCTCTGTCTATCCTGAATGCAGTTTCATCTTGTCACTACAGTGCTGCAGCACTTCTTTCTTACTGCTCTTGTCCTCCAGTCTTGCGAGGAGTAACGGTAGAAATGTCCGGTGCTTGCGATGGGTCCTTGCAAATGGCCCTTAGAGCCTGCTCTCTTCCAAGTTCTGAATGACCTCCAGTCCATAATTACCTTATGTAAAATAGATACTACTTTTTCTTGAATGTTGCTGCATTGTAAGATTCTTCTGTCAGTCTGCAACAAGGACAGGCTGCCCCTCAAGGAGAGCAGGTGGCAGTTGAGGGAGAGCAAGGCTGGCAGGGCTCCCTGGAAGGGCACAGCCCCACCATACCCGAGCGAGGTGACCATGGGCAGCTGCACACCAGCCAGCCCACCAGAGATCTGGGGAATGTCCTCCTGACCCTGACCATGTCTTGCAGGGAGGCCATGAAGAGCCACATCTAATTCACGGTGTGCTCAGAAGGTCTGTGGGGTGAGAGCCCAAACCCTCAGCGGCGGGTGCAATTGCAATTGCACACCCTCCAAGAAAAAAAAACCCTGATTTTTGGATCTTGTGCTGTGTACTGCAGTTATAATATTTTATAACATCTATTGCTTGATGCTTTCCCTTGAAAAGTAATGTCATTCAATACAGCTGATAAAGGAGGAAATCCCCAAACAATTTTATTGCATTTTAATAATCCATCCTTCCTATTTTTTAATTTTTATGTCACTGGGTAACTGAAGCAAACTCCCTCCAAATCCCAGGCAGCTGCACCATTTTCAAATTCTTTCCCCACAGTCTGGGTGACTTGTCTTTCCTTTCCAATCCTTACCTCTCAAATTTATTAGGTCTCCTTTCTTTGAAAAGTGCTGTGGTTTGGCCTTGCTTAGCTACCAGAAATAGCATTGCCTGACTGGGTGACCTTGAGTGGAGCTGGTTGGCTTGTTACCAAAATAGAGTCTATTACCCTTCATGACTTGCATGGTGTGGAAAGTCAGAAAGGCTTTTAATTTTCAACTAGTCATAGTGATGACTCAGTTACTACTTCTTGGAGCAAAGCTGGTTTTGCAAGGTCATTCTTGAGGAGAAAAATTAAATTGTTTATTCTGTGAGTGCATTTGCACCCATCCCACATTCAACTCAGCTAAATATTTATTTTCATAGATATATTATTGAACAACTGTGTTGAGTTCCCCCTTTGTCCATCAAAATGTGGCTTTTGGAAAGAGATTGAAGAATAAACAGTCTGAGATAAGTATTCATCAGATATTTTTAAGTGAAAATGAAAAAAATCTTGTAAGGCTTTTTGTGGGGCCAAGATGTCATTTCTAATTGTTCACACAAAACACTCTGTATGTGGGAGTTTTATGCCAGGAATATTTAAAATGTTAGATGACATTTAATATATTAAGTAACTATATGTGATCCATGGGGAATTGGACGAGATGTCCTTTAAAGGTCCCTTCCAACCCAAATTATTCTATGATTGATTCTATGTAGTGTTACTTATAAAATTCCTGTCTCTTCTTTGGTAATCTTTTTCTTTGACCTGACAAAAATATCTTTCAACAAACTAAAGCAACCAAAATTTTGCGAAGAAATTTCTCTAACCTTCTTTAGGTGTGGTACATGACAACTGTTAGTGAGAAAGAATACCTGTACCTGAAGGAAAAAGGCTGGGCAGCCTAAGCAGCAAGAGGACTATGAAAGTTTCCACCCCCTCTGTGTAAAGCAAGGCAGTACACTCATCCTCTAAGGTTAACTGGAAATGAGCTCTATCCATTTGTTTAATGAAGCCTCAAGAATAAAGAAATTTAAATGCAATTAATTACTTTAAAACCCCTATAATTAAAAGTATGATAACAGTGATCTAATTTGGGAGGACAGTAATCAATTCATAAGGGGATCAGTAAGAGTGCAGCCAAAGACACCATCAAAACCTACTGAAGATATGAAACCCTGCAGAAATATCTCCAACAGAGCTTGGGTAATGCCTCTTGGTGCTGACACCAGTGACACTGGTTTGTTTGTCTGTAACTTAGAAAAGATTATCATGCAGTTATCAACAAATTAGGTGTTTAATAATAAATAATGTTTTGGAATAATAAATTCTGGACAGAGGAAGAAGGGGGGAAAAAACGTCCTATAACAGGCATGGGCTACTGAAAAATTACCCTGGAAGCTGTACTTTTCCCCAAAAACTCACAGTTAAAGCTGAATACATATGATGGATTGAGGTTAAGTGGATGTGGTATAAATATTTATACTACACATTCCTATTATACATTTTTTATATAGTACATGGGCGAAATGTCCTGGTAGAGAATATTTTGCTATAAGGTACCACAAAAGACTAAAAAGTGCAGCCTTTTTTCAAGTGTAAATGTTATTATACCTCAGTCAAATGCAAACAATGCATGCTGTAATTGTTGTGGGATTATGTGGAGGGCTTATTTTAAGGCTGATGTAAAACTGTATCACGCAAAGGTAGAAAACCACTTAATTCTGAGGTAAATCTTCTACCCAAGTAATGGTTGACCTATGGCCACTCTAGGTAGGGCTTCGTTTTTAATGTCTAGTGCTCTACAGCTGAATAATATCCCCAGGTTATCTTAACTATCCCCAGTGAAATTAATCAAATTTTGATGACCATGAGTTTGGGCCTGAAAATATGGTGGAGAAACTTTGGCAAAGAGAAAAGCAGATTGCATGTGAATGGAGAAATTCATCATAATGTCACTGAATACCTGGGGACTGAAGTTTAAGCTGATTTATTACAACATTGTTTTTCATTTTTACTGGACACTGTCGGGCTTAGGCTAAAGCAGTCTCATCGTGATCTCCAGTCAAGCAGTGAGAGTGATACTGCTACTTCATAGGAACATTTTTTATAGGTTTTGTACTGCTGCTAGGTAACACGCAGCTTTTCGAGGCTGTCAACTCTGCTAGTGTATATCTCACAGTGTCCAGAGCTCTGAGAGCGCAGCAGAAGCCACAGCAGACAGCTGTCTTGAGAATTTCAGCAGCAAGAAGCGTGTGTCTGCTTACAGGATAATAAGGGCTGCATCACGAGCAGACGGTGCCATGCATTCAGAAGTCTTGAGGCAGGTCGCCTCTGATGATCAGCTGCACTTAAAAATGTGAGACTCTCAACAACAATAAATAAGGATGTTTCTCAGCTGCAAAATACCAAAAAGTCACAAAATTGGAAACACATGCAAGAGAGTGGCAAAATTGCAGACATGCAGAACTTGTTCTTTCCAGTCAGCTATGCTTGGAAGTTCTGAAGTAGATGTCAAATATGGGGGAAGAGACCCATCCTTCAGGCCAGGAGTCACGGTGTAACCTTATGCTCCCTCTTCTCCCTCCTTGTTCAAGTCATTGCTTTAGAGTCAATGTGAATGAAGAGGTCGATAAAGGAGGTTGAAATTAATGTACCAGATTATAAACTTCAGTAGCTGAGGAGGCAATCCATGATGCTTCCAACACCCTTACCACAGCAGAAAAGTGGATAAAAAGCTGTAATCCTTTAAACTGCTGCTGCTTTTTATGTCATAGTTTCCCTGCAAACACTTCATGACACGTACTCTTCCACTCTTTGCATGGCTGTGGGCATGTTTGAGGTGCTGCTGCCAGGATGTGATACTGAGACTGAAGGGTGTTTCTGGTGTGAGAGTCTGGAGTCCGTATAACAGCGCAACGGGAGAGGATGTGGCACATCACTGGCCTAGAGGAGTGCTCAGGACCCAGCACTTAGGCTTTCTGCTCCCTTTGCCTGTGCACACCACTGGCTCCTGTGACTCCCTCACTGCCTCCCTGTTCAGAAGCACTGGCTCTTGTATAGGTTTGGGCAAGCTTCTCTGCTACCCATTGTATCTGCCTCTTGCTCCCCTGTGACGACTTACAGAGGGGTTGATACATCCCTGCACACTACTGTGCCTCTGGCGCAAGAGGCAGAGGTTACAACTTAACTGAAGAGGCTGAAGATGCTTCTGCACACCCCGACTTCTCACTCTGGCTTTTTGCCAGCTTGCATGTAGGGGCAAGGGCTCTCCCGGCACCTCTCTGTCCCCGTCTGAGGCTACGAGTTTTTGCTGTATGGACAAGAGCCCTGCGCTCCAGTGGCCACCTTGAGTGGGCGTCTGGCTGCTGGGCACGCAGGGGCAAGGGGCAGGCAGCCAGAGGCAGATGCTGGGCAGGGATGCCATGAAATGAGCTGGGAGTGGCTGGGATGTGACTCCGACTCGCCCGTACCACTTGAGCATCGCAGGAGCCAGCAGCAGCGGGTGGCCACGAACTGGCTGATTTCTCCTTCAGAGCGATAAATTAGTAAGGAATGACAGTGACCCTTCAGTTTGTGGCTTACAAAATAAACTAAGAAGAAATTTAAAAAGTACATCAAAGGAGGAACAGAAATGGAAGGTACATTTACAGTAGTGTTTACTAAGAAAATTAAGGGAATAAGACCCCAAGAGTATCATAGATGTTGGTTCCTCATAGCTGAAAAGCAACAATCTTTTTTTTTTTTTTTCCCTAATCCATAGCAAAGGTAGGTGATGGGAGCTGAGTGAGAAAGAGCCGTGTCTCCTCTGTGCCCGGCTGCAGAGGGCAGCTCCAGCTGTCAGCAGGTGATGGTCCGTTCCCTTTTGCACCAGAGAGCCTGCTCAGCCACTGACATGAGCAAAACTCGTCCGCGCAACTTTGTGATATTTCCCTCACACAGAGCCCCTTTCATTAAAGTCTGCAGTTACTGTTTTTCTTTCTGATTAAAATACTCTCTTGGGAATGCAGGCTATTTTTGCTGTGCACTTAATAACCTTTCTACTGCATTGGGGGTGTGTGAAGTGTCAAGACTGATAAATACCGTGAAGTGAACCCCCAAAAGACTTGGATACCGCATCATTATTTTCACCAGCCAGGGCAGTTTGGCCAAGCAGTTAGAGTACCGGTTCACGTAACTTCACTACAACCTGTGTAAGTATGTCTGCATGAATGTTTGTCCAATGCTGGATATATTTCTTTGGAAATTTAGAACATCACATGTTCTTTACCTTAAATTAGGTGCATTTGTAAGAACTTGAAATTGTAAGGATTTCTCTGTGTTGCTTAGACTTTTTTTTTTACTGCCATTGAAAAGATAATATTTTCTCAATAACTGACCGATTTTTCTCAGCACTTTGATTTTCAAATTAATGTGGAGGGTAGATTTCTTCTAGGAATAGAGGGAATTATCTTATTAAATATTATCATTTAGTAATTTTACTGCTTTTTAGTGGGAAAAATGGAAAAGGAAAGCGATATGGAAGGTAGAGAAAAATTGATGGCTGAAAGGAAAACAATGATGTGGGATAGAAAAACAAATATCAGGACTTAATTAGGACTTAGAATAGAAAAAAGGCTACTGCTTATAGAAATAGGGGCAGGCTGTATATACAAGGTGAGAATCCTGGTTGAAATGTTGAGTTCATATCATGCTGCTAACAGCATTTTAGCTGTAATGTTATAACGCATCTGAGGTTTATTTTGGTTTTAGGGTTTTTTTGCCTAGCAATGAAATTAAGTGGGTGTGATCACTTAGAACCATAGAATCATTTAGGTTGGAAAAGACCTTTAAGATCATCAAGTCCAACCATTATCCTACCACTGCCAAGCCCACCACTAAACCATGTCCCTAAGCGCCACATTTACATGTGTTTTAAATACCTCCAGGGATGATGACTCAGCCACTTCGCTGGACAGCCTGGTCCAATGCTTGACAACCCTTTTGGTGAAGAAATTTATCCTAATATCCAGTCTAAACCTCCCCTGGCACAACTTGAGGCCATTTCCTCTCATCCTATCGCTAGTTACTTGGGAGAAGACACTGACACCCACCTCACTACAACCTCCTTTCGGGTAGCTGTAGAGAGAGATAAGGTCTCCCCTCAGCCTCCTCTTCTCCAGACTGAACAACCCCAGTTCCCTCAGCCGCTCCTCATAAGACTTGTGCTCCAGAACGCTCACCAGTTTCCTTGCCCTTCTTTGGACAGGCACCTCAACGTATTTCTTGTAGTGAGGGGCCCAAAACTGAATGCAGAATTTGAGGTGCGGCCTCACCACTGCTGAGTACAGGGGCACGATCACTTCACTACTCCTGCTGGCCACACTATTTCTGATACAAGCCGGGATGCTATTAGCTGCCTTTGCCACCTGGGCACACTGCCAGCTCATACTCAGCTGGCTGGCGACCAACATCCCTAGCTGAGCATCTTTCCAAGCACTCTTTCCCAAGCCTCTAGTGTTGCGTGGGTTGGTTGTGACCCAACTGCAGAACCCAACACTGAGCTTTGCTGAACCTCAGCCCATTGATCCAGCCTGTCCAGATCTCTCTGTAGAACCTTCCTACCCTTGAGCACATCAACACTCCCACCCAACTTGGTGTTGTGTGCAAACCTACTGAGGGTGCAATCAATCCCCTTGTCTGGATCATTGATAAAGATATTAATCAGAACTGGCACCAATACTGAGCCCTGGGGAACACCACTTGTGACTGGCTGCCAACTGGATTTAACTCCATTAACCACAACGTTTTGGGCTCAGCCATCCAGCCAGTTTACTACCCAGTGAAGAATACGCCTGACCAAATCATGAGCAGTTTCTCCAGGAGAACACTGTGGCAAACGGTGCAAAGGACTTTTACTAAAGTCCAGGTAAGAAACATCCACAACCTTTCCCTCACCCACTAGACGGGTCACCTGGTCATAGACGGAGATCAGGTTAGCTAAGAGAGACCTGCCTTTCATGAACCTGTGCTGACTGGGCCTTATCACCTGGTTGTCCTGTACATGCCATGTGATGGCACTAAAGATGATCTGCTCCATAACTTCCCCCGGCACCATGGTTAGGCTGACAGGCCTGTAGTTCCCCAGATCCTCCTTCTGGCCCTTCTTGTAGATGGGTGTCACATTTGCTAACTTCCAGTCAACTGGGACCTCCCCAGTTAGCCGGGACTGCTGATAAGCAATTGAAAGTGGCTTGGTGAGCACTTTTGCAAGCTCCCTGAATACCCTTGGGTGGATGCCATCTGGCCCCATAGATTTGTGTGTGTCTAAGTGGTGTAGCAGGTTGGTAACCATTTCACCTTGGATTATGGGCTTCATTCTGCTCCCCGTCCCTGTCTTCCAGCTCAGGGGGCTGGATACCTGGAGAACAACAGGTCTTACTATTAAAGACTGAGGCAAAGAAGGCATTAAGTACCCCAGCATTTTCCTCATCCTTTGTCATCATGTTCTGCCACACCCAGTAAAGGATGGAGATTCTCCTTAGCCTTCCTTTTGTTGTTAATGTATTTACAGAAACCTTTTTTATTGTCTTTTACTGCAGTAGCCAGATTAACTTGTAGTTGGGCTTTGGCTCTTCTAATTTTCTCCCTGCATAACCTCACAACATCTTTGCTGTCCTCCTGAGTTGCCTGCCCCTTTTTCCAAAGGTCATGAACTCTCCTTTTTTCCTTGAGTCCCAGCAAAACCTCACTGTTCAGCCAGGCTGGTTGTCTTCCCTGCCAGATCATCTTTTGGCACATGGGGACAGCCTACTCCTGCATCTTTAAGATTTCCTTCTTGAATAATGTCCAACCTTCCTGGACTCCTTTGCCTTCCAGGACTGCTTCCCAAGGGACTTGGTCAACCAGTCTCCTAAACAGGCCAAAGCCTGCTTTCCAGAAGTCTAGTTCTGCTGACCACCCTCCTTACTTCTCCAAGAATTGAAAACTCTATCATTTCATAATCGCTATGCCCAAGACAGCCTCCAGCTGTTATATCGATCACAAGTCCTTCTCTGTTCACAAACAACAGGTCCAGCAGGAAGCCTTCCCTACTTGGCTCACCCACTAGCTGTGTCAGGAAGTTATCTTCCACACACTCCAGGAACCTCCTGGACTGTTTCCTCTTCATTGTACTATATTTCCAACAGATATTTGGTAAGTTGAAGTCCCCCATGAGAACAAGGGCTAGCCATTCTGAGACTTTTGCCAGCTGCTTATACAATATTTTGTCTGCCTCTTTATCCTGGTTCGGTGGTCTATAACAGACTCCCACCATGATACCCGCCTTGTTGGCCTTCCCCCTGATTCTTACCCATAAACACTCGACCTTATTGTCACCATCATTAAGCTGTAGACAACCAAAACACTCCCTAACATATAGGGCTACCCCACCGCCTCTCCTTCGTTGCCTGTCCCTTGTGAAGAGCTTATAGCCATCCATTGCAGCACTCCAGTTGTGTGAGTCATCCCACCATGTTTCTGTTATGGCAACTATATCATAGTTTCTCGGCTGCACAATGGCTTCCAGCTCCTCCTGCTTGTTGCCCATGCTGTGTGCACTGGTGTAGATGCACTTCAGTTGGACTATTTATCCTGCCACCTTTTTGCAGGGAGAAGCACTAATTCCTATGTGACCATTCTCAGGTGCTCCCATGGTTTCTAACACATCGATAACACTTGTGTCTTTGCTGCCGCATGGATCTCCATCCCCTACCTCCACTGAGATGGCAGACCGAAGAACCTTGCTAGGACATGATCCCTCAATCATTGGCGTGCTGCCCCCAGGCTTATCTCTAGCAAGCCTGGTTTTATCCTTTTCCCCCTTCTAGTTTAAAGCTCTTTTAATGAACTCTGCTAACTCCTGTGCACAGATCCTTTCCCCCTTTGAGACAGGTGTATCCCATCTGTTGCCAGCAGGCCCAGTGTCATGTAAACTGACGTGTTATCAAAAACCCCAAAATTCTACCGGTAACACCAGGCTCAGAGCCAGGTATTGATCTGTTGGTTCATCCTGTTTTTTCCCTTATCTTTCCCTGCAAGTGGAATGATAGAGGAGAACAGTACTTGTGCTCCTGATCCCTTAACCAATCATCCCAAGGCCATGAACTCTCTATTACTCTCGGACTTCCTGTTGCAACGTCATCACTGACCACCTGAAAAATTAATAATGGATAGTAATCTGAGGACTGTATTAGGTAGGAAGCTTTGTTGTTGGAGCTGGCCTCCCTTTGTCTTATTTACTTAGCATATAAAAATAATTTTCAGCAAAAACCACAGTTTACAGAAACTTGCATCATTTACCCATCTCCCTGATATGAATAAAGCAGAGAGAATAAGCTTTACAGAGAATAGGCATCCTTGTTTAATGCAACAGTCTGGTTTGAAAGTCTTTGGGAATAACTACAGACTGTTAAGTCAGATCACATAGCATGTTCTATACAAAAAGAGTAAACCCATTGAGAACGTGCTCTTTTAGGAAAAGTGCATGGCTTCTTCAAAAGGAAGTCCTGTCTTAGTAGCCTGATCAAGCTCTTGGAGGGTGTCAGTGATTATCTCAATAATCACATGGATAAAAGATTTCTCTGAGGACATAATGTGGAGTTTCCAAAAGCTGTCTTTAAGGCTCCAAACCAGAGGTTATTATGGAAACTAAGTTGCCATGTGTTTGTAGGAAAGGGTCATTTACAGAATGAAACCTAGTAAAAGGATGGAAAGCAAGTAGCAGTTCTTAAAGGTGACTTTCTGGATGCAGATGAGTCAGTAGCTCGTTCCCTTGGGATCAGTGCTAAAACCAGTTTTAATCACCACCTTCATCAACGATGTGTTGGTGGGAGTTTGCAGTGCAGTCTCCAAGGCTGCAGCTGGCACTAAGCTCTCTTGGACAGCCAAACACCAGGCAAGGAGCTTCAGAAGGACCTCACAAAACTAAATGTGTAGGTAACAAGGTGGCAAAGGAGTACCAATGCAGATAAATATGAAAGAGTACATTTGGAAATAAAGTACTCTACACAGGTCTGCTGCATGGTGTTAAATGTAGAGCTGGCAGTTACAGCTCAGGAAAGAGATCTTGGTTGTCACTGAAATCATTGGCTCAGCATGCAGCAGCAGCCAAAAAAACGTTGCGTGTTTTCAGGAAGGAAGAAGGGGAGAATTACATAAAAGCTTGATGGACTCACGTCTTGAATGCGGTGTATACTTCTGATCTCCACTTCTCAAGAAGGGTATCAGGCTGGAGGGCAACAAAATGTTCAAAGGGATGGAGCCTGAATGCCTCCTTTACCAGGAGACACTAAAAATTCTGGAACAGTTCAGCGTGAAGAGAAGGCTGGGTTGGGGGAATTGTGATCAAGGTTTATGAACTTGTAAAAGCCTGTGGATAAGGCAAATGCAGAACTACAACCCACCACACTCCACAACAGCTGTATGAGGTTTAATAAGGCCAAGTGCTGGGTCCTGCACTTGGGTCACAACAACCCCATGCAACGCTACAGGCTTGGGGAGGAGTGGCTGGAGAGCTGCCCGGCAGAAAGGGACCTGGGGGTGCTGGTTGACAGCCAGCTGAATATGAGCCGGCAGTGTGCCCAGGTGGCCAAGAAGGCCAACAGCATTCTGGCCTATATCGGCAATAGTGTGGCCAGCAGGAGTAGGGAAGTGATCATGCTCCTGTACTCGGCACTGGTGAGGCCGCACCTTGAATCCTGTGTTCAGTTTTGGGCCCCTGACTACAAGAGGGACATTGAGGTGCTGGAGCGTGTCCAGAGAAGGGCAACGGAGCTGGTGAGGGGTCTGGAGCACAAGTCTTATGAGGAGTGGCTGAAGGAACTGGGATTGTTTAGTCTGGAGAAGAGGAGGCTGAGGGGAGACCTTATCGTTCTCTACAACTACCTGAAAGGGGGTTGTGGCAACGAGGGCGCTGGTCTCTTCTCCCAAGTAACTATCAGCAGGATGGGAGGAAATGGCCTCAAGTTGCGCCAGTGGAGGTTTAGATTGGATATTAGGAAAAATTTCTCTACGGAGAGAGTGGTCAGGCGTTGGAACAGGCTGCCCAGGGAGGTGGTGGAGTCGTCACCTCTGGAAGTGTTCAAAAAACGTGTGGATGTGGCACTTCAGGACATGGTTTAGGGGACATGGTGGCGCTGGATTAATGGTTGGACTTGATGATCTTGAAGGTCCTTTCCAACCTAGTGATTCTGTGATTCTGTAATTCTGTGACTTGAGAGTTTTTGAAGCTAGTAGGAGATTGGTTAAAAAGAGATGAAAAGGTGTCTTTCCTCAGAGGGTCATGAGCTTTTGCAACCTGTTGCCATTTGAAGTTGTGGAGGCAGAGACTACCACCAGGTTCAGGAATTAATCAGAGAAATTAATGAGTAGCAGATCTATACAAAGATCTTAAGCGGAGCAGTCATGAGTGTGTCCTGGAACATCCTTAAAATGGTCTTTCTAGATGTTCAAGGAGTGTGAGAAGAGCTGACCACAAAAGTTGGCAAGGCTCACACGTTTTCCCTAAATTGCACTGGCCTTTTGACAGTGTTGGACATCATTAGCTTTACTCAGCAGGGTATTTTTACATTTTTAGAAATAAAGGTAACAAGATACAATTTCAAAGTTGCCTTGCTCTACTTCTGGACAAATGGCTCACATTTTTAATGGCAGAGTGGCAATGGTCTTAGAAAAATTACACATTAATTTTATAATGTTGTGCTTTCTTAAGAAATAATACTTCCATGTTCTTTTTATCAACAAAAATGTTCCCAGATGTTTCTGTGAGATTTATGCTATCCCAGGCCACATCAAATTGTATTTGGAAAAATAAGTCCTTTCTGATTTTGAATGCAGCCCAGAATAAAAACCCAAGGAGATTCAAAGCTTGAACTTCTCCTTCAACCTTGAATTTCAGGGACAAGAGGTGTTCAGTTTTAAGGTTATGATTCAGATTGGTTTCTACTGAATTGCTTCCAGTCATTCTTAAAACTGAATTGCACATAGTTCAACAGCCCCCCCCTTCAAAACAGCTTTTACTCATTTGTTTTTCCATTAGAAGAAAAAGAAACAGTATGCAACCAAATGCACTGATGACAATAACAACTGCAACATCATCTAAGGTTTATAACACTATCCCAGCATTTCACAACAGAGGTTTCTCTCACTCCTGTTCCTGACTGTAGCAAAACTCCCAAGGGCGTGCACAAGTACTAAATGGGGTCTTGAGTTGTTAGTAAAGTTGAGGCAATGGGAAAACAGATGTGAAGGAAGATACCAAGATGACTTTGGGAGCATTTATTCAGGAGCTCATCACAGTGCATGGAGAAAGCTTAACTACAAAACGAGCATAGAAAAGCTGGCATCAAGGGTTAACTGGATCGTAAAAGATTATTTCAAGGAGGGGATAAGTTGTGGAGGGCCTTGGAAGTGAAACCAAGGTTTTCATAGAGAAAAGAAAGCCACTGAAATAAGGTGAAGAGAAGTTTGATACAGTCCACCCAACAAGCTAGGAGAAAGGACAGAAGCTTTCTAGAGAGATGAGGCAGCTTTTGTTAAGGGCAAGGGAAGGAATATTGCAATATTCAAGACAGGGGATGAGAGTTTCTGCTCTGAAGGAAAGGCTCTATCTAAGAGAGCCTTTCTGCTAAAGCAGAAAATATTAACATGCATCAAGACAGGGCCTAGATGCGGTACCTCAGCACACAGTTCGACTGGAAGATGTCCTACAGATAGAGGATTCACAGAATCATGGAATCATTAAGGTTGGAAAAGACCTTCAAGATCATCAAGTCCAACCACCAATCCAGCACCACCAGGCCCACTAAACCATGTCCAAAAGTGCCATGTCTACACGTTTTTTTAAATGCTTCCAGTGATGGTGACTCCACCACTCCCCTGGGCAGCCTGTTCCAATGTTTGCCCACTCCCTCCGTAAAGAAATTTTTCCTAATATCCAGTCTAAACCTCCCCTGGCACAACTTGAGGCCATTTCCTCTTGTTCTATTGCTGGTTACTTGGGAGAAGAGACCAACACCCACCTCGCCACAACTACCTTTCAGGTAGTTGTAGAGAGCTATCAGGTCTCCCCTCAGCCTCCTCCAGGCTGAACAACCCCAGTTCCCTCAGCGGTTCCTCATAAGACTTGTGCTCTAGACCCTTCACCAGCTTCATTGCCCTTCTTTGGACACGCTCGAGCAGCTCAATGTCTTTCTTGTAGTGAGGGTCCCTCACTACAAGACAGCAGGCCAGCGATAATGATGGTTTCTGTAGTGATCGAGGAAGGTGATCTAAGGAGGGCTGGAAGGGGAAATCAAGAGGTCTTTTGCACTAATAGTGAACTTGGGCTGATGTAGCATATGCACAAGGAAATACTAAGGACATGAACGGAGATGTAGGCTAGCAAATTTGAGGTATTTCCTGTTTAAATATTTGTTTGCTTTTGCCAAACTAAGCTACGCTAATATAATGGTGTGGGCAATGTTTTGTACAGCTCCTTAAATTCCCATCTTCCTGTCACTCACTTATAACTCTTAGCTGAGGTACTGTTTACAGTCCTGGCTCTTCAGGCGGTCCTCAAAGTTTCACACCTCAAGGAGTTGCAAATGCAGCTCAGAAAAGCAGGTATTAATTCCAGACACTTTTTAAAGTAACACACAGTTCCTCAATAAAGCGAATATTTGTGGTGTTCCCCAGGGCTCGGTTCTGGTCTTGTTCAATATCTTTATCAATGATCTGGATGAGAGGATCGAGTGCTTCCTCAGTAAGTTTGCAGATGACACCAAGTTGGGTGGGAGTGTTGATCTGCTGGAGGGTAGGAGGGCTCTGCAGAGGGATCTGGACAGGCTGGATCAATGGGCAGAGGTCAACTGTATGAGGTTTAATAAGTGCCGGGTCCTGCACTTCAGTCTAAACAACCCCATGCAATGTTACAGGCTTGGGGAGGAGTGGCTGGAGAGCTGCCCGGCGGAAAGGGACCTGGGGGTGCTGGTTGACAGCCAGCTGAATATGAGCCGGCAGTGTGCCCAGGTGGCCAAGAAGGCCAACAGCATTCTGGCCTATATCGGCAATAGTGTGGCCAGCAGGAGTAGGGAAGTGATCATGCTCCTGTACTCGGCACTGGTGAGGCCGCACCTTGAATCCTGTATTCAGTTTTGGGCCCCTGACTACAAGAGGGACATTGAGGTGCTGGAGCGTGTCCAGAGAAGGGCAACGGAGCTGGTGAGGGGTCTGGAGCACAAGTCTTATGAGGAGTGGCTGAAGGAACTGGGATTGTTTAGTCTGGAGAAGAGGAGGCTGAGGGGAGACCTTATCGCTCCCTACAACTACCTGAAAGGGGGTTGTGGCGACGTGGGTGTTGGTCTCTTCTCCCAAGTAACTAGTGATAGGACAAGAAGGAATGGCCTCAAGTTGCGCCAGTGGAGGTTTAGATTGGATATTAGGAAAAATTTCTCTACGGAGAGAGTGGTCAGGCATTGGAACAGGCTGCCCAGGGAGGTGGTGGAGTCGTCACCTCTGGAAGTGTTCAAAAAACGTGTGGATGTGGCACTTCAGGACATGGTTTAGGGGACATGGTGGCGCTGGATTAATGGTTGGACTTGATGATCTTGAAGGTCCTTTCCAATCTTAATGATTCTGTGATTCTGTGATTTAATGTACCCAGAAAATAATGTAAATGGAAATACTGTAAATTATATTTTGAATACTCTCAATGATTTTTAAACAAAACTTACTAGAGCATTTGTATTTGTATTCCTCATACAGTCTCCCCCACTTTGTTGCTGTTGCATATCCAAACATGAGGTTTTGAGCACTTTTTATTGAATACAAAGGCATTCCCTTCCCGTCTTGTTCCCAAGACAGTTCTTAAAATTTATAGCATAACCATGGTATGTGTGTGCAAATGTCATCCATGCTTAGTGTTTGAGAAGACTGTCCCCACCACAGGATTTCCTCAGTGCTCATTGGCTTTCTGAAGCCTCTCAGAAACTTTCTGGGGTGTCTGACCATTCTCCCAGCAGTTCTTGTCTGAAGTGAAACTGATAAAGGTCTGGGATTTGGCCCTGCCAGAAGACGTATCTTTTGGTTCTTCATCAGTCAGGCTCAGGGCAGTCCTTAACTTTCACATTTACAAAGAATTTCTCATCGAGCAACTGTGGATGACCTGCCAGATGGCTTTCCCACAATAGAAAGTTTTTCAAAGCTTCAGAAACAGCTACCAAACATCTGAGTATATTTAGTAAGTGCCATATCCTATGTCTACACATTTCTGTGTAATCTAGCTGAGTTACTTTATCCCACAGTTTTCAAATGTTTGGAGATCAAAGTAGATTCTGTATACTCTTCTCTGGCTTGCTTCCCTTTTCTTGAACCAGAAAGAGCAATGCCACACTATAGGATATGTGACTTTTCCTCCAATTTTTCAAAATGTAGCATGTTCATATTTGCCCTCCTCTCTGGCAGGTGCAGGCTTCCACCGTCATACGAGTGTTTATGAATCTGAAGACTCATCTTAGTGAAAAAGGTAAGAACCATTTTCCTTTGCATTCACAGGTGGAATATATCCACCCTTGAGTGAGAAATGAAGTGTATCTTCATGTTCTCCAGAGTTTTTGGTCTCTTGATTCAGGTAAGTAAAACTTAGGCTGTCTCAGTGTGTGAAAAAATGGAAAAGTTGCATTACACAAGTGGTTTCTTGATGTTGTATTTAAGCATCATCTTATATCGTTTAGCATGTGTGTTTTATCTCAGCTTTCTCCATTTGTTAATATTCAGTCCTTTCTCATTTAGCTAGAGTATAGCAATTTAAGGTGATTAAGAATGTGTTTGATTTTCTAACCATACCTTCCCACTGGAATAATTCTGGAGATACAATATCTTGGAAATATACTTGTGGTTTGAAACTACTTCCCACGGAGAGAGGCAGAATTGCTAATGCAATGCTATTTTCTGTTACTTTAAAGGCTACTTACTCCAATGTAACCCAGGTATGTTTTGCTTCTCCACCAGTGGCATCTCAAGAATATTCTGCTCTCTTGAGAGCACATTTGGAGACTTGGGTAAACTGACACAGAGAAGCTGGAAGGTGGATGCTTGATAGCCTTACAAATGGCTCCGGATTTTACCCTGTATTTTTGCTGTCAGAAGCATATTTTTAATTGGCAGTGGCAGAATCGGCAGGGGACGATTTGCAGTTGATGGGAGTCGCAAGTTCCTGCTGGTAAGTGTCGGAACAAGGAGAGGTTCTCTGTCCTTGCAGCTATAAAATCAGAACATTCATCAAATGTCATTGTTGTGCAGGTATGAACTTTGCCTCATAAATCCAATTTCTTTTTCAGGAGTAAGATCTTTCTTATCAAATGTTTTTCTAGTAACTAACCCAAACAAAGCACTCAGTTCAGCTAAGTGAGTTTAAAACTTTACGAGCCTTGAATTTGCTTATTAAACTAACACAAAGTCAGAGTTAAGATTAAAGGGAATTTCCACATATGAACAGCCTAGAAAAACACATTCAAATTCACTCAAGTCATTGTCTCAGTGGGGACTGTCTTAAGCAACTGTACACTTTCATACAGGTACAGGGATACCGGAAAAGGCATGTGTGTTTGAGAATACAGCTTCTTCATGGGGAACTGTGATTGATAGACCACTTTTATAATCCCCTTGATCATTATGCGTAGACAGCATATAGATAGCTTTCAGACAAAGGGGGGTAGAATAGGCACTTGGCTTTGAATATTGCAAAATACCATAATGATAAAATATAACAAAAGAGGAAATGTGCTGCTGTTCTTCAGGGTTCGAATCTCTGATTAGTAACTCATTGTAGTTCTTCCTCCCTCAGACGCTTCTTGATTTGGGGTGAAAAAGGAGAGCCCTTGTTAATGTGGTTTTAAAAACACATAACCTTGAAATGACAGGATGAAGTTGTCATTTCTGCAGCTTCCCAGATTCTGCAGTGAGGATGGATGGTGCGAGATGTGTGACGGGAGGAGGGAGTGGATTGCAGAGGGGACAGTGAGGTTTTCTCTGCTCGACACCTGCTTGTGTTATCCTATCCTTCCCTTTGCTCCCCCAAATCAGAATGCAACTGGCAATAACACTCAGGTAAAGATCAATGCTGAAGAAGCTCTCAGATTGTTTCATGTCTTCTAGTGAAGCCAGCAGTGATGGCTCAGGAAGACTTTGACATTTCTTTGCCTCCCCTCACTGATGATTGCTGTTTATCATTTGTTTAGGTCCGTCCAGGCTTCCATCCATTGGGTCACACTGCATCTCTTTAAAGTGACAGTTGTGCAACAACCTAGTTTTGCTTGTTTAAGAGAGTAGAGAGGGTTCCCCCCCTCCTTTTTTCTTTTTTCAAATTTTATTTAAAACTCCTTTCCTTCTCAAAAAAATTGAGTGAGCTGGAGACTTTCTACATCTTAGGCAAATGGCTGGTGAACAGTTAGTTTGAGGAAATGCTCAGGAGGAAGCATGGAAAGAAATGGAGGTTGTGTAGGACCAAGGGCAGTTATTTGGAAACCGTGAGTCAGCATTGCCAGGAAGAATACTGGGGCACAAGTTATGTGACAGTATGATACCAAATGGCTGTCTGCACCTTAGGCTAGTCACAATCAGAATTTAACAATTTTGACTTAAAAAGAGAAGCTAGGGACATTTTTTCCAGCAGCCATGCCTAACGGTGTGTCAAAACTGAAAGCCTACAAAGGGCTGTGAGTCCCAAAATCCCTAAGAAAGAGCAAGCTGGGATTTTCTTAAACGATCTGTGCCCTTGGGCATAAGAAGTGGATGTTCAGACAAAAGGATGAGCAGCTGTTTATATGCATTCTTAAATCAAACTCACCCATACAACTACCTGCCCATTTAGTTGGTCAGAGATACCCAGAGATGATGGGGATACCTATCCCTATAAAGTGGGAAGGCATATGTTTCTGACAGACAAACTTACCTCGATTCTCAGGCCCTGAGATTGTCAGTGGGACAACAATGCCTTTAAAAGTCCTGATCTTTTAGGAAAGTAGCCGACATACGTGAGTCTCTAAGTGTCATTTAAGACAGATTGTCTGAGATGTTTGTCTATGTGAACGTCTAGAAGGTGGATTTGTTACTGGCTGAGAAGAGTCGTACACACACACTGTCAGGTTAGTACGGGCCAGGGGACTCTGTGTGAATACCACATGCAGCTTCAAGAAATTGGAAGCAGAAAAATAATCCCAGCTCTAGAAATTTTAAAGAGTCTCTCCAATAGCAGCGATGTTGCCTATAACCCATCATTTATAGTATCAGATTTCATCATTTTTCCTGAGAGCTTTGACATTTCAACAGTCTGAGTTGGACATTGCCTTTTGGAAGTCCAAGCGCACTTTGCCCCCATATTTATATTCCACATTTGCATGACAAACTCTTTGACTTCTGCATTGTGCAAAAAATGTTCTGCGTGTGCAAAACATGTTCTGCGTGTGGACAAAGCTTACCTGGAGGGATTTTGGCAGGAATGAACTGAAGTACATGGGCTGGTAAATCAATGCTTCAGAAAGCCAAGAGATCCACAGATCTGAATGGTGCTTAGCCTCGTTGTTCACCATACTCTGCACCGGCCATCAGTGGGGTGGGATTTACCCTCTGCCTGGTAAAAGCTCACACATGCCCCACACCCTGTTTTAAAGACTTAAATTGAGTGTTTGTGGCATGTGGGCCTCCTCCTGAATCTGTCAGCTGTGGCTACTTCAATTTATAGTAAGGCAGTTTTGTTCTTGACAACAGCCTCATTCATTGCATGGCTTGGCTTTATTCTTTATTCAGCATTTTAAAAGATGAAATTTGTAACTACACTGGGAGAGAGACTGGTACTTTTTGCCTTAGAAGATGAGGGAATTCTGCCATTAGATGCATCATACAAACTGGCTGACTTCTGAAAAGATGTTTAACCAGCCTCCAATAACTATCATCCCATTCGGTTAATGGTGAATTTTGTATAATTAGCTTTTGAGACTAAAAAGGCAAAGCATATGCTGCTAGTTGCCTGTCCTGACCACAAATGGCAGCTATAGTGAGTTATGTGAAATCCTGAATGATACCAAGTGGAGCTGAAGTTCAGAGAAGCACAAATGTTCACACCTTTTTGACTATACGCCTGATGGTGCATGTGAGGTTAAATTTGCAAAATGTGACCACTTCTTAGTTTCCCAGACTGAGACATCTTTATCTTCCCTGGGGTCTAAAGAAGAATCTGGCTGCTGGGTTAAGGCGTCTGTCTGCAGGTGAAAAAAAAGGATGCAGTTTTTTTTTCCCATGCGGAAAAAACCCCATTTTTTGATATAATACTAAAATGGCTTGTGGCATTCTGTGTTCTTTAGAGTAACACTGATATACCAGAGAGATCAAAGCATTGCAGTATATTTTATCAACTTGCCCATATTCTGAATCTATGAAATTGTATTTTCTCTTGTTCTTATTCAATTTATGATTTATTCTTCTCCCAGTATAAATCAGTTGCTGTTCTATGGATTCATGGCAGGTATTCCATCTTGTTTTTCAATATGCTATGTCTAGAACAAATATCTAGTCAGTCATGGGCATATAAAATATTAATCATACATGTTTGAAGGTATGTTGCTATAGCAATTCCTTTAGTGCAAGGAAAAATCAGCATATAGCAGGCCAGGGATATGAGAACAGTAGGAATTACAAAGCTATAACGGCACTATTAACATATTACTGCATTGTAACGATATTATTTCCTAACTATTCTAGTCCCCAGCTGGCTAATTTTCAAGATAGAATTCTTCAGCAGGGATTTCATAAATGACTCTGACACAAAAGACACTTGCAATATGAAGAAGACATTAAGCAATCTGAAGAAAATATTTTTAAAACGAGAAAGTAGGCAAACATGCAAAATATCTTCTGTTCACAACTTACCAGATCCCCTCTCTTCCCTATTCCAGTGTGATCTACCCTGAGGGACCAAACATGACAGGGTTGAATGGAGGAGATTAGCAAGACCCGTCTTAAAATAAAATGCTGTGAGCTTAACATGTAAAGCTGCAGAGCAGGAAAGCTGGGAGAGTCAGTGGGAGAAGATACGGGAATGCAATTGCATCTTGTATTACAAATCTAACTGGAAAATTTTAAAAACAAAGCAGAAAAGACATCGTCTCCAAGAGGTTTGTAACCTCAGGGAGAAAGGAGGCTGTAAGTTACGGTCTAAAGATCATGACTGAAAAAAAAATGCAATGGTAAATTGAAGTGATTGGGAATATGGACTGGAGCATAGTGTGAAAGAGGAGCTAGTCGGACATGGATACCCTTAGCCTGTATTAAGGCTGCTAATCTTCTGGGTATAAGTATTGCCTTCACTGGGGGGAAGGCAGGCTCAGTTTCAAGTAATCTCAGTTTTAGTATTTAATTCTTTGAGTTTGATGCTTTCCTAATGTAGATGTCTGCAATGTGTTGCAAAACATCCTGAATTGCCTAGAACAGATCTTGCCTTGCTATGCTCTGTGTTTTAATATTAAATTCTTGAGGTCTCACTATCTTAATATCACTTTTTTCAACACATTGTTTAAAGAAAAGAAAAGAAATATCCCATGAACAAACAAACACTGCAGTAGACATTTGGATTTGTTGCATTGATTTAGTGTCTGAATGACCAAGAAAAAACATTTATATCTGAATGGATGGGATCAAACAGTAAAGATAAAGAGGGAGCTAGCTATGCGTCATGCACATCCTTTCTTTTTAATTAAAGACAAACATGAACCTTCAAGAAAAAGAAGCAGCAGTTCAAATAGGCATTAAGTTTAATAACAAACAACCTTTGCAGAGATTGATCATTTTCTCACTGTTTTGTTGTACAGCAAAGTGACAGTAAAAAGCAAGGAAAGGAAAAGCAGGAAAATTTAACCTGTTAAAGAAAAAGGAAACCAGAAAAGAGACTGCTTTTGTTGAACATGCTTTTGAAGGTGGAGAAACTTTTCAAAAGGAGGGGAGGAAGGAAGCAGATAGGTTTAAAAAAAATGAAAGAGAGTTTTAAAGGACACACTTCCTATTTCGGTCTCCTTGGGAAATGTGTGAAAAGAAACTAAGCAGACTGCTTAATTTAAACTGTGGTGGAAAGAAGTAAATGAGAAAAATATAAATACCTAGGCATTTGGAAATCAACAGATGTGCTTCACCACCGAACCCTTCTGGTAAGCTGCAACTTGCACCCAGTTTCACCTTCCAGTTACCTAAAAGCCAAAATTCAAATACCCGAAAAATTCATTAGAGTTAGCAGCAGCAGCTAACATTTGTAGAGCGCAGGACTAAGCTGCACTGCAGAGCAAAACTTTTCCTCACTCTATAGTGCCAAGCTTGTGGTAAGAAACTGTGATACCACAAATGTATGGCCTTTTTGTAAAGGAAAACCTCTCAGCATCCAGAAGGTATCAGTTACCCGAAAAAGGTTATGTAAGTGCCAAGCATAATTACTAATAAAGTGGTTGCTATTAAGAATTGGAATTTTGCAAGAAGTCCTGGCTGGTGAAACATCTGTGATCAGGGTCTGCAACATTTGGGAGGTGAGTGTGCACAGCATATGTGCATTCATGTAAGAATGATATGGGTGGCTGCATTATGGGTCTCGTTTTATATATATTTACACATATATATTCATATATATATTTGAATAGCAAGTGCAGTGTCTGCGAGTACCACCTACACATATACCTATATAAAGTCATTAGATGTCAACTGATATTTTTGTAATGATGTGTTCCTAAATACTTTTTACAAAACTTTGGAAAATATTAATATTTTCCAAATTTAAAAATATTAGGTTCTTAGATGTATCTTGTATAGAAAGCAGAACCTGTGCAAGAAGTTATTCCTAGCCCTCTCTCTCTGCCTCACTCTCCCAAAGTCACTTCCAAATGTCTTGAGAATGTATCTTTTCATTTTTACTGGAGGGACATTTCCATTCTTCAGGAAACTGATTTTTACTGATCTTCTGAATGCTCCTTTAAATCAGTTTTCCACTAGTGTATCAAATCTAATACTGTATCATTTTGAAGTAATACACAGACACAAACAGAACACAGGGTGAAAATGCAAAACACAGAGGAAGGTGTCCAGCCAAAGCATACATCTACTACATGTTGTTGCTCTATTGGGTTTTCCAGTGAGCTACATGGGACCCTTATGGACCAGCTATCTAGTTGCATTGCCTCTCCAAAGGCTCCACCCTGTAGGAACCCTCTGGAACTAATTGAGGGAAAAATCTGGTCCCATTGAAAGCTCTGGGAATGTTGCCACCGCCTTCATTAAAGCCGGGATTTCACCTTATATATTTGTTCAAGAAAGAACTGAGCCCTTTAACCACAATACACCCGTCCCTGCCCCTCTGCCACCGCTGCGGGCGCCCACAAACATTGTGCTCAGTGTCAGGCAGAGCGGATGCTGTTTATTTACTTCTATTCTTAGCTGGGCTGAGCGTGCTAAGTGAGAGATGCGCCAGCCAGCCTCATCGCAAACGGCCTTTTAATGAACTAGTCGAGGATTTAAATTATCCAAGAACCTGGGAAAAAGCATTTTAAATTGAAGACCCTTTCAGGCAATTAAAACCTGACATGTTGCCATTGAAAACAGGCCAGGGAAAAAGCGATTCCACCTCTTCAGATTCACCACTTACGGGGAGAGATAATGGCATTTCAGGCACCCCAGGTACTGCAGCCTTCAGAGGGTGCTTGGATGCCAGCTTCACGAATTGCTGGCTGTGTGGCACCTCGAGTTGATCCTCCAGGCATGAGAGTGTTTGGTCACTGAACAAACTGGATTAGTGTATCTTGGGCCAGTGCCATTTCGAAATACCAGGGAGGAGGGGAGTGAGAGAGAGAGAAAAGGTTTCCACAGCTGAAGATATTTGTTTCACCAAATAGTTGTATTTCTGCTTTTTTTTTTTTTAAAAGATGTGATTTACTTCTATTTGAGAGCAAATCGAGTTGAATACCTTAATATTCAATATATCGAATGTTTGCAAACTGGCAAGTAATCTGCCATTTAGAATTTGCTAAATACCTTATCAATAATGTGCAGTTAAAAAAAAAAGTTTTCTGAGCTGCACTGCTCTGCAGTAATGGAAAATTTCGACAGTCTTGCCGCTTACCTCTTGTGCAGCACTGAAAGGCTGAAGCGTTAAATAACTGTGTATGTCATGCTGAAAAACTACGTGGTGAGGTCCTGAAAAAGTGCCTTTGCAAGAAATTCCCCGTAGTTAAAAAAGTCATAAAGTCAACACCTAACCACAAACATACCACTCCTACACTTGATTCTCGAGTGCCATGTTGGGAGGAGGATGGCTTTGCACGAGCCCTTCCCACGCAGACCTGGGGTCGGCCAGGCTGCCCTTGTCCCCTGGCGGCTACAGACCCAGCACCCTATGCTGGAGGTTACAATTCAGTACGTTTTTCAGCTTAGCTCTACCTGCCTGTTACCAGTGGTCTCAGTTTTTATAAGCCTAAATAAAGCGTTATGTTGGATGCCTAGTTTCCTATGGACGCGTGGGAGAATCAGTCCTCCCCTTTACCGGGTGCTTTGCAGATGATGTGGCTGCGCAGGTTGGGCTGGCCAGGTCGCGAAGTCTTGCAGGCAGCTCAGGAGTGAAGCGTTGGAGATGACCGGCCGGTTTCCTGGAGCACAGCACCAGAGGAGGTGCAAAATGCTGGCACTGGCTACGTGAGTGCTGGCGAGGCTGTTTTGTGAAAGCTCGTGAAGGTTCAGAAGGGAGACCTGTTCTTCATCAAACTGGCTGCTGCCAAGTCGGAGGCCTTCTTGCAATCTATTATTTGCCTTATCCCTTACAACTAAATCCACATGTGTAGTTAAGATTAGTTAATGGAAAAACATGAAGTGCTGTGTTTCAGCCAGCACAGCAACCTTTTTAAGTAGGTAGAACAGCTCTGCTTTGGAGTGGTTTGGAGGAGCACTACCCAGCCATCCAGTGCCATGAGTGCCCTGAAATGCTTCTCCATTCTCAGCCATCCTCTAACACTGCAGAGGGAAACAGGCTTTTCTTGCTTTTCTAACTGTAAAATATCTTTCATGAGAGAAATGCAATATTCATAGAGGAAAGGACACCCACGAAAACTAAATTATTGAGTTCTCTGTAATTTTTCAGAAAAATGCAGTTATTTGTAGCACATTCACAGACACGGGTGTACGATGGTGGAAGAGGCAAGAGATTCGTGTGTGAAGTAGTTCATATGGAGGTTGGGAAGCCAGTGGGCCTGGAGCAGGCATGATGCTGGTGGCTTGACATGAGTCATAGTGGCTGTTCAAATGGAGAATTGTTTGCCTCCAGGTGATTAGACAAATACTTGTTTTTAACTGTCTTATTGTTCTCTGCTTTTTGTGTAACTGTTAAGTATGTTTTTTACACAGCACTCGACTCTCATGCATGATAGTCCTTTTGTACACTGTCACCTTTGAGAGTTTGAAAGAGCAGTCTCACATGAAGTAATGAAAAGGATTTAAATCATTAGTTAGACTTTTTATGCCATTTTGTGTTTGGGCCAAAAGTGTAAACTCACCTCACTGTTTCTGAAGTTTTCCTACAGAAAGCTAGAAAATGACTTTTTAAAAAAAGCAATTATTAAAAACTCTTTGCATATTATCTCAGAGTCTTGAGCTTTGAAAAATACTAATATCACAGAGTCACAGCTAATGGAGAGATGTGGAGACCTCTACATATCTTAATATTAATTTCTTCACTACGTAATTTTATTTATTAAATTTTCTATATCTATTGAATATTCTATTCCTTTCTCTAGGAAGGAATATTGAACATATTCATTCCATGCACTGAAGCATTTACAAATCTAAAAAGCCTAATGCAGTATTTCACCTTGGTGTTCAGACATTTTTGCTATGGGTACAGAAATGGAGGACGTGAAATTGGTCAAAATAGTTATAGATTTCCTTTATGTATTTTCACCCAGGCCACAAAAGCAAACTGCTGGCCTCCAGTGCAGCTTTGGCCAATGGCCCCTATTCCCAAAAGCCATTTCCTCACTTTCTAAGCTTGTACACATTTGTGGCCCTAAATTTTGGCATTTATAATATATAAATTCATGAAGGATATTTCACCTAGGTTCTGTTTCATCCCAAATGTGATGGAAAAAAAAAAATCCATGTCCTAAGAAGAGTTTGAAAGTTAAATAATTAAAATATATTAATGGTCTAAAACACTGACCACAGTTTTTAAGGATTATATCATAAATAAACTGGCTTCTAGTGGAAGATTCCTCAGAGTTTCTGTTGCCATTACCATTTTTATTCCCATGTAATGTTTCTAGGCAGGTCTCACTGCTCTGAGACCTACTTATTCCGAATAGCAATGATAAGGTTTTATGAATCTGAAAACAAGTCAGTTTGAACTGAGTTAAAATTGCAGTGATGCCAGCACTCAGTCTTTGATTGTTAGCTCATGGGGAACAATGAACTTATCTTATTGCACTTCAAAATTAAATAATTAAAAACAACCCCCCCCCTTCTTTACAGTTAATAATTATAATAACATACTCAGATGTAGGCAGTGCTATTATCCGATAATGCCTGAAATTTGAAATGGGGTTATTAGCCACCCGAGGCGAAACATAATTGCCCAGTTTCTGTGCACTATCAGATGGCAGATGATGTTGCTGAATGTTATTACTTAAGTATTTCAATTTTTCATGTGATGGAGAAATTAAATTCAACTGTGTACTGCAGCAAAATGCTCTGGCTTGAAGGGTGTTACTATTTGTGAAAGGTTGCAATGCTGGTACTGTTACCCCTATAGCCTTCGGCGAAATTAGTGCTTTGACAGTATAATTAAAGCTGAAGAATGTTGTTGCTGAGAACTTTAACATGTGGTATATATTGTAGTGTGTATTTGCACTTCCAAATAGCAATAACGCTGTGTCACCTTTCCTAAGTGCGTGAGGCCTGAGCCCATTTCGTTGTCGGGCTATTTATTCATTGACATAGAGCAGGCACACACCTCTAGCATTAGCCGCGGCAGGGGGATTGCCCCTGCATTGGAGGAAGCCAATGACTTTCTGGAGCAAGGACTCCTCCTTGTCCGTGCTCCAAAGTGTGCACAGACAGGCATAAAGAGGAAGGGAGGATTCCCTTCTTTTCACCCATTGCTACTGAAAAAAAAAAAAAGCATACGTCCATTCGTTACTAAATACTGAGACTGCAGACATCAGCCACATGACTCTCATCTAGGAGAAGGCTTAGCTCTGCGCTGAAGGGTGCTTGATTTTAGCAATGTGGGAATATTTTTTTCAGCTTTTTCAGTTTTTCAGGAGAATTCTATTTTGTTTCCAAGTCTGCGGTCTTCTTTATGCTACATGTTTTAAATGCCCAAATTAAATTCTCAGCTGCTGCTGCTTTTGTTTTGCCCTGAGTAGGTTTGCATAGATCCGTTTTAAAGCTCTGGGGAGCTCAGAAAAAGGGAAGCCAGCTCAAGGCTCCTCAGCTGAGAGGTGGTGTGGGGCTATGGGAATAAAAGCCAATGAGACTGATGTTGCTAATAAGGCCTGCTGGCGTGACTCAGAATGAAAATGTCACTTGTAAAAAAAGGGGTGCAGTTTGAACAACCCCATGTTGCGCCGAAACCTTTGGGACTCCCTCCCAGTGGAACACGTCTAGCACTGCCTGGGTAGAATAGGTCTTGGGGCTTAATATATCAGCTGCACCTACAACAGCGAGAAGAAACCATGCTTTATAATAATCAGAATGTACTGGTACTTAGCATCCTTGTGCTACTGCCTAAGGCAGGCATGAAACAGTAGTTATTCCACTCCGTTGTAAGAATGCTGTGGTTCTGTAGCATAACTGAGAGTTAAGCTCTTTAGCGAGCTGGCTTTTTAAAGATTTTCTGGCTTTTAACTAAGGTTATGGTCGGTTTGTCCATATACACCTTCCAGATGCTGCGATTCCCTCTTCAATGTCGCAGTTACGCAGCGCTTGTTCACAGGTGACAGGCTAAGTATTGAGTGGGGTTTAGTCTCCTGCAAAATTAACTCAGACTTCAAGTCCTCTGCCTTTCCCTTTCTCTGAAGGAAAATAAAACTCACAACCAATGCAAAAAGCTATTTGAATAGAATTCTTTTGGAGAAACTCATATTATAATGCTTCATTTTCATATTAAAATGCTAATTGAGAAAATACTTTATTGTTGAGTACAAAAATACTTAAATTTCTTCCCCTCTTCCCAGATGCTTTGGTGAACTGTTCTTCATTCAGACAGTTGCATTAATTACTCTTTCTTATGTATCCATGAATCAAGGATTTGAAAAAGCCAGTGATCTTCAGGACCAGTAAACAAAGAAAACCCTATGCTGACCTAAAATTGTGTTGTGTTTAATCACAGAGCTGCAGAACTTGGCAAGTCTGGCTGTATTTCAAGAGAACTCAATGAGGAGGCCAAAGAAGCAGACATCCTTCGGGCTTTGTGAGTGCCGCTCGTGGTGGTGGCGAGGCTCTTTCCAGAGAACTCAGAATGGTAATAGTGATAGTCAAAGGTAGGCTTGAAACAGAGAGGAACATTCTGGCTCCCCTTCTTTTTTATTGCAAAGAGCAATTAGTGAAATCATGATTAGGAAATCCTAGAAGAGGAATTGCTATATAGCAATAGGACTGAACTGCAGCATGGGGAGAACCAACTGTCATCCCGCCTTTCCCCTGTGGCGGTGGCTGATGTACAGTGCCCTCGGCTCGTACGGAGCAGTAAGTGGGGAAGGAACCGAGGGTTAATTCAGTATGCTGAAAGATACTCGTCTTGCTGTTGGGATGTGTCTTCATACACATAAGACTGTGACCAAAATGCTTTTTCCTAACAATTCCTCAAATAGTATCATTCAGCTACGAGAAAAGGAGGTATTTGCTTTCTAATGTGGGGAGACATGATGTTACTGTATTTCTGCATAATGAAATTATACTCATCAACTCTTTTAAAACACAGAAAACTTACATTTGGGAGGACGGGGATAGGACGTGAAGGAGGACAGAACCCCACTATTCTTTCTTGCTTTATAGCATTAATGGATTTGAGTTGAAACCCCTTTGAATTACTCAGGATAAGATGAATTTTGCATCTGAACCAAGTTTCCAGTTTTAAGAAAAATGCAGTGTCTCTAGCAGGTCATAAGAAATTATAGTCTTTTCTTCTTCTTTGTGATTCTTTGTCCCATACTTAGGATGAGTTTTAACGGCCTAAGCAGGTAAAGTGCACTCTTGATGTTGTTTTTGTCTATACACACACCTTGGACATTGGGAAAATAAGGTCTCAATCTTCGTGAACACAAGGATGTCACCCCCAGGAAGAGGATACACAGGAGACAAAGAGCTTTATTTGCCCTTCAGCTCACTGGGAATCTGTATAATGCTGGGAAAAATCCAGCTCTGAGATCCTAATTCTTCTCTCAGGGCATCAATAAAAATGTGAAGATCTTCACTGGAAGATCTTCTTCTGAAACTCTTCCAGAAGGTGTGGGGGGCAGCCTGGTTACTGAGAGCAACAGGTCTGCAAAGTTCACAGCTCCTGCTAGCCTATTGCCCCTGGACCTTGTTCCTAGTCTGTGCAAAATGGGGAAGACCAGTACTGCTGAGGGTTAGGCTCACCTCCTCTCATCTCAAAAGCAGAGCTTTAAAAGTGGAAGAGCAGACTAACTTACAAGCTGTGAACAGATAAAGAGTTAGTAACGCAAATTAATTTTTAATATTAATCTCCCAATTGTTCTGGAGAGGGGGTTAACAAGACTACTCAAAAATTCTGTCTGAATGCAGCATAATCGACTGTGCTTTGGCAAAGTTGTTGCCAAGCCTCCCAGAAGCCCTTCACAGCACATCAAGCTCCCAGAATGGTATAGCTTCCTTCCCCTTGGCAAGGGCATTTGATAGTCCATAGACTTCAATGCCAGAATGGGAAAACAATAAAATAAACTGTAAGCTATGAAGCAAAAAAAAAAAACAACACCACAACCAACAAAAAAAACCTCATTGTAATTGAGTCAGCTTGTTGAGGGACATAAAAATCTAATCAATCGTTTTTGCATAACAATCAGTTGTCACATTGGGCTCTAATTGAGCAGCCAGATGGAGCCTTGTAGCTGTAGACTGTAGTAGTAGTATTCCTGGGACACACAAAACCACATGAGGTGATGAACATTAGGTTCATCTTTCTGTTAACGTGTAAGGAGAGCTCCGCTTAACAGGCAAAACCAGATTTCCTAAACCAAACCTATTCAACTCAATGTGCTTCTCTCCCATACATAGCAGGTAGAAACCTTTCTTTTAATGGATCCTTTCTGGGCTTATAAGTGTTGCTGAATACTCTGAAGCTGGGGCATGGGTGGCTTCCAAATGTCCAGATGACATGGAAGATCTACACGAACTTAATTTCCTTTCTAATATTTTTATATATGCTCCATATGTGTGGCTCTTTTAAAAGGGCACTGACGAGACATTTTTCATAAACATTCTGTTCCTTAATGTTTATGACAGCTTCATGGGAAAACTGAAACTGAAATCCATTTCTTGAGTGAATTGTTTTTGTCTCCATCTGGATACTTTGATTTACTTGGCTATGGGGTTTCTATTAGCAGCAGAAACAAGTGATAGTAAGGAACTGAGCATATTTAATAACTTATCCCTAAAATTGGCAATACTGGGTACAAGGTATTACTGGAATTTTAACCAAAAAAAGCAAGTCCCATTTTGGGTCTGCAAAGCTTGGTGGCATTCTGTCAAAGAGGATATTGAATCAAATATAGTCAGGAAATAAAAATGACAAACCAAGCCCCTTTGGCCTAAATATAAACCGTGTTTCTTTCCATGTCTGTGCTCCCTAGGATCTTCTCAGTCCAATAAACTTCATTGCCTTTGGAAAGGTCTCAACAGAGCCACAACAACGCCTGTTTTTATTTAAATGTATCTGCTTGTTGACAGGTGGGCAAGTAGGCAACAGTTTTGACTCAGAGATCTGTGAAAGGAATTGAACTTGCTGATTCTGTTCCAAGCTTCCAATAACAATTAAAGCAATAATGTTACTAATAATTCCTCTAAGATTTAATGATCCTTCTCTTCAGTGGAGGAGAACTGCTAAGGGCAGGTACCACTGCCGCTCTGCACGACTTTAGCACAATGCCCATTGGGACGCCACGGTTGTTTGTGACTTTGCAGTGACTGCGTGCGTTGCACGTCTGCCGCGGGCAGCCACTCTTCTGCTGAAAGATTGGTCAGCCTGCCACGTAAACCTCTCGTCGGTAGATATCAACTCCTGGTTTCTTTTAGTGAATTGTTTGGCTGCATTTAAGACCTGTTTTGTTTATTGTGAAAGGTTTTTTTGCAATCTCCCTCTCAAGTAGTCTTTGGATGGCATTTCTTTCTCCTTTTCTCTTATTTTCACAGTTCTCTCTCATTTCGTCTCCCTTTGTCTTCCCCTACTCTGACCCCTAATTTCATGGTTGTGCAGAGTACTTAACAGCTGTCATATTCTCTCTCCTCTCCCCTCCTACTTCTTGTAGCTAAAGATCTCAGCTACAAACACGTCCTTTTCAAGCTGCAAGGATATGCCCTGGGGACTACACAACAGCTAGTAACATTCAATCCACAAGTTGTTTTCATTGCTGTAATTTGATAAGTACCTACAAAACTGAAGTTCTTCTAAAGATTCATCTCTTATCAGAAGCCACTTTCATTTCACTTCTTGGGAATTTATCTATGTTTCCTTTCACTCTAGTTTGAACAGTTATAAATCTGTTTGATCCACCTTTGACAATAAGGCTTCCTACTAGGAACATGTTAAAAAAGGTTTAATTTGAATTGTTTTCTATTTTCAATATACATTGCTGTATTAAAGTAACATATATATCACTATTTTGTAGTAACTCTAATATGATACTACACTAAAACAATGCATTCATAACAGAAAGTAATACTTAGAACACTTTCAATTAATAGCCTGTCTGAAAATGGATTCATTGTCAAAGAGATGGAACCTTATTATTATCTAGTCATTTGTTAATGATTGAGCTAAAACAAATGAGTCAGTACTTTGTTCCTCTGAGAAATCATCAAAAAAGCAGCTCTTTCCTTGCATCCCAACCAATGACTTCTAAACTTCCGCATATCTGCAGGAAGGCTGCCGCATTTTCAGGAATTCTTTCCCTATTTGTATTTCTGAAACACCTGAAAAACTCTCTTTTCTTCTGCCTTGAATAGCCATATGGAGTCACAGGTGCCAGAAACCCACCAATTTTTTGTCATTTTTTTTTTATCTTGGCCAACACTTTCCAAATGTGATATGTTACAGTTTGGGTAAAGTGCACACAGTGATTATGAGTGAAAAAAAATACTTTCTTTTAGAGTGCTGCTGAATTGTTTCATTAATATTAAAATGTTCACAAAGATTTACTTTCTTCTTCTGAGCTGGGACAGCCCTTCAAAGTAAAAATGCTGGTCCATTGCTATTATGCTGTCATGCTAAAAACAAAAGGAAAAAAGTATTTTCCATTTTAAAAACTTCTTGGCTTTTTACCTTACAATTATAGATTTATTATGGCTTTTAATCTCACTTTTTAATGTGCTTTTCATTGTTGAGTATGATAGATTTGAGGGGATTTTCAGGCTTGAGGTGATTGTCTGTAAGCCTTTGGGAGTGACCTGTATGAGAACTGCTGGCTGCAGCAGACAAGCGTGAAACATCTGGGAAGGAATCTGTGTGTGGATTTTGATGGGATGTGTCATTATTGGCTCCAAACACCATGCAGGGAAATAGTGTGCTCAGAGTTTGCTTTGTGTTCTTGACCCTCCCTTGGCAGTGTGTACGTGTTTGCTTTCTTGCTGAGGCTGTGGGCAAAGGCACTGGTGGGTGATCCTCTTGCACCAGCTTGAGATTCCTTGGCCAGATCTGTCACTGAAAGATGATTGTGAGGCAAATTCCCACATGTTCTCTTCATCCTACAAGTTGGTCAGCACGTTGGTGTCTGTATCTGAAGACACACAAACAGGAACCTCTGCTAACATTTTGCCTTGCACTAGTCATATCCAAGTGAGATGATTCTACTGTGGCTATGTCTTTTTCATCCTAGGCATGAAATATTAGGCTACAAGTAACTACCCTACTGCTGTGCATAGAGAATCCAGACTTTCTAAAGTGAAGACCCTGTAACACAACCAGTCTCCCCCTTCCATGGCAGGCTGAAGAGGAACCTGGAAGTACACACAATCTGTGAGGTGTCTGATGTCCACACATCTAGGCTCTTGGAGCTGTTCCTTTATCATACCTACACAATCTTTTGCAAGAGAAACAGTAATTTTGTCCTAACAAAATTTCATTCTGGAAGAGTCTGAGGGCATGTGTCAGGAGTGTGTGCCTGTCCCATGTTCCCATTCCCTCTGGGCCCACAATGTCAGCCCTGGAGAATCTCAGGATTCATTAATTGCCTGCTCTAATGAGATATCAAACCGAGAGTGTAGGTCTATGGGTCACGGGTCTTGTTCTGGCATGTTGCAAACAGTTTCTTCAGGTGTGTAGGTTGCAAATTTTTTGTCTATGGGCCTGAGAATCACTTTAAAATGTTTGTTTTATCTTTATGCATTTGTTACATTGCTAAAAAAAAACCATCCAAAGGTGTCTTGGTTTTTGGTGTTCCCTTCGCTTACAAGATGTCATAAGAATAAATATTGTTAATATGTCTCAGGCCTTAGACTTCATATTACGTATGGGAATCTCCTCTTTCCAAGCTCAGTATTGGCAGCTGGAGAGAACCCAAAGAAAAATACCTTCTCAGGCTTCTCAGGCAATCGTGAAAGATACATTCATATGAATATCTTGAGCTGTCTGGAGCTGGAAATTTTCCATTGACACGATTTTTCCCAGGGAAATACAAAATTTTGTAAAAAACTTTCTCATGGCAAAATTTTTATTTGCAGTTCCTCATTTCCTGGATGACAGCCACAGAGAGCAGAAATGAAATTCTGCCTTTGAACTAAGGAAGGAAGCTGTGTATGTGGCCACCCAGCTGTTGATCTGCATCTGTCGGATTTAATAGATTTTGTTAGTCAGTAGTGGAAGTGGCAAACCTGAAACATCAAAATAATATACATGCCCAGATTACAGTGTAGACTCCTTGCCAGATGTCTGATAACAATCTCCCCAGTCCATTCAGTCCAATGTTTTAAGCATATAAAAAATTAAGCAAAACTTCTGTCTTCTGTCACTGAACACCACAAATTGCATCTTACCACTATCTGAAAATGGAAATTGTATGTGTCTGTGTGTGGCCTATCCCATCTTCATCAATTTCCTCTCTATGGAGCTGCTTTTTTTGATTAAGTTTCCATTTAAAATCTACCGCAAAACACAGATTTAAATTGAAGGAAAAAACTTGTGTGTGGCATTGGTAGTTTTACTACTTGTGGGCACGGATGATTTACCTGAACTTCAGCTCCTAGGCATTTTGTAGGAGCCCTGTTATAGTAAAAAAACCCACCACGTTGACATTTTGATGTCTGCTGCTGTCTCTATCAATGCTTTTTGAGAGTCCTCTAGCCTTATATGCTGCCTACTCCTCAGTCTTGGCTTTAGGATTTAGATTTATTTCATGAGCTGAAATAAATAAAAAGGTGCCCTTAGGTAGATCAGAAACATTCACATGACTTTTGTTGTAATATCATCCTAAAATCCCTTTATCCCTAGTGTAACTTTCCTAGAAATTATTTCTTACCTAAATAATCTATATTGCAACAAATACAGATGTCTGTCAGGCAAAAAAAGAAAAGCAATAGTTACAGGTGAGTTTGTATTCCTTCAATATTCCTCCTATAAAATTAATGCAGTGTAACACATATGCACATACAAAGCAGTAAGAATATTAAATTAGTGATTCAAATTCTGTTTCCAATTAAGTTGTTGTATACCCAGAGCAATTCCACAGATTGCTGCATTATTACTTTTGATTTATTCCAGTATAATTAAGAAAAACTTATGTCTTCAACTCTAATGGAAGCCACAGTCTGAAAATGTAAAGTGGAGAAATATAGTTTAAGGTAGCTTCTAACTGAATGAATTGTAATACAATTCAGTATCAAAAGAAGCAGAGATTTAATACTAGTATCACTTCATTGTCTTACCTAACTTTGTATTCTGGGTATGCATTCCAGTTACAAAAAAACCCCAAAGTTACAAACTCAAACAAAAATATTTTTAATTTATGTTTATATATTATACAAAGTGTGCCTGTCAATCATTCAACAGTTAAATTAGGGTAGCAAAACAGATCTCTAGTAGAACAGACTCCAAGCAGATTGAGTAAACTATACCCCACTAAACTTGTTCAAAAGTCAAAAAAAATCATATTCTGCTGCCTTTTCCTCATCTTGATACTTTATTTTCCTGGTACATTTCTCAATATGCAGTTCTTCTGTGTGTTATGCCTCCTTAAGCCTGCTCAAGTCATTACTTTGTTTGCTGTGTATCCCAAGTTGCACTTGTCTATCCCTTATTGTGCTAACAGCCTTGCAAGGATTACTGCCAATTTGCCAGACCCATAAGAGCAGACAACTTTTTGCCATTAATTCTTCATTGCTCATTTGAGTCAGTCAAGCCTTATCCTGAATTATTTCAAACACCGTCTCATACTAGCTGAGTGATTGTTAAAAACTCTTCCCTGTCACAGGCAACTTTAGATGGCAGTATAAGCATGGCCTGGTGTGAGATGTTTGGGTAGTCCCAGGATCTGCACTGTCACTGATTCTCAGTGAGTTGAAGTGGCTGCCTGCACCTCCGTCTTAGAAACCAAATTAAATGTTGCTGGCCACTTAGCCAAGCACCATGCATCTGCTACAAATTCTAGTGATAAAGTAGCCAGGAAAGGCTAGTATTCAATTTATTTTTATGCAGAGAAGAGGGGATAAAAGTCAAATTCACAGAGAGAGACTACTGTTTCACTGCAGAAATAATTAGAGGGACCTTTCTTGACTTCTGGACTACAGAGTAAAATGCTTCTTCTAGGTAACAGTGCCCTTTGTGCTCTTTTCAAGAGTCTGTGACTGATGCCTTCTCTTGCAAAGGCACACTTCTCTCTATGATTAAATATTTATCACAGTGAGAGGCCAGCAGAAGGACTAAGTGCTTCCAATTAACTATTGCAGAGGTTCATAAGGGACTACAGTACATGTATAAATATTTCAGAAGATCAGGTCAGAGCAATGTCCGTATCGGGCCGTCTCCCTGCGGATTGGGGTGTGCTGTTTGTTGGTAGGCAGATGCATGTCTACTTACCAACAAACAAAGCCTCCACTTCATTTGCTGTGCCTTAGCTATAAATCAGTTGGTAAATTATTGCATTAATCATATATATGAAGAGCTCTGCTTTGCCTGGTGATTATGAAGGGCAAGCAAAACATAATTAAAGGTGCTGCAATCTGCTTTGTTTGTCCTGGGTATTTGTTATTTTTTCCAGGTTCACCTACAGGAAGGAAATTCATATTTAATTCTGTGAACCAAGAGGTGTCTGAATTTATGAGGATCTTAGCCATACGGGAGCTCCCTGTGTCTGCTTTCATTGAAAAACAAGAGACAGGACATCTTGCCCCAGGTCTGTTATCAAGAGCGTTTGGAGGGGGTGGCAGGGAGTGAGTAACGTCCTCCTGGGCTGGCTGCTGACCCGGGGCATAAGTTTCTGCTCCAAGGGGAAGGTTGGCCGGTCCTTGGCTTATATCTTAGGCAAACGGATCATCGTTGACAGGGCTTTGCCATTCACGGTCACTTGCAGTTTTTTCACTTCTCCTCCATGAAGAACAACTCTAATTTGGGGTCCGTCTAAAACCTATGGTTATGGGATTCCTCTGGTCTGCCAGCACCCGAGGGAGAGCCCCTACAGACCCCAGGGCTTGCAGTCTTCTGTCTGCAGTTTTCATCCTTCTGGCCACATCTTGTTTGTGGTAGTAGAATGAGCTGTGAAAAAAAGAAAAAGAAAAAAAAAAAACCACAAAAACCCAAAACCTGAAGCAATGACTCTGTTGCAACAGATTTGGAGAATCAGAATGATTTTTTTATACTGAACTGTGGTGGTGTAAACAAATACAGTTCTGGAGGTGAGCAGAAAATCAGGAAACTGATTAAGCAACAGTTTATCAAACATACGCCTGAAACTAAAGTCTGAAACAAAGAGAATTTTACGCAGTCCTCTGAGATTTGAGAACATGTCTTTATAAGGTGCTACAAAAGCTTAGAGCAGTTTAAGGTGTGTGTGAAACAGATTCATTGCTACTCAGACTGGTGCAACGACAGGAGTACATTTCAGGCAAGGGTTCTACATTTCTGGGGTCTGAATGCATTTCCTTTAATAACAACTCTGTTTTCAGCTTCTCCATCCTAGTCACACGGGCGTGAGTTTAATTCAAGCTTAGTCTCTGTATACAGGATCTCCCCGGGCAGACTTGTGGCTTGGGGCACCTCATAATAGATTTGGGGCAGTACGGTTCCGCGCAGCCATGCCGCAGCCTGAACTCCCTATGCTTCAAGCCCCGTATGGGAATTACGTGATGTTGTGAAAAGCTCCCTGTGGGGCACCCCACTCCCTGGGGGAGCAGGACCCAGGAGGAGAGGAGCGAAGCTGCAACAGGGCATAGTTAGCCATTAGCTGCGTTAATGGGCAGCGCCTGGAAGCAGCAGGGGCTCATTAGCCTTCCTGAGACCCAGCATGCATAAAGGAGGAGAGAGTCAACTGCTGTGGGCTTCTGGGAGCCCTTGTCTGTCAGGCTATGAAAGAGCTGTTTATGCTCATGGGACCTTTCTTCCTGGCCCTGCTTTGCAGTCAGGTGATGAAAGATGTTTCACAGCGTTGGTTATTTCTTGTGGGTAACAGGCCCCTCGTTTCAGCAATTTTTCCTGGGGAAGGGGAGTGGTGTCTTCCTTTTGGGGGGTGTTTTAATAAAGAGGAATTTGAGAGAATGTGAATAATCTTGAAGCTTAATGCAAAGTTTGGACTTTACTCTTTGGTCAGTAAGAAGAGGTCATGAATGCTCCCTATGTTTAGCACAGAGAGGCATCTTCAAGGGTGGGATCTCCTGAAGCAGGGAGGAGGTAACATGGTGCAGAAGCTTTTGTGGAGCATCTTTTGTAAGCAGCTCTCAGAGCTGAGGGCCAGCACTCCTGTCTCCCCTGTGCTGGAGGGACTCCCGTGTTCCCAGCAGTGCAACTACTGTGGGTAAAGCAACACGCAGCGCCTGTGAGCAAACATGTAGCAGGGCAGGCTGGCAGCATAGGGCTTTTATTTTGCCTGAAGAAAAAACACAAATCGCACTGTAATTTCTCGGAGTGGTAGTGCTGTATCTCTGTGTGCATTTGTGCAGCCGTGTCTGTGCTGAAGCTACTGTGCTTGTCAGGCCCTCTGCAAGTCATGCACAGTAGATGTTGAAAAGACCAATAACTCCTACCTGCATTATATGGGAGAAATGAGTCTGGCTTACCTTTAGAGTGGAAAACAGCCCCAGCTGTGGCAGAAGACTGTGCAACTGTGACACAAAACAGGTGGCAGCAATGAGCAGGGCAGGGAAGTAACTTTTTCATGTTTAGCAGATGTATGCCTTGCCTTAAATTTTGGACATACACGTGCTTTAGTCAACGCGTGCAGGTCAGGACATAGCCTCTTCATAGACAGTGCATGCAAAGGCAAACTTCACTTGTCAATCACGCTAAAGACAACGGGGTGAGTAGACTACTTGAAACCTTCTGAGCAACTTTTTCTATAAGATACCAATAGGCGTGCTCCTTCAGTGCTCTCATTTCTATGGTCTGTTTGTCTATATACAAGAAACTAAACTCTATGCTGGCAGCCAACAGACTGTAAGGTAAGAGGAAGCTGTATTCCTTGAAGGTCCCAAAAGCAATGGTTTCCAGGGATGCTGGGAGGAGCCACCACTGAGATGGAAACTGATACTTCTGTGGACCTGGCTGCTCCCAGCTACAGATGTGTTAGTTGTTATTTCTTTGGATGTGTAGAGATATATTCAAAAGTGTGCTGTAATTGTGATGATGTTTGTTTTCAGTAAATCTGACTTGAGCAAGGACATACAAAAACACATTTTAGGTGGCATCTCATTTTACAAACCGAGTAACTACATACTTACATGAAACACCTCAGGAGGTTCACTTCTAGTGAAATGAACAGCTATCAACACATATCAAACAGGTCATCAAGCCACCTGTGACTAGCTTGGCCAACAAAAAGCAAAGCTTTCTTTTGGATTATGGTCATAATAACAATATCAGAATAATAATTATCTTTTCTCTGCTACAACATATACCCAACACTGTGGGAAACCCACTTCTTAACATATTGTTCGTCTCAAAGAGATCATGATTTACCATTTCAACCCCATCAAATCCTCAGCACAGTATATGGCTGCTACAACCCGAACATGTTCATTCTCATTTAAAACTCTTTTGACTTCAGTAGTACCCAGAGATCCTATGCAGTGCTGGGATGATAAACATACTCAAAAATGTGGTCAAGGTCCAAGGATCTGTTGTTTCAATGCTTCATGCTCCCGCTCTTTGACAGGGCCTTTAATAAAGCTATGTCTCCCAGGATGGACAACAGTCTTGTAAGCTACAAAAGCTCACAGTAGGGGGATTAACGAGACTGAGGAGGGATCAAGAACCTGGGAGGATCTGAGAGGGTTTTCTTTAATTTTCTTTTTGGTTGGAAAGAGAAATATTCTGTAAAATGCTCTTGTATTAAACAAAAAGGATTAAACTTCTCTTTTTTTTTTATGGAAATAATGTTGGTGAAAAAATTTCCAAGCATATCTACATGGATTAAAGTGAGAGAGGAAGAGGCATAAAGAAAGAGGAGGTAAATGGTGGCAGGGAACCTGGATTGAAAGTTAAGTAGGGTCAGCTACTGAAACCAAGTGAGGAAGGCTGTGTGCAGCAAGCAGAATGAGATTTTAAGGGTCACTGTGTTCCTTGGAAAACAATATGAGACAAGTGTACCTGTAAGAAAGAAATTTCTCCAGTCAATGTACCCTATTTTCAACTGTAATTAAATCCTATCTGTCTCATGCTACAAATATGCTGCTTAAATATAAATCAGAAAGGAGAAGGAGCTGCAAAACAATGAATGATACCCTTGAAAAATTCAGAAGAGTGAACATAGTAATTGGCCATAAGAAAGGGAGTGCCCAGACTTTTTCATCTTTATGAGTTTACAAAGAATAAAAGGAAATGCTTGCACTTGCTGATGAAAATCAGAGGATGCAGAAGTCAAATCCTCCAGCAAGTTAGATATGTTGCCAGAAATATAGAGAATTCCCTTAGGTCTTACCCAGGTCTTTCATCTGGAGATGTCAAAGCACTTTTTAAGGCTTCAAGAACCACTTTCATGCTGACGTCTGGGACAGTACTACTTAAAATTACTTTCTAGAAATATTTTGGGACAATACATCACTAAATTTAGATCTTGTAAAATTAGAGGTATTGTTTTAATTAGCAGAATGGTAAACTCTACCTAAAAAACCCCAATAGTCTGAAAAGTAATACTGTATATGACCAAAACTATTCACAAACTTAGGATGAATTCTGAAATTCTTTTCACACAAAGCTTCAATAATGATACACTAGGGAAAATATAGCTGAGGAAACAGGTGCTGAAAATACTGGTTATTCCAACAAACAGCTTGGAAATGTGGAACAAATTCAGACAATGAAGATCTACTTCCTAGCGGAAAGGGGAGCATAAATGAAATGGTCGCATGACTCAAGTGAGGGTAAAGGTAAAGCAGAGACCTGAGCAACTATTTAATGCCTGTAACTTCAAACCCAAGTACCTAAAGCTAACAACTCGGAAGGGAATGGGTGTATATGGTGTGGTATGAACTACTGTGAGGATCTTGCACATATACAATGTGCTTCAGCTGTTTTTCTGATTAATGAAGAAAATTTAAGAACTGTTCACATGTTTTAAACAAAGGGGACATGTAACTGGATGGCTGTCTGATTTAATTTTTGTGTAAAATGTGATTGGGTCAAAGAAATTATACATGCAAACTGAAGACATAATATGCCTTGCATTTTATTTTTATCTGTCAGAGTCATAGGTCATGTCATTCGTAAGATGAGTTTGGACAAGCATGGTGACTGTGCTGTGGAAGGGCCATATCGGCAGGCTTCCTCTTGGAACAAGATTAAGGATTTCTTCTGAAGTTTTGACTAATAAGCATAGTTATATTTCAGTAGGGTTTTTTTTTTCCATATGTATCACAGATTCTTAAGCTGTTGAGAGGTTGAGAGGAAGTATTCTGAGTAATCTACCCTGACTTACAACCAAGACTTAGGACAAGTGTTGGTAGTTTATTTGGACATGATAAAAACATAGGAGGCTGTACTGGATTTAGAGTAAGTTTGGGAGAGAGCAATGAGAGATGTAGCACTACGAAAAGAAAACAATGGTATTACATATCACTTCTTACCTTTATATTCTGAATGTTAACCAGGTGTATTTTCAGTGGTTGTGAGGGAATTCCAGGCAGGCAGATGATCAAGTGCTTCCACCATGGTTTGAAGGGAAGCAGTGATGCTGGTGGAGGAAGGACATGCGTAGCATATTGGGATGATTAAACCTTCTGTTATTATGCCAGCCTCATTTAGACCAGAACTGGGGGGTGAAATTAGTATGGAAGGAGAGGTATACAGATATACAGGATGATCCAAAGGTACTACCTATATTACTTGTAGTTTATGGGACAAAACTGGAATTTTTCCTTTTTTCGTAATGGACACTCCTTGCAGTTTCTTCAGAAACAGAGAAACTTTCACCTCAATGAGGTTATTGTCTTAAAAAGTCTAAAAACTGGCATTTTACATGGATTGCAGCAATGAACTATAACTAAAAAGCAAAATTTTTTAAAGTAATACAAGTCTTCAGGCCTCAGAGTTCCTGGAGGGGAATACATCAGGATTTTGTCACTTCCTGCTGGGCTGCAGTAGTGGCCTAAATACATCTTCAGCACCTAAAGTGGGCTGTTATCCTTGCTAATGCTCACAGTGGCAACTGGGGACACCTGAGCATCAGCTCTAAACAAACACAGGTAGCCTGAGGGTATGTTGCATGGAGTTTGTGCAGTATATATGTAAAGTGACTGCCAGCCTGCCACAAAGGTTAAAGTAAAGAGAATAAGAGAACTTTCCTGAAATTCACAAATGTCAATGATAGCTCAGGAGCACAAGGGACAATGGGAATAAATTGAAATGAGAGAGGTTCAGACTGGCTATAAGGAAAATCTTTTTCCCCATGAGGGCAGCCAAGCAGGAGCACAGAGATATTGTGCAGTCTTTGAGCAGGGTGTAGGGCTTGATGTCCTCCTGAGATTCCTTCCAATCTGAGTTATTTGATGATCCTAAATGTGGATATCTCAAGTTCATAGATGTTGCTCAAGAACCTGTAAAAAAGCCCAACAAACCAAGCAACAACAAAAAAACCTAACCACAACCCAAAAGCATGAGAAGGCTGTTATCTAATACTGCAGTGCTCTCTTGAAAACTAGAAAGACTGTGGTGTGGAAAACACAGATAAACGTTAGTACAATAGCCTTTATACATTATATATGAAAGATAACCAAAAGAAGTTAAATTGTTCTCTCAGCAAGAGATCAGAGAAAACAGAAGATATTTGATTAAAAACCTCCTCTGAACTTGCATTGATTAGAACTTCACAAATTTAGTCAGAATGGACTAATATTGTGAAAAAGTCACCTTGGTCAATTGAAATGATTAAGTGGAAACATTTTAAAAACAAGTAAAATGTTTGCTAAAAAGATATGACAATCTGACAGAAAATAAGCAGTTGGTAGCACACTGAAGTGAAAGCAGCTACAAGAAAAAAAATAAATGGAATATTTTAATCTGGTTTCAGTACAAGAGATCAATCACAGGGTTTGGGTTGGACTTGCAGCAACTTGTTTTATAATTGTATTGCAAAAAGTGCTTAAGCAGCTTATAACCTGAGCCCTGTTGTTCTTATAATAATATTAGAAGAAGAAAACTTAAGCTAATATTTTTAAAACTCTTTGAAAACTTTAGGATATCATTGTTTTATTATGACAGACACAGTTTTCATAAAATGGAGATTTTCCCTAGCTGAATCAGAAGATGACTCGTCAGGTTTGTTCACTTGATTGAACTTGAGGGGCATCTTTTAAGTCAGATTGTCACTGGGCATCATTATACCTGCTGTCACGATAAGATCCCTTCCACTGAGGAGAGCATGAACCTGGATATGCAGGCTGTGGTTCCTGGAGTTCTCCAGCACTGATGGAGAACATGGATCTGTGCTGAACATACATCCATCCCTCCCAAAAGTTCTCATGCTATTAAATTAAATGGGAAAAGTTTGCAAATGACAAAATATTTTGACTCACTTGGCAATGTCAAACTTAATTTTGACATTTCTGAGGCATTTCTATGAAACTGAACCCTTTTGTGAATCAATTGAAAGTGTGGATTTTTCATTTTAATTCTGGATGCAAGCAAACACTGAAATGTCTGAATTATCCATGGGATGAGAACTGATTTCTGCTGGCTCTCTTCTGTAATCATTTTAGGCACTGAATGGGTTTTAATGAATCACACAGCTTCTCATGAGATATATCAGATATTTTTGCTCTCTCACTTGTACCTTAAGCATGGTGAAATGGATAAATTTCCCTAATTTTAGCCTGACCTGCAATGACCCTGTCTAACACAGGTATCTTTTGCTTGCTTTCTTCTGTGTAAGCATATTAGATCTTGCTTAGTAAGAGCTGTGAAGTGCAGCTGTTTATTAAGAGTAGTTTTTAGGTTGCTTTTAATGTTACATAAATCATTATCTCCAACGCAGTGTGAAGCTGTGATTAGGATGCCTGAGCTGTCAGTTGGCAGTTTGGTGCTAGGTGATAATCCATTGTATGGAATGGGGGGTGGGTGTCATCTTCTAGCTACCAAAAATGCAACAATTTATTGATTGCACAGAAGCATGTGATAGACTCACCAACATTTGCTTGTGTCATGAGATCCTCTAATGGGCCTACCAGCAGGTTTGCATATAGTCTGCCTTATCTGTTGCTAAGGCAAGTGCATTTAGATACTTAGATGGAGCCCAACATAAAATTTATTCACTCTTCAATTTTCTTGGTTTCAGTCCCTTTCCTGAAGTGATTCCTTCCCTTGCTGTCAGACCAGACCTCCTTTGGGAGCAAAGAAGGAATCCTGGATGAAACCATCATTCTTAATGAGCATTTTTCTACCTATTAGACTTTGCTCTCCATTATCAGCATTAAAATCTCAGGCAGTGCACATGCTGAAACATTTCCGTGGTTGTCAGGAACATACCTCCTTACACACCTGGCCAGCGGTTGTTATAATCCTCACTGACTATGAGGCAAGTGTGTGTCCAGGGTAAGTTTCCTTAGCATAAATTGCAGCATTAAGAGACGGTCTTTCTTGGAAGTTCACATCAAGCTTAAGTCATCTGTTAGTGGTGAGCTGGCATGCAACAACAGTGAACTCTGGAGAATGAAGCTGAGGGTCTTGCTGTGAATAACAACAAGCCTAAACATGATCAATAGCCATGTTCCAAAAAGACTGTACAGCTGATGTCAAAATAGGTAAATTTAATTTCCTCATATCTCTGTTTAGTTTTAACCGTGATGTGCATCCATGAACAGATCAGATTTTGAATTTCATGTTGCATGGAGTGGTTATAGCTGATCTTCAGAGTGGATCTCAGAAGAAGAATAAGGAATAGGAAAGTTATCCAAAGGGCTTAGCATTTTCATCTCCTCTGACTCCTGCAGTGGTAGAATTTAGATTGTTCAACGTCTTCCAATAGATGTTATAAAGGAAGTACTCAGTTACTTGGATCTGACCTTCTACAGCACATCAAAAGTCAGCAGAAAATTCATGTCTGTTTTCAACAGGCTGCTCTGGATCTTGCTTCCATTGGTGAACATCAGAAGTAATAGTTTAAAACTGATCTAACACTGTGCAAGTGTAAAAGTAAAGTGCAGGATCAGAATGAGAGCCAGAGGAAAGCTTTGGTAAACAATTCTATGTTTGTAGAATGGTTTCTTACAATTTTAACCTGTTCTTGAAATGTACATGTACACTTTAATGACAAAAATGACCTTATGGCAGAAAGAGACTGAAAATAGGTCCTGGGAGAAAAACGCAAAAAACCTTGTGGGTCTTTTTACAGAATGGGGAAAAATGCAACCACCTCTTATCTTTTTGCAGAATGTCTCTAAGATGGGGATGAGCTATGGACTTATCAGTGAGACTATGCTCAAAGTAATGGCTTGGAACACAGTGAGCTGTGTAGGATTTTTTTTTTTTAATAAGGATAGCTACTAATGGAAGAAGTCCCAAAGACAAGAGATAGTTGACCAAAGTCAGGCTAATTTGCAAAGATCAATGGTCTGACGGCACTCATCTATCACCTTGAACGCTTGTGCATGGTAATCAATGGTCATCCATCTCCGTCCTCTAGGTCGATTAATCTTTTAAATTTTGTAGGCTTGCTACCCTAGTACAGTACTTTTGATAATACCCACACAAGCTTTTTTTTTATATTAAAAAAAAAGAAAAAATGATCCAAAATGTATGTGATGTCGTTCTTCGAAGTCTAAAGGGAATAATTGCTTGAGGTGTGAAGCCAGATGACAGCCACTTCGTATGTTTTGAGGGCACAGTGTTTTAAACTCAGTTATATAGCAACATTTTAGAACTGGGGTTTTGGTTTATGACGCTGAACAAATTAATCTTGTAGTATGGCATAAAGAGACAACGCTGTCAGATGAGATTGGTGCGGTCTTGAACTTGCAGTGAGATCCATATCTTACTGGGCAAGAAAATGATCTACAATCCAGCTGAAATAGGAGAGAAAGCTATGTTAACTCCATATACCTCTGAACATTTAACTCGGCGATAAAAATGACCATCCTCCTGGTAATGTAAGATCTCCATCATGATCAGGTGGACCTAATCAAATATGCTTCAAGACAGACCTTCAGCTAGGTGGAATAAATGGCCACCTGACAGTTTATAAGTTATCTTGACAAGAAAAGAACAAGAGTTGCCCCTGCAATATCCCCCAGCATGCAAACTACTTGGAGAAAGGTAGTATCTTGCTGATAACAAAACCTATGCAACCTTAATTGAAAAGACTTTTCAGCTGGAAAAATGTAGAAAATACTTAGTTAAATTATCATCATACATGAGGCAAAAAATGCCTCCTACCTTTGTCTATTTGTTTTATGCATTGTGTAAGAAATGCATAGAAAGCTGTATTATCAGCAGGAAATTCTAAAATTAGATAACTAATTAACCTTCATTAATAATAGTCTCATTTTGATTATTTTCTCTTTGATATACTTTCCTCTGTTCTAGCGCAGCAGGTTTTTGTGAGAACAACATGTTCCTACTGGGTTCCATTTTTATAAGTACTTAATGCAGAGTGAAGACGGATGAAATAAGATATGCTATGTGGATAAGAAAAAATGTTGAAATTACACTTTACTAAGTGGTTTACATATGTCTAGTATTCTTATAGTAATATATTATTAAATTATTGTATATTAATTTTGATTTTTTAAAAGTTACGTTCTTCAAGAGGAAAATTAAGGCACTTTATCCAAGGCAGATTAACCACAGTTGTCTGAATTCTGTTATAACAAAATGATGTAGCAAACTGGAAACCAAAAAAACTCCGTGCTGAAAAAATGTAGGCAGATATTTCTTGAACATTTTTTTTCAGAGAACCTCTTGCTCCTGAAGAAGAAAGCGCTGGATCTTCCCTGAAGGTATGTTGTCATTTCTTTAGTACTCACGTGTGTCCCAGAGTCATGAGTACGATTGCAAAATGTAGACAGCAGGCTGATGCTATTCATCTAACAAATTTTTATCACTTTCTGAACTAAACTCTCACATAAATGAGGAGTAAGCTCATGCATAACCAAAAAACCCCCTCATATCTTGGTTAGTATCTCACAGGAAGACTGGCGAAACAAAGAACCCAAATGTTCCAGGTCTTGATTCTGTTCCATAATAATTTTCACAGAAGACAAGTGTCACTATGCAACTGCCATTCAAGTTAAGTGGAGACTGCATTTCGTTTTGACTCTGAGGTGTCGATGTGCTGACTAGTTTTCTGATACAACTTGGTTGTCAGCATTTAAAACATTTCTTGGAAGAAGAAAAATAATTTTGAACAGAAGGCATTCTGTTATACCTATATTTATACATATTTCCCTGCCCCCTCAAAACACAGTTTTAAAGTGGCTTATTGGAAGAGCTGTCACCATCACCTTGGAAACTGGTCCATTTACAGCATGTATCAATCAGTCGTCTCACAAGTATATAGATTTTTTTTTTTAAAGCACGTTTGAATAGTTTCATGCTTTCCCTGAAAAGGGAAAAACAGGCTAAATTCAGCATGGACATTTTGGAGGGTGACATCTTTTATCAAACAGACTAACTGACAGATTTTTTTTTTTTTTAATTGCAAGCGATGTAGGCCATAAACTTGTAATTGGGATGCTTGCATGGGAGGGAGAAGTTCCAGCCTGTGCTCCACAGGCTGCTTCTGTCTCATGTGAAACAATCTTTGATGGTTAACTCATTTTACCTGGTATCTACTCGTCAAGGCATTTTTACTGTCTCGTTTGTCGCGGCAGGAGGGGAGTGTACCTTCTTTCCAGAATAGCTGGTAGCTTTAACATGCTCTTGGGAGAGATGTAGCTGTGAATCCCTTTAGGCTGAGGAATACAGTGAACGCGGCTCTTCTGCATTTTTGGAAGGTGGTCTATTTATGCAAAAGGGTGAGGCCATGTCCTACAGAAGCTGTGCTCTCCAAGGGAGGAAAAAGAGCAGGCTGCTTTGGTTTTAGAAGGGAAGAGCTGAAGCTCTGATTTTGGAGAGAGGGGCTTGTCTTTTGTTTGCACTGCACAGGGTACCTGGCACCTGGCAAAGTGTGGGGTTTAAGACAGGTACCTACCTGTATCAGTCTTGTTGCACTGGATACCTACCTCTGCCATAGCTGGGGGAGATCCCTAAACACCTGTCTCATCATCGCGGTTACTTTTCCAGGACTTTGACCCCTTAAGCCGATCACCTCAGTGCTCATCATTGGAAACTAAACCCAGTTTTGGAATTGGGCTTTTATCAATCAATGCTTTTGAATACAAGGCCTGATCTCAGATGGAACCTGCAAATACAGGTCAGAATTTTTTGCTACTGGATAAGAAAAATGAAGAATCTCCCTATGTTAGAAGGGCATCCAGAAGAAGAATACATAAAACCAGCATCCTTCTTGCTAAAGTATCTAAACATTTTCTTTGGAAATAGTACTGAATGAAGGTGGTTATGGGTCTATTGTGAGCGAAGTGCATGTTTTACATGTTTTTTCAGGGATACCGTCAACATAAGTAATTTCTGATTTTATTATTGATTGTTGAAGTAGCACCTAAAATGCCTTACAAAAAGAGGATTAAAGGAAACAAATGTGTTTGGTTTTTTTATTAATTTGACTGTACTCTTTTGGCAGTACTTTGTGCAGACTGACATTTGTTTTCCTCATGAAGTCAATTACTTAGTGTTTCCTTTTGTGCGCCGGTCTTTTACAAAGCAACAGGGCACAGTTGAGTGTCTTAAAATGTGATTGCAAACCCAGAGAAGTTGGTGAGAGGACCCAGCAGCAGGTAAAACTTTCCACAACTGCTTTTAACTGTTTTAGATCAGGCTTGTTTTCAACTTATTAGTATCTGTGGGCAGATCCTTGACCAAGGCATCTCCCTGTGGTCTATGGGGGCTTTGAAGACTCACTATCTTCATTTCTTACACAGCTCCTTTCAAAGAAAATTGCACCTATATATGAATAGGTGACTCCAAACACATGCTCTATTAAGCCATTGGGCCCAATCTACTTCCAGAGTAGACTGACAGCCTCTCTCCTGCCAGGTGATTCTGGTAGTTTTCTTGGCAGTCTCCTTCAGATTAAGGTGAGCTGTGGAAATGATGGTGAATTTAGACAACCTCCCTGTGCTCCAGGAGACAAATGGAGCCCTCAGCCCTCCTCCTAGGGTGGTTGTTCTCAAAGCAGCTGTTAAAGCCCCTATGGATTTAGCCCGCTGATGACAGGCCACACAGAAATGGGGTCACAGTCAGAAATCGTTTGAAGTATTGTGCTGGCGGGTCAGGTTCCTTCTCTGCAGGTCAAGAGCTCTGCGAGACAAGGTTCTCCACTCAAAATGAGGAATCCCAAATCACTGCCCCATAAGGCCCTTGCAATTCAGTGATAGTGCAGCCCTTAACCAGGGTCTTCCAGTTGCCCTTATTGAGGTGACAAGGAGGAATCATCCTAGAGCGGTGCAAGGGAAGCCAGCTAGTCCTCGCTGGCTGGAACAGAGAGCGAGATACACTTGTCCTACTCAGGGATCCCAAGAGATGGAGAAGTTCACAACCCCACTCACTTCCCCTCCAGTCTGTGAAGGATCACCTTCTTCAGAGCCTCAATGGGTCATGCAGCAGAACAAGAATTAGGAAATAGCAAGCTTCCTTCGCCTCTGAAGCAGACAGTTCCTCTGGATACAGTACTCCTTTAAGAGTTTTACTAAATCTGCACATGAGCTCAATCTGCCCATAGAAGAATTTCCATTTGTGCAGATGGTATCGTTTGGCAGATCACTCTGATGTTGGCAGCATCGCAGGGGTCATATTTGTGCACAGATGGACTGTTCTTCATCTGTTTCTTTATTGTAATAGACCCAAATAGGTTTCCCACAATAGTACATATGTGCATTACAACTCTCCTTGTTCCCTGTCAGACAACTTATTTAGTGACAGCATAAAAAAATTTCTCTCTCTCTTTCTCTTTGCTCACATATCAAGTCCTCTTTTATCTGTATCTTTGTTTTGGGGATGCAGGGTGAGGACTAAGTAGAGATATTGAGGATCTCAGTATTCCTGAGCCATAAAAAGCTGGTGGCATAGAAGTCATCACCAAGATGACATTCAGAGCACTGCTGTGAGTCCAAGGGGTTCCCGTATATAGACATTTTTGTGGCAAATATTTTTGCACGTTGCACATATTAATCATAGCTCCCTCATAAACAAAGAGCACTCACAGCTGACATGAATGGACATTTGGAGGGATTGGAGAGGCTAGGGAATTGATAGTTCAAAACTAGAGATTTTTAATCCAGGGCAATGATTCAGCTCTAGTAGTAATGACCAAAAGCTGTTATAATTTGACAGCTGTTTAGAGAATTTTGTTAAGTGTACTCACTATTTAGTGGTGAGATATTCATGTTTTTTGAAGTATCAGTTGTCGCTCTCACTTGCAATCTCAATGTGGTAGCAATGAACTGAGTAGATACCTTCAGAGGTTGCCCTGCCAGGACTGGTTTACGGCACAGCAGAAGGACATTTTGGAAAAATTGCACTGCTTCTATTTTGCTTTACACAAACATTTGCTTTGTTAATAGAAAACTTTATCACTTTATATGCCTTACATGTCTTACCTGTATTCTTGTGATGAAACTGAGACTTCTTCAGTCTCCAGGTTGATAGCTACTTTGTCTTTTCCTTCTCACTTGCTAATCTAATCAATGTAGTCTAAACTTCTCTACCCAGATGTCACAGGTAGTGCAAGTATTTCAGTACGGGTGTTGTTTGCTCTGTATGGCTGTGAAAGAAGTTTACACTGTGTGTAAATGAGGTCAAAATAGCTAAGGAGCTTGGACAGAGAATTTCTTGACATTTATATACCCAGACTCCTAAATATAGTGTCTCAGTAATGTAACTTCTCTGGACATGTGAGATGGTGTATAAAGTAGCCATTTCTTCTCAAAAAAGTACTAAACAGTAAACAGAAAGGACATTTTGTAATGTAAACATTGCTGAAAAGGCAATTCCTTCTACAATTGCTTCTAAATGAAAAATACTCCTGCTTATTTACTCATTTATTTTTAACATTTTGACAACCTAGTGAACAAAGAATGTGAACTGGGTACCAGATAAAACATTTTGAATCAAATTAGGAAGAAAGTGTGAGTGAAATTCCAGCATCAACTGTTAAGTAACTTCTTGGCTGTACTGGGTAACAGGGAGAATAAAATTGCTGACTGCAGCTAAATAAAGGTTACTTGGGAAATATATAAAAACCCAAAACCAACAAAAAACCCAAACTTTAATTTCATATCCATCTGGTAAGTCTTCATAATCAGTCCCTAATTATCTGCTTGTTAATGCATTTCTGGTTACTCTGACACTTTAGGAATTTTTCTATGCATAGATTTCTTGCCCAAGGCTGTGGAAAATTATACATGCTGCTATACATGCTTGGATACAGCTGGTTTCTGTTTTGGAGTGGGGTTTTTTTTCCATCACAGTTACTGAACGTATCTACACAAATAGCTACACTAAATTTTACTTTTTCAGTAGGGGTCTGGAGCTTGAAAAGCAGTTTAAACCAGAATGCTCCTAGCAGAACTGCAGCTACAGGGAGCAAAATATTGTGGAAAAGGGGACAGGGGATGCAATTTGTAATGTAGTTCTGTAACATGTTATCATATGATGACACATTGATGGAGCGATACAGACCAGAAGTTAAAATGCTTCTTGTGCTGGGGGATTTGGCTTGTTTCGAGGACATTTAGTCTTTTCTTGATGAACAAGAGTCAAGTCTTTCCTCCTGACTTTGAAAGGAGGCATACTGCAGGCTGTTTCACTTGCTGGAAGGTTTGTCCTCTCCTTAGCCCTGACTGATGTAATGCGGCAGGCACTTCAGTTAGCTTGCTTGCTGACTGGTTTCCCTAAATTAGTCTCTAACAGCTGAACTTCTTTTCCAGATTATTTGAAGGTTTTAGCAGTTTGTGAAGCCACATAGGAGAGGACTTCCCCAAAGAGAGTTACTACAGACTAATTGTACAGATTCAAGCCAACAAGCCAGCTGACACCAAGGCCTCACAGATTTCCCATTAAAACAATATATTTGCAGGAGATGGATTCTAGAGAAGAGGTTACTTCCTTCTTTCATCCCCCAAATACTGACATGATAAATACACTAAAAACTGTGAATCCCAAAACCCAAAATCATTACAATACGTGTAGTGTACTGGCAGAATAAAATACCAAAATATTCTTCTACCTACCAGAAGGTAACAAGACTCAAGATCTGGGTAACCTTTTCTCTAAAGATGAGTAGCAGCCATGCTGAGGCTGAACTGTATTGTAAATAAGATCAAGCACAGGCTGATGATGTTCTTATCACAAGAATTAAGATGATCAGTTAAAATAAGTTTTAATAAACAACAGTTTGTAGAACTGCGTTTACAAAACCCAATCTCAATCAAAGACAGCATGGTAAAATAAAGGAAATTTTAATGATAATTTAATTTTAACCCAAAGCACAAGCCATCCTAGCCAATTTAGAGATACAGCAGAATGTAGAGAAGAACATTAATTAATTCCAGCACACCTATGAAAAATCACTTCATATTGTGGGAAACTGAGAAGGACTGAGGCAATGTAAAGGCTGCACCCATACCAGCTAACTGTTCTCTAGCCTTGCTACCTGCCCTATTTTGTATTATTTTAATGACAATGTGGATAGTTCTATAGCTATGTGTATAATACCTGGTACTCAGCCAAGACTGTGACTTAGTTTGACGGAGGCTGATAGGAAAGATACTTGGAGTAAGTGAGAAAAAAACAAATGGCAAGTAAAAGTGGATGTGTCTTTCAGTTTTGAAGGAAAAAAGGGGATTTCTTTTGACTCCACCCTTCAAAAAATATTTGAATAGTACAAGATTAAATGATATTTGGATTGAGTCTAGACTGAATAATAATGCACTGCAGGTCTAATTCTAAGTGTAGAAAAGACAGTGGGTGTATGCAAGGTGGTGTGGAGAGCTGGTGTTGTGCTTTAACCCCAGCCAGCCACTAAATACCACACAATCCCTTGCTGACTCCCCCCCAGCATGATGGGGGAGAGAATCGGAAGAGTAAAAGTGAGATAATTCATGGGTTGAGATAAAAACAGTTTAATAGACAAAGCAAAAGTCGTGCACGCAAGCAAAGCAAAACAAAGAATTCATTCACTACTTCCCATCGGCAGGCAAGTGTTCAGCCATGTCCAGGAGAGCAGGGCTCCATCACGCCTAATGGTTACTTGGGAAGACAAAATGCCATAACTCCAAATGTCCCCCGCTTCCTTATTCTTCCCCCAGATTTATATGCTGAGCATGATGTCATATGGTATGGAATATCCCTTTGGTCATTTGGGGTCAGCTGTCCTTGGCTGTGTCCCCTCCCAACTTCTTGTGCACCCCCAGCCTACTCTCTGGTGGGGTCGTGTTAGAAGCAGAAATGAAGCAATAATGAAAACATCCCTGTGTTATCAACACTGTTTTCAGCACAAATCCAAAATATAGTCCCATACAAGCTACTACAGAGAAAATTAACTCCATCCTGGTCAAAACCAGTACAGCTGGAAAATCTGAGGTTGTCTTCAGCTGCATGCATCTGCCCATTGTAAAGTATTGAGGTAGTTTGAGCAATGGAAAATAAATGCCGCTGACCTTGAGATGTGGGCCCATGCAAACCTCATGAAGTTCAACAAGGCCAAGTGCAAGGTCCTGCACATGGGTCAGTGCAATCCTAAGCACAAATACAGGCTGGGTGGAGAATGCATTGTGAGCAGCCCTGAGGCGAAGGACTTGGGGGTGTTGGTTGATGAGAAGCTCAACATGACCTGGAAATGTGTGCTTCCAGCCCAGAAACCATATCCTGGGCTGCATGAAAAGAAGCATGACTAGCAGATTGAGGGAGGTGATTCTCCCCCTCTACGCCGCTCTCATGAGGCCCCATCTGGAGTATTGAGTTCAACTCTGAGGCCCCCAACATAAGAAGGACATGGACCTGTTGCAGTGAGTCCAGAGGAGGCCCATGAAAATGATCAAGGGGCTGGAGTACCTCTCCTATGAAGACAGGCTGAGAGACTTGGGGTCATTCAGCCTGGAGAAGAGAAGGCTCCAGGAAAACTTTATAGCAGTCTTTCAGTACCTGAAGGGGGCCTACAAGAAAGCCGGAGAGGGACTTTTTACAAGGGCATGTAATGACAGGTCAAGGGGTAATGGCTTTAAACTGAAAGAGAGTAAATTTAGATTAGACATAAGGAAGAAATTCTTCATTATGAGGGTGGTGAGGTTGGAACGAATTGCCCAGAGAAGTTGGGGATGCCCCTTCCCTGGAAGTATTCAAGGCCAGATTGGATGGGACTTTGAGCAACTTGGTCTAGTGGAAGGTATCCCTGCCCATGGCAGGAGGGTTGGAACTAGATGATCTTTAAACTGCTTTCCAACCCAAACCATTCTATGATTCTGTGATTTAAAACAGAAAATAAAGTGATGAGGAATCTATCTGTTCACAGGGAGGTACACAAAGCCACAACAGTGTCTGAATTTAATGTGTTCCATTGTGTCACCATCTCCTTTACTTATGCTTGTCATCCTGGACAGTGTGCCCAGCAGGCCTCATGAGAGTGATAACCAGTGTAATCTGGTAAAACTGGATGTTGGGACCCTGCCACATGCTGCCTGTGGCCATCTGAGTACCTCCCACAAGGGACTGGCCCAACCTGGGAGGTCCTGAGTGCTTATTCGCACCCCAGAGCAGCTGAACAGACCTATACATGCCCTCTGTACATCATGGCTTGACTGCACAGTCCCCCCATGTAGACACACATTCTCTTGGCACCAGCTGGTCATTAAAAGAGGCCCCTGAGCTCCTCCTCTTTTGGACAAGGTAGGTGAGAAACGTGCCAGGATGATCTGGTATCTCTATCTACAGCAACTGTGTAGCCCCAAGCAGGGAGAGTTGGGGAAGGGGCAAGGACATCGGGGAAGGAAAAATGTTGAAGAAATCCTACCACAATCACACATGACAGTTCACAGGAAGGTGTTCCTGCTTTGGTTGTGAGCTGTTTCTGGAGGTCCTTGGCACCATGGCTGTGCACAACACTCAGGTCCCCCACTTGGCCTGGGTAGCATCTCACAGGGCAGTGGTTGCTTTGAGGACAGTGGAGGACATATGGAAGTTTTGTCACTGGAGCAAGGCTTCTGGAGCAGCTGATGTGGGAGCTGGTCAGAGTATGTCTGGTCTGCATGGTCTGACCAGGCTTTGTACCTGGTGTCTTGCCACTAAGTGTCCACAAGATGGTGGGAAGGATAGAAGCAAAAGAAATTGACTGAGAACTGTGGGCCTAGAGACAGAGCGCTCATGATACTCAGAGAGAGCACCCAGATGAGGTGCATGGAAGTTGTAGGGCATATGAAACTCCTTTCTTGGGAACCATGGATGATGAAGATGTTTCCATGGACCCTACCAGGCTGAGCAAAACCCTGCTGCAGCATTGTAATGTGGTTTGTCAGCAGTAGTTGTGCTGCTTCTCCACTGTCTCACTCTTCTCACAAAACAGTGAAGAGGGCTTTATGTATCCTGAAAACAGCCTCACCAATGGCCACTCACAATATAGGTCCAGAAGAACCTAGATACACCACTGTTTGTCTCCAGCTTCTTGTCTATATCGTCAATATGGCACTTAAAGGGTGATGTATGGGCTCTGAAAGGCAGTGGAAGAGAAACCTCCAGCTTTACAAGTGGCAGTATGAGACAGGAAAGCCAGCCAGAACAAGCAGAAGAGTTTTTTTGAATTCTGCAGTCTTTGTGGGAACAGCTTGCAGCATAAAGGTGCCTGATACTGCATACGGAACATGTGCTCGGAGGTCCCCAGGGACTTGCCAAGGGAGCTTTGGGCAGGCAACGTGCTCCAGGGAATGTAGAGGTGTCTGCATTCACACAGAAGTAGTCAACCTTGTGCTTAATTTTTGCCAGTATGAGTTATGTTGTAAAGGTCCCCAAAATGGAATACAGGCCTAATACGAGCTGACTTTATACATAGTAAGGTAAAGACAAATTGAAGTAAATGAGAAGTGATCCTGTGCTTTTTATGCTGCAAAGGTGTGAGATGTTCTGATAGGCACACAAGACAAGGATTTTAGTCAGCTGTGGACATTTGTGTCTTGGAGAGGGGGGAGAAGGGAAAAAATTGGAAGATAAAGGCAACTAGCAGCATAATGGTGAGATTTGTCAGAATTTCCATTATCAGAGTCTGTTTACAGGTTGTAAATATTCCCTCTGGGCTGAGACTTAAAATTCAAGGTCATACACAGCAAATTATATTTATCTTTGCTAAATTAAAACATTGGTTCAGCAGCTTTAAAAAAATTGTAATCGCACAAAAATCCCCTAGAGTCCAAGAAGTTCAGGTACTTCTGACTTCTTTTATTTTTTCAATCTACATTTTCTTTCTGCCTAATAAACATGGCATACGCTGAATATTTTAAAGCCTTGATCTGTTACTCTGACATTAGTACTAAAGATATATTGAAAAGTAATGTACTGAAAGTCTTTCACCTATGAATGCACCTTTTCTTGATGACATTTTCTCTTATTTTTCATGTCAAGCTGTGTAGTGTTCACTGTTCCCTCTTTATATTTATAAGAGGATTTTATTACAAATAAGTCTTATCACTATGCAAATAGAGTAATTATTTGGTTCATATTAACATTTCCTTCCCTACACAATAATAAATATATCTTTAAAATTCTCTATTTTTGAAGGTAGTGTCGCAATTAAAATGCACTTAAAGATTCCTTATTTGCATGTAAATTATCAGGGTGAAGGAGAATGTGAGGATATGCAAAATAATATGTAATTTTCAATTACGTATATATATGTTATTATTATAAATGTCTTCCAACATTTTTTGACTTCTGATAGCATGTCATCATTCTTCTTGTGTTTTAGAATATAATTTCTGAATTAGATTACTAAGGAGTAGAAAATTTTATAGTCTCCGTATCTTTTTCTCTCTAATTCCAAGTTAAGCGTGAAAGAATTCATCTGTACAGGGCCAGTCAAATTGTCTGCGAATAATTTTCTCTTAAATAGCATTCTGGCAAAGAGTTGTTCTTTCCCAGAGTATTTTAACTCGTGTTTACTGGAGATGATTCAATACTGTCCATTTATTATATTGACACATTTTGTTGGTATGAGTGAATACATTATTAAACTAATGATCTCTGTAATATTTGACCAGCTCTAGTTTTTGCTCACCTGATGTGAATTCACTTGTCTAGGAGCTGTCTGTGGTTTGATAAAACTTTTTCCCTCACTTATTCTGATCAGGGTAATAGACATTACATTGTTGTTCAAAACAGATTTTTTGATTAAGGATTTTGGTCCCCTTCCACTGTGTGTTTAAGAAAAAGATCCTCTTTTCTTATAGGTCTCTAAAAATTTGTTCTGGGTAAATTCTAGACCTGCTTCTTTGAACCGGGCTTGGAGACACTAGTGCCTGACTCAGCTTTTCCTCTTCGTTGGAAGTATTTCCATTAATTTCATGGATGATGTGTCTTTTCTTGACAATTGACTGAATAGCACCTGTAAAGCCTGACCAAGTTGTATATACTTTTTTCTCCAAACTGTATTAAAAAACAAAGTGAGTTCTAGTTTATTTAACATAGCCTGCCTTCTTTCTTAACTACCTGCTTTCTCAATGCCTATGATACTTGCATCACCCCAGAGCAAGCTTCTTGCACAGGTTGGTGACGGACAACTTTGCTTGCCCTAACTATTATCCAGAGGGTGCGTAGAAATATATTGCAGTCCTGGAGGATGAGGTGGCTATGCCACCCCGAGCATTTCAGCAATATGCAGTTTCACATAGGAAGGCAGTGTATCTTGCCCCATCGGTCAAGATTTCTTAAGTAAATTGTCACTGGTAGCTTGTTGTGGAAGGAGAGGTTTACACACAGAGACAGAATGTCCTGCCAGAACCTGATACATTAGGCCATGAATCAGAGGGTCATTAAGATCCCAGACACAGCTTATCACAGTGGTGATTAAGAATGATGCAACAAGTCAGTTTTGAAGGCAATGACTAGACTTAAAGCAGGAGGCTGTGATGTTTTACCCTAGTGTGTAAGTATGTGTGGTCCAAATGCTATGTCACACCAGTCTGTTTGGGGGGGTGGGTCATTTTTCACCATATGTACCAGAAGTGGCATTAGGACAAGACGAAAAAGAACTGAGAGTAAAGGGGAATATGAAGAGCCTGGGAAGCTACTTTATAATATTTTATGTGGTGGACTCTGCTCTCACCCTTCAATGTGGAATGAAGAAAGTCTCTAAAGTACACTCTAAAATTATAGATGTTGCATAGCCAAGTACTGGATTTGAACAAGGCCTTTCATCTCTTGAAGGCAGTTCAGAGGTGCCACCTTCCCACTGGTTCATTGGTAACCATTGCCTACAAGATCTCTTTAGGTCCTGGAGCTGTGGAGTCTCCTGCCTTCAGCAGCTGGCTGTTTTTTGCCAAGACGTTATTTCCTCAGCTTCAGCTGTAGGTGAAAAAAATCAAAAAGCCCTTAAAGTTTCAGGTGGTGGTGTTTTAACAATATACTTTTTATGGCTATAAATGCTTTTGACTTAGTATACGTGTATGTTCACTCCCATGAACGTGACTGCTGACCTACCCGAGCTATCATTAAAGCATGATACAGCTTATACAATACCTAGTTTAAAATTGCCAGCCCCACAATATAGTTATAGCCCTGGCATATTTGCCAGTATGGTGACTTTGGTTGGAGGCAGAGAGGACATGATATTCAAACTGTCAGGGAAAGGCTCCTTAAGGGGCAGTTTTGTTCCCTCAAAGTAAGCTTCTGTTCTGAATTACGATTCAGAGGATACTATTTCTCTACAGCGGTTGCCTATAGAGACTAGATGAGTAACATAGGCTTGGACGTGGATTCTTGAATTTAGGAGATACCATCCTCCCTCCGTGATAGCTATAATAATCTATCATAGTGCAAAGGCAAGGGCCCATCACGGAATAGAGGGTACCAGACTTAGTGCTACCTCAGCTAAAACTTCATAAATATGAAAGTCATGTTCTAAAGATGGCGACTACTCAGGTATTACTAGAGTTTTGAGTGGGAAGACAGGGAAAAGTTCCTATGTCTTCTTTTATAATGAAATAGTTCCAGGGACTTCACTTTGAAATGTCTGCTATTATTGCTGTAGGCCTGTAACATACTTAATAATGGGTACTATGGAGGAGTGAAGATATATGCAAATGAATTATTAAAGAGCAGGGAAAAATTGTTTCAGAATTGCGTGATGCAAGCAGTGTGATGGAATAAAGGTCAGCTTAAGTTACAGATCTTCAGGTTCTTGTTTCAAGGCAAAAACAATTTAAAACAAAATGAAATGAAATCATGCTGAGAGAAAGACCACAGTAATATTTCAACACCCCACCATATTGAAACACCATAAAGTATTATCTGATCTCCATATCACAGAAAATATTCAGTTAGTCTGTTTTGATATTTTAATAATAGTTAGTATTTCAGATTAGCAGACTACAGTAAGTAAAATCAGCCCCTTTTAATTAAAAATCATTCATGCTAAGTCAATATTTCATATTTTCAAGTCAGTTCTTTACAAAAGTAATTAAAATCTCTAGACACCTTTTAGTGAGCTGTGGATTTAGGAGTTTTTTCTTTCCTTCAACTTTTGTCCCTTCTTAAGAGTGAAAGAACTACCTTTTTTTGCATTTTTCTGTAACAGTTCCTTCTTTGGCTGTTTGTGTAGACACTGTGCAAAGACCTCTCAATGCAGACCTACAATGGAAGGAAATGTAATGGTTTCTTCAGTAGCGAACTTCCAAAGGGGTACTAGGGGAATTCAAGGTGAAGTGAAATACTCCAGGAAAATGCACTTCAAAGGTCCCATTCAATTCCCCTAAGGCCAAGATTTCATACTTCTGCCAGGTCATGTCCTTGGCCTGATTAACTTTGAAATGAAGCTCAGTTTGCAAAGCTCTTTTCCTGTTCAAACAAATCCAGAGCTTTTGATATATTCAATAAGAAATGCAAGGATGAGTAAAATAAAGCTCAGAAAAACCCCACCAAGCTATCAAATTCCCTCCAGCAGCCAAAATTTTAATGTGTGGGGTTTTCAAATAATTACTATGCATACACAGGTAAATTGGCCTAGTGAATATACTGCAAAACTGGTAATGATGACTATCTTAGCCCGGGATCAAATCCTGTTGTAGGTTAACGACTAGTGTACCCAGTGACTGGAATGGGGATTCTCCTGTGCAAAAGGCAGCAGCTTTTGGCCAAATACTACTAGGTAATGCCAAAGCAAACACTTTTACTGAAAAAACAGTGAGATTGCAATAGCCTGTCTGGGCTACCTGGTCCTCATTGTTGTGCTGGGATAGTCTCACTTGCACCTCCCTCAGAAAGAGAAGGTCCCTATCGATCAGAGAGGCATTTCCTTCAACTTTCAGCATCTCAGTTAAAGAGTCGGTCACTTCTGCAGATTGCTCTCAGATAAACAGGCTATCTTCAGCAATTCATAATAAAATGTTTCTGGCAAAAGATAGAGGCTCTATTTTAAATATATCAACAATTTTTTCCACCCTGCTAGCAGATATCATTTATTCTGGGAAAGGACTGTGGATGTTCTGTAGATACACTGATACGGGGGACTCATTCCACATGATTCTAAGTGTGGTAGGAGCAATGCTCTCAGGACAAGGGCTTGGATAAAGTCAGCTTGAGGAAAGAAATGTTATAAGCAGTAAAACCTGGAGAGATTTGAGCTGACTCTTATTGCTTTCCTGCTCCCCACCCTCTGCCTCCCTGGTTATTAATAAACTCACATCTCGGGAGAAGAGAGATTTTAGGATTTTCTACAATAAGAACTATGTTTTTGAGCAGGCCAGGGAGGATACCTGTTTTTATTATTTTAAAAACAGCCTTGGGAGATGAATAACCAGTTAGTCAGCTGATATACACTGCTATTGTTCCAGAAAGCTGAGGAGTTGTAATGCCAGTTGTGAACCTGGACCACTGACTTATAAAGGGTTTGAGAGTCTTACATGGAAAAAGCAGGCAATCAATGGATGAAAGAACAATATTATAGCATAAATAAATGTTTAAGGGGAAAAAAACTGAAAGAATTTGGCAAACAAGTAATTTTCTACTGTTATAATGACAGTTTCCACCATTGCCCTTTTTTCCTCATAAGTTTTTTAAACATAGGCTTGTAACACTGGTAATGGACTGATCAGGTATGCAAGCATCTGAATGTAGGTTTTTACTTGCTATACTGACACTGACCATGAAACTATGGAACAGTAAACACAAAAGCCTGCCAGAAAATTTGTTGGTGTGTAGAATTATGTATGTGGCCCCTGGAGTCACAGGTGGGGAATGTTCAATTCTTCCCAGCTGAACCAAATTAAGAGAAGTAGGGCAGCATACGGAAGCCATGAAGGAAGAGGAAGTTGGAGAAGGTGGTGGGAGAGTTGTGGAAGGGTCAGTGTAAGTGGTTAGGGAGGGGTAGAGGTGGTTTGCCTTCTGGCTGAGGTCAGTGAGAGGAGCTGAAGGACTCACAGGGTGGTTTCTCTGAACAAGGACAGGAACTTGGACAAAGCAAAAAAAGCTGAAGGTCAGGGAGATAAAAGACCCTTAATTAATTCCTCACCTCTCCAAATGAGATCTAGTGAACAAACTGACAAGTGGAAAGTGTAGGCAGATGATGTTTAGGAGTGCTGGTGGATTGTGCTGCCAGGAGAAGGAAGGTGGAAGGGGCACTGGTGCTCTTGCGTAATGGGCTGCATGGCTGCGTGCACCACAGTGCCCCAAGCAATAGCCCTGGAACTGGAAGGGTTCCAGAGCATTTTAACTGGTCCCAGCATGTTCCTTACTACTGCCGGAGAGTGCTTTGTTCCTGAGACGTATTTCATTTGTGGTGGCCTTTATGTTTTTAAGGTAAGGATAGCTTCTGAGTGTCAGAGTTGTGGCTGGGTTTTTTTTGTCGGTTTTTTTCTTGTTTGTTACTTGTGTTATGTGAGGGCATGTGTGAAGTGGATGCTTTGCAGGTTTTCTTGAGCTAAATTATTTTATGCTGTTTATTATGTGGTTGCAAAGAGTTGAATGTTGTGACTGGGTGGTCCTTTCCAGTTCTATCACCCATTTGGGATTCTGAAGGGTTATACATGTGTTATGTATATGTATGGTGTATATATATCCTGTGATACTGAGGAAAGAAAAAAAAATTTCCCTGTAGGATGTTCATAGATATAGGAATCCTTGGAGAGGATAGGTGGGTCTATGAAGGATATAGTTTTTGGGGAAGTCTATACATGATAGTTTTAAGGGAACCCTTAGCAAACTAAGAATGGGCAGCTTCAGGACACTTGCCAATTTTATAGTGAAAGTTGTTCGTGTGGCTTCATTGTTCAAGGAAGTATATTATCTCAGAAAACTGCCCAGTTTTATTTTCTTCTTGCTTACCTCATTATGTATACTTACCTAATGCCAGAATACACCCTCCGTGTCCCCCATAGTCATCTTCTGCTTGGCTATGGACAAACCCAGAACAACACTGGAGTCCCTGCCCCGAGCAGGTTACAGTCTAATTATAGGCGACGATACCTGTGTTTAGTACTGCATTTCTATCTGTTAAGTGTGAAGAAACAAGAGCATTTAACTCCATAGGCAGTTGTTGGAGGGTGCCAAAAGTGTTTTTTGGGTTTTTTTAGGTTTTACTGCAAATCAGGAATCTGTATTGGTCTTGAAAAGATAAAGGTCAGCTGTTTCCCACCACCAATCATTTAAAACAAACAAACAAACAAAAAAACCCTGCTGCAACATGACTATAAGAAATTAATATAGGAAACAAAACCACCAGTATGTTCTGCCTACCTTGAGGAAAAGAAACCCCACAGTAAACATATTCACTTATCTTGCTAGTATTTTCCCAATTGCCTCTGCCCACTGTTGTCTGTTGTTATTTGTATTTATCCTAGTGCGTGCCCGTAGATAAACCCACTACTGCCAGCAGCACTCTGCATGCATCATGAGATACATGCAGAAGATCAGTTTGGAGGATCGGGGCCAAACATTGGTAAGAGAAGGACTCTCTTACAGGGAAATGAGGAGGAAGAGGGTGAAAGGCCAAATTTCCCATCAGATTTCATCATTAATTTTGAAACCTTGCCTAAGGAAATAAGGAAGTCGTGTTGAATCCTGTGCTGACCTTTCTGTTACAGTGGAGGTGAGACTGGCTGAAGGGGAAAACACCCTACTGCACTTAGCAGAAATTCCCAAATAGTATGTGAGACTCTCCTCTTGCAGAAGGGAAAAGCAATGAGCAGTTTAATTTGACATTGATTGTCAAAAGCTTCAGGAGGTAGCTGAAGGTAGGTCAATCTTGTCCAGCGTGTGAGCACAGACTTTGACCCTCACCCCTACCATGAGAGTGAGGCATGAAGAAGAGTCGGCTGATCAGCTGTTCATGCACAGTCAGAGGATGGTTGGCAAGGTGTTGCTCACTCAGTAGCTTGGTATGTGGGATTGCAACCCTCTTCACATGACACAATATTACAAAGAAACTCTGTATCTCTTCTGTCATCGTTCCGCTTTGTTGCGTATTCTGCATCAATGCTTGGGCGGGTGAAGTTGCTGAGGGTTATAATAACATTTGAGTGAACAGCTTGAAAGGTGACACAGTCTACTTTGCTTGTTTTCCATTGATCTACCACCCTTGGGCTGCTGTGTCCCAACAGTGCAAGCCTGAATCATCTCATACTTCTGAAGCATTTTAGCTGAGGACTTCAAGCTCCCCTTCAGTGCAGCACCTTCTTGCTGTGGTTTTGCCCACACTGTGTGATTTGAAAATGCCTGCTTTTAATAGTCACAGAATGCAAATAAATAACACACATGAAAGTGTATGGGAGTAACTGTGCATCGCAGAGTTTAATATTCTTAGCCTGCTGCTGAGAGGCAAGCCAGTGTCAGACTATATCAAAACGAAACACAGCGCTGGTAAGATTAAGCAGCAGTGGGTTTGCACAGGTAATAAAACCTCTACATTCAGTTTAATCCATGTGTAATTGGGAATAGGTAAGTCTGGAATTGAATGACTGCACAGGATCTGCCTCTGATGGAGGAGGAGAGAGCAGCCCAAGCCGGGAGGTGCGGAGGTTCTGCAGCCTTTGGTTTGGCATGCAGCTGCTGGAATAAGGGGTGAGTTTGTGCTGTTTTGTTGTGAGAGACATTAGGTGATATGATGTTGATGAGCTACATGTACAGTAAAGCGCTTGGGTATTGGAGAACTTCAAGTGTAAAAAGGTTGTTTTCCTGCCTTGGCTATGGGAGGTACAGTTCTAACAGGGCTTAGTGTCAAGAAGTGTTGCTGGTGATTTTAGGCTGTCCTTATCTGCCCAGTCTGACTATGATGCAGTAAAACTGAACAGTGAGCATAAAATAGCTGTTACTCTATTCTGCCCCTTCCCATCATCTCTGTTTTTCCACTTAGAAAGAAAAGACTCACAAATGATCCAAACTCTTCCCTTCCCACTTCAAAAATCACAACACCTTGGCCAGTCAGTATCTGTGTTGGCTTTAACTCCATTCCCTGATAACTGCTTGGCAAAGGAGTGAGACATTAGCCTCCCTTTCAGCTTCCTTCACAAACCTGATGGTATTTTTGGGGTTTAAATTTTGCCCCTATGTAATGCATGAATGTATAACAATTTATGTGTTTTGAAATACATGACCAGATATACATACAACACTTTAAAAGTATTTTCTTCATTCTGTGGGATGCAGTTTTTCTTATGTAACTTCTCCCTCTTAAGAGGGAGAATCTAATTCTCTCTCTTCATAATTCCCATTTTCGACTGTTCCTCTTCATCGGCTCTTGCTGCTGCTGCTGCTTTTGGTAGCTTTGTCAGTGTTCAGGCTTGATGTCCTCTTAGAAAGCTCCCTCTACTGCACTTTCTGTCTTTTTCCTGTTGCCTGACTCCTGTACTCATCCTCTACCCGTGTCCTTCTGTAGTCCTAAATATCTGATCCCTTTTCTGTCTCCATGCTTTCTCTTCTGTGGTTATCCACACAGTTACCACCAGCACGCAGCAGCTCAAGACAGGCATTAAATGCCTGCACAGCCAATCTTTTCTGCTTATACTTAATAGACCCAGTAGGCTTGTAAGGTTATTCTTGGGCAGTAATGGAAAGTTTTAACAGATCCTTTAATACGTTTAGCTCAAATCCAGACAGCCCACCCTAATTTCCAACCATTGTAGAAACCAGAGGGTCAAAGGGCCAACATTTATCACGCAGGAGTTTGTTTTCCTCGGTTGCTGTGTTTCTTGTTTCTTTTGACTGAATTAGCATGGTCACTTTTATTTGAGCATCAGATTTTTCCACGATTTTACGTGGCTCCACAGTACGTGACTGGAGTTAGGAGGCTTGTACCAACTTTCAGCAGCCAACAAAAGAGGCAAGCAAAAAATGCAGTAATTCATTAATTGGCAGAGCTGGGGTCAGGCTTGCTTTCCATCCCCTGGCCAAAATGGGGACTGCCTGGCCTGGCACAGGGAAAATTGACGTTCCCCTGACCAAGTGCAGACATAGATGATTTTTTTAGTAGTTTGATTCTACATGCACTTTCCTATGTGATGTTGGCCTCTGGAAAAAAATTTCCAGGTGTGAGGCGTCTGAATCTAGAGACGGTGTTTCTGCTGCTGCTCAGTTGTGTAGGTACTTTTGGCTTATTTACTTTTGATTTATGGAGGCATCGCTGAAGCACGGAGTTGTGCCTCTCCGAATGGAATTAATTATCTCAGTCTGGACCAGGACTAAGCAGCTCACTGTCCTCACACTGAGACCCGTTAAGGGTGGGAAGGCAAAGTGTTTTCTCTGCCCATGTCTTTCTGGATGTGTATGTGTCAGTCAAGTAGGTGTTTCCTGAGATTGCCCAACACACAACAACAGGACCAAGATGCTTGGAAAGGTACTTGAGGGTCACCACTTGTTTTCAAACTGTATTTGGTAGCAGTGCAGCTTTAGGTCCCTTGTTTTACTTCTGTAGTGGCCAAGCTGGTGGGAAGGCTTCAGGATAGCAAGGATGGATGGATGCTCTCCCGACCTCTCCAGCACATCTGCCTCTCAAGCTGGGCAGCTGTGTTGCAAGGACTACGCAAAATATTTGAAGTTTTATTAGACAATTTTTTGGCTGAAATTGTAGGGCAGGGTTTTTAAAAGCTACTCTGTTCTCTTAAGGTCTATGTGTTTACTAACCTTTTGGGTACGAGAAGTACAATCATTTTGCAAATAGTTTGTGCTTAGTAACAATTACAATAAAGTGTAATCTAAAACCTCTGGTTATGGCATTTTATGCCTCATTATTTTTATTATTTCAGAGCCATATAATTTGTACATTTTAGTTTGAGTGATGTTGGCTGTATGCTTTTGCCACAGGACTCAAATGAGAAGTTTAATAAATGAATAAATACGGGGTTTACATAATTAAATTGGTTTCTTACCTCAGTGCTACTAGCTCCCCCCTCCACTTAGTCTGAATTTCTTCCTCAATTTTTTTTTAAACCGTTAGTATTGCATATGTCTTTTATTGAGTGTCCATGTTACAGCATGATGTGATTCAGCTGCTGGTAATTACATGAGCATTGTGGGCGAACAGGGTGGCAGGGTAACTAAAAATTAAGGGAAAGTTTTGAGCAAAGAACAAGTTAGAAAAAAGTAGCTGCAAATGCACCCTGCCTGTGAAAAAACAAAAAAGTGTCAGCTTTCCACATGAGACTGTCTCTCCCCAGTGCTTGTGCCAGAGAGTGTAATAGCGTAGCCTATGCATTTCTCATAGCTATTCCTATGTCGGTTGGTGAAGGGCAATGGAGGATTGGTCCTGAGGTCCCTGATTTGACAGTTGCTGTGACCATGACATCTACCTATGCAGCATGGTCCACTACTCAATGTTAATTTCTCTGTCCATATTTTTGCTCTAGGCACTACTCAATGTACAACATTTGTTGAATGGTTAATGGGGTAACAATGCGATACAAAGGGATGGCTCAAGTAGGATAAAAAAATGCATGTACTGAAAGCACCATCAAGCAGCAGTTGGGTAGTTGGTACTTCTTAATGTATTATGGGGAATATACAATTTTCAAACAACTCTTGATGGTTGTTTCAAGATTACATAGAGATCAAGCTGGAATGGATTGCCTTGTTTTTTGGAAGGTGGCTACTGGATGAGAAGTGCTCTCCTGCCCTCCTCTTATCATGCCCTGGTCATGAACATCAGTGACAATGTGTGAAATCCAGTTTTGTTTCATCATCTCTGAAACCTGTATCTCTTTTTCAGGAATCTCTTATCCATGAGTGGATTTTGGTGTTGGGATTACACCTCTAGCTGTTATCTCTGTTGTGTTTTGTATTGGTAATGATATATCATGGAGTAAGGGCTCTGTGTGTCTCAGTAGCCATGGTTTATATTTTATATAAAGTAAAACCATGTCATACTCCCTTGCCCCTTTCTCCATTTGCTTCTCCCAAGGAGGCCAAAAGCAATATTATAGACTGCTACTTTGCTAAGGGATGGTTTAACCTTAATTCCTGTCTCTGGTCTGAACTGGGCGTAGGGAGAATCACCAACACATACAGAAGATATTTACTTCACGGATTGGTTTCATCTATCTGCTTATGATATACAAAAGCAAATATTTTAGGAAAAAGGAATGGTTTTGTGACTTCTAGTCTGTCTGATTTCGGCTTATAGTGGATTTTACCCCTCTAATACACGTGTTCTGGTCTGATCCTTTCAATTTTATAAGACCATGTAGCTCTAGTCCAAAAGTAGTTATTTTGTATTTAACTTCTGTTTTTACCATACTTTCTTTCACTCTGTAAGCATCTGTTATTTTCTTTTTGACAGAACGCTCTTCTCTAGCAGTACAGCCTGTGAAAAGTGGGTTACCAAACTAGATAGACTGATGGACTGATCCAGCTCAACAGTTCTTATCTGATTGCTTAGAATATTTTCTTCTAGGTTTTTTCCCTTACTGAGATTGCAATACTGTAAACAGCATTTATGTGCTCCTGATCAAGATTTCCTTGCCTTCCAGCATATATCAGAACTTCTAGGAAGTAAATTGTCCATATTATTGCAAAGGTTTCTCTGTTTCTTGGCTGAAGGAGTCCCAGTGTGTCCATCCAACAGTGGAGGAAGCTGACAAGTTCTAGGTCTAAAGCTTGTCTCTCCAACTTCTTTGTGGAACTGTCCTAGAAATGGGGAAAAATGGGTAGATGTGACTACAGGAAATTACATATAATAATTATTTGCACCCTTTTTCTTAAACGTGTCGTTCTGGTTCTTTAAAATCTTTTGCAGGAAGGTGTGAATGCATTGGCGGAGACCTGTAGACCTAAGTAGAGGGTTTAGAAAGGACTGAGACTTTATTGCCAAAGGCAGGCTAGGAACAGTGCAGATGTGTTTAACTGGTCTGTATAATTCATGCTGGGCCAGAATGAGGGGTTTTTTGTTTGTTTTTAAAAAAAGCATCTAAAGGTGCATGTAGAAACCTAATAAAATATTTCAAGAGCACAAGGACCATTGACTGTCACCTACATCTTTAAATCCCTCAGTGAGCTGAATCAATTCCTTCATTCCTAAAAGTAGTTTCAGAAAATAAAATGTAGTTTTCTACAGTGAAGGATCCACTGAATTCAACTTTAGGAAGCTTGTCTCTGTGTGTGTGTGTGTGTGTGTATATGTATGTATATTGCCTCCCCAAACTTGCCATTTGAGGAAAAAAAATCCAGTTCTTTCTTCACTTTGTTTCTTAGTCTAAAATAGCAAATATGACAGCTATATTATAAACACTTTTGCAATATAAGACATCGTAGCTAGTAAGACATTGTGCTAATAAGACACTGCAAATTTTCACCTCCCTGCTGGTGGGCATATAGTTTTCATTGGTTTTGTCAGCAAAAATTTTGCCGCTGATTTGTGAGTGGAAGGTACAAAATTCCCATCGGCAAAAGAGGATGTTTGTTCACTGCTTGTATGGGTATGTTTTATAAGTTGCTTCTGCAAGCAAATGCAAAATATACTTCATAATTTTCTGTGTGATATTTTGCATTCATAGTAAGTTTTTTAAAACATTTGTCAATATGGTTTGGAATTATCACATAACAGTAATTACTATGGATGACTAAAAATGTTGAGAAAAAACCTCCTTAGCATATTCCAGGCTCCATGTATGTATAGACCTCTAAGACAGTGAGTTGTGTAGTGCATTTTAATCATATTGTAGTGGCTCTCTGTGATGCAAAACTATTTCCCTTGAAGTCTGAAACAAGTCTGGCATGACTTGAAGTCAACATGATAATGTATTCTTGGTATCCTTTACATGCTGATAACAGTTCAGCTGCACTAAAGGGTTTTGTTAAGTTCATTTTCTATAGGTGTTAATATATCTGGCAATAGGAGTTCAAATTGTTACTCTTAAACTAGTGTTGAATCTGGGTCAGTGGGAACTCTAAATTGAGCAATTTCCCCAACTGTTGCAGGATGCTGTAGCAGACCTTTGAGCTAAACTGTGCTCCTGTGTGTTGAGAGTTGCAATTTAATAAAAGGCAGGCAGGCTGTAGATACTTGTCTTCCTCCTGGGAAGAGATGGAAATTTGTTAGCTTGATATTGCTATAAGTTTAAAAGTTTAAGCAGAGAGAGGGCAGCCTAAAAAGATTGGTTTGTCTCCCACTTCCTTCCCCTTGTCTGTTGAGTCAAATCCTTACCAAGATTTTTCTTGGCCTGCTTTCATGTGGCTTAGCACAAATTTAGATTTCCTGGATATCTTCATAGTTTAAAGAGAAGTGTAAAGCAGCAATTCTGTGTCAGGGAGAGATGCTCCTCTGGCTCCATGTTAAAGGAACACCAGTGGTCACACTGGGTGTTCTCACACAAATAAACCAGATCATTTTAGTCTATGTTGCTGTCGTCGTTTAACCCCAACCAGCAACTAAGCACCACACAGCTGCTCGCTCACTTTGCTGCTGCGGTGGGACAGGGGAGAGAATCAGAAGAGTAAAAGGGAGAAAACTTGTGGGTTGACATAAAGACAGTTTAATAGGGAAAGCAAAAGCCATGCACTCAAGCAAAGCAAAGAATTAATTCACCACTCCCTGTGGGCAGGCAGGTGTTTAGCCACCCCCAGGGAAGCAGGGCTCCATCCCGTGTAATGGTTACTTGGGAAGACAGATGCCCTAGCTCCAAATGTACCCCCTTCCTGCTTCTCCCCCCACCTTTATATACTGAGCATGATGTTGTATGGTATGGGATATCCCTTTGGCCAGCCTGGGTCAGCTGTCCTGGCCGTGCCCCCTCCCAGCTTCTTGTGCAGCCCCAGCCTGCTCGCTGGCAGGGCAGCACGAGAAGCTGAACAGTCCTGGACTGCTCAGCAACAAGTGAAAACATCAGTATCTTATCAACACTATTTTAATCCCAAATACAAACCACAGCCTCATACTAGCTTCTATGAAGAAAATTAACACTATCCCGGCCGAAATCAGGAGAGTTGCTAGTTTGAAAGGGAGCGATGTTTGGTTAAAGAGCTGATGGCTGGACAAGCTCTTGCAGGAACACTCATTTATTTTTGACATCTCAGCCTTGGATCTATATGGAGATGCACTTGAGCCCCAGAGTCTGCCTTCCTGTTTGTTTCAAGATGCAAGTCAAATTATGACAACTCCACAGAATAGGAGAGTGAGAGCTGCACTTTTTCTATTTCTTCTTCGCATGGAAAATATGTGGGGGTTTTTCATTTTCAGAGCCTCATGAAAATGCAGGATAGCCATGATGCATGCTTGTTTAGTACAACAGTCTTCCTTTGAACTTCTGTTTCATTAAATGTTGTTTGAGCACAGAAGTGGATTACATATTTAATATGAAGCATGTAAGAATGATATATACAGCATCCTCTGGCAACCTGTGAATAGGGTTATGCTGAAAACTGGCCAGTAGTGTTGCTTTATTGAAACTTTTTGCTGCAACAGCTGCTTTCATTCAGATCAAATGATGGACAATCAAATGCCTTTCAGTTTCATGATCAGCAGCCCAAGAGAAAGCCAGACAGTACTTGAGGGTCAGACTGTGTGTAACAGCGAATGGCCTGGTAAGCTTGAAGGCTGTTTCTTGAGTCCCTGAATACAAACCAATGGGTGAAGGAAAGATTTCATTATCTCTGTATATGTGGGAGGAGAGAGGAGCAGTAGAAATGTGCATGCGTCTTGGAGTCTCTGCAGATGCCTAAGACTAAGTTGCATGGCGGCAGTTATAGCCATTTTGATCTTCACATATAGTAACTGCTGCTGGCAGGTGGAAATGTAGGCAAGGATCTGCTGAATGCTGTTTCTGCTGTTGTCATCCTTACTAACTCAAGCTCCTCTGCTCACCACCCTGGATTGCAGTGTAGACATACTTGGAAAAACAGAGAGAGAATGCAGCGAGGAAACCAAGCCCAGGAGTAAACTATTGCCGCAGTCTTTCAGAAAAACTCATAGCAAGATTTTGGGTAGGACAGTGTTTGAAAAGGTGCTTGAAGTGGCAGGAAAGGGACTATTTCCTGCTGCCTTCCTTCCTGCTGTGCATGTAATCAGGGCTTTATGATAACAGATGAAATTGCAGGAAAGGCATTCCTGGTTCCACCCCTGATTTCTCCTTCTAATAAAGCAGCCCTAGAACCCTGCAAAATGCTGAGGGCAGAGGTGGCAGGGCAAGAGCAATCTGCTTCGTTCTTTCAGATGTGTTTTGGCACAGACATTCTGGTCAATGTTAACTTTGTGATGCCGCTGGTATGGGAGTTCCCATGACAAACATGCTTGTCTCTAACCCTGAACAGCAGGGTTAATCCCAACCTTTCAGGGTTAATTAAGAGGTAATTGCATGGGTCTCAATTAATCCCTGTTTAACTCAGTTGCATTTGATGGAAGGACACTAGAGATTAATTTGGCTCACTGCCTCATCAAATTCATTAATTTCATTAAATGTGAAAAAATATTTTAAGCGTGAGGTAACAGCTGTGACTCTCCTGCCCTATGACGGGGTCTAGTAGCACTGAGCAAGACCTTAAATACTTGTCATAAGGTTATAGATACCAGTATGTTGGCTGAGTTAGAGAACTGCTGCCTCTTCCTCTCAGCAGCTATGTAAAATCTTGTAAGCTATTGAATCGCACAGTAGGAAGGACCTGGTCCTACAGAGGAGTTAGGACTTCTTGAACCCCTGATGATTTCAATGAGAATGGCAAATGCTTGCTCTCCCTGTCTGAATCGGGCCCTTGACTGTTCACACGAGAGCGTGCATTCACAGGGTGATATGTCACACAACATACCCTGTTTGGTCTTAATTAAGGTTGTGACTGAGAGGGTGCTGAAATGTTTTGTCATTATTCTGCAGATTAATGAAATCTTACTAATGAGATTTGACTCTAACATCTGCTGTAACAGTAAATTTAGAGCTAGATGAAGAATTCATATGCATTAAATGGCTCAGCACTGAAAGCATGGCTGGAGTGACTCGGTGTCCGTCTCTGTAGATCATTATTCAACACTCAGAAGTAAATACCTGGTTGAAGGTCACAAGAGGGCTCAGACAAAAGGCAGATTACTAGATTTTCACTGTTTGCTTTGGTTGGTTTCACCCTCACAAGTGCTGACACTACCCAGGACCTGCACATGCTGGAAAATGCTTTGATTTCACTGACTTTCTCAGTTAACTATCCTCCAAGACACAAAATTTGGGTGCACTCTAGCTACAGTATGTACTCAGTATGAAAGCTGACTCAACTTCTGCTGCAGTATACTGTACCAGGCAGCTCTCAAGTGATGCTGCTGCAATTTATCACCATAAACTGTTTCATATTGGAACAAACAATACTCATGAGGCAATCTGGATTCAAATTAATTCAAAAGCACCATAACTGAAAAGTGAGCAGTCTCTTTGTGTTGTTTCTTTTAACAAGATTTTATGATATGACTAGACTACAAATAGCTCTATTCATGATAAACTGGCAACTTTGCAAATTGTATATGCTAAAAGCTATTTGTTGTACAAGCTGTTCTGGAGAAAAATCTTAAATGAAATCTTCTCTGCCAGGGGGATGTGAGGCATCAATTGAACGGGTGCTGCCATGGGTGTCCCGTTTTAGGAGCCCCACGGCTATGGGGATGGTAATGAGAAAAGACAATCTGATCCAAAAATCTTTAATTGCTCTAAGTCAATCACTGCAGGGTGCTAAAGAAGAAGAGAGCAGGTCCCTCTGGAGGCAGTTTACCAGTCTGGTGAGAAAACATGTAATGGTGAAGGAGAACTATGAGGTGGAATAATTACTTTTTTGGTCCCAAATATTTGCAACTGACTTTAGGAACCTGCAGCTCTGTGCTTTCCATTTGAAGGCATAGCAATATTATCTTCCTCCAAAACGCCCTAGAAACACCTCCACTTTAATGTCCACTAAGACTTACCTTTCAGAGATGTGCTGTATTTTCAGCATGAGCCCAGGACATAGTTATGGCTGGACTTTCTTTTTAAGGATGAGTGAACTAGTGGAAGAGACCTAATATGATTTTGGTTACATCAGTAGATATCTCAATCAACGTAATTTATGGCATGGTATGGTATGGAACAAGCCATTAATGCATCTTCCCTGTAGACATTATTACAGGGAATTACATCTGTATTTGGAGGTATATATTTCTTGAATATTTGTATAGTGAACTCAAATACCAAATAACACATCCTACCATACAACCAAATGCTTTTGCCACCAGAAAGGGAGCCTAAATTATCCCTCAAGAATAACTTCTGTAAGATATACGAGGATATCGACTGTGACCTGCTGGTAAAGTTTTAGTAGTAGCTACAGGAATATCTCCAGAGCCAAGGAAATGAATTACAGCTATCTTCTAATGCTCTTATCAAATCATTCCAATACCTACCTCTTATGAAACCAGCATGATTTACTCTGGCCTTTCTTTCCAAATTATTTATACTTCAATAATTATAACAACAATAATTGTAAGTACATCAGAGATTAAAAGCTATCTGCAGAGCAATTAGAAGCTCTTGAAAGGTCTTGAAGAGAATTTGGGTCTGAATGTGAAGTAATTTATGGGGTAAAATTTCCATTGCACATATGAGATACACCTACAAAATAACAGTGTATGTGAAAGCATAGTATAAGATGTAAAACCAGAAATCAAAAAGCAGTTGGAGTAAGGGAGGGGTTAGGCATCTGATGTTGAAGGATGAAAACTTTCTCAGCTGCCAGCTAACTCCAGAATGACCTAGATCAGGAGGCAGATTGTGTCAACAAAGATTTGAGGCACATTATGTTCTGCTTCTGAGTAACCACAGGAGTTGCTTGCTCTTGTAGGCATAAACATCATTCAGGATTGCGCCCTGCAGGAACCCACAAAACGGGCTGTTTTGTGAGAGGAGCTAGGTATAATGAGCATTTTCTGGGTGCTTCTACTGCAGCGAGGTCTCGGTCAAATGCCAAAAGTCTTGTTTTCCAGCCCTTATGTGGAGGAGTTGGCATTGCTGCCTTCACTGCTTGTCTGATAAATCAGTGTTTAGAGCACATGTCCAGAACATGGGAGCTGGACATTTGTCACTTATGCAGCAGGGCATCAAATCTCTGTCTCTTGTAAGAAATGGCCTAGTTATTGGAATAAACAGCTCACTGAAATGGAGGGACTCTCTGTCCCTGCTGTTATGTGCTTCTACCTGTGAAAGATTTGAGCAGCCCCGGGTCCTTGCCCTGAGGCTTAATTAGCTCTTTCACTCAGGGATTGATTCCTGTAAGAAAACCGGTCCCTGGCAGAGGAATGGCTGTGCAGGCATGTCGTGGTGGTCGTGCTCGCTCGGGGCTGTCTCTCTCCGCCGTAGAGCCCCAAAGGGCCCTGCGCAAGGTGGGGAGCTCAGAGGCAGCACGCAACTGGCCGCAGTGGGACAGGCGATGGCTTTCCCTCTGTGGAAAGGAAACGCAGCCTGGGTTTGCTGCCTCCCGGGTGCGTGCTGTGCTCACTGAGCTGCTGGATAAAATACTTGTAAACTGAAAGAGGAAAGCAATCCACTTCAATTTTTTTTTAAGTTGCCCTCCATCCAACAGAGCAGGGCTCAGGCTATGATACCCAAGTGTAATTCCTGAAGAAGATCTGTTGAGCTTTTAGGAGGCTGGCCGCAGATTAAAAGTCTGGGGAAGGATGAAGCCCCCTTCAAAACACAGAATAGGTGCTGGGGAGGGAGAGGTGCTGCGGAGTAGGCCTTATACTACACCTTCACGTATACCGTTATTTGGTAAAGGCAAAAAGGTGTCCACCTTCCAGCCGTACGTTCTCTTCCCTCTTCCAGCCTGAAGTCAGCAGAGTCCCCCAAATAGGGAGGTGAGGTGGAGTGCAGAGGTGTTTGGGTTGAAGATGGTGGGATGAGGAGAGCCAAAGGTGTAGCTAAGAGCTCACAGGACGTCTGGCGTGGCTTATGGAAACGGAGACAGCGGTAGGTGTCCTGAGCGCTACCTCTTTGTTCTGTTGTAGGCAGCTGTGTGGCTGTGGGTGGGTGAGGACGTATGAATTTCAGTGGAAGAGAAGAACACGGACCCTGCCTAGAAATTTCTTGTTCAGCTTGCAGCTTGGTTAGATGCATTTGGAAATCTCAGTCTAAATTTGTACTTACTGTACGGATTACAATACAGAAAAAAAGGGTATTCATTAAAGACTAAAATTGAAACAACTTAGCTGGAATCGAATTCAATCCCTCAACTTGGTTTACAAGTATATGCTGTGCACTTCATCTGTATGTAGCATGATTGTAATTATGATATCTTTGTTAGTCTAACTCCCAAGAACAAAAAAGTGCTTAGACATTAGCTGGCTATCTTCCTGATTTTTAAAGCCAAATGTCTAATTAGAGCACTTCTGTTTCTTACATTTATTTTCAGTTCTAGAGAGTGAAAGACAAGAAATCTCAACACAGCTGCGGCTCTTTTATAAACTTCAGCTTATTAGAGCTTTTGGGTCAAATTCTCTGGTGGTGTAACTCCATGGACTTGCATTTCTGCTGGTGTAACTTCAGATATTTATATAATTCTCTGTACAACTGTCCACATGTGTGTTCCTATGTATATACCAAACCCATAGCTGATATAAATCACTGTAGCTCTTTTGGCTTCTGTGAAACTATACTGATTTCTTACCAGCTGGGTATCCGGTCCACAGCATCTGGTTTTCCTTTTCCCTCCCTTAATAGCACTGATGAATCAGAATTCCTTAAGGAGGATAATACTAAACATAATTAGACAGGATATGTTCAAGAAGAAAATTTAATTTGAAGAGGTTTGCACAGAATTTTTATTGGCCTCAGGTGGGATGCTGGGACTTTATCTTAATGAATCCTTTCTACAGATCCATTTCAAAAACCGCTTTATGCTGTTGTGTGATGGAGTGTACTCTAATGATGCATTGCACATATGTTTATTCAGTTGCATTTTAAAGCTTTTCTGTAGATGGGTATAATTATTCCGGGCTATAAAAAAGTGTAATAATATAAGCTGAAATTTTAAAATATCTACGCAAAGAAGTTTATTTAATCTTTGGCACCTACATATGTTTAAGGAAGTCCTGTTAGTAAACCAAATATGGGACTGTGGTTTGGAGCTATCCTTAAAATTGACTAGCTAGTTAAGCCATGAGCGTGTTTTTTTTATTGTCACTCACAATTCAAATACTGATATTTTATTATTGTGTAATATTTTGTACTTTTAAAATCATATCTAGGTGTGGCCTTTTTATTGTGTAAGCACAACACATTCTGGGGTTATTTAGATAAATCCCATTAGATTTTGTAAAAGTGTTCAAGCTACTAGATGAATTATTCTCCACTTTTCCTGATTCCATATCCATTTGCCTTTTATGTTCAGAAAAGCTTGCTAGTGTTTATTGCTAATAATAACAGGCCACATCTAGCTGTCATTTACCATGGTGTAACTGTATTCTAATTAAGATGCAATGCTTGGGGGACTTGTATGAGAAACAGTTACAGAAAAAAAATCACTTGATGTGTAGTATTGCAAGCTCTCTGCTAAAGACGTTGAGAAGAGCAAACGGAGAGGGGCAAACTGATAAATGATTCAGTAGCCCTCCGTCTGGTGGAGTGTTTCTGAGAAAAATGGGATGGAGCATTTCTGCCCACTGCTCTGCGCCCGTCTTGCTCAACATGGCACACAGGGAATTGCGTGAAGGGTCGGGAGGGTCATCTTCGAGGCCAGCATCAAGGGGGAAAAGGCAAATAAAAGGCAAATTACTTCTGAGCACCCAGAAGGAGGAGAAGAATTAGTGGAGCTGCTGGGTCTGTTTCTCTTCTTCTATAATTGTATTCAAAATGACGGAGCCTTAACAAGGAAGTATTGGGGCTGTTGTACAAAAGCAAGCCACAAGCTTCCTCTGTCCTGGCACTACAAAATGAGATTTACAGGGTGATAGAGTCATATGGAAATGCAATGTCTTCAATGTCCTTGGTATTTGTTTGCTGACTAATTACTCCTAGTTCAGGGGTCACTAATTTTTTTATAGTTTCTGTGTTAACACTTCTTGAATAAAGTTGCAAATCCACATTGTCTTCTCTATGTGCATAAGACATCCCATCTAGTTGGTGATTGAGCTCTTGGTGAATTCAGCATTACAGTGAAAAATTACTTTGAAGCCATTAGGTATTCAGAACATGCAGTCAGACATCGAAATATAACTCTTCAAAACAGTTAATGAAGCTTGCAGAGCCCTGCTGGACACCGCGTGCAAAGCAAGCTTTAACATATACTGCTGCCTGTAGGTTTATGGTTTGTTTAAAAAAAAAAAAAAAAGAGGTATACTGTATTTGAGAAATTAATTTTTAGTAGGTCTTTTGAGGAAGGTTCAGGACAGGATTTGAAGTCCAACAGATGATTGCAGCTGCCCCAGAATCAGGTACTCGGAAAGCATCTGTTGAGATTCTGATGTGGGAGTTAATCACTGGTTTGCAACATGTTTTATAACAACTTGGAGCACCTTTTTCCATGAGTCCCAGTGATGAATGAGTGTACCTCATACTCTGACTCCACGTGTTCTCTTTAATGTAATTAACAACTGTTTTTCTAGCTCGGGTCCAACCGCGGTGCAATCTGATCACAATGACGAGAGGAGGTCTGTGCCTGTACAGACAGATCTGACGTTGTTATATGGCAAAAATAAATAGTTCACCCAGCAGATGTTGCTTCATGTTGCAAGGCTGTTCCATAATTTACATACAGGTGAATGATCTAATCTCTATTCACCTCCTCTTCCAAGTATTTTGCACCTTTGTGGACTTGGAAATGCTTGCGTTTTAAAACCAGGAAGGAGCTCAGGCCCCTAGTGTTTGGGGAAGGAGTCTTAATTTGAGTGGGAAGAGGAGAAAGAATTTTGCATCCAGAAACAGTGCTTCAGTCCTGCTCACACAGACTTTTCCCATCATTATGAGCACTTCCTAAAGAGCATCTGTCTGGCTTCGGTGCGGCAAAGTCAATGCTAGCCTGAATATGCTACCTTCCTGCTGCCTTTAGTGTCCATCAGGATGGAAGTGGAGGGAATTTGTTTTAATAACATTAAAACCAAAACTCTGAAATGTGCTGTGACAATAAGTAAATCCATATTCTTACCATTAGATATCATACTTTGCAAAGATGACGAAGATACTGGCCCAGAAAGAAGTTTCAGAGAGTCCTTGGTATGTCAGGCAACAGAAATGTCCTGTGTGTCTGTGTCGGATCTCTGCTGATGAACAGCATCTACCCAAGAAGCTGGAAAGCTTCCCAAATTTTGCAAAGTTGTACGTAAAATCTAGGAAGGGAGCTGCATGTTCACTAGGAAGAGAAAATTGTATGTAACCTTATTTTGTTTTGTCCTGTTAGCGTAGCAAATACCGTGATAGTTGTGGTACCAGCGGTCTGGGAGAGCGAGGTGTAACTCTTGGCTGCGACTCCAGGGGCTATGCTATGGATATTTGTAGCCTTGAACTGCAGGTGTCTAATATGAGGTTAAGTAACCGTATTTTGGGGGGCTGTGGATTCTGAAGTAACAGATTTAGGAATATATCTCTTCCCTGTGATTTTAAGGGGGCAGGTGATGGGGACTTGTGAACAGCTTAGGCCCCCGAATTGAGGTGTGTGCGTCTTCATCTGACTCCTTACTCTCTCCTGCTCTTTCTATAAGGAATTGAAAGCTTAATGTAAATGGCACGTTCTTTTCATTCCTTTCTTTCTTTTCCACCCCAATCAAAGTTTCACTTTTAATAATCTGACATTTCCCGGTGGAGGAAATCTGTCAGAATTTTTCTGTCAGAAAGTGTGCAGCATCTCCAGCAGCAACATTTCATGCTAAACTGAGGAAATATGTCATGTTGATCCTGAAAGCTAATTGATCCAGCGTTAAAAGAGTTAAATCTATTCCCTAAAAGGGGTGTTTAAATCAAAAGTCACAGATTAAAATAGACTCTGTTCTCTGTACAGTTTCTGTCTAAAGCACTCCTGGTTTGAGGCATTCCAACTGGCAAGGGGATTGTAACCAGAAATGTTGGAAATAGAAATAAGGTAGCATCTCATGTAAAGCAGAGGTGTCTGTAAATTGTTCCTGACTGGAGCAGAACCTTCTGCAAAAAATGGTCCCCCCTCCACTTTCTAATTAGAGAGAGAGAGAGAGAGAGAGAGTTAAATTTGATTAATGGCATTCCTGTCACCGAAGTAGCATGACTTGTGTTCAGGAAGTATGTACAAACCCTGCAAAGTCTACCTAGTAGCACCAACACAGGACTAGGGTAAACTTATTCATGTGGAGGGACTAAGGTGATTTTGGCTTATCATATTTGTCATGAGTGTTTAAGAGGTCTTATTTATATTTCCTTTTCTTTCAAATTCTTCTTTGTTGACAAAGCATAAGAAGATTTCTCAGTGTGTTTCCATTTGGTAGCCTGGACTACTAAAAAAACCTTGACTTTCCATGCCTCCTAGAAGATACTGGTCTGGTTATCTTAATAAAACAGAAATTGCTTAACAAAGCATTTACTAGTGCTATTTGTTGTAATTATGTCCTGAAATAGGATTCTAAATGGGACTCAAGTCCATCTGCTGGGGCACTTTGGGGGTTATTTTCTCTTGTTTGGGAGGAACAGGTCAGCTCCTAATGCTCTTATTTGTAACCATCAGTGTGATTAATGGAACCCCCCCTAATTCTGAGTATATACTGTAAGTTCAGTTTCATAGCAAGTAACTTTGTTGTAGTTGAGCTGTAAGAGACATGAAACTCCAACGAGAACGGGTTAAGATGACATTTTCCTTAGAAAATGCCTGTCCACCAAAATTGAAAGTGTCATCATAACCTGCCGGTTTTTATTAAAATTTTTATTTGGAACATTCTGGGTTTTAGCTGCTAGATCAGTGTCAGTTGCTGTAATAGAGCCCTGTTGTAGCTTCCTGCTTGGGCAGATAAGACTAAAATAAATGTACTCTTCCTAGGCTGTGTCTGTTAGATCTGAATTTTTCACAGGGAAAAGTCTTGTCCACAAAGGTGACTAGGTACATTTTCCTAGTGTACCTGATAAAAATGTTGAAATATTTTGATTATACATTGATGCAGAAAAGGCATACTTCTTTATGATCAAGTTGCAGGAGGGAGACATTTTCTCCTACCCAGATTTGCTTCCAAAAGAGAATATTTACTAGCCAGTCCGTATAATGATGCGATCTATGCACACAAATATAGACAGAAAGGCAGACAATTTTCACAGTAATAGTTACTCTGAGATGATTTACTGGGAAAGCAAACCTCTGGGGTTGCAATGACTTTAAAAATGTTGTTTTGCTTAGAATCAAGCATAACATAAAGGAAACACCCACATCAGGAAACATGCACTTAATTAGATCTTGAATTTGCATTTAGTTTGAGGATGGATTAAGCTAACTTTTCTCCCTTTTGTGTGAGCATTTGCAGAGTGTGGAGGGGGCAATTGAGTTATTTCATTTATCTTCCCAGACCTTGAGTTTACTGTTACAGGCTGTCAGCTACCAGCAAACGAGCACTTAATTTAAAATATTGTTGAAAAGTTGGGTTCAGTCCTGTTGCATCTGGTATGCAGATGGGATGTTACTTTTTGTTCAAATAAACAGAAGAAGCAATTAAGCCCCTTTTGGAGTAAGATATCTGAAACAATAAGAGGCACCATCTGAAGCACAAGCTCAGTCAGATGCTGAACGATGTGGATAGCCGAGTTTCATAAAAAGTTGAATGCAAACATAGATTGGCTAGGTGGGGTGGGGTTTTTTGCTTTTTTTCCTTATTTATGGAGTTATCAGTGTATGAACAAAGATATAACCAGAAGCAGAGAGAGTGGAAAGAGTATAGAGAAAAAGTTCCCAAAGTCCCCAGTTTGTTATCCAGTGTCCCAGTCTACTCAGAAGGAGCAAAGACATGACAGCAGTCTTTGCCTTCCTGTCTGGCAGTGCTGCGCAGGACCCCACGGCCCCACACACTGTCACTGCCGCAGAACAATTGCAGGTGACTCCTCTGTCTATGGAAACCAACTGGTTCCCAAAGATCTGATTTGCCTTCTGATTTCAGTCACCCCATCGACTCAGCCACACAGAAGAATGCGGAACGTTCGTACCTCTGATAGTGACTGCTGTTCTTTTTACACTTGCAATCAATTTCATGGCAAGAACAATCCTATACCTTTTTTTTCCCCCCCCTGACTGCTGCTGACTGCTTTTGGCAGTAGGATATTCGTCCCAGTAGAAGAACAGACAGGCAATGCACAGGAGTATATGTACAGCAAATGTTATTAAATGATACATTGGTTCTCCTCAAGAATGTCATAGTGGCATCTGAAGTGACAAACACATGCACTCACAGTTTATGGAATGTGGCATATCTTCTTTTAAAATAACCCTCTGCATATGTCCCATAAGTTCTACCTCAGTAACACAGACAGAGTAGTCTTCATCCTGACTTTTGTCCACACCCCTACAAGCTCCGCCCCCACCATGTAAACATCTCCCACCAGTTTCCTGGTAAAGGACAAATGCTTGGAAAGACTCTTCTTTAAAGAGTGTGAGCTATTTAACGTGACAGCACAACTTCTCATGTTTTCCCATGAAATGTGGAAGTAAGATTTCTCCCCAAAGGCTCTACCTACTATCTTGGAAGAGTTTTTCCATTTAATGGAGGCCAAGGAGTTTTGGTGGCTCGGACATTAACACCCATCTTCCAAATCGTAAGCTCATGTCAGTGGCAGTGCAAATGATTGATCATTTCTTTTAAAAGCTCAAGTAGATGCAAAGAGTTCACCTTGAAATAAAATATTGTTTTATTATTATTAATATTTTTTATGGCATTTTAAAAAGATAAGAATAACAAACCATCCTTTCTGAAAGTGGAAGCAGAACACAATTTCACAATGTTTTTGTAAAAGATATAAAAATATTTGACATGTACAACTGCAGTGTACAAATGCAAAGGAAGTTGGATGTCGGGGGCAGAAGCCACTAATGTAATTTAGCTTCAGCCTGCAAATAGTTTTGCTGGACCTAAGATTGTATTATGAAAGCAGAAAATTATTGCAGCCCTATGTGGTTTCTCACACTGCCATAGATGTGTCCCATAACCCAGATTATGAGATCACTTTGGACCTCAGTTTCCCATCCATAGAATGGAATTAATATTGCTTCCTTAACCTGTGAGGTTGCTATGAGAATAATCGCATGCGTAATAATGAGGCTGACACCATCCTGCAAGTGCTGTGGGAAGAAAATGATAAATCCCTGGGATCCTAAAGTCTCCAGACTTGAAAAATAAGGGATTTAATATATTTTTGTTCTATTAATGCAGCTTCCCAGGATATCAGTGGGGATAAATATATAGAGGGCAAGGCACAGTAAATAAAAATGTGGATCATTGGAAAGAAGACACCTCAGAACTTCAATCCCCAAATCTTCTGATTTTCTGAAGTCCTATTGTGTATGATGATTTGTGATGGTGATCTTAGTGAAGTTGGGATTATCAAAAGATATAAGAAGCAAAGAGTTTTGTTATGTAGTAAAATATCTTTTATTAAACCCGTTGACATACATGGGGAAAAAATAGATGAGCTTTCTGACCCATCTCATGCCTGAAATATGGTCTGAGGAAGATCCTGGGCATATGTCAGCTTGTCCATCAGTCTAATAAGAGGCACTACACCTTCTTACTAACTTTGTCATGTACAATATAGGACATAGTTAAAATACATAAATCCTTACATGTAGAGCTGGATAAATAATAGAGCAAAAAAGTTCAAGAAAATATTGTGGTTAAGGTCAAACAAAACCAGAATTTTTTTGAGGGTTTTAACTGAAATAAAAAATATAACTCTGCCTCAATTCAAATTCTTCCTGTGTTGAAACAAAATGTTCCTTTCAGCTTTTAGTAACCTTTTGTTTAATCGTATTTCTACAGGTCCTTTTAAAATGAATTATTGGTTTAAAATTAAAAATCAAGGCTTTTACAAATAAACCATATTTCTAGCTTGAAACATTTTGCTTAAAATGTCAAAGAGAAATGTTTCAGTTCCCTTAATGGATGTTACCCTTATCTTTATTGGTAGCAACCATATTCCAAACTTGACACATTTGCAAGTAAGATTTGCTCTCTCCATCAAAACTCTATTTAGCAAAGTTGATATTCAACCTGCCTCCCCTTAAAGCCAGCTTTCTTAGAGTTCAAACTGCATGGGACTCCAGAATGTTAAATTACGCATAATATACAGTGATCCTGACATGCCTTTGGGTTTCTGTCTGTGCATATAATGAGTTTGCATTATACTCTTGTCTATGTGTTGGTGCATTTACTGCTGCTTTTGTTGATCTTCTGATACACCACTGATACCTTCTGATTTTGCAAGCTGTGGTGAAAATTCCTGTAGGAAAAATATTTATCATTGACAAATTTAATGAAGCCTGTGTTTTATTCCTCCTGAGGTTTGCCATCTTAACCTCTTGATGGCATAGCTTTCAGGATGAAGAGGAGAAAAAAGACAAATGGACTTAAGAGTCTTATACAAAGCCATGGAGCTGAGAATGTTTAGGCAAAAAACAGATGCTATGAAATCATGTTCACAATCATTTCCATTGATTAATATTCCACTGCAAAAATGAAGAAGGAATTAGATAAAGGCAGAGGGAACCTTGAACTTCTTTAGTCTAACAAGTTCTTGTTTACTTGCTGAAACATTCTTTATTTTAAATGTAAATCATAGCAAGTTCCTATAGCAGGTACTCCCATCCCAGGGTTACCTCATCTCTTGTGGTAGATTTTTGGGAGCCAGTCAAACATAATATGCTTCCAGATGACTCCTTTTCATTCAGCAGCAAGTCTGAGGTTTGTTTAAAATGCTATTGAAAGTCAGAACTGAGCAAACTGAAGCATTAGAGTCAAGCATGAACTTGGTATACTGTACTTTCCATGAACTGTACAGCAACAACCACTAAATCTCTTAACGAATACACATCAATTCAGCCTAGGGCTATGAAGACTGACTTCACCCCTCCGCCCTGGTCCCAAGCCCTGACTTGCGCTCCTTTCCAGGCTGTTTTGAGGTAAACCATCTCCCAGGCAGCCTGCTTTCACCATGTCTCCCTTGCTCTTGTCTCCCTTTATATATAACATCACAGCTGAGCATCACTGACCTATGTAAGTGTGTCCAGTAGAATGCTTTTAGCATGAAGTTTTATGAGTAATGAATTTGCCTAAAAAAATTTTCATAGAATCGTAGAGTCATAGAATAATTTGGGTTAGAAAGGACCTTTAAAGGTCATATAGTCCAACTCCCCTGCAATGAGCAGGGACATCTTCAACTAGATCAGGCTGCTCTGAGCCCCGTCCAACCTGACCTGGAATGTTTCCAGGGGTGGGTCATCCACCACCTCTCTGGGCAACATGTGCCAGTGTTTCACCAACCTCATTGGGAAAGGTTTCTTCCTTACATCTAGTTTAAATCTACTCTCTTTTAGTTTAAAACCATTACCCCTCATCCTATCGCTACAGGTCTTGCTAAAAACTTGTTCCCATCTTTTTTACAGGCCCCCTTTAAGTACTGGAAGGCTGCAATAAGGTCTCCCCGGAGCCTTCTCTTCTCCAGGCTGAACAACCCCAACCCTCTCAGCCTATCCTCATAGGAGAGGTGTTCCATCCCTCTGATCATTTTGGTGGCCCTCTCTGGACCACTTCCAACAGGTCCTTGACTTTCCTGTGCTGAGGGCTCCAGAGCTGGATGCAGTGCTCCAGTCTCACCAGAGTGGAGTAGAGCACATCCCTCAACGTGCTGGCAACATTTAAATCCAGTTGAAACCAATTATTTTACTTAGCTCTTAACACTTATAATTACCGTATCAGAGGTCTTGATTTAGGAGAGTGAAGGAATATGAAATTAATATTTCATACGAGTATGAAACAGTCATATCATGTCTTGATTTTTTTTTTAACAGTGGTTCCCTTTACCAACACTAGCTACTCTTTTATATCTCATATTCCATTGGTTTGCATAACAGACCACTACATTGCTGTTGTATGATATTCTTCTATTGAAAAAGCATTAGCAAAAACCAGTTTGATCATAGCATGTTATGACTGCTGTAGGTCTAGTTACAATAGGCCATAAATTCATGGGAGATTTTTTTTTTTGAGGATCCAGAAACAGAAAAGGATGGAAATGTTGTTTTTTGTAGACTGGGGAAGTTTGTCCCATGTAGAGTTGGATTAATGTTGCAAGCCTTTTTTTAAAGCAGCTACACAGTGATAAAAAGGAAAAATCAATTTGGTGATGTCTGTAAGCTTTTATCCAGTCCTGGTTAACCAGGGAGGTCACAGATGACTGGAGGCTTGTCACTGTGATGCCTGTGTACAAGAAGGGCCAGAGGAGGACCCAGGGAACTACAGGCCTGTCAGCCTGACCTTGGTACCGGGGAAGATCATGGAGCGGTTCATCTTGAGGGTGCTCACAGGGCATGTGCAGGACAACCAAGGGATCAGGCCCAGCCAGCAGAGGTTCATGAAAGGCAGGTCCTGCTTGACCAACCTGATCTCCTTCTATGACCAGGTGACCCGCGTAGTTGACGAGGGAAAGGCTGTGGATGTTGTTGACCTGGACTTTAGGAAAGCCTTTGACAGCGTCTCCCACAGCATTCTCCTGGAGAAACTGGTGGCTCGTGGCTTAGACGGGTTTACTCTTCGCTGGGTAAAGAACTGGCTGGATGGCCAAGCGCAAGTCGTGGTGAATGGCGTTAAATCCAGCTGGTGGCCGGTCACAAGTGGTGTTCCCCAGGGCTCAGTTTTGGGACCGGTCTTGTTTAATATCTTTATCGATGACCTGGATGAGGGGATTGAGTGCTCCCTCAGTAAGTTTGCAGACGACACCAAGTTGGGTGGGAGTGTTGATCTGCTGGAGGGTAGGAGGGCTCTGCAGAGGGATCTGGACAGGCTGGATCGATGGGCAGAGGTCAGCTGTATGAGGTTTAATAAGGCCAAGTGCAGGGTCCTGCACTTGGGTCACAACAACCCCATGCAACGCCACAGGCTTGGGGAGGAGTGGCTGGAGAGCTGCCTGGTGGAAAAGGACCTGGGGGTGCTGGTTGATGTCTGAATATGAGGCAGCAGGGTGCCCAAGTGTCCAAGAAGGCCAACAGCATCCTGGCCTGTATCAAGAATAGTGTGGCCAGCAGGAGTAGGGAAGTGATTGTGCCCCTGTACTTGGTGCTGGTGAGGCTGCAGTTCAAATCCTGTGTTCAGTTTTGGGCCCCTCACTACAAGAAGGACATTGAGGTGCTGGAGTGTGTCCAGAGAAGGGCAATGAAGCTGGTGAAGGGTCTAGAGCACAAGTCTTATGAGGAGTGGCTGAGGGAACTGGGGTGGTTCAGCCTGGAGAAGAGGAGGCTGAGGGGAGACCTTATCGCTCTCTACAACTACCTGAAAGGGTGTTGTGGCGACGTGGGTGTTGGTCTCTTCTCCCAAGTAACTAGTGATAGAACAAGAGGAAATGGCCTCGAGTTGCACAAGGGGAGGTTTAGACTAGATATTAGAAAAACATTTCTTTATGGAGAGAGTGGTCAGGCATTGGAACAGGCTGCCCAGGGAGGTGGTGGAATCACCATCCCTGGATGTGTTAAAAAACATGTAGATGTGGCACTTCACGACATGGTTTAGTGGGCATGGTGGTGTTGGGTTGACTTGATGATCTTAAATGTCTTTTCCAACCTTAATTATTCTGTGATTTTATGGTGTTTTTCCCTGTCCTGGTTTCAGCCAGGATAGAGCTGAGTTTCTTCACAGAAGCTAGCGTGAGGATATGTTTTGGATTTGGGATGAGAAAATGTTGATAAGGTGCTGATGTTTTGAGTTGTTGCTAAGTAGTCAAGGGCAGTCCAGCTTCTCATGCTGGTCTGCTAGCAAGGAGGCTGGGGGTGCACAGGAAGCTGGGAGGGGACACAGCCAGGACAGGTGACCCAGGCTGGCCAAAGGGATATTCCCTACCATACGACATCATGCCCAGTACGTAAAGTGGAGTTGGCCAGGGGTGGAAATCGCTGCTCGAGGACGGGCTATCGATCACCAGGTGGTGAGCAATTGCTGTATTGGGCATCACTTGTTCTTGTATGTTCCTTTGTCAGTATTATTATTGTTATCATTGTTGTTTCCTTCTCTCTTGCTGTCCTATTAAACTGTTTTTATCTCAACCCATGAGTTTTTTCCCAATTCTCTTCCCCATCCCACTGGGGGAGGGGAGAGTGAGCGAGCAGCTGCATGGTGCTTAGTTGCCGACTGGGGCTAAACCACGACAGTCCCCCTGAAATTTATGAAAAAAAAATATTTTTTGAGCAGGAATGTTTGATAAAACCACCAGCTGTGAGGTAGTGTTTTAGAATACTTGTAGGATGAGAGCTACATGGCAAGAACCTTTAATGATGATGGGTCAGTCATACCCAGCGACCTCCGTGAGCAGTCACAACAGAGTCCAAATCTTAGCAGCTCTTTACAAGAAAAATCTAGATTAATGACTTTGAATAATGAACAAATTGTTCCCAAAGGGATTGCAAATAAATTTATGTAGAAAGTGGTCTATATCATGATTACACTGACTTTTTATTTTCCTTTCTTGTCAGAGGTTGACTTTTCCCCATTTCTTCAGTTTGCAGTTTTGTTCTATAATTGTGGCTCTTACACTATCACAAAAATTGTGAGAGACCTTAAGTATTTTAGCAGGAAACTTCAGAGTAGAAAGGAAATGTAATAAAGGAAGTGCAAAATAACCTGATCCATTGGTAATATACAGTAAGATTTTAAAAGAAAGTGCATATATAGTAAAAGAAAACAAACCAGTAATTTACCTTGTGTGTTCATTGCACTTAAACCTCTTGCCATTAGAAGTGAGGGGCACTTTTCTAGAAAACCAGTTGTGTTAGGAAGAGGAGCACAGCTAGCTACAGAGAAGAAAGGTTTCCCATCTCCCTTGATTTTCTCCTTAAGAGAGTATGTGACAAACTAGCTTGACTGCATCAAGGAACTGACTCCTTGAAGAAATGTCTGTTATGTTCCTTACATAAATACTTTCCCTCAAGTAAAGCTTTTTCACCTCTCACATAGTCCTAAATTGTGCTGTATTAATAGTTATCTGAAGAGAATTAATAAAAAGTCAAGCCTTGAATATCATTGTGTACTTATTAGCTGATGTCTGTCCAAGATCATCATTTAGAGCTTCCAGGAAGAGGTCCGGTGATTCAATGCCTCTCTTTCAAAGCTACCTCTTTAAATGAGGTACAGTTGCATCAAGTGGCCACACCACAGTGCTGTATGAGTGCTGGTTGGATTTCTTCCTGGTTAAAGAGTAGTTTGACTAATTATTCTAGATCACACCAATATGGTAGCCTTTATGAGATAAGAGCTATGAAAAATCCTGGTGGCCACTTACATTACCCCATTAGATGGTATATACGACGGGTACCTCTTGAGCTAAATAAAGAAAACCAAATGAATACTATCTGTCAGGAAAATGTGACTGTAACGAAAACAGAAAATGAACTATTCGCTATTTAATGTTTTCCTATCATAATTCTAGGTAACTGAACTCTAAGTTCAAGCTTTTCTAGCCTGTGGAGGCATGATACTTCTTTGCCTTAAACCTCTAGGTTTTAATCTCAGCACTGTTCACCTGCTAAATACTAAATTGAGACTGATTGTCTAATTTATATCTTACTAGAGGAAGAGGAGACATAAGTTAGAGATGTTTGGGTGGAGTAAGGAGGGCTATTATGGCAAAGATGAGGCAGTCATAAAATACATGCCTCGTCTCATAATAGATAAATAGCTCAGCTTTAGAGACAGCTTCTCCTTGTCGCTCATTCCCACACTCACGTTCACACTGCCAAATGAAATACTTGGAAATACCGGCCATCTTAAAACAGAAATGGCAAGAGACATGACAGTAAAAAAGTAAACCCAGTGAAACAAAAAAGGAACATACGACTTGTGGTGTGTGAGAGCACAATGAAGGTGCTGATTTTCCTGTGTAATGTCTTGAAAATAACTAGCATATTTTCCCCCCTTGTTTTTAATGTAGAAGTATTATGAACTATTGTGTCAAGCAGCCAACTTTTAGTCTAGTTTAGGCATGTTCTCAGTATAACATCTGAGTGCATGGATGGTTATCAGCAAGTATAAAATAAACTGCTCTTTACACTAAGGGTGGGTAACCACCTTTATTAAAAAGACTCATAAGTGTATCTCTGTCTTTAACTATTTGCTTAGGTCCAGTGATATGGCCATATATACAAGGATGACAGCGCTAGGTGAGATTGATGCAATTTAACTGTGCTCCACTGAATAAGGACAGATTTTCAGAAGTAAGATTATCATTGATTTCCTTTTAAGTTGTGTACACTCAACCACCTGACTTATTAAAGTAGTTCTGGTTGGCTGGTTTTTGGATATGCATTTTTTTTCCCTGCTTGGAAAAGCAGTAAGGTCTTTTCCACAGACATCTCTACTTTTCCTTGCTGTATGAGAACTGTGCCTTCTAGATACCATACTGCAAAAAACAAAGCCATCTTGCAACTGAATATTGAACAAAAGTGGCTTGTCCTGTGCAGGGATAACACTTAAACTTGAGATATATGTGCCGTGTTCATGATGAAGTACTGCCCACCATAAGAGAAGATCAAGTTCAAGACCATCCAAGGAACATGGATATCCACAAACCCATGGGACATGATGAGATGCATCCGAGGATCCTGAGGGGTTTGGCAGATGAAGCTGCTAAGCCATTCTCTATCATATTTGAAAAATCATGGCAGACTGATGAAGTTCCCAGTGACTGGAAAAGGGGAAACATAACCCCTATTTTTAAAAAGGGAAAAAAGGAAGACCTGGGGAACTACAGGCCGGTCAGTTTCACCTTTGTGTCCAGTAGGATCATGGAGCAGATACTCCTGGAGACTGTGCTAAGGCACATGGAAAACAGGGAGGTGATTGGTGACAGCCAAAATGGCTTCACTAATGGTAATTCGTTCCTGAGAAATTTGGCGGCCTTCTACGACAGGGTTACAGCATTGGTGGGTAAGGGAAGAGTGACTGACATTATCTACCTGGACTTTGGCAGAGCATTTGTGTCCCTCACAACATCCTTGTCTCTAAAATGGCGATACATGGATATAATAGGTGGACCACTTGGTAGATAAGGAATTGGCTGGATGGTCACACTGGAAGAGTTGCACTCAATGGCTTCATGCTGAGATAGAGACCAGTGATGACTGGTGTCCCTCAGGGTTCCATATTGGGACTGGCACTGTCTAACATCTTTGTCAGGGACATGGACAGTGGGATTGAGTGTACCCTCAGCAAGTTTGTGGATGACACGAAGCTGAGTGGTATGGTTAGTACTCTAGAAGGAAGGATTGCCATCCAGAGGGACCTTGACAGGCTAGAGAGTTGGGCCCATGCGAACCTCATGAAGTTCTACGAGGCCAAATGCAAGGTCCTGCCTCTGGGTTGGGGGCCATCCCAAACATGGATAAAGGCTGGTCAGTGAGTGGATTAAAAGCAGCCCTGCAGAGGACTTGGGGGTATCTGTGGATGAAAAACTGAATATGAGCAAGCAATGTGCGCTAGCAGCCCAGAAAGCCAGTCACATCCTAGGCTGCATCAAAAGATGTGTGGCAAGCAGGTCAAGGAAGGGGATTCTCCCCCTCTACTTCATTCTGGTGAGACCCCAGCTGGAGTACTGGGTCCAGCTCTGTGGCCCACAGCACAGGAAAGAAAGTGACCTGTTGGAGTGGGGCCAGAGGAGGGCTATAAAAATTATCAGAGGAATGGAACACCTCTCCTATGAGGAAAAACTGAGAGAGTTGGGGTTGTTCAGCCTGGAGAAGAGAGGGGTCTGGGGAAACCTTATTGCAGCCTTCCAGTGCTTAAAGGGGGCCTACAGGAAAGATGAGGAGGGACTCTTTATCAGGTAGTATAGTGAAAGGATGACAGGTAACTGTTTTAAACCAGAAGAGGGTAGATTTGCATTAGATATTAGGAAGAAATGTTTTACTGTGAGAGCAGTGAGACACTGGCGCAGGTTGCCCAGAGAAGTTGTAGATGCCCCATTCCTGGTAGTATTCAAGGCCAGGTCGGAAGAGGCTTTGGTCAACCTGATCTAGTAGAAGGTGTCCCTGCCCATGGCAGGGGGGTTGGAACTAAATGATCTTTAAGGTGCCTTCTAACCCAAACCATTCTATGGTTTTATGATTCTATGATTTTATGATTCATCTCAATAATGGGATTCTGGGCAAGAATATGAGTTTTTTATAAAGGTGGTTTTTTCCTTTGTATGGAAGAGCTGAGGTCAACTTGAAATTTCCTCTCGTGAAGTCAGTGGACTTTCAGGATAGCTACCAATGGACAGAAGTTGTTATCTCATTTGTTTTCTAAGCAATTTTGTCACATTGCAATCCCTCCAGGAATATACAGATTAAATTGCAGAACTAAGTGCTGAAGAATCATACAAGCTGTAACTTCATCTTCCTATCTACAACAGCTGGAAGAGGATACTTCCATTTT